>NC_142205.1:8438333-9102500 GCF_049639895.1 Pseudopodoces humilis | reverse complement strand
CCCCTCCTTTTTTCTTAATTATAGATGTTAATACTGACCTTACTTTTAGGCCCCAGATTTTTCTGAATAACCACCTTTTCTTCATCATCCACTAAAATACCATGGTAGTCATGATAAGCTATTTCCCCTAGAGAAAGTGCTTCAGGTGAAATTGGCAAGAGACCACACTTCATTGCAGAAACCTGAGAAATATTAAAACAACTGATTTAATTTCTTGTAACAGAAAAAGTGAAAAAATATAGTGATGAGAATTAAAATAAGAATATATTTTTATGTATTAAACAGGTACATAAACAGTGGTCTTATACTCCATCCTTAAAGCCTCTATTTTTGATAACTTTTGGACTGGATACAAAAGCCACATTGATATTAGGTCTGTCTCAATATACCTGCTTTTCAATGACAGCAGCATCAACATAAAAGGACTCAGGAAAAAAAACCCCAAGAAACTACCAAGCTCCAAAATCAACTGCATCCTTCACTCCTTCCATTCCATTCCAGATTATTTCCTCCTCCTGCCCCCATGCCAAAAGAAGAACTTTGGTGATACAGATAATTCTGCAGCACTGCAGATAAAGAACATTTTAAAAAAGGCTATTCTGTAATTCACAATTTTAGGAATTTTATCATTTGTCCTTAAAATGATTGAATTAATCTGATTAATTAATTATTTAAAAAAAATCATCAGAATGTGAACACTGAAAGTCTCTCAAAACATTCCAAACAAGCAGAACTGAATTGTAATCAGCTTCTCCAAAGAGAAATATTGGGAAAGTTTTGAATATTTCAGGAAACCTTGATAAACTGTGCTTTACAAAACTAACAAAATATGCTAAAGCTTTCATGACTCACTGTCAAAAGGTGGTCTTTTGTGGTAAAGGACATACATTTATGATATACACATTTTCCAGTGATAGAACTCAATTAACAGTCTGACCATTCAGGTAACAATGCATTAAGGATGGGCTCTGATTCAAACAGAACCATACTTGAAGACAGACTAAAAGGTTCTATGCCCTCCAAATAAGAAGCAAATATATGATTAAGGGGACCCACCTACTCTCCCTTTGGGAGGGGTGGGGGAACAGGACACAGATCAAAGCTGGAAGTGAGCTTACCGCTGCACCTGCTGGTGTGTGGATATGGACAATGCATTTGACATCAGGTCGAGCTGCATAAATTGCTGAGTGCAACGTAAAACCAGCTTGGTTTACTCCCAAGTTAGTGCTTCCACGATCAACCACATCTCCCTGAATATTGATTTTAACCTGGAAATAAAAAGAATTATTTTCATAATCAAGACTCAAAAAACCTGATTTAATTCAGCATCTATGACTGAGACTCTAAAACCAGTTGTCATCATTTATATCTGAAATGTCTAAAGTTTCCCTCAACAAGCTGGACTCAACAGCCAGCAGCTTTCAAGGGCATGAGGCGATTCACTGTCCAAATGACCTGACACCTCTTTACAGGTAGATCAATGGGCAGACATCTGGTGGTGAACATGGGCAAAGAAATCTCTCAGATGCCTCAGCAGTACCAAAACCAGCCATGTTCAATAACATTGTTCTAAACATATTATGCAAGAGTAAAATAGTCTCTAGGATAGAATTAAGAGATACATATATATTAATGTATATATACATACATATATGAATATTTTACAGCTATGAAAATGAACAATTGCTTACCAGACTAGATGCAGTGACTTCACTATAGAGGAGTCCAAAAGGTACAATAAGGAAATGCTCTTGCTCAGAATTTACTCTGGCCTAAGGATAAAACAAGAGTAAGAGTTACTAAGAAAATTTTATTAGCATACAAGATGCTAATAGATTTTAAAGCATACAAGAAGACCTGAAGTTACTTTTACATCCTTATTGTGGAATAGGCAAGTATGCATATAACACACAACTTTCATGTTTGCTATAACAGATAACCAGTGCACAGCACTGTTAATTAACTCATGTTGAACAAAAGCAGATGGCAGTAACATGCCAGAGTCCTTCAGATTGGTGCAATTGAGTAAATCCTTATATTCTGTTATAATGACAACTCACCTGCTATGGATAAAATGAACAATACTGAGAGAAATGAGGAAAAAAAGTTATTTCTTTAAGTTGAATGAGTTTACTCTCAGCTGTATTTCTACCCTAGTAAGACAGAAGGTATAAAGTAAAAGGCTGTGAGAAAAGGCAAGAACTGGCCCACAGATCTAAAACATCTTGATGCTGAGAAGGGTTTCATCACTGATGCTGGTTCCTGTGAGACATCTGTGAACAGTACTTGAAATTTTTCTACCAAGTATCCTGACCTTCACTTCTGTTTTTTTTCCCTCACCTCATTGACAAAATCAGGGGTTTAAAATACAAAATACAAAAATAATTCTGGCTTCAAAGCATTCACATCTTTGGATGCATCTCTTAGAAGTCTGTACAATGAAAAGTACAGGACATCTAAGTAATTAAGGTGTCTTTTGATGATGAATTAATAGGCTTCCTAAGTTTTACTGGACACATGAGACAACTCCCTCCTTTGCTATGAGCTACAACAGCATTTGTGTAGTTTGTGTTATGGGTTTGAGTTTTTTGTTTGGTTGTTGTTTGGGTTTTACTTCAATTCAATTAATGAGTTTTGAATTTCCCTGAGATGCAGCTACTTTATGCTATTTCTGTCTCACGTCTTTTATACTTGCAACATTAAATATACATATGCTTTGCTATAGTTCTACTGCAGGGAAAAAAATTCTAATAAGTAGTAGTGCAGTCATGCAAAAGCTTCTAGCACAGATCTAGTTTCCTTTACAACCAGCTGGGAACATGCTACAGCATAAGAGCCTTAAATTGAAGCAGTCAGTTGAAGTTAATCTGTATTTTTATGAATCACCAAAGTAGTTCTCCACTACAGAAGTGCAAATGATCGAGAAAAATCTCTTACTTATTTATGCAAGACAAACAACAAGTACTATTCAAAATATCCCAAAAGCTAACAAGAAAGCTCAAATTGAAGACAAACAAGCAGCAAGACTCACAAACCACTTTGCTTTAGGATTAGATCCAATTAACAGCTCATGCTCTCAAAGCAAACCAAGACCTGGTGAATGATGTCTACCTTCTGTAAACCTGTAATCTCAAATTCTGCCTGACCCTGGAGGCACCCAAGCTTACTCTACACTATTGCACTTGACATGAAAACCCTGGAGGTACCCAAGTGTACTCAACATTATTATACTTGGCATGAAAGCTCTTGATGCTCTGTAATTCTGCTTCTGCATCAGGACTGCACCAGTCTGAGCAATTCCACATACAGTAACTGCCAGTGATAAGGATCCAAAAAACGCAACGATACTCCACCCAACTCCCTGATATGCCCAGATGGAAATTGTGAGGGTATGACAGTATGTGCCCATCACAGGAGGCTGTTGTACCTTTTCTCTTACTTCACAAGTGCACTGGCACAAGCTTTTAACTTGAATGCAATGATCCAGTAATTACAGCATCCACTCACAAAAGAAGTGAAAACCCGGAGTCAAACACCAGCCCTGCACAAAGTAGCATTCACATTTCAAAAGGTTATCTTAGTACTACTTAATAAACATAACAACCTTGCTCTATATCAGCTTCTGAAGATAAATTATCTTTCAATCATCTTTCAGAATGTTGTTCACTGGAGGAGCTTGTAAAAGACAGAACTATGACTTCGGACTGCTGTTGACAAACCAAGAGCCTTCCAGTACCTGTGCCATTCAGAAGTGACTAAACCACTTTCAGAATCTCATTTTCCAAGTGCTTTGATTGTCATCCACCTCAACTGGTACCTCCTCTACAGGTATCTTCTTTGTACTCCTCCCCAGAGAAAGCAAACTTGAGGCATGCCACCCCAATCACATGCCCTTCAACCCCTTTCCTTGACATGCTGCTCTTCATTACATTTATCTTTTATCTAAATGTAGAAACATTCCCAGGGCTGAACTTCACACTAGAAAGCCATTTCCAAACCTGCTTGCCTAGAAATCCTTTCATTGCATTAATGTCCCTTTTACAAAATCAATTCTCCTGTCACATATGAAAAATCTGGGGGTGGTGCAGAGCTGTTTACAAGAACCATTATGTTGGATATGTTCCCTTACAAAAGGAACCGAACGATCTAACCACTACTGTGTCTTGATCCTATGCCTACACGTATCCTTTATCTTCTTCATCTGTTCACAAAAAATATGCCTTGAATTCTCAAAAAGCAGTAAAAATAATATTACCATATTTCATTCCAACTGCAACTAGAAGAACTGAAAATACATAAAGGACAACCCCTACTATGTAGAATAAAAAACAATTCATCTCTGTTAGGACAACAATTGACAGGGCTGAACACCACAGCTGTGACTTTACTCATGAGACTCATGTTGATCATTCTTCTGGTGTATAAAACCTCCTTGATTTGACCCCCTTGTCATCATTTTTATGGATGCCAGTGATTACTCAGTCACAAGGAAAATTGTTGGCACGCTGCATTAAGCAGAGAAGCTCGCTCATGTTCTGAAATACTATGGCCTCTTTTTCAGAAAAGCTGCTACCTGAATTACAAATTTCAACTGAATGACTAAGAAGATATTTTAGTACTTAGCAGAAAAAGCAAGAAAACTAAGAAATTACCTTGTGGAATAATAAATACAATTATTCAAAGCATTTGAGACACTAAAAGACTGAGTCTTTCAGCAATCTTTATTTCATCCTAAGAATTCTCATGTACACTCTCTCAAGACTCTATTCAGACTGTGGTAGCTGACATCCAAGCTGAAATGCAATGACAAATCTCTTCACTATTATACTGCTTTCAATACCACTTTGCTCTTCTTACACACAAAGAGAAAATGACAGATAGGGGAGGGAAGCAATTCTCTTGTATGTTAAAACAATTGGTTCAGTTATCTGTTGATTCAATACTCACTGTTATATGATTGTAAATAAGCTGAGACCAGCCAAAGAGATCTGCTAATCTGTAGAAAGCTGCCAATTTGCATCGTAACAACTTCTCCCCTTTTTCATAAGCAATGGAATCTGACCCTCTCAGATCATTCACTGGTGTTACCATGCCAAGACCTGAAGAGGAGAAGGGGTAAAAAAAAGCACAAGGAAGGCTGAGTTCAGTATCAGTTCAAATCTAGGAACATGCACCACTATTATATTGGTTGTTCTTACTGGTTTATATGAACACATTAACCTATGAAATGCACAGCAAATTTTCATTCCTATAATGAAATAATTTATATTACACAAATACAATGACAAGCTTGAGCAAGGTTGTTCAGCTTTGGTAGACTTAACATTCATTTCCTTCCCTACTATAAATTAGTGTTGACACGACAGTGCATTCCTTAGCAAAATTTTTTTTTTCCTCTCTCAACCTATTACTTGTTTATAAAATACATAATCATTGTTAAAAGAAAAATGTAATGCCAAATATTCCACTTTTTGTGGAATATTTCTCCATAATATTTAGAATATCTTTATATAGAGAGAATTTGTGGAATAATTCTCCTGACAAGGAGAATTACACACCCAAAAAGATGTAAAAAGGTTCATTTATTAAGAAAAATTAAGTATACGAATTCATTTATTAAAAGAATTAAATACAAGATAAAGAGAGGAAGATCAAGGTAAATAATACAAATACTGTAATTCCAGTTACAGCACAATTAGAAATGTGGTTAAAAGGAACCATAAAAAAGCAGAACCAGGCCATGCTACAGTCAGAACTTAAGGTTTCTTTTGGAGCAAAGGAAAGGATTTATTTTATCTTAACACAAAACCTGTGTGTATATGCATTTGCACATTCTGTTTTTTTTCCTGCTTTGTTTTGCTTGCTGATGTTTCTTGTCTAAAGTTTCATTTCACAGGAGAAAGCTGCAAACAGTATTTCAGTGGCAAAAATAATTAGTTTCTAAAGACCTCCACTGTTACCAGACTACTAATGAGTGTTTGATTTTCTTGAAGACAAACCACGTCATAATTAGCAGTATTTAAATATTTAAAAAATGTTAATAGCGCTTATCAGGCTTATTTTTCAATTTAGACGCCACCCTTGAAACAGCTTTTGACATAAACTATATACATTAATCACTTTGCATACCACTGTGGCATTTAGGAGCTAATCAATTAATTTCATGTGTTCAGCGTTTGTGTGAGCGGAATAGGACAGCATTTGAACTTCACAGTACTCTATTTCATTCACACTGTCTTCATTTTCAGCCTTTCAATAAAATAAAGAAAGGAATTCAGTTCTGATCACTGAAGGTGCACTCACTCATGTTTAATGCAGCCATTCCACCTTGAGGTGCTGCAGGGTAGACATTTGGTACATGCGTTGTCATGAAATCTGCAATCTGCTGTAAAGCCAATAAACCTGTTGGGTTCTTCCCCTTCTTAAACTGTTCCTGGATCATGGATTCCAATTCTTCACAGAAGGCCTAGTAACAAAACATTGTATGTTGTAATACATGTTTAAATGAACTTCAGCCTTTCATACACAGCTTCTTTTTAGCACTTCGATGAAACCATTCTACACCTCTTCTGAAAAACACCTCAAGGCAGAACTACTGGGTGCACACTATAACTTCAAAACATTGCTCTCTGAAGCTCCAGTGATCTGAGTCACTTGGGGTTTTTTAATGGAAATTCCAGCATACTCTTTTTAAGTAACGCCAAAAGTCTTTGAGCCTTCCTAGTACGAATTTCTGAAAGGAGGAGAATGTACAATCAACTTTAACACAAAATGGGAAAGGAAAAGTAGCAGAACCAGAAAAGAAAATTTGTCACTGCAGCTAACAGGGAACTGAGAGCCAGAAAAGCATCCAGGAATGCAGAAAACAATGAACATTAAATTTTTAAAACCTGTTTAGATGAGGGGTTGTTTACATTTTCCCCAGGGATTTTTGTTTGCTTTTTTTTAATATATTTTAACTTGGAAGGAAGAAAATATGAGTTTTTACTATTGCTGATAGCTCCTGCTTTTGACAAGAACAGTGGAATTAGTACTGAAAGAGATGTACTGCAGTCATTAAGTCATTACTTTTTTATGAAGCAATTTATTAATATTTTCATAAATCAAATGGGTTGACTTAATAGGAAAATTGTGAACCACCACATCCTTATTCCAAGTGAAGTTATGTCACGTAATGTTTTGTATCTAAAGTCACCCACTAGTTATTACAAAAGGAACAAATGTCATGAGTTAGTGCACTATCTCCCCAAGGGAACATCTTCAATATTAAATGCCAATCATTCATACTTCATTACTGTGCACCTTTTCAGAAAGGGATTATAAAAATATTTCATATGTCCAAACCCCAAAAGAATAACTGAGTACAGGACAGTCCAGCCTTGTATAAGCTACGCTTAAGAGAGTTACATTTGAACAAATACATTAAACCAGTGAAAAAAAATTTTTTACAAGGATTGGATGAAAAATATGAAAAAAATGTTGATGAGTATACAGAGAATTCTGAAAGCCAGACTGAAGAGCTGCTTTGTGAGTAGACCATAAAAAATTCAAATGAATGAGGAATGAGGAGAAAATCAGGAAAGGCCAATGAGAAAAAAGAATAAATGGATCTAAGATACCACAAAATTCTCCAATTCTGTACTGATAGTGAAGATGTTTAATTTGTTACTTTAAAGATGAAGCATTTCTTTTCTTACTGGGCTTTGAAGAATCATGGAGACTCTCTTCTTCTGTTCCATCATGTTAAAATCCTGGCGAAGGTCAGGTGCCATGTTTCTTTCTCTCAAATATTCCGGATTATTTTCATCAACTCGATCAAAATATCTCTCTTTATGAGGGGCTGTTGTTGGAGGTGGTGAAGTCACCACCCCCACACCAGAATCACCATTCATAGCACAGTTTTAAGGAACCTATGAAGAAGGAGAGAGAGGAGGAATAAATAAATCAAGCAAGGAAATAATTACAAAATTTGTGTGTTTCTATCTTCAAGTAATAGTTCATATCCATTTAAAATTAGCATGTCTTCCAAAATGAGAAACCATGTTTGTGCAACTGGATAGCACTATTCTAGAGTAGGAAACAAGATTTTAATATATAAGATCAGAAAAGTATGCTAACATATATGAAAAGTCCAATATGCTATATCAATTCATGCAGCACAAAACTAATATGAGACCTCCCATTTACACTGGGAAAAAAAAATAAAAAAAAACCCTTAAAGCTGTCTGGTAGATTGGTTTTTAGAAGAATGGGAGTCTTTCAAACCTTCTCAGAGACGATGACTGAAGTTCCAGACACAAGGTCTAAACTCATTGGTTTGGGGCTTTTGTCTTTTAGTTTTTTCATAAAAAGTTAAAGCAGATAAAAAGAATATTGCATAAATCAGAAATTAAATCATCACTGCAATTAGTATATTACACATGTTCATTAATATGAAGAATCAGCTCCACCAAAACATGCTTTTACTGCCAACACATTTCTGGATACAAACTCAGAAATCTTATTTTGCAACCCAAAGTGTTCTTTTCACATTTATTTTAGGTCCATTCAATACCATGCACATCACTACATGAGCATGTGGTTTTTGGAATCTGGAAAGCACAGACACACACAGCCCCCATTCCCTGGTCTGGCTTCCTTTCAGTTTTACATGTTGTAGTCAGCAAGTGCCTGTACCTACCAGAAAGGCTGAAAGCTCAGCCAGTATTGCTCATACACACCTCCCTCTTCCACTCACAACAATTCCTTTGTGTAACATTATCCCAGTTTTCTGGGCACAGTATTACAACCCTCATTCCAAAATCCTTCTCAGAAGAATTTTGAAGCCTTCCACTGGAAAAAAGACAGCTCAATAAAGCCACCCTCGCAACACTTTGAGATTCAAGCCTCCAATTCCTGGTCATCTGATATACCAAATTACAACTAAGTAGAAAAGACTGTATATATCTTAATGTAAGTAATCATTCATCATCTACATCTAAAATTAGTAAGGTTTTACATATGTCTCTATTCTTTTGCCATTTTTAGATTTTTGCTAGGGACTAATCTTAAACTGCTTCTAATTTGCTTAGTAATTTATTTGTATGCTTATTAGCTAAAACCACTTCAGATGTGGATGCACACAGCAAAGGCAAGTTTACATAAATTTTGAAAGGCAGATTATGTTAAACAAAATCATTACGATGAAGAAAATTATCTACTTCAAGACTCCGGAATTAGCAGATTTCATCCTCTTTAATTCCTACATTAGGAAAGAAGCTTCAAAATTCAACTAGTTTCTTATATCAGAGTGAAGAAAACAGTGGAACACAATGAGCAAAAGAAAGTATTTTCCTTGACTCTGCAGAACAGGATATTACTATGAAAATCTATGTTAGCACTTAAACACTCAATGATTTCCACCCACTAAGTTACTAAATAAACACACAAAGACATCTCTGCAGTGTTTAAAATATTTCATTTTAAAGTTTAGATTTCAAACATCATGGTTGATTGTTTTCTTCTCTAAAGCTCATATGCACATCTTTATTATTTAAATTGCTCACTTTCCTTCACCCACGGAGAAATACAGGGTACAGAAAGGAGAAATAATGCTTTTATCCACAAGGAAAAACTTTTACAGTATTACACCTAGGAAGTTTTAAGCAAGTGAAATTACAGCAAAGCAGACACCTCTCCTTTGGCAGCTTTAGATGCCTAATAGACTCCTAAGTCCTCTTCCCCCTCACAACCTTTTGCATGCACCATCTGTCACTTCCTTGCTTGAAAATGCTTTTGAAGGCCTACTAACACTTTTTCCAAACTCCTGAGCTCTATCAGCCATACTACTGCCTCTCCACCCAGGGCCTTGTTGAAAAACAACAATTTGCAGACCCAAACATGCCTTACTCTCTTTACAGTAACAGCTCACTTGGCCCAATCAAAGTCTGAACTTCACCAGCCTCTGCTTATCAAAAAAAATCAGGGAGTTTAGAAACAGCACAACGGCAAGTGAAAACAACTCAAGTAGTTCACTTTATACTGCACTCTGCAGAGCACAGCCACAAATGTGTCTTTACTGAAAAGCAAGGCGTAGGAAAACTAGGAAGTCTGAGCTTGCCACCAGCAGAGAACAGCCTGCTCCTGCCTGCTGAGGCATTTGATGTTCACGCTGTGTTCAAGTGTCATGTTTGTGTATGCACAATCTTATTTAAACTGTACACACATCTGCAAATGTAATTTTTCATTTAATTATTTACACTAATTCCATCTTACTTTCAGAGTGCCAAAACCTATTTCCAAATGAATGACACACATAAATACTTCACTGTTTCCTACTCACATTGGAGAGAAGCTGGCCCCTAACAGCCCACAGGAGCACTATTAAAATGGGATCACAGTGTCTTGCCAAAGTTGCATTACTCCTCCATCCAAGTACACAATGGCATTCAAGAAGGTCTTGGAAAGCTATTACTTCATCACTATGTAGTGGCAATAACTTCACATGAAAATCAATGATGAAAATTCAGTGATGATTTTATATCTAAAATTAAATATCTGTTTCATAGCTCAGTTTTGCAGACACTCAAAATTAATGGCATCCTCCCTGCAAGGTCTAATAATAAATTGTTTAAACATAATTGTAATAGTAATTGTTGTAATAGTAATTGTTTCAATGGCTGTCAGCTACTGATGTTAAAGGGATCAACTTTCAAACTAGAAGCAGACATGCTTGACAATGATTTGCAAAGCCACTGAAATTTATTTATGAGTTTCCTTGAAAAACCTTTGGGAGTAAGGCATGATGAACTCTCCAGTAAGAGCTCCAGTAATATGAAGACCAATAAATAAATAAAAGGAATCTAAACACACCATGGGGAATGGCCAGTGATTCTATTAACTGGAAGGTCACACTGAAAATCACAACAGTCCGCCCATGCAGTAAAAACCTATACTGGAAAAAAAATTAAGACTGTCTTCACACCCACAACACTTCAGTACAGACAGTTTCTTTCTGATGTAGTGCACTACAGCCACCAGTAAGATAAGCCGTAATGCCAGAAGACTTTCTGCCACGATAAGTGTTGCTATGCGAGAGCCTGTTCTAACACAAGTGTGTCAGAAAAAGCCACACCCTTAACTGAAAAAGCCATGGCTGGAAAATGTAAGTGCATAGAAAACCTTCTGCCAGAAGCAGTTATTGTCAAATTCAGAGGGAACAGCATCTATCAGTATGGGGAGCAAAGGAAAACAAACAGCTGTGATAAAATCCAAACAGCACCTTATAGTAACAATTACATCCATTCTTTTAATACCTATGTACACACAAACACTGTGGTGGCCAATAGCCCAGCACATGAAACGAGAGTCAGCAGCCAATTCACAGCACAACGTATTTATCACGGGGCTTGCGGATGTGTGAGCAGCTGCTATAAACCAGTTGGTTGTGAATTACCTTTCAGAAACCAGGTTTATAAAATTTATAGTTCATTTACAGGCACTGAGCACTGTTTACAAAAAACATTCTGAAATTCGTATTAGTATTTCAGGTTACTTTTATTATTCATAATCCTCTTCCTCCCCATTCTTTTCTAACCCAACAGTTTCATTAAAGGATTCACCTGAGGAATGTTAGAGTTATGCTACAGAATTTAGTTTAAACAAAAGAATAAAGTCTTAGAACAGAAAGACTACAAAAATTTTCACATTAACATTCACAAAGAGGAAAATCTTTATTTTTTTAAACAATTTGCATTCCTCAATACTCAGATGGTGCACATATAGTTGAAGAAATTTAAACAGGTAAGACTGAATAATACTCAATAAGAATCTACAATAAATTAAGGGTACATAAAAACCTTAAATCTGAAAAATTACATAATTAAAAATCCCAAAGTTGATTTGGGTTGGGATCTTATTGCAGATAACGAATTTATTTAAAACTTTAATTTTAAATTCATTTTGATACATGGAATTTGGGACAGACATAAGTACTGACATCTTTGATAGCTTATATCAAACTATCATAATGGATATTATGTGAACACTGGGAAGATTTGAAATGCTTCACAATATGTATGCTAGCAGGGACCAGCAAACTACACTTCCAGAAAAAAAAAAAAAGTTTTGCAATCATTTAAGGGTTGGTTTTGTTTTGCAATGAGTTGGAATGGATTATTTTTTGCTGCTCCACACCCTGAGGAAGTTGTTTTTCACTAGGGCTGCAGTCAATGGAATTTGAGCTAAAGGCTCCCTGCCACCAAAGGACTGAGCACAGCTCTCCACACCAACACAGCTTTATGTCTGCTGAGGCCAAGTCAGAATAAAAATACACTCTGAGAAGCAGGAAGAAGGTTGTGACAAGGTGACATGGAAACATAAAAGACTTCTAAAAAATTCAAAATACACTGCCACTTCTCAAGACAGCACATGCAATGGAGTTTGTTTTAAGTTTAGGAAGTTATCTGACCAAAACCTTACAAAAGAAAGTTATTTCAGAGAGAAAAAAAACCGAAAACCAAACCAAACACCCCAAGCCTGCTCTCTTCCTGGCAGGTTACAGTTTATTTGTACAAGCAGAACACCTGTATGGGACCTTGTGCCAAATCTGCAATTTAAATGAGCAGAAACTTCTCAACTGCTTGTTCATTCACAGTCTCCTGCAATAAAAATCAGGGGCACTCAGTTCCAGGATATGTTGCTTTTGAGACCTCTTCTGACAATGATATTGTAATTTGGTTTGTATCCACTTTTTTCCTGACAGTTCTTTCCAAAAATGATCTCCACTCACACCAGAACTATGCCACTATGTCTTACAGAGGTGAAAACAGATTTGACAAGAATTTACTCGGGAAGGAACAAGGAGGTAGCAAAACAAAATAACTCAATTTCTTTCCTGTTTTGCAATCAACAGCCTTTGAGGAGTAAGTTACTTCAAACTCTCACACAAGTGACAGGTCAGGCAGTGGGCAGGTAGGGGGAAGGAAGCGAGCTCTGTTTTGGATGCAAACACAACAGGATGGAAAAAACCACAAAAGATTCATTTTATTGCCCAGGAAAGAATTGGGGAAGTGCAGAAAGCTACAGAACTGAAATTTCTTCACGGGGAAGTCATGAGGTGATGGGAGGGAGGAAGAGAACGAGTCAGGCAGCACTGGGGTGGGCCAGAAGAAACCTGAGAGCTAAATGAGCCACTGAAAATAGAGTTGCAATGAAATTTAGGTTGGTGGGAAGATGACCAAGGAAGCATAGAAGCAGAACACCTATCTACAGAAAAAAAATTTCATTATCACTTGGTGCCTGCAAAAAAACTTGTAAGATTGCACTGCTAGCACTTCACTCAATATTCTGATACATTCTGTATTTTTTTGATTTCCTTTACAACATTTGCCAAACTTTCTCCTTAAAAAAATTAATATAACTTTATAATAGGGAAATTATTTATGATTTGCACTACAATTTCCATAATATTCAGTGACAGCATTTTGGCACCAATGACATTGGATTTGTTCTTGCCATTTCAAATGTTTCCGAGTGAACTTTTAAAAGGAAAAGTTGGCATTATCTTAGGAAGACAAAGAACAAAGAAAGTAAATCATGACTGTACTACTCACTAGACAACATACTCAATATCATGAACAATGATATTATTTTTTAGCTAATGTTCCCAAGCTTATGCATCTTCAGAATTTCCTCTGTTCTTTGTTTTCAAACAGGAGGAGACTATTTCATGAACAAGAACAGTTATTTCTCTTGTATTGAATGCAGGCACCATCATTTTGTTTTTTAACAGAGATAATACAAGTTAAATATGGGACTCTAAAATTTAGAGATATACAACAATAAGTTTATTTAGCCAAAAGTACTGCATTTTATATTTGCAATATCATGCTTTAGTAACTATGACAATAGTTCAAGAAGTAAACTGCTAGACAACAAGAAATCCAAAACAGACTGATTATATTTGAAATCCACACACTGTAAACAATTATTTTCTATTTTCACCTTCTCTAAAACACTGAAATCAGAGGCCTAACACAATGGGAAGTGAGTGATCCCAAGGTTACACAAAAAAAACAGGTTTAGCTGCTGTGCTAAGAGAACACCTTTCTCTGTGTTAAGGAGCCCCCATGATAACTGCACCACGTTGTAAAACACAGTAATTGCTGTCTAGCTTTATCAAAGCTGAATGAAGCAAGTGCCTGGGAAAAGCCAGAGCTGTTTCACGGCAGGCAAATCATGCCAGACCAACCCGATCACCTGCAACAAAATAACAGTTTCTGTCAACACGGGCAGAGCAGCAGATACTGTTTAACAAACTTCAGCAAAGCCTTTCACTTCTCCTGGACAAACCAGCAAGATACCAGCTGGTGGCCTGAAAAATGGACAGGAAACAGGCCCACACTGTGTTATGCACTCAGAACATGCTGGTCAATAGTATTAACTTAGGCTGGCAGCCTGTCACAAGTGGGGCATCCCCAGAAAATGATATTGAGACTCACTTTTCAACATCACCACAAATAATCTGGATGAGGGGTCTGAGAGCACCATCACCAGGTTTGTTGGTGACAGCACCCTGGGTGGTGAGGTGGATGGGTCAGCAGGGAAAGTCATCTCACAAACCAATACAGGCTGGAACTGTGAGCTGGCAAGGAGAGTGTGGAGTTGAACAGAGACAAGTGCAAGGTCATGCAGCAGTGATGACACCAAGGATCCTGGCACAGGCTGGGATCCTTTGCTGAGGGGGTCCTGGTGCACAACAGGAGCTGAACAGAGCTCAGCAGTGAAGCTGCTGCAGCAATGAAGGCAAATCAGGTTTGCACCCACGGGGGCACCACCAGCAGAGATAAGAGATCTGACCATCCCAAACTACCGAGAGCTCGTCAGGCCATACCTGGAGTTCTCCCGTGTCCAGCTGTGGTCTCCACAGTACAAGAAAAGACACAGAGACTGGAGAAGGTCAAAATGAAAGCCATTCTGAACATGATCAAGGACTGCAGAACCTACCCTATGAGGAAAGCCTAAAGGAGTTGTTAGGTCCCGTCTTTTCTCCCTGAAGAAGAGAATGCTTGGGGTGACATCATCACACTTTTGCAGAATTTAAAGGCTGGCTACAAAATGGATGGAGGCTCTCTCTTTACAAGGAGCCTCACGGAGAGGACACAAGGTAACAGCTGCAATTTGCACCAGAAAAGGTTTCACCTTGATATAGGACTTTTTATACACTGAAAACAATCACTAGAATGTTTTCACCAGGAAAATGGTGGAATGCCCATCAGCTGGAGCTATTCAAGACACAACTGGGCAGGGTGTTGGATAATCCCATTTAGGCTCCCTTTTCCACAGCAGGTTGGCTGAAATTACCTTTTGAGATCCCTTTTAACCTGGGCTGTTTTATGTTCTGTGATACTACTTAGAAAAAGCCACCTAAGATTTATGCTGGAATTTAGGTGGGCAGATTCAGTGGAGATATTTGTTAAAGACAGCTGTCTAAATTGTGCAGAAGTTTCAGTATACATGGATCAGAATTCATAATTCAGTCCTTGCAAACAAAAGAGGAGAAAAGCCATCATTAAAATCAAAAAGCTAAAATACAGAGAGGTTACTTCCTTGATTGTAATAAAGGATTTAAAAGGCCAAAATTATCAAACTTTCAGAAACAGTAATCATTTAACTCTCCTCCCTGACCTGGAAAAGCATTGTATCCCTGAGATTAGACACTGCAGGAAGCTGAGAATGACACACAGGGAGGAACAGAGCAGCATACTGTGCTATTCTTCCCCTCGGTGGAAGGCACAGTTCCATCCTGTGCTCACCAGTGATAAAATTTTCACGTTAAACCCTAACATGATTTATTAATTTATGATGGAAAGACTAAATTTCCAACTAACAGCTAATTCCAAGTTAACTAAAAATGGAAAGGAATCCAAATCTAAAAATTAAAATTATGATTAAAAAATAAAGATTAAAAAATCCTCTTCAAACTGTTAACTTATATCTCCTATTGACAAGGTCCCTGGTTTCTTCCCAGCCTTTTAACTTCACCTCTTCAAATCATTTCTTTCTCCAATTTCCTGCTAAGCATTTTATGAAAAAAAAACAACAACAGAACTGCAATTTGTAGCATCAAAAGAGATTTATAAGAGATATATAAAGATATTAGTTGAGAACAACTAATAGTTTCAAACCCACTTATTAACTCAACATCAAAATTACTTTGCTTTCACTTCTTTGACTCAGAGACTTATCTACTAGTTCCAAACGTTTCTCATACAGCATTTCTGGAAGTGTTCAGTGCATAACTCAAGAAAGATTACGGAAAGTGATAACAGAAAACATAAAATGTCACACAGTTCATAAAACACAAAAAGTCTCTAAGTAACTATCTTAACCCAAGACACCCTAAGCTTTTCTGCTGAAACTCTTACGAGTTTCACAAATGTATCACAAAATTTGCATGCAAACGACAAAACAGGAATTTCACCAGTATCTTATGCATTTTTTCAAACACAGTGCAAGTATGGATTCTGCAGGTTCATCATATATTTTCTATTGTCTCTTATCAGAGGAGCACCAATGGTGGTTATGGCAGTGGAGACACTTCTCCCTTCCACTACCTCGGTGTCTATTAGCCCCAGAAATAATTCTTTATAGTTCAGTGAAAAACATGGGCTTCAGTGTTATTGTTCAGAGCAGTCTCCTGGTTTTCAGATAAATTTTATGAAGCTACTCCAACACTGAGATTAAAATCTGCACTTAAAGAACCCCTCAAATGTGTCCTCATAATTACACTGCCAAATACCAGTGAAGCTGATTTGCCTGCAATTTTATTTCAGAAATCTGATTCCCAATTCAAGTCAGTTTCTTGATTCTGTGTTTTTCTACTTAATGACAGTGTAATATCATAAAACTCATTTTAACATAGCTAATTCAAAGAAGTACAAATGGAGACAAAAATTATGCCAGAAATACTCAATGCTGAAAAGGCAAAATTAGAAGCAAATTCAGGATCTGTCACAGATCACTACACAGAAGTTGCCAAGATTATCCTGTGGCCAGGTGTTCAACTGTAATAGTAAAATCAAATAAAAATAGAAGCAGAAAAATTACCTTCCTTAACTTTAAAAAAAACCCAAAAACATTACCAGAATATTATTTCACCCATTTCAATAAAGACATGAAATATCAGAGTTCACAGAAGAGCTACAAAAACAATCTGGAGAGTAGAAGTGTAACTTGCAGCATCAGTAGCTTGACATATTCCGTGAACCAGAAAGATTTACTGGTCACAGATGTGACAGGGCCTTTCAGTCCTCCTAACAAAAGAATGGATACATTTAACACTTGGGAGTGAATAACAGACACATTTGCCCTTGAATAGAGATGGAAATTTCCTAACCACATACATACAATACTGAGTCAATAACTTTGCTTTAAAAACCTTTGTATAACAAGTTTTAATACAACTTCTAGAATACCTTCTACTACCTGTCTACACTGAGATCAGAATCTGCTCTGAAACCTGCCCTTCCTTCTTAGGCTTTGCGAAAAATAAGTTCCACAGGCACAACATGTTCACGTTGTTTGCAGCTTCCAATGCATTTCCAGTTTTCCAACACCTTTTTTTTTTTTTGTAACACCTTCCTCTGCTGGTAGGTTGGTAACAGCTGGAGACTGAATGTAAGACTCTGCAACAGAACCAAAAATCCTCCTTAATCATTCTCATGGCTACACTCAGGTCAAACTGATCAGACTTGCTATGAGGATAAATTTTCCATCAGAACAGGTAGAATATCTCCTACTATTTTTTAATGATCTTCAGTAGCACAAAATGCAAATTCCCAAATCATTCAGGCATACCTTACCCAAGAAGTTTCAGCTACAATACCTACAAAAGTTTCAAAATACCTTTGTGGGCGTCACTGGCTTCTTTGATGCATTTAGCAGTTTACTCCATGGAAACTGACTTGCTCAGGTTAATGTTTTTTAAATGTTAAGTTTAACAGCCTGTATAATAAAAAGGGTTGCACTGCAGACACTATCACTCCATGCCTTATTAATAATTTGTTGAACAGAAAACATTGGTGCCAAGTAGTTTTGCAGCCTGCTTTATTGGGACAAAAAAATTCACCACTGATGTCACAGAGACTCAGCTACACATGCTGAACAGTACTGCACAAGAGTCAAGTCACTAATTTATATTTTCATCCTATACTTGCGCAGAAACAGTACTAAGCAAATGTAGAGACAGTAAAGTAAGATAGTGCTTAGTACTAAGACAATTGTAAAATATTTTCACACTATTAAAATTCATGGATAGTGGCAGCAGTACCAGCAAATAAATGGATATTTTGCCATCAGAGTCACTAGTCAATACAAATAAACAGGTTTAACCCAAATACTGCTTATTTTCAGGTTTCTGTGAACCCACATGCACTTCCCAAGCCTCACACCAAACACACCAATAAGCCACTGCCCTGAGATTTTTGAACACAGGTCAAATCAGATCACCAGCTTTCCAAGGGCAGGGCCCCAGCTTTATCCTAGAGCATCAGCACGTCTGACCCAAAAATGAACACTGGCCTTAAACTGAAGCTATAAAAGCTGCTAGACTTCTAATTCCAAGACTGGATTTGTAAAAAGACACAAATGTACACATAAGTTTCTTAAAGAAAGTCACCAATGTACTAAAGCGAAATTAGATGTTTAATTTGCCAGTGTAATTAATCAGGTAAGAAAATGTCCATAATTTCAATGTAAAAGCATTTGTAATCAGATTTTCCTAAGAAACAACACCCTTAAGCCATGAAAGAACCCAAATTCCATTAGTGTACTCCACACAGCCCCCAGAAGGAAAGTCATCTGCACTTACCAGAGAACAATCCTCCACTGCTGCTTCACAGAACAGCAGCTGCAGAGAGATGTGCAGTGGTTGCACTGGTGGCTTTAGACAGCAATGAGAACTAGGTCAGGACCTGTGATTGAGGATAAAGTTTTGCCTTGTCCACTGTGAACTTGGGGGTGCTTCAGACAGAGCAGTTAAAGAGGAAGAGGACACATCACAGGTTCTTCCCACAGCAATGGGGAGGCTGCAGCTCTGCATGAGAACTGTGCAGCTCAGAAGCAGCTTTAGAAGAAGGCAGAAGACTCCAAAGATCCTTCGAATGCTACACACAGCATCAGTTTCAAGCTGGCTAAAACATGCTGCTGTAGGTGCAGGGATGAGGTGAAAGAAAAGCTTTGTCCCTCTCTCAAGATTTTCTTTTAACTTCAAGGCTCAGCAAAATGAACAAGCCCCTCCAGTATGCAATATGATCACAGTAGCATTGTTTCACTTTACCCATAAGGTTTTACATTTTTTCTGATGGCATTACCTATACAGCAGTCCCCTTTTTTAAATAAAGGGGACTGGACACTCTAAAATAAGATGTGAAAATACAATCTTATTTAAATGTTTGTTAGATTTTTCGAGAAGGTCATACTAGATCAGTGTCTAGGGAAAAAATGGATCCCACACATATACCCAATGCTATCACAAATACAAAAGACCTGAAAAACTTATGTTTAAAATATAAAATAACTATAATGCTCACCATTGTCAAATCTTTCAAAAAGCACTGTGACTAACAAAAGCTCCTACAAATGACAGAAGAACTTAAAACCCATTTTTCAACAGGAACAGATACTTCCCTGATACTTTAAAAATGCAAGAAATTTCAGTAACTTTAAGTTATTCACATCTAAATTATCAGTATCATGATGTATAAAGGATCAACTGAATGCAGCAGTGCATAGGCAAAGTGGCCCCATTTTGGCCAGGATCCAGTTATTTTTCATGGAAACTGAATAGCAAGGGATGAGATTTCTGAAGCATGTTGGCAATGAACAGAACAATGTCATTTAACCCTCTGAACTACTCTGCAACAGTAACTTCTTCCAGAACAGCTGGATGACATTTTCTATCATT
The DNA here is from genome assembly GCF_049639895.1 of Pseudopodoces humilis. Classification (NCBI taxonomy): domain Eukaryota; kingdom Metazoa; phylum Chordata; class Aves; order Passeriformes; family Paridae; genus Pseudopodoces; species Pseudopodoces humilis. The sequence continues at coordinate 9,082,555 of NC_142205.1, read as the reverse complement.
ATTTACTTACAGGGGAGAGAAAAGTAATTACTCTTTTCCCCTCAGTTACATACAAATAGTAAAAACATCACCTTAGACTTGTTAAAGCTATGTTTTTACTTTGTGCAAGCATGAGAGCTATTTTATGGGTTTGGTTGGGTTTTTTAAATGTTAATTTAGGTTAAACTCTGAAAAAAATTCTGAATCTGGAATGAAGAATCTGTTAACTTACTCATTTGGGTACTACCCTCTGGAACAGAAGATGTCCTGGATAAACTCTTAAACTGATCAGATACAAAAACCTCAAACCAGGTAATTTCAGTTTTAAATACAATTGCCTCAACAATGTTAGAGCAAATCTAAAAGTACTGTATTCCAAGGGTTCAAATCAGCCATCGAATTTATGATGGACTATTAAGGCAAGCCCCACACTCCAGTCTGAGCATACAAATCTCCCAGACAGTAACAGTGAAGGTGGCTTGCCCAGAATCCCCCTCTGAACCGCCTATGGACACACAAGAAAAAAGACACCAAGACTCAGCTTGTTCATCTCACCTCTAACATGGAAAAAGACCACACCTAAATGAAAAATATTCCATTTATTATTAATAGTAAGAAGCTGAAGTTGGAATGTTTAAAAAAGGTGAGTAGAAAAATATTCCATATGGGGGTTTTATCCACAAGACATCTGAATGTCAGTCTAGACCTACTGGAGTCACATAAAAAAAGAGTGAAGGTTTTGGGTTTTTTTTAATCAAGAAAGTCTACTAACAAACTGAAACTATAAAAATCAAGCACGTGAATCATCAGATTCTGATTTTCAGTTTATTCTGATTGTGGGTTTTATGAAAGAGTTCTGAAAAAAGGACTGCAAAATTTAAATATTCTAGTTCAATTTCTTCATTCACCAGAAATTGTTAAACCTTAATAACAGATCTTACTTAAGCTCTTCCACATCCTGATTTGGAGATAAGAAGTTCCTATTCAGGCAAGGGAAAACAAAGGGTGCTTAAGCAAATCAGTTTTGCTTTCCAGGCTGAAAAGGTATTAGTATATTCCTTACAGATTACAGTAAGGAACAGTGTCACTAAAGTTAGACTGTATGAAATTATAGCTAATTTTGTGATGGTAAGGCACCACAATCATTAACTCTGCTTGTGTTTTCCTCTGCTCCTGCTCTGAGATACACAGTTTTAGAACACAATAAAAGTACCCTGCCTATCCACGAACACTGATAATTACTATTCAGAGATTTTGACTTACACACCCCTGCCTTTTTTTTTTAAGATCTTATACTTCTTTATGCCATTTTTACCTGAATCAGAGGTAGACTAAACCTCTCCTGTTTTATACAGTATTGCATTTTGTTGATAGATTTGTGAGACGAGGACATAATAAATCTCAAGTGTACTCTGGCAGCAGTTGCTGCTACTCAAAATTATATAATAACCCCTCATCATCAAATTTAAGAACGTTATGAATTTATAACTGTATTTCCTGAAAAACATAAAGAATTTGTGAAGAAGATTAGTAAAGCACACACAGAAGGATGAAGAGGCTAAGTAACAGCATGTGCCACCACTTAGAAACTGACAAAAGGAGAAATTCAAGTTTATAGATGAATTCATGACTGATATACCTACAACTTTAGAGATCCTACAGCACATGCCTCACAAGTAAAAACCCTGCATTATTACAAGACTGGTTAGTTGAGATTTTTAAGATGGAATTAACCTGAATATTCATTACTAGATGCATGAATGCTGCCATTTTTTTCTGTCAGAGTATCCAAATAACTCAGAAATTGCTACATGATTACAGAGTATGCAGGCATTATGCTGGAACCAGCAGGTTTGATATATAAGCAGCACAAATGTTGTGCATGAGTGTGTTAACCAGTTCAAGCAAGAAGACAGTGAATCAAAGTACCTAAATAACATAAAAGCTTAATATGAAGACTAGAGATTTCAAGCAGGCTTGAATCAGGCAGATGAAGGCAACAGAGATGCTGAATTTTTCATTACTTTCTCCTTCATGTTCAACTTGGATTTTTCTAAGTGGAACCCCCCAGTTCTTTTGTAGCACTTCCCAGTTCTGATGGGGGAGGGAAAGATAGAAAATGACACAAATTATGACACAATTTATTCTCTTAACACAGTAGAATTGGACAGAGTTTTAAAAAGCCTGTATGAAGGAGGAAACTAATATCTCTGAAGAATGCAAACCTAAGTATTAGTCTTGACATAAACCTTCCATGTGAGATTTTATACAGCACTTGCACATAAAACCAGCTTTGAAATGTGAACCTCACATATGTATAGTCTTTATTTCCAAACAGACAGCTAACAGCCAGGCTTATTCAAGTTAAAAAAATTTACATTGCACAGTGCTTAATTTGGACATTTGTAAATCCTTCAGGCAGCTAAAAATTTTTAGGAAGACAGTGGTTAACCATCTTTTATCCACCTTACACTAAACATTTATGGAAAGTGTTTAAAATACATGCCCTATACAAAGGATGTTAACACTATCTCCATACAAGTCTCAGAAGTGACAGTAAGACAAAGTTCATGTCATTGCTCAGCTCCCAAAGTCAAGAGCATTCTCTTTTCCATCTCTCAGAATGTTCCTAATGACTTTAACCTGCAGATTAAAACATATCAGCTATTAATTAAAGTGTTATTAGAACTCATTTTCCTGCATTAGATTGTTCTTCTTTCCACATTAAGAAACATATGTATGGAAATATAGGAAATTAGGAAATACATAGTATGTCAAGAAACCCCTACAAACTCTATTTTAGGAGCAACTTATCTATGTTTTTCTTTTCCACAGGCAAGTGTTAATGTGCTCCCCTGCCCCAAAATTATGCAGTTTCCTACTTCTGGGTAAACCTCAAGGGTAATGTACACCCACATGGTAACAGATGAAACACCATGAAAAAACCATCTTCCTGACTGTGCAGTCTTCCTTGTCAGGCAAGTACTACCCAACCAAATATGGCTGCATAAATTAACTTCAAGCAAACCCAGAATTTCTCTTCTAGCTCAGATTCTCATTGTTTCCACCTGATAGTACCAAAAAGATGCTATTTACTCTGCTCTGCAGGGTTTCAGAATTATATCTGGGAAGAAAAGCAGCAGTATAGTTTCTCCAGTCACTGCAAACCATGTAAACACAGTGTTTAATGGCCATTTTAGTGAAGCCACTTTCAGAATCAGAAGCAGCCCATATTTTAACATTTCAGGAATCTCACCCATTCTCACGTTTTCTACTAGATCTATTTCTTTTCTTTTGAACCAAGACCTTCCTGGTCTGCAGAGGATTACGTTATTTGGTTGAAGATTGAACAGAACAAAGCAGCATGCACAAAACACAGAAGGACAGGCACCAACCATGGCACAGAGATTCCTTTTGCGTTGCGGGACAAGGACCAGAATGGCTGTCGAGCCTTGCACACCCAGAACCCAAGTAAACTGACACAACAACTCACACTCTGCTGGTACAAAGCTGCCCCATCAGAAAGGCTGCCTTCCCTGAAGAGGCCAGGCTGGATGCATTTACATTTTGGGTGTGTTTTAAGCCATGACTCCAAAACCCCAGGAGATGCACATCAACTCTCCCTCTGCTCTTTTACACAAACAGCTTTGAGAGCACCAGTCCCAAGCACACAAGACCTCTGCTAAGGTTCATCCCCAAACGTTACCTAAAGATAGGCATGTACACCAAAGTACCCAAAGATCACAACAGTTTTGCAGGGCTTTAATGTTCTACAAAACTAATTTTAAATCGTTACTAAACCCAAAAGAACAAAACTGAAATTGTGCTTCTGGGCACTGCGGACTTACTGAATTCAAGTCCCAGTGTAAAACATGAAAGGCTCCTGTTCAACACATAATCCTGCTTCCAGATTATGGATGGATAATGTTCATTTTAAAGACTATCTTTAGGCAGGGATTATTTTAGTTGACAAACATTTGAAGATTAATAGGAGAAAACCCATTGTTTCTATATATGTCTTGTTATTGGTTTTCTTAAAAATACCTCCACTGGCTATAATACCACTTTTATTGTTTTTATTATTTTAGTTGACAAACATTTGAAGATTAATAGGAGAAAACCCATTGTTTCTATATATGTCTTGTTATTGGTTTTCTTAAAAATACCTCCACTGGCTATAATACCACTTTTATTGTTTTTTTTATTCTGTTCCCTATCCAAGCAACAACTATTCTACCCACAGACAAGATGTACTCCCATCCTTCAACCTTACTACCACCAATACATAGAAAACTTCTAAAAATACAGTACCAGTACTCCTATTTATGTTTGACTAGTAGTGACCAAAGACTTTTCCTCACTATGTTCTAAAAATCATTCCCAACCAGCATGGGGCTTATAATTCCAGAAACAGAAATTTAAATTAAAATAATGAACATCAAGGCTACACAGATATTGGGAGTCAGACAAAGATCCTGAATAATTCACACGGCACTAAGTACTTTCATTCCTGACTCAGGCTGTAAAACAAACTCCTTCTAGAAACCCAACTGCCACTGTTTTATTGCCAAAATATGTATGTGCAGTTCTTTCAAGTTCACTGAGAGGCTACTGGCATAAAAAATTGCAAAGCACCATGACATGTATGCAGCAGTCAAAGCCAGAATTCTAAACCCAGCTTTTAAAGTGATTTCCCAAACAGCGTGCAGCTGGATACAGGCCAGCAGTTTCTGCCCATGTGAAGTTCAACCGATCTCAACAAAACCTTAGAAACTGGTAAGCAGCTCTCCAAGGAGATGAGTCAAACAACTGTGTCAAATGGAAACAATAATCACTTGCATTAAAGCTGAACTGTGGTATTCATTTTTATAACAGTAGTATTTTATATGTACAAAAATCTACTCCTTAAGTCTTTCTTTCCATATAGTTTAAGTGTATCATGCTTTCTCCAGAGCACAGTATTATTTTCACTCTTCCTTGTGGGAAGCCATCTCCACACCGGGCTGGCCTACAGGCTGAGTCTACATCTGTCTGTGTGGCCATGCTGGGAGCTGCCAGAGAGAGCAGGGGAGGGAACTTGTAAACAAGCCCTGCCAATGCAAACCTGCAATCACATCTGTTCCACAGAAGTTCATGCCCTCGAGGGATTTCAATAGGATCTAACACATCCACAAACTTAAATGCATATTGGGCCCCAAGCAACTCCCACTTTGTCACAGTCGTTCAGTAACAAGGCATCTAACAAAGCTTATGAAATACAACAGAAATCTTACCAAAATGGATTCTATAGGGCCCCATGATTAATAACATTTACTATCCCATTTTTAACAGTTACCTTTCTACGCATATCCAGAAACCAGTATATTCCATGAAGTCTGTTTCAGAAGTCCCCACACAAGATATATATGTAATTTACACTGGCCATTCAATTTCACCTACTTTGAACCTAGAAATTTGAAGATTCAGATCTTAAAGCTTTTGTCTTTTTGTTTTAAACCAAAACAAGCCCAGCAATTCTAACATTCAAATATTAAGTCTGATGCTTATTTAGTCAACTGCCCTGATTTTATTAGGAAGAGATTCTGTAGTGTTCTTTTTTTGTATACAGAGACTTTCTGTAGCTGTCTGAGTCAAAACCATTTGGGAGTTTATAAGCAAATGTCAAAACTTTGTCTAAAGGGGCAAAAACTGCCGATTCATACTAATGGTTTAACTCGCCAAATATCCTGATTAACAATGGTCTGTGTGCAGTTTTAAGAAAAGAATAACACACACTCTTGCAGCAACGTGTCAATTTTTGCTTCACACCGTGATGAAAGTTACATATGTTCTAACAATCCAAGCATAACTGATATAAAAAGTATAATCTTATTTTGCACTGTGCTAAGCTCTTGACTGTAACAAGACTTCATAGCAGAAAACGCCATGGGCTAAGACAGAATGTGACTTTTAGAATGTGTAAACATAATATGTGTAAAAAAATCTTACAGAAATCCCCTGTGTAAGGCAATCCAGATTTTAAAACCTGTTTCTGACCTTACTGGAGCAACATATTTTTCTATTTATTTTGGTTTTTCTCAACTGTCTACTCCAAACTAAACCAACTTTCATTTTCTCTCCATCATACTTGCACACTATTTTATTTCCTATTAGTACCAGACACTACAGAATTTCATAAATCTATCAGCTAACAACAGATGGTATTTCATTTCCCCCCTTTTAATCTCCTGAAGCTCTATCAACATTGATAAAATTCAGATGGTTTTATGAAGATATCCAATGACACACAATAGCAATATATCTTACCAGCTTAAATTACTCTTACTTATGAGTGTCTTACTAACCTTACCCCTGAACTTTCTCAATATCATCCTCAAGTCTCCTGCTCTCCTCCAAGTCTCGAGCAAGCTACACAAGACTTATCTCAAATTAACTGAACTTATTTCCATTATCTAGAATGTCCATAACCTAGGAAGAAATTGATGGTAACAAAAGCCAAACTGCCCATCGTCCAGTCACTGCACTGTGTCTCTCTGTTGCCAACCTGTTGTGTGCAGGTGCTACAGACCCTCCCCACCAGCCACACCTCAACATCTTTTCACAGGGATGCTGATCTAAAACAATAAGTCTTGGAAAGGATATACATTCACTCTCGTCTTTGGGGGAAGAGGGGGAAATACAATTTGACTGATTTATCCTACAAAGATCAAGCTGCACAGCAACATGCATCTTCATTTTATAAAACAGTAAAGATTTTATGTGTTTGTGAGGCAGTGTCAACATGAAAAATTACCTCTAAGAACAGTTATTTTAATAAAAGTGGCACCAGCTAACAAGACACAATACTTTTAAAAAGTTGACATGACTCTCATAAAATAAGAGACCAAAATGCCAGATCTAAACACACTGCTGAAAACACAAATTATTCCAACATTGACTGCATCTCTTTCAGAATTAGTTATAGCATAGGCCACATCTGCAGGGAATGCTATTCTAGACCAAACAATAAATAAAAGATTATTTCAATTTAAGACAAGTGAGCAATACGCCACTTGATTTTTTACAGATAAAAGAATTAAAAAGAAAAAAAAAAATCTAAAAATTAATATACAGCCAGAAAGCTTTTTCTTTTCTCTGGTGTTTAATAGTATATTATCAGTTAAGAAACATATCACCTTGTTCACCAGAAGCAGGAAACGGTTACATATCCAATGTCGTGTGCATTAAACGAATTAGAAGAAAAGGATTGTTTGACTTTTCCAGTAATTATATCTGTTACTCCAAGGCAATAACATTATTTTAATCTGACACCTTTTGAGTTACCATGACAAATCCAACACAGTCTAATTGAAAAACATAATTTAAGAATAAAAAATATATAAAGATAATAATCACCTTGCACAGTTTTCTTATTGCACACATATTAATACATTATTTCAAAATGCCAGTATTAATAAACAAATTCTCCTCATTAGAAGAGCCTTGAAATGGCATCTGCTAAGTCATCCATGCTCTGGAGTCTACTGACTAACAGTTTCAGACTTCAGGTTTTTTATATTAATACATGAGACTCTCTCTAGTCCACACCTGTTCCACAATAAATGACAAGACAGAATGTCTAAATAATAAAACAGGTTAAATGCAATTTAGTCAATATTCATATAACAATGAACACTTACTCAAGCTTTAAAGTATTAACTATTATTTAACTGTCAATCACTCTTCTCCAAAAATTGTATTTAGGGATGTAACTTAGCTAACACTAACACTTAAACATGTGCAAAGTACCATTTAAGTCATTGACATTATACCCATGTAATTATTTACCATTCATACTAATCATTATGAGTGAATACAGCAATTTAAGGGATAAGATCTGGTCCTTAGTCTTCTACATTAGTTTTAAAAACATTAGAATACTGTTAAATTTATGAATAAAGAAAAATCATTTTAGCACATAAAGTGGGCTAGACACTGCTTTGGCAATTATTTAGACCAAAAAATCAACAGGAAATTCAACTGACAGCTGAAGGGAAGTCAATAAAACACATTAAGCACAGTCAGGAAGGAACCTTTCAAACATCATTAAATTTCTAACCTGTCCTATTCAAACTACTTTGCAGGCTTGAACTTCCTTCCTAAAATGAAGCTTTCTAGATGAACATTTAGAACAAATAAGTAGCAGAGACAGAGAAGAGAAGAGAAAAATACAAAGCAGTTACTGTATTTTTGCACATACAAAAACCACATCCAGTAATACAAGCTACTGATATAGGTGAAACAATTGCACAAATGAGTGTTTACAAGTACCCTCCTGGGTCTGAAATACCCCAGCAGGAACTAAATCATGATTTAACATGTCTTAACAATTGAATAAATTAGAAAAATATTGCAACCTCAGGCAACATTAATTTCTCAATTTTCCAATTAGTGTCTTTTTGTCAGCGAGAACACAGTAGAACCCTTTTCTTTGTCAAGTCTCCTTTAAAACCATCAGTTTCTGAAAGGCAGAGATACAGGACTGTCTCTCATTAGTGCAACCAAAAGCACAATGCTTCCTCAAAAATTAATATTCCAAATTCATTAGATGGACTGTGTTTTAGGACAACAGGAACATGGGAACAACTGGGCAACACATAGCAACATGGTACAGAGTGTTTTCACCACATCAACCCTTTAGCTTGCACCAATGGGAGTTATTTTTAAGCAGCTCAAAGGAGAATTCCCAGAAAAATATGAAGACAATGACATAGCTGTGCACGTGCTGTGGGCAGCTCCCTTCAATCACACAGAAAAGAAGGACAAGAAAACAATACATGATTCATTATGAAATCTGTTGAATTATGCTGTGTTGACTTGGGGTTTCTTAAGGTAAAACTCAATATATAGCCACTAGAAAAAACAGAATGTAGCCTATACTATTAAACAATATTTAAAATATTCTATTTGTCTAACATTTATTATCCCCTGATCCAAGCATTTCTATATCTCAGAACGCAACTGGTGCATTTGTCCAAGGAAGAGCCCACCCATGTACCCAGTAGTGTCTGGGCAGTATCTGGTCATGTTATTGTATCATCTTTAGTTAAAGACAGGAATCGTGGGAACAAACAGTTATTCCGGGTCAAGCAGTTTAAATCCCAAGGTAGGGTGGAAAACTACATTACATCCCCTCCCCCTCCCCCTTATATAAGCTAATCAGCTCCATCTTAAAGACAGCCTTATTCCACTGCTCCTAAGGGAAGGCTGTTGCAGACTCCTATGCCTCCGTTGCTTAGGAACCATCTTTTCTAATTTCCAGATTAGGTTTATTCTTGGATAGTTTATACCCATTTGTTCTTAAACCTCAAGCATAAAAAGCTCTTTTTACCCACCTGTGTTGTTGCACTCATTTTTGTGAAGAGCAACCTTTTCCATGCTTTGTTTCCCCAGATCAAACAAGACCTCTGTGAGTTCCAGGAATCAGTTCCTGGACCTCTTTTAGTCTAAATGTCCTTTTTCATGCAGTTTTTCAGGTAAGCTTTCACCAGTACCAGAAGAAGTTAATAATCCCTTACTTCTGTAAAGAAAAATATCAGCAGGGCAACAACAGTGTACTTGTTACCCTCATACTGATCTCCATTGCTAGCTCTGATAGGTCTGTCACCCTTAAGTGTTACAGTTCTTTTAATGCTCTTTAATACAACTTCTGTTCCTACTGGTCATGTCTTAATGTCTCAGCTTTGTTCTGTGCAAAACTTTCTCTTGTATTAGTGATGCTTGACATCTGATGAATACCATGAGATTGGCACGAGAAGTAGGAATGGATAAATGACTTTAATGGAAATACTAAATCTCAAAACTGGTCCTGACAAATTCCACTACTTGCATAGTTCCAATATATCATCCCCTGGTCATCAGGTTCTATCCCCATTTGACACATCCTGTCAATTTATGACATTCATATTTTCAATCCTGCCAATTCAACATCAATTGTCACAAAAACATCCCTCTAGTTTTCACATGGAATCACATTACACATTATATGACTTGTAAGTTACAAGAGGGTCAGCTCTAATCATGTATCCTCTCCAAGAAGTCGGGGATCTTACAAAAAAGAGGTGTTAGATTTCTCTGACAAATCTTCCTCTGTTAGGAGCTGTACCACTTCATACCCTTTTCATCTTACCTCCACACAGAACAGTTTTTCATTCTAAATTTAAACAAATCTCTTTATATTAAGGTCATACTAATGATGCAATTACTATCCCAAATCATCTTTTCCTCTTAATGTTTGAGCACTTTCACTGTTTTCCAGCCATCCAATACCCTTCTCCCTTGCCATTTAATAACAATTCTTGCAACTGAGCCTCTAATTAAACACATCACCTACTTCAAAATTGTAGAGTAAATGTTACCTAATTCCACTAATCTGCACCCTGCAAGCTGGGCTTCATCTTCAAGGAAATCATCTTCATAACTTCAGTATGACCTATGTGCATGTGTACAAAATGTCTTCACTGAAAATTAAGACAAACTTTCCATGTACTCTTTCTCAAGTATCTAAATTATTTTTAGTCTTATTTCATTACCCCCATGCTTCCTGACAAGACACATGTAGAGTCTTAGTCAGGTTTTCTGCTAACTCCTGATGCTCCTTTTCAATTTGCTATCAATCCTGCCCGATCTTGAATCTCCACTTTTTCCTACATGGAAAGAAAAAAATTCAAAATTTAGTAAGAGCACAAATATTTTATACAGTTGCCAAAATTACCTGCATTTATTGCTGCATCAGAAGTTCAGCCATGCCAGAAGTAGCTGAAATCACCTCATCAAATAAGCCCTGAACACTGCTGTACACTGGAATTGCAAGAACATTTGGATGCTAAACTACTTATGGACTTTGCAATTTGAATGTTCACTTCTGCAGTTACAATTATAAACAGCTTTTCATGACACTCAGACACATTTGCTTTAGTTGTGCCTTCTTTTTCTTATTTTTCCCCTAAACGATGTTTGTCTAAAACATTAATAAAAAAACTAATGCCACAAAGTCTCTCAAGAGCTAGAAAAAGGAAAGACAAGTAAAAACTGCTTAATTTCAACTTCACCTCAAATGAGACAGCCAAATAAAAAAAAGCAACAAGAAAACCTGTATCATCAATATTTTGGCTTGAGAACAGACTGCACAGCTATTACAAAACTTACTTGAGGGAAAAAGGGGGAAAAAAAAGGTCTGCAGAAACAAGGTTCCAATTTAGGATTACCATAGCAACAGAGAGGCAGGAGGGGGAGATTACCAGATTACTCTCTCAGATCATCAAATCCTTGAAAGAATAAATTTAGATTTGAGTTTCAGTCAAATTAACTGAATTCATCCTATTCATTCATGATAAACACAAATTAAGGATTAAATTAAACAAGCAAAAACTGTAGTACAAGAAACAAAGTAACAAATACAACATTTCAGACTGAATTACCTCACCTTTTCCTTTTACCATAAAATACGTATTTGGTACCACAACAGGTCTTCATACCGGTAACCAATACCAAAATTATTTAGGAAGATGTCTAGTTCTGATTAAAGGCCTGCAAATAAAAAGAGCCATTCGAAATCTGCCCCATTCTTGTTAAGTGACCTGAGCAGCTACACTACAGAAATTGGCAATAATATGATAATAATATGGGCACCCCCACTTGACTTGGGGTTGTAACGAATTTCTGAAAATATAGTTGGCACAGAACTAACATATTCCAACAACACATGTGGGCACAGTAATGACTGCAAAAATCAGGGAATGAAGAAATACACTTATGCTCCTCAAAAAGGTGATATTCTGAAAAACAAACCCAGGATAACCTAAGTAACTAATTACTCACATGCTTTTAAATTGTACAATCTTTAACATTCTTAGTATTTCCGAATCGTTTTAATAAATGCTTAAATACAAAATGGACACATACATTTATGTTAATGACTGATTTAAAAAACAAGAGCAATTGAAATCTCTGTCTTTTTGGGAGAGCAGCTATCTCAATGTTTTAACCCACTCACATTAGATAGGATCCTGAACCCACTGAACATGCAATTGAAGTGGCAAATGCAGCTACAATGGTTTAATTTTGACATTGTGAGCTTTGCTTGAGGTGTCTCCCCACTTTAGCGGTAAATATTGACCCATAAAGACTCTAAGCCTCAGGCAACTTTTCCACCAGCCAGAACGTTCAATTAATAAGGCTGCCCTCATAATTTGCAAGACTGCCTAAATCCAGCTTTCCTGGCTGACATTCAGATTTTAAGCATGTTTCCCAGCCTTCTGTTCACCACTTCTGGCTTTCGTTGACCCGCTGCCAAAATGCTCTTTATTTTCTGGTGGCTGGGCAGGCCAGAGGACAGTTTGAGATACTACCTTCTTCCAAGTTGTGCAGCAAACTGTTCATTGTGTTCCCTGCTCTTGGCTTCTCCCCAAGATTCTGCAGTGAGGGAAAACAGGAAGATACTGGAAGGACCGTTATTCCACTAATGTGAAGCAAGGGCATAAGCACCTTCACTGGCCTTTCCTTGTCCTTAAACCAGCACCTCCATTAACAGACTGGAACTGAGTCAAAGAAAGTGTCCCAAGTCAACAACAAAGACTATGGCAGATCTAGAAGTAGACATCCCACCTGCCAAAATCACGCTGCAATCACAAATTCTCCTTCCAGGAGAGAGGCAAGTAATTCAGTATAAGATAGTCCACATAACTCAGCAGTGTCAAGATCAGTGCAAGTTCTAAAGCAGATTGAAAGCAAAGAGGAAAACCACACAGACAGACAAACACTGACTGACAAGCAGCAACAGAATCAAAGATCTGTTTTTGGACAGATGATCTGTTGAAAGGATAGGATGGTCTTCTCAGTCCAAGGCACAGAAACCCAGTCACCCACGAACCTTCCTTGATAAATAAGAGATGAAACAGCTTTCCTTTGGATTAAGAATTGAAATCTTATGTCCCTCTCCATCATGTATGATTCACCTGCTTTGGGAAAGCTCTAAGGAATTTATTAACCTTTTACCAAAATCGCTATCTAACTAAACAGGGGAAAAGCCATATATTTATATGTACAGCTGAGATCAAAGCAAACATTTAAGATCATTATTAATTTATTTTTCTGCCTATTAATAGATTCAAAACCATTGTAATACTGTAATATAAACATTCAACATATCCAAATAAATTTTAACTGTATGCTTCTAGCCACCAATGCTTCATGAAAAACAATTTATTGAAACAAACTCCATTTTATCCTTAATTCACCTACAAAAGACGTAAATTTATCCTGAAACATTTCTAAGTTATCAGTTATAACTGAAATCACCAGAATGTCTTCAAATACTCACCATCCAATAAATTTTACTCTAAGCCCAAGAGGGTGGGGAAAAAACAAAACAAACCCAAAAAACCCCACACTTTGCTATGTACTAGTAGACTTAAAAATAATATCCACAGTAAGGAAAAAAAATTTACTTTGGAATCAAAATAGAATTTAGTGCTTTACACTGAATCTGTTATTCAAATCATACAGAAATTTGAAGTGACATTTAAAAAGAAAGTGACACATTAGCTGTGTAGAATTTTACCTGAAAATCATGGAAACCTTTCCAGGAACTGAGAACAACTAGAAAAAGGAGACAAAACTAATGAAACATTATTTGTTACCAACTGAAGTCTCATATGCTTCCCTGTTTATCCTTTTTAAGTTCTCATGTTCCCCTCTACATCTTGTGTGAGTCCCATGCTCCCTCGTCCCCTCATTTGAACACTGGCTCACCAAAGCTGGCCCTGAAAGTGGAAAAAAACTCTTGGACTGGATCAGCTACCCATATCCTGACTGGCTGGCAGGTGTGTGACACCTACATAGCCACACACTCCTGCTTCCCAGAACAAATCAGGAGAAAAATTTTTCAGCAGGGGCTCAAGTCTGGCCATTATAGCTCACTACTGGCAGAAACCTTTTATGCTTGAAGTCACCATTTTCCTGTTAAGTTCAGCTGAATGTAGCTAACAGTTTCAGAAACTGAAGAGAAAAAGAAATAAGTCCCTTTAACTCTGGAATACTTTAAGCTGTACTTCAAGGTCACCACACAAAGCTTTGCTAGACAAGATCTTCTGGAGAAAAAAAAGCCAAGTATATGGCACCTCTCAGTTAATGCACAACAGCAGTAATGAGTTCTTTTAATGAATTTTAGGTGGAATGGATGCTTCACAAGTGTACATACTTGATAGATTTTCATCATTATTTTGCAGTGACAATACCTAAAATTGCTTCATTAGTGTTAAAACACTAAACTCAGGGTACGCTTTATCCTTCATCTCCAGTCACAATGCACCAACAGTGACTTTATGCTCAGTCATTTGTAACACACATACACAAAACAGCACCAAATGAAAAAAATCCGAACAACAACAACACAAAACAGCCATCAGAAAAAACAGAGAAGACAGTTTTCATGGGTCAAGGTTTCCCTTAACACTTTCTGGTTTAATCTGGCATAAGATATAATAGAACTGAAATAGTGTATCAGACCTCTCAAGATTCAAGATCTAAAACAAGACAGAAATAAAAAGCATAAAAAGCAATACAGCACATTTGAAATTTGTACAAACAAATCAAAAACAATACCCAAAAAACCTAAGTTTCTACGGCTCCAAGTCAAATTACAGCTTTGGATTAAAAGTTGCTTTTATACATTTACTGATTCCAAACAAAAAAATGGATCTTTTTTTGCCCCCTAGTCTTTGGAGCATAACTGTATCACAACATTCATCTACTCATTTGATTTGAAAGTATCAAAAAGACCATAAACTGTTACTGATTAACTGCATTTACTACTGTTTCCATGACCCCTTTACAGCATTTCAGTTAGGTGTATGAAAGGAAAACGAAATCGCAAAGCTCTGAAATATTTTACTCCTTATTTTTTCAGACTTTCTGAGTCCAGATCTGAAAATCATACGTAACATATGGTGCAAAAAGAAGTAATTTAAGAAAGAGAAAACTCAATACATAAGTCAATTAAAAATGCGAAGGAATGTTTGATTAGTCTGAAGAGCATATATGCGCCAAATCCCAGTTAAAAAGAGTAGCTTATAATACCACAGTTTTAAAGCTGAATTGAGATTTGCTTTCATCAGTGCTAATTTTTAATTAATCTGCATGGAAAACCATTCAATTAAGTGATAGTGAAAAACTCTTTTGATGTTCCACTTGTTAGTGCAACTGATGTGAGTTTGAAAGGCTGATCTTTCACTGGATAACAAGTGAATCCAGCAAAGCAGGCAGAGATCATTCCTCAGAATGCAATCTAATAAGCAAGGTCAAAGGGAGGAAGTTAGGAAGGGGCTGAAGAAGTCGTTACTCCTGTTTGGCTACACCTTCAAGGACAACGTTTTCAGTTTCTCGGAAAGGTCAGAGTCAATCCAGCAACACCAGCACACACTGGTCAGCCAGCCCAACAGGTAGTAGTTATTCAAATCCATCTCTGCACTAAGCCTTTACTTGCCGTGAAGTGAAGAACAGTTAGACTTTGAAATTCCCCAGAGTAGCAGCAATACTTAAACTTATTCAAGACCAGGACCATTGGTTGGGATGTTAGACCTGAGTCCTCATGGCAAATGACGCCATCTCAGCTTACACCTGATTTGAAAAGCAGCACTTCTGAAAAGGGCGTTTCCTGGAGTCTCTTCCCCTACAACATTTGCAACTATCAACCACTAAACCTTCTGAACTGACAAGACCACAGTAAACACCCACTGCATGGTGAGGGAAGTAACCAATTACTTGCTTCAATTTGACTAAAGATTATCAAGATAATTCTCAAAAAACAACAGATGCTTATTTGAGATGGTAACAGATGTTATCAAATTCCTACTGAACCCTGTTACTGTATACATGATACATTAAAGTGAGAGAAAAGGTAGCCATAGAAAAGGGTAACATTAAACTAAAAATTACTACAGATCAAAATCTGTATAACCAGTACTTTTTAAGCATTACTACCTCTAATGAAAAGCTTTCCTCAGGAAAGAAACTGGTTCACATGCTTTACATTTTACACCTTACTCTACTGACAGGTTACAGCTACTGCTTTCAGCTCTAGCAAAACCAGAGTATTTTTGATGAGAAATGCTGAGTAAGTAACAAGACCAGGTAATATTTTCCTATTTCCCTGAGGGGGCTGATTAAATTATATGAATGAAAATTGCCTAACTTATGTAATCTAGGGACTTCTACCATTTTTAAAATATACCTGCTTTTGAATCTGTTACTATAGAAGACGCATAACTTTGCAGAAAAGCTTCAGACAGATTCCTCAGCAGATGACCTGCTCAATGGAATCAGCAGAGTAAACTGACATTCACATCTGCACACAATCATTTTTCAAATATAAAGCACATACCACCCTAAAACTGCCTAAGAAATATCTAGTTGCAGTCTGAATTACTGAAACAGTGCTATTTAACAGATCACTTTCTGTGGTGCAGCATAGTCCAAGAGTAAGTTCTAATTTAGGAGCCACCAAAGTCAGAAAATCAGCATGGTTTTTTCTTCATGCTCTCATGCCTCAGGTGTCTCTGCTGCACAGCAAAAGCGACATTGATATGCTCTACTTTATTGAAGTGGTGGGCAAGTTTTATTAATATACATTTTTCCTTCAAAGCAGGACTGGCTCATTTGCACAGCAACAGTTTGGAGTTTAAAAATTACTCACTATTCACCAGTGCTGCAACTCTTTAATAATTAAGAAAGCTATTTCTACCAGTCAGAAAAGCAGTGGGTGAAAGATTTACTGCCTAGTCTCCTCAGGAAGCACTTGTCACATAGAAGTTGTATGCATAGTAGCAATCAACATGCTAAGCAGCCTTCACCTAGTTTGAAACTTTCAGTTCTATTATTTTATTCTATTTATTAACAAAATTGGCTACTTCAAAATTAATTTTGTTTCCTCCTGTACCAAGTCATGGAATGTTGGATGAGATTTGCTTATGCTGTGAAACTACACTTCAAAAACCAAGACTTGGGGCAGAAGTAGTTTTAGCCCTACTTCTGTCAAAGTCTCTCAGTGCTCAAAGGGGTTTTCTCTACTTAATTTCACTAGATGATCCAATTCCATACACAGAATCACACACTGGTTTGGGTTGGAAGGGGCCATAAAGATCATCTAGTTCCAACCCCCCTGCCACAGGCATCTTCCACTAGACCAGGTTGCTCAGAGGCCCTTCCATACAAGCAAAATAACAGTCGTTTATTCTCAAAGAATGAGGAGAGTTGAGTAATTTTCTGTCAGATACATCTAAAAAAACTGTCACAGAAAAATACTGATTCAGTAAATAACCTTTTTCACTCTACAGCATTAGTGAACCATACTCTAATGAACTTACTGGCATAATATGCCAGAAAAAAATACTTGCTTCAGATGAAGCATATTCAGATTTTTCACACTTATAATCATCAACCATAGAAAGAAAACAACACTTTTTGGCTAAAAAGCACTATTCTCAGCATGGCACTTCATACAGAAAACACAACTCCGGTAAAACTACAAGACACTTAAACATGCAAACACAGTAACGCACATATTATCTTGCTACAGCAAAGATGCAAAAACTTGCGAATACCTCTTCCTCAAAACTCTCCTCAGAAAACCACCAAATTTAAATTCTTTGAGGCAAATCATTTAGATCATTACAGTCACTCAAGATTATATCAAATTTGCTGGCATCAAATCTGTTTACTGAATTCAAAGAAATACCAAAGCCACCTGTTTCAGAAGTCTAGTCCATAGTCGCATTTTTTCCTCACTTATTACACAAGTGCTCTTAAAAGAATATTTCCTTACCGAGGAACAGAATTGCTACACCATTACATTTAATTAACAAAAATAGAAGTCTATTTTAGAAATAGCTTGTATGCTTTAAAATAAATTCTTTTGCTCTATTAAAAAAAAAAAAAGGGGGGGGGAAAGAACGAATTTGTGACAGTTAAGGACTGTGAAGAATTCCACTGGCACATATGGTCACATTACAAGATCCAGAGCCGTAAACAGCTTGTCTGCAGGGAGATACCTGTAGCTTTCAGCAGAGCATAGAGGAATTATCCAGCAGCAGTTGCAGTTTGAGAATTCATAAGCTCAAGGTAGACACATTTTGTAAAGCTCTGTATAAAAACATAAGTCAGGGTGCAAGAAAACTGCATACCTTTGGTAGATGATAATGTTGTGATCGACAGCAACTTTCCAAAAAGCAAAGAATAAAACAAAACCAGCAATGAGCTTACACCAGAGAGCTACAGCAGTATCTCATGAAAGATGTAAATGCAGTGCTATTCCTAGCCCCCATCTCAACACAGCCATGGATATTTTTCCAGCTTGACTGGATTTTCCCCCTCCCTAATTGCTGGTTTTAACTAAAGCCAACATAGATTAAGAATCAACCCTAAAAGCAGCACAGCGAGTGTGCAGCAATTACGTGCAGAAAGGCATGTGACATTTTGTATCAAAAGCAGACTCTAGAAACGCTAAAAATGTAGATACCCCTTCCAGCAGAGGAAACAAAACAACTGCCCGTCTGCTGCTGGTGCCCCGCCAATCCCCAACACCGCACACACACATCCCAAATCCTCCTTCACTCCTACGTCCTCTGCGGACGATGACTTGGACTCTCCAAAGCCCGCATTTCGCCCTGCACAGTCCGCAGGTCACCTCTCGGGCTGGAAGGGGCAGGTGAAGCAGAAGGGCGGCGGGGGCAGCGCCGGCAGACGCAGCGCTTGGGTGCAATGGAGATTCCAACGCCGAGCGGCCGCTTCCTGCGGCGGCTGGAGCATCCCGGCGGGCACGGGATGGGCACCGCGTCTCCTGAGGCAGGGCTGCCAGCACCCTGCCCCGCAGCTCAGCCCCGCCGCCCATCCCGGCCAGCACCTGCAGCCCCTCGTCCTGCCCCCGCCTCCCCGCTGACCCCAAGCCCGCCGCAGCCCCTCACCGCAGGCACTCTGCGCGCAGATGGTTTTTCCGCACACCTCGCCACGTTTTCCAGGCAGACACAACCCCCTCCGCTCCCCTCTGGGCTTAACGAGCAGGTTCCAGTGTCTGCGCCCCCGCCTCTCCTTGCCGCCCCCTCCTCCCCTCCCCGCAGCGCCCGTCTCCCCCTCACAGCCCGCTCGCCGCTGGCTGCGCCCCTCAGCCTCCTCCACACGGTCACCGCCGCGGCGCTCACCCGAAGACAGACGAG
Organism: Pseudopodoces humilis; assembly: GCF_049639895.1. Classification (NCBI taxonomy): domain Eukaryota; kingdom Metazoa; phylum Chordata; class Aves; order Passeriformes; family Paridae; genus Pseudopodoces; species Pseudopodoces humilis. The sequence goes on along the minus strand of NC_142205.1, from coordinate 9,063,329 downwards.
AACGGGCAAGAGCGAAGGGGCCGCCGCGGCCGGTCCCCTGACGAGGCTGTGGCTGTTTCGGTCCCCGCCTCCCGCCGCTCCCGCCGCCCCCTCAGGCACCGAGCGGCCCCCGCCCGACAGGGTGCGGCTTCCACAGCCCGCAAACCCAACAACGGTGCCGCCCATTGGCGGGAGGGAGCGCGCCCGACTAGTAAGCGGCTCTCCCATTGGTGGAGGGGAGCGGGAGGCGAGGGGCGGTGCGGCCGGGCCGCCCCTGGCGGGTCCCGCGTCTCCGGGAGCGCCGGGGGGTCCCCGGGCGGCCGGGAACGGGCTTGGAAGAGCCTTCGGACACAGAGAAAGGGGGTTTTGTGGTGCTGGATCCCAGCGGAAAGAAGCGGCGCGGCGCCTGGGAAGCTAATCTTAGAGCGAGCCGGGAGATAGGCGCAGGCAGACATCGCTAATCGCCGAGGACGCGCTGCGATAAGGGCCCGTTATCGCGCTGCGGTGGCGGTGTCCGATCGCTGTCAGCTCAGAGCAAGGCCAGGGCCATCCAGGAGGGCAGGACCCAGTCTTGAGAACCGCTTTGGCGAGGGCTAGAGACACCTGTCACAACCGAAAGTGTTCAATGAGTGGAATATCCTCCGGATGTTAAATGACAGGCTAGCGAGAAGCCGCGCGCTTGATTCAGGAAGTGTGCAGATACATCGTACAGCTTGTACATAGCAGCCTGATGAGAGCTTTATAAATCACCTTAGATCTTCTGAGTCCTTCGGAGAGCTGTGTGGCTGCTATAACCCTCGGTTTGTTACAGTCACTACAAGCACCACCTGTAAAGTTAACTTCTTCTGTTATCTATTTTCTGTCCATTTTAACTGTCGTTTCTATGTCGTTTCAATTCTGCTGCTCTACACGTCTGCGTGTTGTATAGAGTGCTGCTTACCACGGGACAAAAGAAGCCTTGGGGGTCTGGGAACAACCTCTCAGGAGCAGTAAACCCTTCTCTGCTATCTACAACCCTCATTCCCAAGCTATCCATATGTAGGGAAGACTCCAGTGAGTAGAATTTGATGGATTTCGGGATCCATAAACGCCTCCTGTGGAATATGGGAGGAATCTAGCCTGCTCCAACCACGACCACCGAGGAAACACACTCCACTTAACTAAAAACAGGCCATAGAGATATACATAAACTTGTCTGTGAATGCAGCCGCCCAAAGTGATGGTTCAGGTGTCAAATGATGGCACAGAATGGTTATGGCACATCTGACAAGAAGGCCTACTGGACATAGATCTACCTAATCAAAACCATCCCACAATTAGACATGTGTTAGTGTAATTACTAATGATTAGCAAATCATGTCTGAACATTTTTTTGCAAGAACTGTTGCTGTAAGCCTGACAGATTAACCTCATTTCACCTGCCTGGTGCTGAACCCTGTAAACCCAGTGGATGTCTGTACATACATGGCAGTATACTCTTGTCCCTGCTCTGCACCTGCAGGCTCCAGCCACCGTGCAGTGTCTTCTCTTTGATTACTTGTCAAAATACTCCATCTTGGCATCTCTCTTCCCTTCCTTCCCTTTCTCACCAAGGCATTCAACTCACAGAGCTCTTTCTTGTCTGGAAAAATAAATAGGAGAATGAATCCATGTTAGAACTAACTCAGCAAAAAAATACTGCTTTGTTTCAAACTTAATGGGTTTCCTCTCCAGCTCAGTATATGGCTCTAAGACTAGCAATGGCAGGAAGGATGGGGATAGGGATGGGGATGTTGAGGGCAGCAGCAGTGCCCAGGGCTGGGGGAGTGTAGGGTAATTTCTTTCTCTGGCAGTGCTGGCTCAAAGTGCTTGTGTAACTGCAGGGTGCAGTGACAAGAACAGCTTGAGCTGATCAAAGGATGCCTTTTATCAGCTCCTGTTGGCTCTCATGCTGTTGGCGAGTGCTGTTCCTTTACCTTTCTCTTCTGCTGTCCTACTTTGTGACCTGCCCAAGGGCATAGGTTCCTACTGTCCCCTTCCAGCTTTCCCCCTGCCCCTTGCATTATCTCCCATAATCACTCCTTCACCTGGCTAATCTGAAGGAAAAATTGGGGAGGAGGCCAGCTTTCTGCTGAATCAACCAACTCCCTCCACAGGCTGGGACTGTGACAGCTGATGCGTGACAGTGTTTATCTTCCCTGTTCAGTATTTGGCCTGCCCAGATTCCTGACCTGCCTCTACTCAGCTGCAGGAAGGGCAGTGCTGTTGCAATGGCAAAGGTAGGGTTACACGGGCAGAAACTCAAGGGAGAGCTCATAAATACTGACACGCACTGAAGCGGTGCGCTCTGCTGCAGAAAAAAGACAAGACAATCTTAAAAAGCACTTCTGCATTATTTAAGATGTGATGAGCTTGTCTTTCTTAACTCTTACCAGCTGGGTTTGAAGCAGTACAGCTACAACAAAAGGTACAACATGAACTACACAGTATTTTTCAGCCTGCAATATTTGATTCCTTCAAGATTTTGGGCTGTTGGTGGAGGGTTCTGGGAAAATAACCAAGGCAAGCTTGTTGCCAGTAGGCTTCCACTTGCCATATGCACACCTGCACATGTACTGAAGAATGGTAACTGGCTTTCAAATAATAGTTGTTCTCCTCAGCAGGCTCCAGCAGCAGCAGCACTGGACTCAACTTACATCACAGGATCTCAAATAAAAGAGTCAATGTAAATGTGTTCATATACAAATTATGTGTAATCATTTCTTGTGGCTTTACTAGATATCAGAGAAATAGTAGTGTGCAATTATTTTTATGCACCTGACCTGTTTATCTGGCATTAACAGTTCTTGATGCTCTGGTAGCTTCCAGCTACCTGGGAGAAGCACAGCACTAGGTTGATGTCCCACGCCTGGCATTAGGATATTTATTTTTTCCTTTATATGGGGTGCACTTATTCCACATAATCAGTTCCAGGTCAGTTTTCTCACATATAAACTGGGACTGATATAGTAAGGTAGATTTTTCTTGACCTGCCAGAACTGTTCTGTCCTGACAGGCTGTTGACTGGGCAGGACTTGTTTGCTGACTGTCATCATTTGTCCATCTCTCACAGACCTACTCCATTTCCCAGAATAAGTTCTGGATCCTCCAAACAAAACAATGCCAGTATGTGAATTCTCCATTGTTTTTCTCATGGGCCTTCAGAAAGAGAGTCTTAGCAGCAAAACTTATTTGTGCCAGCAAAGTAAAAGCCAGTCTCTGCCCAGTCATACCAGAGTCAGAACATTGGGAGGATGTGTGGGGACAAACACAAATTACCAGTACAAAATACCCCAAGATCAGCCCTCTGAGTGCTGTCTCTCTCACTGGCACCCAGGACTCTGCTGGAAGTGGGACAAGGAAGCTTACACACATGTAGCATTACTACTGAAAAGCTCATGAGGGATTTGTCTTTGAAATTATTGAATTTAAATGCCTTTTTTAAAGTTATATAATAGGTTATCTTGATTTCAGCTGTGCATAACAGCAGTAATAATATCTCATGGTTTATTTGTAGTATTACTGAAGTTGGTCGTTGTATGTAAGGTTATGTCTGAAGTACAAGAATTCTTATTCTTCAGAGGGAGCTCTTTTTTGAATTTTACTCATTTATGCAAGGAAGGAGAACTTTCCCATGGACTGAAAATAGCACATAGAAAAATTTTAATGTAGGTTCAATAGAAAGATTACATGGAGTAAAAAAGTGTATTCTGGTCTACTTTTATCTCTCTCCACAACCAAACAAAAATACATCAGGTTTGTTTGAGCTGGAAAAAAATAAAAATTAAGAGAACCAAAAGAGCAGGTGGGCGAAAGGGTAGAGCAGCTGGAATAGGCTGATGGTAAACGTTGCCAAATTTTATACAATCTTCATCTGAGAAGCCACTTTGGCTTTAAGTTTGAAAAATACTGACTTTATGCTCAGGGGACATAGGGAAACTTTTATACATGATTGAGATGAAATGTAAATGGAGCTACATGCTTCAAGCTGGTTAACAGCAGTTGCAGTTAAACAGAAGCAAAGGTGCAATGATTGCTCTACACCAAGGAACTCCAGCAACCAACATTCTCTTTTAATGTTACAATATTCTTTGTCAAGGTTAGGGCTTGTTTTTCCAAAATGCTTTTCCAAGTAAAACTAATTTATTTAATTGCAACATCTATGACTTCCTGAGTATCACCCGCCTTCTAGTTGTATGTTCTCTGCTAGTTGCTTCTACATGAATTCCGGTGTGACTAGAGCAGCTGAAATTGTTTTTAGCTGCTCTGTAATATCTTCATCCTTAATAGCAGGAGAAGGAAAAATGCCACTAAAAGAAGTTAGAACATTTGAACTAACTTTAGAACTACAAGCAGACTTAGGAGGGTAAAACAGAAAAAGGAAAAATGTATCAGGATAAGTTCAAGCTAATGAGGAATTCTGAGAAGCATAAGAAAAATATTTTAAGGTAGTTACTATTTTAATTATTATATACAGGAGAAAGTTAATTAATCTTGAGAGAAGCTTTGTAATTTTAGAATATCAAATTTCTAATTCCCTAAAGCTACATTTAATTTTTAAATGGCACATTTTCAGCAGTACTCCCATGGTTAAGGCGTGGCTGTCATTTTCTTGGAAAAATAAATCAGCATGGATGTTAGCATAGTACAAATTAAAGTAAATTAAAGTACAACATAATCAATGAAGCCTAAGACAGCTTGTGAAGCCAAGGTGCTGGAGCACCTTTCCACATTGGCCCTGTAATAAAACCCTTTAATAACTTTCCATGGGACAGACTCTCCTGTTTTCTGTGCTGCTCTAGTGGCCCTTTCAGATCACTTGTCTTCAGTACAGGTGCAAAACTACAGCCATGCAAAAGGCTGCCAGGGCCAGAATTTCACTGCACATCAGCCAGTCCAAGAACCAGCTGTGCTGGGATAGTACCCAGCAGGAGCTTGTATGAAATGGTTGTTAAAAGGCAGAGAAGGTAGTAACTCAAAGAACAGTTAAATGCTTTTCCCTTTTTTTATATATCCAGTGATCTAATCCTACAAATGTTTTTTATCACTGTCATTTCTGTGCAAACCAGCTCCAGGAGAGATGTCTGTGAGTAGAATTACATTAAAAACGATTTTTTGGTATCTCCAAGATTACATGCCTCTCTGGACCGTGTCATCAGCCTGAGAGGTTGAATTACCCACTTCCTGGGAACTAAATACTGCAAGGAGGCAGATACAAGTGAGGGACAGTAATGACCATCCTGTAATTAAGATACAGGAATGGGAGCCCTGAAGGAATAGATTTGGATGTGGCTGTGCTACAAGGCTTGTTCCATACCTGAAGCCTATTGAACATAATCACTTCAGCCCATCCAGTCTTAAAGTGAGCTCAAATGCTCTCTGCCTCGAAGTTCTAGTAGCATTTGGTATTTGATATTTTGGTACTTTGAGTATAGTAAGAGGGACTATATTTCTCACGTAGGGGTCTGTAATTATGGGCATCTCACACAATCACACTATTAGAAAAAAAACCCTCCTTGACTTCAAGGAGGTGAGTATTTCATAAGATGGAAACTATTGCAACATCATGCAATTTGCTTGCTGCTAGGTGAAGTATTTAATGTTCAGAACAGCTGCCTAATGCTTCACAGCGTGGATAAATTTAGGTGGTGCTCAGGCGTCCATTATGTAAATTCTACCTCAAAGTAAGTTTTAAGAATAATTTAAACACAGAAGGATTAATTTATCTCTTTGTTCTTTAGGTTAGAAGATATTCAGATGAGCAAATATGCTAAACAGTATTGCTACTTATTTGAGACAGATGAGCCAGAAGAGTCTTAAGTTTCAAAAGACCCAGCCTATTAAGTTTCCACTTGAAGTTAGCTTTGATCTATAGCTTCTATCTGAAGTCACTTAAGATTGATTTGTCCCAAATGACTTCCACACACATGCTCAGCTGCTGGATTCCTGTTGATTGGATCCCTGTGTGGAATAGGCTGACCAGCAGATGTCCCCAAATTCTACATAATCACACTTTCAGCTTCCAAAATCTTCAGCACCCATTTGCAAGCTCCAAAGGATGAAGCCACTTGAGGCCACAAATACTCTTGCTACTTATTCATATTCTTGTGAAAACTGAAGCTCTGAGGTGGGGAATGCCTGACTGCTGACACTAAGCAACTTCATTATCACAGAAAAATTGTTAGGATATTGGTTCACTTTTTATGACATTCTACCATTGACTGTCTCTTGTTTTATTTTCAGAAGCACTCTTTTTTTTTTCCCCCCTAGAACAACAATGCCCATCCAAATATGACCTGTAATACTTTTATCTGGAGGTTAAGTCCCAAAAGGCAAGGCTATTTTCAAAGTAGTATCAATGGTTTTGACTTGGATATTACAAAACTCATGAACTACATTCTTTATGTGCATCAAATGCTGCTTTTACAATTCCCCACAAACTATTTTAAAGCTAAGGAGGCTGTAGCAGGTTGTAGATGCAAAGGCTGCTTTGTGGTGAAGGAATGAGGAGAGGCAGATTAGTGAGAAATACAGGGGACATACTGAGCCATGTGTTCTAGCTGTGTCTTTCCTCCCTACAAACACCAGAAACTCACCTGATTTGTTATAAAACAGACTAGACTAGTATGTAGGAGCAAGAGAGAGTCTAAATGACTGCAGAATTGTTTAGATCATGAAGATTTGCTTCTTAGGGGCACTGAAAATTAATTCCTCTACCTCTACTATTAGAAGAACCCAGCTACAAACAAAAGCATTAGAACACACTCCCATGAAATAAGACAACTGCACAAAATGAGGTGGACTGGCATTGAAAATTTATCAATCTCAGAAATCTATACATTTAGATACAAAATGGAATTAATACAAAAATTTACATATTTGCAACTCTTTTATTGCACAAGTAAAGAGCCTGTTATGGTTTAAATGGATGTTTAAAAATCTTCTGAGTGTAACGCTGAGAAAACAATCAAATATCTGAATAGGGCCTCAAAGAGAGCATACTATAAATATGATTGTCATGACACAATGAAGTCAATTATTCCCAGACAGAGAAAATCTTACTCTGTAGACCGTTAGATGTAAATATTACAAGAAACTTGAACTTACTCTGATATAACTATTTGCCAAAAAAGTTTTTTAAATGCTGTCTTGGCTGGGCCTTATTTAGAGAGGATCGTGTCAGGGTAGTGCACTACAGGGGTACTAATTTAAAATAAAAAGAATTAAACTTAAAATATCCAACATCCAATAGAATCTGAATTTTAAGTATTTCACATTCTTTACACACATAAGCCCTATTACAATGGGAACAGAGATCAAAAGACTGATACTGTGTATGTCTGTGTCTCTTGGAAAAGATGGAGGCAGAGTTTCCTGCTCAATTCCTGTGTACAATCCTCATATTCCATGCAATGAATAAAGAAAATTCCCTAGGGGCTAAATCCTGGTTTATAGTTCTCATAAAAAGCAAATTCATATTCTGTAACAGCTTTGTTATGATTTTAAAGCTGTGACCATCTAATGGTAACAATTAAAATGGGGCATGTATAAATTTTGAAAAGGTAACAGAAAAAAAAAGGTTATGAATACAGATTCAGACTGGTAAAAGCTAGATACCTTCTATCTCAGGAGTGGCAGAATTTTTTTACTATTATTACAAGTCTTGTAAACATTATTAGAGTATGAGACCACTATGACACAATTTTTGGATCAACAGAATTACTTAAAATTAATTTCTCTTACATTTTAAAATTCAGGAGCAGTGTCTCATTTTGACATAAATATCAAGCCCTTGCATTTACGATACCTGTTCCCAAATTATTAGGGAACAAATGTTAAAAGCACCCTGGTAACGTCTATCACTGACAATAGATTAAAAACAGATTTTGTTTTGCATGCAACTACAAACTGAGTAGAAATTTTAATAACAGAAAAAGTCTTGGTAGCAGACTACGGTAGTGTGTTCTGCCCTTGAACAGAAAATAATGCAATTGGCTCACTACAAAGTCTGACCACAAAGATTTATGGATTGATAGTAGCATCACAATCATGGTTTCAGGTGGTTTTTTGTGCTTTGTTTTAAAGAACCTTTGACTATGGCAACATGAGATAAAACTGCTACCCAGAATTTGGAACATTCAAATGGCTCCCTTCCCGCAAAATCTCAAGTAGCTCTTTCTCTTTTCTCATACCCTATAAAAATAGCAGTGGCACAAACCCTTCCAGTTCAGAACTAGGTAATGGGGCTCCCATGAAAGCCAAATCAATATTATTCCACACTTCTCTGAAGTGCATGTCATTAAGAAGTTATGTGGGACGCCACACCTGTATCAGGCAGATAGTACCTGATAGTGATTACTCAGAAGGTACAAGGATGTAAGAGGTGGCTTAAAAAAAAGCCTCATTTCCTGATCATCTTTACCTATAGTAAATCAAATAATTTGCACAGAAATCTTCATTATTTACACATTAACTATACAAGTAATACAAAATATCTCAGTTGAGCACCAATGTTGACTTTAGAAGTAGTACCTCCAAGTCAGAGTATTAGTATTCCCTGTCACAAATAAATTCTGACATACTTTTAGAAGTGTCCATTTTCTAGATCAGCTGTATTCAGATCACTTTTTTGTTCATGTTCACCTTTGACATTCTAAGGAGGTTAGTAATAGCAGCAGTTTTATAAAAGGTGTGGGTATCCTGGACAGCTTTCACAGAAAAATCAGTTCAGATCTTTGTAAAAGAAAAGATCATAAAATCCACTCCCGGACTTTAAGGTTTTACCAGAAGTTCATTAAATGGAATTTACATAACAATTCGTGTGAGAATAAATGGTGGAAACAGACTGAGTTTGTGTGTGCAAACAGCAGGATGCCCAACAGCGGCAGGAATCCTGTCCTCAGGGGCAGTAGGGTGTCCGTGAACTGTGGCTGTCATGTCACCTTGGCTTAGAGTAACCATAAGGACACCTGAGAATCAGGCTGTCATGACTGGGTAAGACATGAGTGCTGTAGTATTCCACCAAACTTCCCATGTTCAAAAACATGATGTCTGAATCCAGGTAAAACTTGCCATCCTGTTGTAGAACAAAAATATATTAACCATTGACAGTAATGTTTCCAGCTCAATGTCTAAAGAAAAAAGGGCCAGATCATCATCATCAGAGCTAAGTTCTTTCAAATAAGCTCTTCCTTCGCAAACTAGTCAGTCACACAAGTAAGTCCAAGTTAAACTCAGGAATTTCGTAGGATTTGACTGGAGCTGAAATTTATGATACAGCAACTAGAAAGCCCAGATCTGAGTACTGGAACTCTTATCCTAGACTAGATATTTGTAAATCAGCTGATTTTTACTGTCAGAGGTGGGAACAAATTTAGACTTTAATTTGTTAGGTCTGATATTTACCTATACGCACACACATTTTATACACACAGATCTAAAGATGCATACATAGTGCAGCTACTGACCTTTTCAAATATTCTGTAGTTTCTCACTTTTCCTGCAGGCTCATCCCATACAACCAATACCTTGAAGAAGAAAAATGCAATGTATTCAGTCTACTACTTAGAAGAGCTACCAACCTCTTCTAAGTCAAGGTATTATTAAGGAATTAATGCAAATTCAGCCTAAATTTTTTTTTACAATCACTGACATTACAATAGCAATTCTCTCATATTTTCTTAAGAAAAGACCACATCTAAATTGTTAATTATTTTGACATATATAAAATGCAGTAGGTCTCAATCAAGAAGTTTTTTTGGGGGTTAGACTCAGCAATTGCAATTTACCTTTCCAGGCTTTGTAGATGAGTTCCTAATACAGTACAATCCATTTTGTGGTTGTCCTTGTGGGCTACTAGCTTTAAATATCCTAAAAAGATAAACAATGACATATATTACAATTATTCATGTGTATGATGTGTTATTAGCACTCAGATAAATCAAATACCTACAGTCTTAAAATTCTCATTACAAATATCTGTTTTGAGTGTAATAATTCATAGTAGATCATAGCTGAAAGAAAGTCACTGTTCTAGCACCTGAACCAGCAGTGCAGCAGAGATTATCTGGTTCTCTGGTCCTATCCAGCATCCTGGCAAAACAACCTCCTCCAGATGGAGCCAAATCACACTGCATTCTCATCTGTCAATTGATACAGAGCACTGAACTAACTTCTCTAGAAAGTGATTTGCATCTTAAACATTTTAGTGTGTGCTTTAAACACAAGTTAGCAAAAATGGTCTTTGGACTATGGTTCAGTACAGGTTTTTGTAGGACTTCTGGAACTATTTTAAAATCACATTTTACCTTTCAACTTCAAAAGATTCAGAGGTATTAAGAAATATTGAAACAGGCAGCCCAACCTGTAAAAAAACAAAGAAAATAAATCACTGTTATGTCAATGACAACTCAAAACCCTAGCAACTTGTTATGTAAATAAGCTACAGCCATCATCTAAAATTATAAATGGTGTCAATCCTTATGCTTCTTTCTCCTTTATATCCAATCTTAAACTCCGTAACTTATCAAGGCATTCACTAAAGCTCAAAAGAAATGAAAAAAAAATTACACAGGGTTTTCAGAAAGTTACTCTTCTCCTGATATAATGCACTTAAAATGCTCCTAAAGGTACACATAAGCAAGGAAAAAAAACATTCTTTTAGAATGGATCATCTGCTTGATCTTACTTTTTCATAATCATCATCAGAGTCATCATCAGGTTGGCTTGGCTTGGAGGGTAGTGCTGGTTTTTCAAATGAAAAACTTCTAAAACTCTGTCCATCTGGTGGTGATCTCCTGGCAGAAACAGAATGAAAACTGAAGGATATCTCATCAGGAAAGCAGAACAAATATACACAAAACACTGAAGGAATAGCAAAACTAGAAGTGAAGTTTCAGTTCAGCCCCCAAATCGTGGAATCCTAGAATGATTTAGGGTGAAAGGGACCTTAAAGACCATCTCATTCCAACCCTCCTGCCATGGCCAGGGATACCTTTCACTAGACCAGGTTGCCTGGAGCTCCATCCAATGCGGCCCTTCCAGGGATGGGGCATCCACAGTTTATGTGGCAACCTGTGCCAGTGCCTCACCACGCTCCCAGTAAATAATTTATTCCCAATATCTAATCTGAATTTACACCTCCCCTCTTTTTTTTAAAGCTATTCCCCCTTGTCATGTCACTCCATGCCCATATCAAAAGTCCCTCTCGAGCTCTTTTGCAGCTCTTTTAGGTACTGGAAGGTGTTCTATGGGTTTCCCTGAAGCCTTCTCTTCTCCAGGCTGAACAATCCCAAATCTGTTGGGATTGAACCTGTCCTCGTAGGAGGGGTGCTCCAGCCCTTGGATCAACTCAGCAGCCTCCTCTGGACCAGTTTCAACAGGGCAACATCTTTGCTGTTTTGGGGGCCTCAGAGCCGGAGGCAGTACTTGCAGATTAATTTGGATAATCACAGATTAATTTGTGTAAGGGAGATAATTTAGTCCAAGCTCCTGCACAAAACAGGCCCAACCAGATCAGCTAGATTCACTGCAGATTTTCAAGTAACAGGCAAAAAAAAGCACAACACAGACAGGGATGGTGCAGAAGAGACAAAGACGTTGGTATGATTCTGAGTATGTCTGAACTTGTTAACTAGTAAGTGACTGAAGAACAAGAGTGCATTGTGTTTTCATACTTACTGTAACTGGGGACATAAAGATTTCTCTGTTCTAGGCTTGACAGCAGGGGGCTGGTGGCTTGGCACAGGTGGCTTTGGAAGCACTGGTGGTACGAACAGTCCAGGTTTACCATGTTCCCTTGGCACTTTGGGCTCTGCTAGCTTTTCAGCAAGCTGTGACAACTTGGGTTTATTGCCTGGAAGAGGAGGAGGAGGAGTCCGCGGGGAAAGGTTTAAGCTTTTCAGCTTCTCGCATGCTTCTGCAGGAGCAAGGACTTGGGCTGGAGGCTCTGTAGGCACTGGGTGAGACTCTTTGGCACTTGCAGACTTTTTGAATACAGGTAAAGGGGGCACAGGGGGAGGCTCTAGTTTGATTTCAGGTAAGCTTCTCTTAGGAGGTGGTGGTGGTACTGGTGCAGTTGGTTTGCCAGAGTAGGAATGTGCCCTTGCTTCTGAGTAGGGAGATTTCCTGACGTGAGGAATGGGCGGAGGTGGGTATGCAGGGGGCAGGACCATATCTACAGAAAGAAAACCAAAAAAAACTTGACACACTGAGGGGGAATGCAGTATGTCATCAAGAGAGACTTCTCAAATCAATTTTCTGTGTGATCTAAGATATTTCACTGGCATCAGGTCAGATAGTATTCAACATGCTGATAAGCATTTAATTTTCAGCACAATTCTGAATGTTATTGTTAATGAACTCCTGTTAATTTTCTTCAGGCATGGCTTATGATGACTTAGCAAAGACTTTTCACTTTGTAGTCTGTTTTTTCCTTAAAATCATTACTGGTGCTCCAGACTGATGACCAGATACCAGCCATCCCAGGCAGGAGGCTGGCAAGAAAACACACCCCCAAAGGCTTGTAATGCTTTCTGTAAACAGTTTCTGCTGTTATTACAAACTTCTGACCCTAAATACCTCTCAAGATTAGATACCTCTGCATTACTTCAGTTGTTTTGCCAGTTGGAATAGTAATGACCAATACAAAATAATAACCTGGCATTCCACATGAATAGTGCCTTCACTGGGGGCCTTTCATAGGGCCTTTTGTGAGGAGAATCAAAGAAACCACATACCATCTTTCACTATGTCAGAAGTATCCGGCTGTAAATAAGACTCATCTTCTTCCTCCTGGTCATAATCTGCACATAAAAATCAGTGTGTCAGACTCTCATAAATACTCTTGGAACCTAAGAAACCTAAGAAAGAATATCAAGTACTTAGAGCTCTTTAAAACAAATATTTTTCAGGTATTTTTTCAAAAGAGGTGAAAAAATTTAATACTTTTGATCCACCTCTCTGCTATCTAGGTGTTTCCTTAAATTTTTATGACAATTAAAAAAGCCATCACTTAGAATAGAGGCAGATAAAGTACGCTGCACATTAAATTTGTTTTTTCAACTTAACAAGTTAAAAAAAATATTTTTTGGTAATACTTTCTAGTTTCAGCCTTCCTGAGAGAAGTTCAAATCAGTTGCAGAGACACAACTACATGGATGCATTGACAAAAGCACTTGGAAAAAATATAACCCCCAAAATTCAACCCTACCACAGAAAAAAAATATGATTTTGCAGTATGGAAGATTAAAAAAGCTTAGTGATCTATAAAACTATTTTAATTCTTTTGCCTTGTTCTGACAATAAAAAAAAAAAAAAAGCATCACAACAAATGGCTTAAGTAGTTTCAATGTTGCCTTTAACTGTAAATCAGAATAACCAAGCCACAAAAGACATGTTACTTCTAGGCAGTAATTCCTTATCATTGATTATAAGAGGAGTCTGAAGGACAATATGCAGAGGAATGCCCTAAAAAAGGGTAAAGATATCTGATAAAAATCAGCCATTCTAGTTTTCCTAATTTAAACTCCTACTAGGGCTCTTATCATTCATCTTGCATACAACCCTCCCCTCCCATAAAATCAGAAGGACTAAACAACAACCCCACATGAAATGCTGATGAGTCTGTTCTCTGCTTGCAGCAATGGAACCGGATTTCCTAACAAGACCCATTCCTGCCTTTTCGTCCCAGTCAGGAAGAATAGTCAGGAATTTCCTTTCAGGAAATGAGAGTACTTGCTCCCATCAACATTGCCTGAGAAATCTGAAAGGGCAGATGGGGAAAGGCCTAGAAAAGCATCTCTGCTGAACCTCAAGGCAAGGTTTCTCCTGTTGGTCTTCACAAACATATTTCTTGACTAGGAACTCAGTTGCTGAAATATGCTGTGAATGCCAGGCTATCATGTCCTCACTTTTAATCAACCTCCTCAAAGGATCTGAAATTCTTTAGTTTATTTGTACCAACAGTTAATGGCTCAGAATACCAGTCGCTGATTTAAAACTACAACAGAGATAAACCTTGTAAAAAAACACCAGTTACAAACTGGGTCAGTTTACTTAAGCTACAGGAGTAATTCCTGCAGAATTCAGAAGAAATAACCAACGAAGAAGCCTTATTTATCTTATTTACACTTATTTAGTGTCTAAATTTGTCACCTTCATTATCTGCTGAATGATGGGTATACTTGATGTCAATGGGACGTTCTACTGAGCCATAGAAACTGTCTGCATCAGAGCCAGAGTCACTGCAAAAGAAAAGAGAGTTACTTCTGTTTAGCAGGACTGCAGCACTGGAAAGGAATGCTGGAAAAGCAGAAGCAATCTGTTCCTATTTCCCAATTAACAGTCAGATATGTTGCTGCTGTCTTTTAAAAGATTTCATTTCTTTTAACAAAACTGACATTGAAAGTGCTCTTTGTTTAAAGATGTGGGACTTTCTTCATAATATTTAAAGTATAAATTGGGAAGGGATTTTCTTCTTGGGTCTTACTGCACCTGTTCTTATTTAACAGGAAGTTACTTGTAGGTGCAAAAAGCCTAAAACACCACTGTAAAGAGCAAGTGCAAAAGGGATAAAAAGCTAATAAAGAATTAGGGTTTATACCTGAATTCTGTTACTGTTTCTTTCTTCTCATGGTAGTGATCAATTTCCCTTCTCAAGGATAGCATCCAATTCTAAACAAAAATAAAAAACCAAATTCAACACATCAATCTTTTAATCATTAAATGCAGATCTATCTTGTCCTCTGTAAGAACAGAGTGAGTGTGCAGGGAATATACATTGAAACAGTATTTATCTATGACTTTTTGTTGAAAAGATTCAGCAGTCAAATATTTTGACTACCTAAAATGCTGTAGGAACATACTGAAGTATTAAATTTTCAGTTTGCAAATTTCAGGCTTTTATTCCTAAAGCCAGATATCTATTCAGAACATGTTTACAGGTGAGAGATTTCACAGAACAGTTTTCAGAATTTATCAAAGGCTTAACATATCATTATTTTTCCATGGTGAAAATTAAATACAGAATAATTATGAAATATGGAGAAACACATGCCATCTAGTATGTCACAGCCATTCCCTAAATTACAAATTGAATTAACACTAACTTAATAGTTAGAACTTCAGACATGATTTTCAGAGCAGCCCAAAGAATGAGGTATACAAATTTCAGTGACAGCTGCATTTCCAGTTAATTTAGATTTTAGGGAAGTCCAAGATTCACTTTTTGCTTCAAGGAAAATTCTACTGCAAAAGAAGAAAGTTACCTTTCTTTCATCTTCAGAAGAAGCTGAAAAAAACCACGTCCTGTGCTTCTTGCTTATGTGAACTAACTTGAAAGGAAAGACATTGCTTGATGTTGTTTCCTCAGCTGCCCGCATAACCCTGAGAGACAGAACAACCAATAAAAAAACGCCTTAATCTATAGTTAATGCTGCTATACAAGTCATAAAGACTGACAGAAAGCAGTTTTACTGGCCAGTTTTTCCTTATGAAAACCCCCAAGCCCAGAAAATCACCACAGAAATCCCCATAAGTGCATTTGCAGTACTTCTCCATTATTGTGGTTGAAGGGACAATGCAAAAGGAAGAGCACTTGTTAATCCACCAGCCAGACTTTTATAAACAGCTGCTTTGACCAGTTCAAGAGTTAATGAACCACATTAATTCATAACTACACACTGCAAGAGGTACTCAGGATGCTTGTGGCCCTTATTTCAAGAAGTCACTATTTCAGAGGAGAAATCAAAACATCCTTCCCATAAAAATAAGGAAAAACTAATAATAAAGGGAAACTTCATTTTTACACATTTCTCTTATAAGCACTTTCTTGCATGTTTTTTATTATTTCAAAATAAGCATAACTGCTTTCTTTTTTGTGTGTGTAAGGAATTTCTTCATTTGTGACTCCTTGGGGAAAAAAAAAATTAAAAACCCCTTATGCAACTTCTCAGTCTAACAATTCTTTCAGTTCAAATTCTTTTCCAATAATGTCTGTCTGTGCCTTATACTAATCAAGACCTGGTTCCTATTCCAACCAAGGTCTCTACAAGGCTTCTAGAACAAAGATACATAAAAACTGTCTTTAGCATTTACAGATTCCCTAGTATTGTTCACATTCATGTGGCAGCAGAAGCTGGTGTCATGACAAAATTACAGTGTGGGTTTCTTCTACAAATTAATCTTGAATTTTTAACTAGCTACAATGTTTACAAGTGCATTCCCTTAAAAATATGCCATTGTGTGCCCTGTTAGAAAAGCTCTGAATTTAAGAAAAGGCAATTCCTTATTCCACAAGTCTGAAAATGTTATACAGTACAAGATACATAAATACAATAAAATTGCAGTGGTTAGGATCAATACGATATTTCTCTACATTCCCTCTTTCTCATTAAAGCTTTCTTAGCAACAACATCAAAAGCAAATTCCCTAAAGTTAGGTTGGACTTGCATTAGTAGACCTTAGGCTGCATTCGGATTCTGATGGTACTGGCTAACTTGAGAGCCACATATTTCTGTCTTCAACTTGCAAAGTAAATATTAAGATTAAAAACCTGTAGAGAAATGAGTCATATATTTTGCACATTCACTCTTTAGCTGATACAGTATCAACACTAACTACAGTTGCTGAACCAGTAACTCCATAAATTCTCTCATTCGATTCCTTTCTGGTCTCTACAGAACAAAGATGGTTTGTCTGAAAGAATCCACATCCATCTGCACATGCAGTGTGCATTAATCAGGAGTAAAGCCATTGCAATTCAAACAGATTTACTGGTTAAATTACAGAAGAGGAAGGCTAGCCACTTGCCGAGCACAGAAAATGTCATACATACATATAATTTGAAAGGAATACATTTCTTGGAATGTATTCCATTGGAGATCAATGCTTAACCCAAACAACAGATGTAGCTGTGTTTAACTTCACTAGAAATGAAACCCATAGCCCCTAGCATTAAGTAAAAGGAGCTTGGGTGTTAAACAGCTTCCTTGGCACTTACCTGTTGTAACCTTTCAAAGAAAATGCACCCTGGGGAGATGCAGATGTGCTGCTCTTAAAATAGTAGATACATCCCTCATGAATAATCACAAATCTCAGTGGCCCTGAAAAGATAAAAAGTGAGCAAAGTATAAATCCATGGGCAGCAGAATAACTAGAACCTCTTAGCACATGTAGAATTATTGTTTAAGATTTTAGTAATCATATGTATCACTGTAAATGAGCACATACTGGTTCAGTGACAGCTTGTGGAAGATCAGTCACACAGTGACACTGTCCATTTGCAGAGTTTCAGGACTAAGGGTAATATTTGATTCCCTTACATGAGAGGCAGCTGATCTGAAAATAAAAGAAGCCTCAGAGACTGCAGGCCTGACCTCCACCTGTGCTCCTTTATTAATGGAGTAAGCAATAGAAGGAAGGCAGCTACAGGATACAAATGCATATTTACATCCATCCCAAAAGCATTATCTCCCTCTCTTCTTCCACCCCAAGTACATAATCCTGCCAATAAAATTATATCCTGTTTTCTCTTTTTGAAAGAGGCCAAGACTCCTTCCTTTGTCAACAGCAGTAATCATTGTCCTTAATACAGTTAAATCTATTATATATATTATCTGTAAGTATAGTTTCAGTATAAACAGGGATACCAAATGAATAGCACATAAATAAACCCAAAATCTGAACTTTTCCCCATGTAAATAGACTCTGATTTCAGAAGAAATTACTGTTATTAAATACAGCCCAATGTTGGCAGTGAGAAAATTTCCATTTCACAACAGCAGTAAGAGATGGGGATATTTTTTCCAGTACAGAATAACCAACTGGAAAAAAAAAAAGCTGAGTACTAATTTCTTTCAGAAAAGAGTATTTGAAATTGATACATATCCTGGGAATCTGTTTTTCTTGAAAATCTTACTCGTGAAGGACTTGACAAGAGAACTAAACAAGCAAAATAAAATCAACCACAACATTTATTAAGATCTACAGTTGCAAAACAATTAAAGGAAAATCTTTCAATATGAGTATTTCATACATATATTCCAGTAAAATTGTATTCCAATACAAAGTGGAAAAACAGCTTCAACAGTCTGCTAACATGAAATCTGTTACTGGCCCCAGAGGCAAGCATTGAAAACATTTAATTTAGTTAATACCTCATTCAACTTACACTTCAGGATCTGCAGCTGGGTGCCTCCTTTTTTATGAAGATATCCTGACTTGGTGACTCCTCCAGGCATTGTCAGAAGGTTTTGTGCTCCAATTGCCTTCATTGGGACTGGCCAGACCTGCTCCTGAGAGGCCATCATTCTGCAATTTAGAATAATTAAAAACAGTTTAAAACTCGGATTTTACTTTAAGGAATGAGTACCGAGAAGCAAAGCTTGTTTCCTTAAAGAAGCTTTCCAAACAACTAATGTGGTTCAGCACTTAAGAATGTAACACAGACAGGGTGTTCAAAGATTCCAGGAACTTTGTAATGTATAAAAAAACATGGTGCAAAAAGCCCCGATTTATTTTTATACAGCTCTCAAAAGTGATTGACAGTTGTTGAAACAAAGGAAAAGTGCTTAGTAAATATTACTTAAGTATTTATGTTTTAAAAATACTCCAGATAACACTGCAAGACTTTATCAGGCAGGTGACCAGAAAGAAAATTTGTTTCTTCTCCCAAGTGCTACATGACACATGTATGTACAGAAAACATAATTTTCTGTACAACAAAGGAATCAAGTCAAGGTTTAGTAACTGCATCTAATACTACTTACTCCTGATATTTACATGTTTCTTTCTTTAGCTCTTGACTTTTTAATTAAAGGATTAGTATATAATCTCATACTGGATGTTACATGTGACAGCATCCTGTGCAAATGAAGTTCCTCTCAGATTTCTGCAGGCTTCCATTTAGTTTATATATCAATTATTTATGTAATGCTCCACCAAGCATCTCCACAGTTAGCATTCTTTCTGCTGTCATCTTAAACCAAAAAGATAAGTTTCTGAGGTAGTAACTTATTCTGATATATCATTATGAGCCCTTTCTTTCTTCAACTGCTAACAGAACTAGGCTAAAAATCCTATTGTGTCATGGATAAAAGAAATCATGCATGGATAGAACGGGAATTTTGACCTAGACATAAAAGGGTACGTTATCATCAGGTGTAGGGCTAGAGACCTTTGCTGGTAAAAGGCAAACTAATGAAGTTCCAGTTAATTAATTTCTGATAAAAGAATGATGGTTTAGAACTGATAAGCTTTCAGTGCAGGACTGAAATTTAATGGATCTTGTTAGTTTCTCCTTTACCCAATAGTGACAGTAAGGGAGGTAAACTGTGAAGCTCGGCACAGAATCCAAGACTCTCAGCACAACACCTTACCCAAGCACTTGCCCCTCCAACCTAAAATGGCTTTTCCCATTCTGAAAAGAATAAGGAAGCATTTCAGATTTGTTGAGGTACAGCAGCAAAGTATGTATCCATTTGTGATGGATTGGCATTTAAGAAACAAAGGGAAAAACCTATGGAAGTTAAAGCTGCTGGAGGCTGATGGAAGTGATTTTTTAGCTAATGCTTTAAAACCACACCACCATTGTATGGGTTAGAAAAACCAGAAATGCAAGTCAATGGATCTTGCAGTGGATCAGTTTAGGATTTAGATCTAATGCTTGCCGTTTGCTGATGACACATATGTGGGAAAGGGTGGAAATTCCTAGCAATTTTTACCAGAAGAGTTTAAACTAAATTAAATTCTCTAGGCAGCCTAGAAGATTTAATCACAAAAATTAGGTTTTGGTCTCCAGTGTTAGGAAGCAGGCTCAGCCAGAGAAGATCCAAGGATCCAAGGCCCTAAAAAGGCTCTATACGAACAAGTCAAGACACCATGGTACCCTAATTTTCCCCCAGGACCCCCCTGTTCACCAAAAGGTAAGTTGCTTTTGTTCTACTCAGCTATATCCTTCCTTCTGCTGTTTCCTCCCTACTCCTATTAAATGACTAAGATCTTTCCAAGCTGAGCTATTTCCTCCTCCTCCACAATGAAATTTCTAGCAACAGCAATGTGCCCAAAAAGGGGCTACTCACACATTTTAAGCTTTTAAGAATAAAAATTAAAAAATAGTAGCAGAAGCTAACATCCCCCCAGCTCCCCTAAATCCTTCAAATTATTTCTCCACATGCTGAAGAAAAGTTGAAGTGAAAGAAATGGAGAGTGCTACCCAGCTGGCTGCTGACGCCAAACCACATCAATACCACTAAGAGTGATTTCCTTCAAATAAGGATTGCAAACGAAAGTCCAGGGCTTATTCTTTAAAGAATATGCACATCTACGTTTAAACATTAGAACTTAAGTTATTTCAGTCTGTTTCTAGTTATCTCCAGCAAATAGACTAAGTAAAAATTAAACCTTTTCATTCAGATAAATATACTCTGATGGTACTTTTCCAATATTAGTCTCAATGCCATCCAACAGTTTCAAGTTCATCTTGGGTCTTCTAATCTTCTGTCCCTTCACTACAAAGAACAAAAGAAAAGACTGAAGCACCCAGTGTATGGTGTGAAATTGTTTCAGTGTACTGTACATAGGCTGAAAACCTATCAGAAGAGGCAGAGTTAAATGTCTCAGACAGGTTACCTGAAACAGCCAGTAAGCTGAAATTTCTAAGAAGCCAAAGTCGAGCACTGGCAATAAGTATATGCTACCCTAGGTAAATACAGAAAGCAGAAATATTTGTCCCAGTCATGTTTGCCTTCTATAGGGGAGTGCACCAGTCAGTCTACTCACTAAAGCATGTCTGGGTGGGCATTAGCTCCTCTACCTGATAAGCCAGATCTTAAGGCAGACAGGAAAGAAAAAAAATTATGGAAGCAGAGGAGCAAGCAGGGGAAGAAAAAATAATCCAGTTCTACAGTGTGATGACTACAGGATTTAATTGACAGGAAAGGACAGCAGAGTATTGGGTTCTGCTTCCTCTTTTCATAATAATTTCTTACTTTTGGCTACTTACTATAAAATGGTCCTGAAAACAGAGACCAAAACTTAGAACTTCCTCAGCCCAGCTAAGTGAGTAAAAGAAGTGAGTAAAAGGAGACATGGCTGAAATCCATGCCACCAAGAACACATGACATGAAGTAAAGAGCCCACCAGGCTTTTCAATAGATTTAGAGGCAGCCACTCCTGTTATCTCGATTTCAGCGTGGCTTTTAACACTCGACATCACATCTGTACACTCCTCAAGCACTTTCATTTGCAGGCACATAGACACTTAAGGAAGACTTCAGTATTCGGAGTTGAAATCTTTCAGTGAGGCTGCTAAAATGCATTTGAGTACTTCGACTCTAGTTCCAGGCAGATTTTTCTTCTTTTCTTGACTGCAGAAAACAGCTCTGCAAGGACAGATGTTGCTATTTTGCATCACACTGCTGGGAGAAAAATGTCAAAACAAATCTAACTTCAGAATCTTTACTGTAGGGGTGGGAAAAAATGCAAGCTCAAAGACTTTTGTGGTCTTAGCATCTACAGTATGGTTGCCTTTAGCTCCCTGAATGGTTCCTTCAACTCTTGATAGTCCTGTTGTAACTTCTTTAACACATTACACCAAGAACAGATGGATGTTGCATTAGGAGGTACATGCCATAGCAGTCACTGAAGTCACTGCAGAGCCTGTTAACTTTGGCATTACTGAGAACAGAGGGATATTTTCGAGTTGTTTCTCATGCAGTTACATTTTTACACTGCCTGGTGCACAGGAGAGCCTCTCCCACAGAGCTGACAACCAAGTTCACAGAAAGGGCTCACTCAGCGCAGCCAAAGCTCCTTCTGACACTGGATCTGTTGCAAGCAGAAGGCAACATCCCCCATGCACTGTTTGGTGAAAGCTTCTAGCAATAGCTACACACTTTATTTCTCTTCCCACTCACCAAGGAACTAGATGCATCTTTTTAAATCAATCTTTCCACCAAGTCTCAAACCCACTGCATGTGGCTATTGAATTAATCCTCTCCCACACTGAATAGAACCCTCTGAACAAGACGAGGATGGCAGCAGTCAGAGAAAGGCCTTGCATCACTTTGTTTCTCAGGTGATCCCTGTGATGATTCTATGCTTTTGAGGGAGATGAAAGGCCTTAGAGTGTAGTAGGAGAAATAGCAGAACAGCAGTTTCTAGGATGCACTTCATCATTCAAGAGTGCTTTTGGCAAGACAGAGCAGTGCAATCAGCACTCTGGAGCATAATAGAGAGCTTATACAATCACTATTGTATAATATATACTTCTTATATACAAACTAGTCTACCAGACTGAAAACCAAACCAATTTGCAGTGTATTGCTAATGTATCAATAAAGTCAGCCCAAGTTTACCACAAGTATGTTTTTCTCAAACACTATCACAATGAGCCATTTTTTATTTCAAAGTGTCCTGAGAGTTAAACAGCATGAAAAAAAAATTTACACACTTCATCCTATAACCAGGACAGGGCCAGTCAGATACAGAAGTATTTTCTAAATCATAGTACTGCTACCAAGCTCAAACTCTGAATGGATAGCAGACTTCTCTTATTGCATAGCAGGTAAATGTATACATGTGTGAAGCAATTTTAATCTAGCCCCTCACTCAGTGGATAGAGAATAGCTAGATTGAAGGCTAGGTCATAATTTTACAGGCTAAAAGTCCTTCCATGAGTAAAAGTAAAATTCTGCCACATTAAAAATCTGGATTACATTATAGAAGAACACTTACCCCTCTTGGCCCTAAAAGCTATTGGCATTCAGCCCAATTAGAGCTGAACAAGTTGATTCAATTAAGGATTGCATCCTGGAAGAGTCCTCAGTTCTTGCTTAACTTCATCAGAATATATGGCAGATGTGATCATCTCCACATCTTGCCGTATACAGGCAAAAAAAAAAAAAATTAAAAAAATTACCCTTGTCTCTGAGACTACAGCTGCCAATGGTTGTTTTAGAAGTTCTCACTTGTTATAATAATATTTATGATCTGGCCCCATTTGGTCATGCTGGATAAAACAAAAATACAGTCTCTGAAGCTGCGGTACAAAAAGTAAATCTGATCTGAATTTGAAACAACGCTCTCTATTACATCTGAGAACTTTTAGAACTGCAATCTCATAACCTCTAGTCTTTAAATTTTACTTGGAAGTAAAACCTAGCTAAGCCAGATGCTAGTTTACTTCTGAATATGTAACTTAAAAATAACATGACATACAGAACACATAACTTACAGAAATGAATGTATTCCTCAAATCATGCAGAGGGAGACCGAAGTACCAGGCATTACCAAAAACAAGGCAGCATTACACGCTTCAGAACAGGAAAAGTTTCCCCTATATGCTCTCAACAATTCTGAGTTAGAATGATTTCTCTGATTCAACCATATAAACACCATCTGTTCTTAAAACTGCTTTCTGCAGAATTATCAGGTCTCTTGTCCACTTATTAACCATTTTCCAGTACTTTTGAAATTCTTTTCCATATCTCTCCTGCTTTTTCTGGTTACACATTCCATTTCTTAATACCTCTAACAGCCTCTTTCACAATACTCTCAGAAAGATTAATAGCACAGTCCAAACACTGTAGTAAAACAAAAGTCTTACAAGACAAAGGGATCAGAGAAATAAGCCTGACCGAGATACACTGTAAAACTAAATGTACTCTATTTAACTTGCTTCGACTTGCTTTTCTTTTCAGACAAGTTTTCAACCAACACCCAACTCATCTCTTCCCCTTCCAATTCTTTATCATTTAATTTTCTGCATGAGTTAAAAGTATTTTAGCCCAGACACCATATTCTTCTCTTAGTTGCAGTCTGCTCTCTACCTGAAGGAGGAAAGATGACAGAAATATGAGCCACAAAAAGCACTAACCTGGTGACCTTACGCGATCGACACATAGTTTTTCTGCTAACAGTTTCACCGAATGATTGCTTCCTTTGGGATGACAAAGCCATTAACAACTTATGACCCCTCTCAGGCATGGCAGGAACATCTCTGCACTTCTCCCACGTTTGGGTACTCCCAGGTTGAAAGCCACAGCTGTAGCTGCTGTCTGCTCAGCACACAAAAGGAAAAGAAACCCTGCCCCAACTGCTTGTGCATCTGCACTGCACCGCGGCCAAAAGTGACGCCGAGGCAATGACTTGTTTCCTTTGTTACTTCCTGTTCCCCCACTGTTAGTGGGCAGCACGATCTTTGTCACATTTCCCAGCTTCCCAGAGAGCATATAAATCAATTCCCGCACAGCTCAAACGTCTGGCAGACATCGAGCTAGAAAGCAGAGGGGATTTTCCAGCGCTCACTTTCTTCCTACTCACCTTTCAATCAACCGCTTTCCTATGGGAGAAAAAGAAAGTTGTCCTTTTTTCTCCCCGTGTACTCCAGCTCCCACACCGGCACAGCTCAGAAATGCTGCCCCTGCCTCAGGTACTTGCACTGCACCACAGAACTGTTTTGTCCCCCCACAGCTGGAGCTGGTCCTTCCCTCTTCAACCCAAGACAATCAAAATAGCCATTCTGAAAAATTCTGTAGCATAGATGTGCTTTAGAGCAAATCTTGCCAGTACGTTTTATGCTACACAAACCACAAAAGACAACAAAATTCGAATTCAAGAGGCTGACAGTGCACAATTGTTCACAAGTATCACCAACTGATGATGAATAAATGCCATTGTTTTACACTTATTTTCATCTGGAGCTCTTAAAAGGATTCAAGTGTTTCACTGACTTATCTATACTTAAACAACATTCCAGGTTCAAAAGTTTGAACATGACAAAACCAACAAGCAAGTTTCATAATGATGGACAAAACCTATATAAATATGTCAAGCAGAGATTACTTCACATATTTTTGGGGAAATGGATATGAATCTGTACCCCAAAATAGAAGGAAGAAGTCTCCATACAATATATATTTTTGTAAGCGACCCAACAGCCAAAGCACAAAAGAAAGCAACATTTCAGATACTGCTCGTGGCTGTACAGGGTAGAAAAACAGCTCTTACCACAGAGCACCCATCTGCACTCCTTCCATTGCCAGGCTCTATAGGAAGGGAATTAAACCATAAACACCACACACCTGTTGTTAGGCAAAAGGAGCAGCATACCAGAACACAAGATCCCAGTGCTCTTCAATAAGGATCAATACCCTGTCATCTCAGTGCCTTGCCAGATTTTTCACACAGAAAGGACTCAGCTCAATGGTTTGTGAATTAAATTCATTTGCTTTATTTGCTACAATATCAGTTACCCATTTAAGGCACACTGCTCTAAATCAATCTTTTCCCCCTGAGTTCTCTGTTACCTAAGCATACTCTTCTAAGCCTGCATTAGCACCTTTGCATGCTATTTCTCCAATTTAGTAAAAACTAGATTTAGAATGACAGCACTGGAGTATATGTAACACTGGAAAAAACCCTTCAGTTCCTCTTTCCCTTTTCTGATGTGACACACCTAACTCCTGGTTTTCCCCTCCAAACTCCACAACTTATAGTACCACACTCTTTGACTTCAACAGTCTCATTAAACCATGCCTCCTTTATCCAACACATGTTCCTGAGGTACTGCTTTTCCTCTCTATCCTTTCTCATGCTGTCCTCTCTCTTTCTTCATTTTAGTACTCAGAAATGCGGCAGGGTTTTTCATTTCAAGTTCCAAGATCCCATTTCGACTTCTCTGGTGATTTCCAGCACTATCAAGATGGTCCCAGAGTCAAAGACACTTCACACACACAAAAGCAGGTGTTCCACCAAAGAACAACCAAGGTTTAGATGTTTCATGGTTTTGGGAGACTGAAAATTCAGTTCAGCTTTCTAAACCAAACATTCACCAGAAGGAATGTATTGCAAAATAGCAAATAAGGAATCTGAAGAGACATGAAAACTTTATGGATTTGATTGACATATCTGCCAGGGAAGTGAAAGAGTATTAAATCTATCCTCCTTCACAAAACAAAATTCTGTTATGCATGGATCTTTGGTATAAGGTTTTCAGATCAACCTTCATTCATCCCCATGAAATGAGTGGTGAGAAGCAGCCTTGCATCAAGATAGCCTAGGGAGAACCTCACTCCAAATGAGATAAGTAATTTCTTTAATGGTATAAAGTATTACTCAGCCCTAAAAGGAAGAACCAAAGCATTTGGAACCACCACTTGGATTTCATCCCAGCAGGGCCACTGCCCGAGGAAGTCAGCCAGTCTTCTCTGCCATTGTCAGGAACAGCTCTTGCTGGCAGTCAAAAGCAATCCTACTTATTAGTTAATGGGATGAGAGGGAACAAACACAACTGGCAGAACGCTGTCCTTGCTGGTATAAGTTCATTTATGTCACCACAGGGCTGAGCTGTGTCTGCTGCAGGAGCGCTTCCTCTTGCTGACCAAATTACAGGAAACTGCAAGAATGGACTGCAAATAAAAGCAGCACAAGAAGAGCACAGCAACAGGCAAAGCAGAAAAATCAACAAAGCACTAACAAAATTTAAATAGCATGAAAAACACTTTCTTTCAGCTGCAGCAGGTCAGCTCAGTAGTGAAGCTCCTCTCAGAATAATGTAAGGATTCATATATTATACATTTCCACAGAAGTCTACAGTATAAGGCATTAAGAAAGTAAGGGATTAAGAGAAATTGTCCTAAGCTTGAGTCAGAGGTAGATTATTAGAAGTTTTATTGAATTTATTTATTAATTCTACCAAACTAGTTTCTAGATGACAGTGGAAACACAGCCATTAAAAAAAATTAAAAAAACTATTTAAATAAAAGCCATTATATTGAGAGATAGTATATTTGTCAGCTGCATGCTTCAGAACTGCAGACTGTAAAACAGCAAGTGTAAATTACTTGCCTGAATCCTTCATCTATTAAGTAAGACAATGTTGTGAAAATGCAAATAACCATACATCAGAATTACTTCTGCTGGGTGAACTGCATTATCTTTCAAAAAAAAATCAGCAACAAGGAGAAGAATTGAGACCACAACTTCCAAAAATCCTCTTTCAATGTCAAAAGAACTCCTATACTTTAAATTTCAACCATCTTTCCTTCCTTCAGCTTCCTTCAAAACACATGAAGAAGTCCTAATAATATTTTTACTTATTTATTACATATACTTAAAACAGGTGGCTGAACTCTTGATAATATATATTCAATCAAAACCCAAGAAACACTTAAAAGTCAGAAAGCTTCCAAGTTTCTACTTACACCCCAGTAGCTCTTAGGTTCTGAGCATCTATAGACATATTGTTGGCTTGTAACTTCAAAAAATGCCAGCCAGCCCCGGCCTGCAATAAATCAGCTATATCTCAGAGAATGAGCATACCAATTTTAAAACAAAGTTGTAACTTTTTGTGATTGCTTCATCCAACAGTTTGGCACACATCCTAGAAGATGATATCATGATTTTGATTTGGGGGTACAGTTAATGTATTAATATTGCTCAAACGTCTGTAAATCAAAGTACAGGCACTTGCAGTATAGGCACAGCTTCTAAAAGAGCAAATCAGATTGAGCAGCTGGAAGACAAGAACCATTTGCAAACTGTCAATATAAGAACATTATTATTTAACAGATACACTTACACCAGCCAGCCCTGAAAAATACTGCAAGACTTTATATTAATGTAAGAAATTAAATACATTAAGGGGCTGAAGCGAATCTGGAGAAGGGCAACGGAGCTGGGCAAGGGCCTGGAGCACAGGTCCTGTGAGGAGCAGCTGAGGGACCTGGGGGTGTTTAGCCTGGAGAAAAGGAGGCTCATGGAAGACCACCTCACTGTCTCCAAGTCCCTTTCAGAAGGCTGTAGCTGGGTCAGGGTCAGTCTCTTCTCCCAGGTATCAAGTAACAGGATGGGAGGAAACAGCCCCAGGTTGTGCCAGGGGAGACTTAGGTTGGAAATTTGGAAGACATTCTTCATAGAACAGGTTGTCAAGCATTGGACTGGGCTGCCCAGAGGAGTGGTGGAATCACCATCCCTGGAGGTATTTAAAGAATGTGGACGTGGCACTTGGGGACATGGTTAGTGGTGAACAGGTGCTGGTGCTAGGCTGAAAGTTAAGACTCAATGATCTTGCAGGTCTTCTCTACCCCAAATGGTTCTATGAAAAAAGGATTGAATTCAGACCAGTACAGCTGTTCCAGCATAATTGTTGATGTTGGCAATTTTTTTATGGGTAGCTTTTCCTACTGAATCAAAAGGCCCCTCAAAACTGTACAGGAGCATTCACCCAGGGAGTTAACTGGGTCAGGTCTATGCAAGTCAGACCACACCTGTAACATTTGGTAAATGCTAAATAACAACATTTAAAGTAGAAGGCAAGTTCTGAAGATAATTTGCTGCCTTTTGGCTTTTTTTTATATAAGTTCAGATACATTACCAATACTACATTTCCATTTACTACTGAAAATGGATGAACACATTCTTTTTTCCTTTTAATTGTTACTTATATACAAGGTCCTCATACAAAAGACTGTAAATGCTACTATGGCTATGATTAACTGCTCTTTCATCAGTGTTTGTAGAACAATTTAAAATAGAACATAGGTTAAAAAAATATGTAACTAGCAGAAGTACAAACATGATTGCCAAGATCTTATTCCGGCAGAGAGCTGCAAAGGGATTTTCCCCAAATACACATAGATACCGAAAGTGGGAGTTTCCACAAATGATTTATTTCCTTAGCAGAAATTTTCAATCCCAACAATTGTACTGCTAGTCTGGTTTGTGATTAACTGCACACAATTCTATCACTAAGGTACTCAAAACTGATAAATTAGGAAGCACTGCTGGATGCTAAAATAATTTCTGCTTAGATGTCAAAACAGCTTTAAGCATTTTAGCTGATGGACCACTGAACTTTAGTAAAAGCAACATCTAACTAAAGGCTTTTAGAAATGTATAGGAAGGGGTCAAATATCCATTAATGATTTTAAAGCATATCTGACAGGTACATTTAACTAGCAGACATCGTGCCATACGAAGTTAAGTCTGTTGTTAGGAAATAGTTTAGAGAAATTTCTTAGAATTTTACTTAAATTGATTTAAAGTACATCAAGTGTCCAAGGGGAAAAAAGAAGAGGAGATTTAATTTTTTCTGATACTAAGACATTTTGGCAAGATATACAACATCCATGAGTTCATTGTATACTGTACTTGTACAAGACTAACGTAACTAAGATCCAAGATTACTACAGCTAAAGAGAGTATTTTTTTCTACGAAAATATGCAAACCAACAATGAAATTACTGAATATAAGCAATTTTAAACCTGCAGCTGGATATTAAACCAAACAAAACCACATAAAGCTTCTAATGTCTTTTCACATGTCTATCAACAAAAAATGCAGCAAGTAAATTCATAAACCCACCAACCCCAAGCTATTAATTGAATCCTAAAGAAATGCAGCAAGCCCTGGTTTAGAGGAAGCACTTGGTCATGACATCTGTGAGTCCTTCAAGCCTGTGTTTCCCTCTCCTGGTGACTGCAGGAACCTTATAGTTAAACAAATACATCTCTTCAAGCAAATGGCTGCGGCCAGCAGCAAAGAGGAAACTCTGCTTCTGCTAGACCCTGAAAAAATGAAACAAAATAAAACAAAGATTTTCTATTTTTGTTTTGCTTGTATAGAGACTTTAGATACCATTTAAAGACACAGTGTAACTGCAAATACTCTGTATTATACTGCTGTACAATACAGTAGGTGGTGCTGGGTTTTAAATAATTATGCAGTGAAGCATCTCAGAGTTTGCTGTTCTCAGACTTGGAAACTCTGACTATAAACCAGAATATCCAAATAAGCTAATAACCATGCAAGTGTGATTTATAGGATTAGAAGGCCCAGCTGGGTTGTACTGCTAATGGACTGTCCCCACCTCCAGCAGCTTTGAAGCTCCTTGTGCTCAAAACCTCATGCAAGTAAGGAGGTGCACCAGAAACACGGATTCTTTATTCCAGCTTCAGTTACTGTTCCCTTTTAAATCACGATATGAACTTCTCCAAAGGACGTGGTAAAGCATTAATATTTTACCACTCCCACCACACAAAACACTGGATCAAAGGACTGACACAGGTATGGGCATGGTTGACAATAACCAGAATTTAAGGCTTCTGTGTGTTTTGTCACTTAGGTAAATACTACCTTTGGGTTTCGTCGGGTTTTTGCTTTGTTTTGTTTTTTTTTTTAACAAGCACCAGAAAGAAGAAACTGTGTAAGCTCATGCTTACTTTCTACAAAAGATGAATTAAATTAGAAACACCACATCAGGTGTAGTTGGGATTTTAAGTAAAGATTTTAAAATTAAAACAAACATACACTGCAAAGCTGCTCCAGAAAGACAGCAGTAAATAAACAGTTTTAATCTGGACACCATGAGAGGGAACAGTCAACTCATATCACATAAAATAACCATAGAAATGTATAATCTCATGCAATGGGCTTCTTTTACAAGAGAATTTGGACAATGACCTTTCCTCTTATAATTTCTTTATGGAAATCTCTACTTCCTTCAGAAAGATGACTAAAAAGAAAGAAATTCATTCCTCCCTAAAGCTTGTTTAAATGAACTCAAACAAGAGGGATTAGCCTGACATTGACTCAAGTCTCCAGAGCTGTAGAACTGCATTGAAAAGTGAGTTCATGCAGGGCTATTTTCAAGCACAGCAGACATTCATATGCAATACTTCATAAGACATGAACAACAATAGCCATATTTTACATCACAAACCAATTTGCCTAATCGAATATATTACTGCAGAAGTTTGCAGCAAAGCTTCTTACAAAGTAAGTACAAACCCCCAGCAAAATATTATGAAAATAATGAACACCTGACAGTGAGATAGACCAAAGGCAAGGAGCTAAAACACAAATTCTAGATTCTTACTTCCATCTGACCTTGATGTCATGTAGCTCTTCTCAAATCAGCTCCTTTTCTGACCTGTCCTGTATGTCAAGACACAACCCTTGTAAAGGTGTTTATAAGAGTATAACTCACTCATTCTGGAGAAAGGACCTCAGAAAACTACAGGTAGTGGGAATGGATGCAATGGTACTGCACATGTGAAGGGAAACCTTTCCTAGACCGGTGATCATTAATATTTCAGGGGAGGAAAACAAGGGGAAAAAAAAGAAACCAAAACAAAAAAGCTGTAATATCTCACTTAGTGTACTGTGATTGAAAAACTGGAAATACAGAAATCCATCTCAGATTCCAAGACCTCAGTCTCTGGCACTTCAAAATTACTCCAATAAGGCCCCAAGGTGCAAATTCTTAGGCTGGAAGAATATTCTATATCTATGCCAAGTTGTTACACTCTGGCAAGCTCTCTTCAGATCTGACTCCATACAGCTATTCTCATTGTCCCATTAAGTGAG
Organism: Pseudopodoces humilis; assembly: GCF_049639895.1. Taxonomy (NCBI): domain Eukaryota; kingdom Metazoa; phylum Chordata; class Aves; order Passeriformes; family Paridae; genus Pseudopodoces; species Pseudopodoces humilis. Next base: position 9,031,963 of record NC_142205.1, on the reverse strand, counting down.
CTAAGAAAAGAGTTTGTAAATGGGAACACTCATTTTAAAATATACTTCCACTTCCTTCCCATCAACACTCCTAAAAATTATTACAGACAAAGTTTGAATCTAGCAGGAGCCTGGAATCTTTTACATCTACTTTACAGTCTAGTTAGAATATTTCCTCTCCTTTTTTAATCCTAAGATGCTTCTGGGCAACACATTAACCTATCCTATTGTGGAGAATTATTATTTCCAAATCCTTTCTCAAACATCATAGCACTTTCTATTCTTTCCATTCTCGTGGTCACAAAGATGGTCCAAAGGTCATTTGTCTGATCCCTGGCCCCACTGACTTTTTACCACTGAAACTAACTTTTCTTTATTACAAACTAAAAAGAAACATGCACACACACATATAGAAATACATATATATACAGTTCTTAAAGAAATGGGGCATGTTATAAATATAAGCAGTCCTTCTTCTATTCTTGGCAGGATGAGCTACAAAGAATACATTGCCTCTGTGCACCATTCCTTTTTATAGTTTCCTTGAAAAGCTCTTTCAAAACAGTGCAGCCAGACTCTTTATAGAGATGACCTGGTTATGACAGAAGGGCTCCTTCTTCACAACCTCCAAAATCTTACATTTATGCACTGCCTGGAACTAACAGTCAATATGTCCAAGGAGTCTGTACAGCATTCTTTCATTTCCAGGTATTGTTTCTATACAGAATTTATATGGAGCATGTAACATTTCCAGCAAAAGCTTTTACAAGACTTACAGAATCTCTTCAGTCATACACATCCTAGATATTTATAAGGCATTCCAAATACAAATGACTTCTTGTACACAATGAAGAGCTGAAGCTGGATTTCACTTGCACAAAGGAAATTCAGAAATTTAGGTCAATGGGATTGGTCCTGTTTCAACCTGAGTAATCAAACCTGACATCTTTGTATAGTAAACAGAACAGTTCATCCAGACCCAAGCCAAACAACATCACAGATGCTTTGATTCAGCTGTGGGTGTTACTGTTACCACAAAATGAAAGATCTACAAAAGCTGAACTTTACAGGAGGAAAATACTCTTTCTGCACATTTAAAAAATATTTAATGCTACTTGTGGTATTTTATTTAGTATATGACATCATACAGACTGATCTACTTAACATCCTCTAAAAAATTGCACATAATAACTATATCAAAGTGCAGCTGCACTTTATTGTTTATCTCTACAGTCATAAAAAGAACTGTCATCTTTGGAAGTGTACTAAAAAGCATTGAAAGTGCATTACACTCTGTCCAAAAAGCTTCCTCTTCTTCCAGAAACTATATGACAAGCTTTCATGCATTCTAGCCACTTATTTTTAAATAGTAAGCTATATATAGAACATATATCAACAAAATACATTTCCAGGATACAACAGAGATCATTTCCAATTTCTGTCATCTACATCTCCAACAGATCAAAACCTAACAAGCCCAATTCAAACTACAATTATCCCACTACATACTAGAAAAAATTTTGTCTACAAAATTTTCTCAATCTGGCATCATCACAGATTAGCAAAGATTGATAAAATCACAAAATCATTGTGGGTCACAGCCATTGCTCCAGTGCCACTTCCTGTCCTGTGCAGTCCACCTGAGAACCAGCAGCTGGCACAGCACAATCAAGTGCAAAGACCACACTAGTTATAGTTTAACTGCGTGTGGAAAAATAATCTTGTAGTCAGCAAGAACAGCAGAATTGTTGAAGAGTTCTTCCAAAGTGCCGTACACCTTGGAATTTTAAAGCTCACTTTTTTTGCTCCGGTGGAATGCTGTATTTTTTTTCTTTATTATTTTTCATTCCACTTTGCTGGAGAGTAAATTGTTCAGTTAGAAATCATAAGGAATCTATTCCCCAAAATTCACCATTCATTTGACATTTTGGCTGTTCTACAGAATGCTATCATCAACCCTTTTCATTCTAATACAAGCTCCCTCTTTTTCTAGACCATTTTGCTGAAATATGCAACATAAACCCATCAGACCTTAGGTCACTAGGGCTAAATAGTGAATAGTGATACAGCTTATCTTCTTAACACAGGATTATTAGGAACACATCAGGTTTACACCAGCCTGAGTATCAGGCCAAGTTCATAATTGGTCTTTACCTCCAAGTTGCTCAAAACCGTAAAATTCCAATGATAAGAAACTAAAGAAAAGGAAGTCTGCCCAATGCCGCAGATACTAAGGACTCTGGGGAGACCCCTTTCTCACAACTTTTGTTTCTGTAAGAATGACACTTCAAACTCCTAATTCATGTGTCAGGTGTGTTTCTTCCACATACCTTCTCAATTAGCACAGACCAGCAAGTGCATTTAGTGCATAATTCTGGTAAGGCCATGTACTTCATCTCCTAAGGGCTGTAAAAATTACAGGGCATGAAGAACATGTGGCAGCCAAATTACTCAGTATGTTGACTAGAAAGATAGAAATGTTATAGGCACAGAAACAAGGATTAATTAGAAGCATCTAATTAATATGTTTCCTGCTATCTAAAATAGAAGAGAACAGTCCAGGATGGAAGAGAATTGTGTAAAGTTGCCAAAATAAGACTTTCAATCAAAAAGATTTCTGTTTGCTAGATCTCCCAGCAAAGACACTGCTGCAAATCCCTTCTGCTTGTCCTTCTCCCAATAAGCAAAGCTTGTCAATCAAGTGATTGACACATTCCTTGGAACAAGACCTCCAACTCAGAAGAGACTCAAGTCACAGTTCAATTGCCCAGCAGAGAGCTTCCTACTACCAAGTAATTATTAAGTACCATGACACTGTTGTAGCCCATTAGAATAGCATTTAGTACAACTTCAGTAATTAACAGATTTGTCACTAAGCCCTTGCCAGCTGCCAACCCAATTCTGCTGGGGAGCCAAATCCCCGAGCGCAGGTGCACGGGTGGCACCAGCAGCACTGTGGCACCCTTCTTTTCCACTGCCACATCCTCCTACTCCTGGCAGTCCTCTCACTCCTCTAGGACCAGTGAAAGAAGCAGAGGAGCCACCAGCCAGCAGGGAGGAGGACAAACACAACTGCTCTCCACTGAAGGAATGGGGATGCCCTGCAGCCACAGAGAAACAGCCTGGCCGCAGAGGCACAGCAGGCACTGTGCCAACCTGACAGACAGCTTCCAGACTTTATCACTTTGGTATCATCTAGCACTGGGTACATTTGGAATTGTGGTATTCCATTTTATCAGCATTGTTTCCATTATTATGAGAAAGCTTATCTGCACCTCAAAGCAAAAGATGTGAGATTCAACACATCCCCTGACAATGATTCAGCTGGCCTCTTCAGACACTTGCACCAATGGAATTCTGAACTACAACCTTCTTCACAACAGCTGTGGCATTTGCCAAGGGACAGAAATAAGGGCTTTTTCTTTTTTTTTTTTTTTCTTTTTTGGAGGGGGCAGAAGAAGGCAGGAGGCAAATGAATCACTGAGGCTTTGAGTACTGAAGGAAAAAAGAATTTCACTGTGAGTTCTTCCCATAACAGCCTCCCGCAAATACAGTAATTCCCTCTATGTGGCTAGAGATTAGTTTGGCTATCCAACTCGGTTCTCCTAGTTTAAACATGAAGCGTACATTTAAAATATTCCTCTTTCGCTTCCAAATTTCCCATCCTCCCCCACTACAGTCACACAGCAAGTATTTATCTAGTATAATCCCAGCAGTCTGCCATACTTAATTTACTCCTGAGTAAGAGTACCCACACAAGCTTACGGATGGTGGGAGTGGAATACATTTGTGCCATACTATGCATCATCTTATTATTTCTTTGGGTTCTGCATCATCTTATCATTTGTTTGGGTTCTCCTAAACCAGAATGACAACTCTGTTGTATATAACCTCATTATTTTTTTTCAAGGTTGTTTTCTACTTCCAGCTCTTTAGAAGTAAGGCTAGTGTGCCCCTCCTGCAATGGGTGTTTTGTCTTCTCAGAAAAGCCTTTCTGGTTAGCATTCATCTAATATGAGTATATTCATCTAATCCTAATGCAAGTCTCCAGTTACATACTGAAGGTACGGATTCTTTCCTAGACACCAAACAGAGGTTGCAGAGGACTGACTGTCCCGTGCTTCTGTACGTGGTACACCCACTTTGACAGCAGAAATTGTATTTCCCCATGCAACATGTACAAAAGTCTGTATAAACAAATCCCACTTCACTCACTTAAAACACGCAGTGCTTTGGAAACATGCCTACTTGGCATCACAGTGGAGTCTGATTAACTGACTGAAAAATTACAGTGGAAAGCTTGAATGTTTAAGCCTGACTGATTAAAGGCAATTAACAGCTGCAGATGCTCAGCAGCTGTGCAAGTCAGGTCACTTTTTTGCTTAAACATAGCTCAAAGTGCCTTATTTTGATTAGTCAAGCTTACAGATCAGTTTTGTATTAGCAAATTATAAGCCTTTCATCTGCCAGTAGGACCTGTAGGCACATGGTCCAGATTTCTTTGTGCTAAATTTTTCTTTACATCACTGTTAAAAAAAAAAAAAAAAAAAAAAAAAGGAAAAAAAAGCCAATCCTTCCAGGAATAGGTGTAGAACAGAACAAAAGATGAGTAGCTCTTAAAAATTATGTGTCTAAGGTGTACAGTTTTATCAGTATAAGGAAATAGCAGAAGCTGACTTCAGTATCCACGCTTGGTGAGAACGGTGTGACCACATGTCTGTGTGTCTGTGTACAGGGTTTAGGAAACATTACACTTTATGTAATGCAAACCCAGTGTTTGCACTCTGAGATAAGAGATGCCCCACTCGAGGAAATAATTGTCCTGTGATCATCACACACTGAACTGAACTCTCTTCAGAGCTCCTGCTTGGTCTCAGAGAAACAAACAATTATGTGATATGTCAGAATAGAATTACTGTTAACAACATCAAGGTAATGATTTACTCTTTTTAGTAGGGTTGTCACAAGATTAGAGACTAATAATTTAAACCTCTGCTGTTTGGTTGCAGGAACTAGCTCTGAAGGATAACTACGATCTGGTTTGAACACCAACCTCAGCACCTGGATGCATGCAGCTCCTGATGAAGTGGATCTACATAGGAAGTGGAATTTTTAAGGATATGAAATTTAAACCGAAACTTCTTTACTTTATAGTAGAGTTTTAACAAGTTTTACAAAAATACCAATAGAGAGATTGTCAGTCACCCAAGCTGACGTTTAGAAGTATTGTCTTTTAGAATCATATAAGAACTAATAAAACATGAGATGAAGGATCATTTCAAGGAGATTTTGACTTGCAGATTAACATGAAGATATTGAAACAAACTACAAATAAAAATATAATTGCTAATTCTGTGAGTATTTTTTAAAAAAATCTGTATTTGTAAAAACTGCTGTTTCCAGAATGATGATTAATGTCTACCACTACAGCAGCTGAAGTCAAAATTAGAACAAGGAAACAAAGCTTCCTACAAAACCACTTTTTTTTGTCTTACAAGACATGTTTCACCAGACAAGACCGAGGTATTCACAACACTGCTTCCACCACTCTTCCTTTTTCATTACTAAGCCGTTATTACATAAAAAATGAAAATTAGTAAAACATGCTTTTACACTTTTTAAAATCTGTTTCAGGATCTGAGATGTTGCCCTGAAGTGCTGCATTAGTAAAGACAAAGTCACCTCAGTGACTGATTTCAGCAGAGCAAAGCTCTGCTGGAGAGTAGGAAGCATATTTATCTGGAGAACAACAGAACATGGAAGTGGGAACTGACATCTTAAGTAAGATTTCCCTCCTTCATGGGTTCCTGTTTTTTATTTTGAATATCTTTAAATTAAAAACTCAATGATAATAAAAGATGAAGCTGTCATTTCAGTTGAAGAGCATTTAGGATTAAGCTTGGCTTTTGTTTAACAATTAATTATTAAATTGCACAGCACAGGTTCTTGGTTCACCTAAATAGGAATACTGCCAGCTAAACTAGACCTCACCTTATTTTCATCTGTTACAGCACAATTACACTAAAAGATGCAGTTCAGCTGGCAGTTCCACGTTGAACAATGAGAAAGTATATTTACACTGCGTAACAATGGAGTTCAGTGCACTGAAGTCCAACCTAAATTCCCATTCTTGCCCTTTAAGAGAGAGAACCCATTCATGCAGACTATTTCCACCACCCAGTATGGTTTTGTTTCATTTTCTTGACCATACAAGTACTAAGCCTAGGGATATTACATTTTCCTACTTCCTTCTACAATTTGCTCTCATCTTGTTTACTTGGCTACACGTCAAAATGAGAAATCTTTCGCCTTTAGTCATGTCTGTTATGCACAAATCACCTTTCATGATGAGTCTTGCAGCACACTTCCCATCCTCTCTCTTTTGTCAACACTTGGACAAAGATCTCTGAGCTAGCAACAGTTCCAGACATGCACACTGGTGCCACTGCCTCCCAGTCCTTTCTTTCCAACTACTGCTGGGAGCAAGAATGAGGAATATCATTCAAACTCCAAAATGTAGGCTGTCTTCCAACAGCAAGTAGGGACTAATCACTCAGCTGGAACTTGGTAACCAGTCCTAAGCCAGATTGAAAAATGACAAATCAGTTAAGACAGGAGATGAATCGGAACATAAAATACTAATAGCCAACTCTAAGAACTGAATATTTAAGTAAATGTTTGGTGTACATATTACTGCCTCTCCTCTGCTTCTTTTAAGGCCCTAGCTACTATGATGAGGGATTTCAGTCTCCGGTTTTTAAAGCTGCATGTTACCCTTCAAATTAGAGGAAAGGTTTAAATATACAGTACAGGCACATGGGAGGAAAAGTAATAATAAATGCTTGCTTAAAATACCATTGTCTTCTTCCTAGGGACCTCATTCATGACCTTTGCATATCTGTGCAGTGCTTCTGCCAGAAACAATAGAATTGTAAAATTTCAGGGATTTTGTACTCCCTAAAAGAAGTTAGATAGTACTCAGCACAGCTACCAAATTTTAAGAAAAATTAAGACTGATACTTCACACAGTTGTTGCTCCCATATGAGCTCCAACAGAAATTCCATTTTCATATTTAGAGGAAAACATCTGGCATGAAAGATTTCCTGTTTGAAGAGCCCTTACAAGTGATTAAAGGCATAAATCCAACTTTCTCCTAGCACTCATTTATTTAGCAAAGCTGAAGGGATAATGAAATAACAGTCTTGGTAAAACATGTTCAATAATTTCCCTATTTGGGGGGTGCAATATAGTCCCTGTGCTGAAACAACCAAGAATATCAAAGTTTACACAGTCCTTTGTGCATGCACGTGTCAAATTGTACAAATTAACAAAGTTTAGTTGCAATGTCTACTACATCAAAGCAACAAAAACCAAAATCTGTTTACATAGACCACTCAAGGTTTTCATGAAATGATCTTGAATGTATGTGCAGGTACTAATTTTTCTAAGTGCTTCATAAGAGAGTGAAAGTCTCTATAGGCACCTAAATCCACTTTGAGTAATGAGGAATAATCAGGAATTAACAAAGTCATCCTTAAGTGCTCACACATTACCGTATATAGTAGCACCACCTACATAAATTAGTCAGTCAAAATATAAAGAAAAGAACACCAAATTCTTGTATTCCTTCCCTAAGGTATCCAAGGAAGTGGTTTACCCTGACCGAAACAAATTTTGTATTTTTTAAGTCACAGCAGAGTGTTGCATTTAACTAATACCAAAGTGTTTACCTTTTAAAAATGTAAGAATATAAAGCTAGTTTGAATTGGGAAGTTCCTTCTTTGCCAAATTAACACTAGAAAAGCTGGGTTGGAATTAGAGACATATGCATTTTCTAGAAGACAGAACAGATCTTATGATTCAAATGTACCTACTGTTCCGTTAGGATGGAAATGATTCCAATCATATATGATTAATGATGTACAGTTTGTCAGCTGATGCTATAAATTAGCAGAAAGAAAATAAAAATCCAGAAAGCTTTAACCACAACCAGCTGAACAGTGAGAATTTTCAAGCATTAAGAGGATGAAAACAAGTGTTCCTGGACTACTTTAAGTTTTATCTGTGGGTTTTCCAGAAAGAAATGATTGTAAGGAAGCAAAGGTGTACTTTCCCTACCTTAGGGCAACTAAAGACATAAAAGTTAATCCAACAGCAAAATTCAGTAAGCAGCTATTCCTAAATTTAGCTACACTTATTTATTTCACACCATCTATTTGGCTCAGTTCTTTGCAGCTGTTTTAGGAGATAGACACAGAATGTCCACTTCCTGTGAAGTTAGGATTTGTCAGAAGTACTTTAGAAAAAGCCCTAGCTATACATTAGGTGTCCCTGAATTAACCTGGTTAAACCAGCCTGTGACTACAGCAAAAACACACAAGAGGAATCCTCCCAATAGGCATGCAAGCTGTTCCGTTCTCTGCTCCTAAAATCAGAGTCTGCAGCCAGAAGTATTGTCAAGGTCTGATTTCTGAGTGATTGCAATTCCTCTCTGCACTGTACATGATCCATAAGTACTTTTCTGCCAAAGTTACTCAGATATGCATAACTACTGCAATAACACCACCTTGGAGGAGATAAGAACTTGGTCATTATAGGAAATGAGCTGGCACACAAACAAAACAAATATTTCAGTCATGCTGGTATGCTGCAATAGGGGGAGAACAACATTTAGGTTTGTTTCCATAGCAATTAATGTCCCTGCATTCTGCCCTAACTATTGCCTTGCTTAAAATGAATCCCTTATCTCGAGATAAATTGTTTTCAAATTCCTGCATGTGTGAGATGAAATCTAGATTCTTCAGTTCCCTTTCTTTGGAAGGAAAAATTAAGAAATTCAACATAGAAGCATGTGGAGAAGAGACAAGATTGAAAAAATCTTCAAACAGATCTTGGAGAAATACTTCAGACACAATATTCCTCTTAAAAAGCATAGTATAGAGAAATTCTGCTGTGTGCTCTAGTCTAGTCATCTAAAGCAAGCAAACCAGAGATACATATGCTTGTAATCTATAACATGAGAAATAATTTCTTGAGTTTACAACCATACCCAGTGTAGTTATACTGATCAGAACTTCAGTGCCTTCAACTCTCTCCTCAACATATCACAAAAGGCATAACTCATTTAGTCCTTCCAGCACAAAGCAAGCAGTGTTAATAGGAGAGAGGTGTTGCTAACAAGAGTTAGCAATGGCTCACAAATTTTGGAGGAAAAGACAGTGACATATGTACATGTGATAACAGTATAAGAAATACACATTTCCTTCAGTACTGTATTTACAGAAATGACTGAGCTTCACATTACCTTTGAGGTTGCCTTAAATCCCCCTGATTTCTACACTCTCCAACTCCCTTCCCAACATCCAACAGTCATTCCCAACTGAAACATAGTTCCACTACAGTACAGGTTCCAAGGCAATTGTGAAAAAAATGTTATGAGGAAATGCATTCATGGAGTAAGTTTACCTTAAAAAAAAAAAGGCCAGAAGAATGCTTAGCTACACAAGAGGGGAATAAACATCAAAGAGGTTCTTTTCTCCCTTCTATAAAAAAAAAAATCTCTATTAGAAGACAAAACACACCATGGAAGAATCATTGTATCGACTAATATTTTTAAATCTAAACAAAACCAACTTATTCTGGCTGATACCTGGTAGCTGCTGGGAGTCCTCATCATTCCTTACAGAGCTATTAATCAATGCTACTGAGAGTCTGAGCTTCTATGAACTTTCCTGCAAGGTCCAGTAGAAGTAGCAAACAAGCCAAGATCCTAATCCTTCAGTAATACAAACTAAAAGTTGACAAATAGTAGAGTTACTTACATCTGCAAGTACTTTTAAGATCAGGGCTTAAGCCAGAAACAATTAATGGACACAATGCCTGCAGGGCTGAACATTCCAAACAACCTATGAAATTGCTGGATAGCCTGACAAAAGCATAAGCTACCTATTGTGTAACATCCTATGCCAAACAGACTGGAAGATGCACCAACACAAAGTCAATGTTGCCAGGTTAAAACACACACTTCTATTCCTGCAATCTTGTAATGCAGAGCAATAAATGCACCAGAAACCTGAGGGCTGTGGGGCAAAGAGCAACTCTGCAACCACCAGGTTTGAGTGTCAGAGGCACCTTTCCTACAGGTAAAATGACAAATATGTATGTGCCTTTTGGTCATCCATGTTTGTGTTTCAGTGATGTAAATAACAAGTTAACACTTCTTAAGGCATTTCCATTTCTACCTAACACTCATTACCAAAGTGGCTGCCATGCCTGATTTTCTGTCAGAGGAGACTGCTTCACATCCACTTAAGAAATTGGAGAAGGAGGCTTTTCATGCCTCCCTATTTGGCATTTTTTGTAGGCAAGCTAAATTTTCTAGCAATAATATTAGACTGGAAATCTGGTCTTCAAAGTACAAGGGGTTCACCTGCCTGCAGGAGTTTACAGATTCACAGTCAGCTGGTCAGATTTACCTCAAACACTGGAATTCTCACTCAGACAGCCCTGCCTGAGGTTTCTGCAGGAACTTATCTTGGTGTGCTCATTCTTACTGCTTTGATAACTTTAAACCCTTTTAACCCTTTCTAGAACTGTCATCTCTGCATCTCTCTCCTTTATAACTTTTTCTAAAAAGCTCTTTATTTTCTGGGCCTTTTAGCATGAAGTTGTCCTGCTTTGTGGAAAAGTTCACAGAAAGCTGAGAGAGTTTAAAACAAAAAAAATTACAAACAGGAAGCATTATTTAACCCACCACGAAGCTGACCCGGTAGTGACTCCACAGTAATGGAATACTGGCAAGGGCTATCTATTAATCTGCTCTCCTACAAGGCAAGATGGCTCTAAAATACTGCAACAGGAAGGGAAAGAAATGTGTTATACCTAAAAGAAAAATAGCAAGTTAATTCTGCTTTTGTCTAAAGCATGAAAGAGATGCATGAAGGAAATACACTGCAGAGACTTCAGCTCTACATTTCCTGTACAAATACAACCAAAAATAAACAGAAGAGGACTACCCCTTAGAGCAGAGAAAAAGTGGAAAACTGCTTCTTGCAGTAAGAAACATACTAATTTAATGCAACTAATTGCCAAGAGGAAACTTCAATGCACAGCCAGGCCAAGCGTACACAAAACCAGGAGACTCAGGAATTTCTGCACCTGTAGTGACGAATTTAGACACAGCACAAGGCTGGTTCGGTCCCACTACTGACCTTTGTCAGCATCAAGACTCCAGAAAATGGTCTTAGCAGACAGGCCTTCCCTGTAGGAGGGGAAACATTTATCCACCATCTCAATTCATTTGGGATAGCAGTATCCAATTTGCACTGGTCACTTGGGGATAAAAGCTGACAAATTAAATAAGCACATGCCAGGTGTCCTCGCTCTCTACTGCTCCCAGAGGCACAGCACATAGCTTGCACATCACACCTGCGGACGGACGCGAAGTTCACAGCTAGACTGGAGCGACAGATGTGACCCAAGTCAAGAGGGGGCATACAAGATTAAAGTAGATAGTAACACTAAAGAAAATGCTGCACAATGCATTTGTACCCTAAATTTCACTTCTGTGTTTCAACTCTAAAACGTCTTGCCTCATCCTTTAACATATATATATATATATATTATCACTGGAAACATGCTAGGAAAGGATTCCTGATCCTCCTAACACAACACCAAAGCCACAGCTCAGCACAAGTGGGTAATACAGCTCTTTCATTCCTCCCTTTCCAAAGGAAAGCAACTACACATTTTTCCTGCCCCCAGAAGAGCCTTGCCTTTCCCCACGGGCGGACTCACACCGATGACTTCACTCCATTCCACCTTCCACCTGCAGGTGAGCAAAGAGGCACGGAACCGAAGGTGTCAGCCCACGGACCAGCAGACACCTGGGGTCTCCCGGCTGCTTCCCCCAGAGCCGCGGGAACCGCACCTTCCCCAGGGAGCCCGGCCGGCCGCTCCCGGGGCCGCCAGCCCCGCGGCTTTCCCCGCCCGGCACTGGGGCTCCGCGGGGGCCCGGCGCTTCCCGAGCCTCCCGTGACTCACCCGAGGAGTTTCCCGGCGCCCTCCGGCAGCGCCGCGGCGGGCAGAGGGCCGGGAGAGGCGGGCACAGGGGAGCCCTTCCCGCCAGCCCGCGGGGACAGGGGCTCGCCACCCCCCGCCCAGGGCCCTCCCCTCCGCCGCAGCCCGGCTCAGCTCCGCGGGCAGCCGCCACCGCCGGCCCAGGGCTCTCAGCTCCGCCGCAGCCCGGCTCAGCTCCGCGGGCAGCCGCCACCGCCGGCCCAGGGCTCTCAGCTCCGCCGCAGCCCGGCTCAGCTCCGCGGGCAGCCGCCACCGCCGCACCGGCCCCTCATCCCCGCCGTGGCCAGCGCGCCCCGCGCCCGCCCCTTCCTTCACCTGCCGGGGCCGGCCCGGCCTCCGTTCCCGCCTCCCGCCCCGCCTGTGGGAGCAGCCCCGGGGGGCTGCCCCGGGAACCGCCCGTGGGAGCCGCCGCTGAGAATTGTCCCTGGGAACTGTCCCTGGGAGCCGCCGCTGGGAATTGTCCCTCGGAGCCGCCCCTGGAGCTGCGGGCGGGCGGGGAGCGCAGCCCCGCCCGGGCTCTGCGGGGTCTGGCCCCAGCCCGGCCGCCGCTCGGCTCTGCCAGGGCTCCGTGTGAATGCTGCCGGCGGCCACTGCTTCGGGTCTGTGTGCACCTGGCACAGCATCACTGACTCCAGATCGTCCGGTCAAACCTATGACCGAACATCACCATACCAACCAGACCGTGCCACTGAGTGCCGCGTAGTCTTCTCTTAAACACCTCAGGGACAGTGACTCCACCACCTCCAGGAGCCGCAGCTCCGGAGGACGTGACCTGGAAGCGGGTTTTATCTGACTGGCAGCAGGGTGTGACCCAGGTGCCTGACTGGAAGGTACCGGGACAGGGAGAAAGGAGGCTGTAGCATAGAAAGGTGACGTTCCTTTGCGAGTGTCCATCGGAGCCCATGCGGGCACTGCCCCACGGGTCCTGTGTAAAAATTATTACTATTAAATAATTACTATTCTAAGAGGTACAAAGTGGTAAGTTTTAACTCCATTTACTTTTGTAATAAGAATGTAACTGAAAAGAGAGCACTCTATGAGGCAGTATTATTAAAACATTGATCTGTGTATCATTCTGAGGCTTGTTTGAATAAAAAAAACAGATTTCTTTAGTGATTACACAGCTTATACTCCAACCCAGTTTTAAAGCTTTTGACCTTTATGGTGGTATCAGAGTAGTTTCTGTGGTCAGAAAATAAGGTGGTGATGCAATATTTCCTGTCAATGCTATTTATTAGTATTTCTCTTTGTCATTCCACAGAACTTTGTAGTATGAAGTAGCAAATAGAGTCCCTCTTCTGAATACAACAGAGAGGGGTCCTGGTCTGTGAAATGAAAATCCACTTGTTTAAAGTACAACAGAGACTGACTAAAGCTGGAATTGGGGTTTGGTGATGACTCGATTGGTTTGTAACATAAACCCAGTGCTGTTAACACCTGCTATTGGATGTGCAGGAGTCTCCATGTAAACAGAAAGATAATTTCTGACTATGAAGAAGGCATTGCACTGCCAGGGCCTAAGGAAAATGAAGTTTCTTAAGCTCTCTCACAGCTCCAGCCAACAGCAGACTCAGGTTTCTGTTGCACAAAGACTGAGAGCTGTGTACAGCCGTAGGCAGGCTGGGTAACACAAGTCCCATATGAAGGCCACAGGAAAGCTGTTTGAATGTAGCTCTTCTACCGATTTTGGTGTGAGCTCTGTGTCAGAACATTCTGACTCTTGGTGGAAATTACAGCATTTATTTTCCTGCCTGACTAAACCCAGAACTTTCAGTCTCCAGAGAAGGCAGATTAATGCATTAAGCTCAAGCAGGTGTGGGGAACCTTCACTTTGTTGGCTGATTATGCCCTGTGATTTCATTTTACAGGGTACAGCCCGTGATTCAAATTACTGTGTGTGTTATTACTGGATAGCAGAGCATGCTAGCGGGTGGGCTGCCAAATGTGTTGGAAAGGCACACTTGGTCCTCCACAAGGAAAATATTCCCCACCCCCAAACCAAAGTCTAAGCCCTGATCCAAACAGGCAACAGGGCAACAGGCCCTTCTCCATCTCTCTTCTGAGTTGTATTTTGCTTCTGTACAAGCTAAGCTTTCTGTGTGACCTAATTTGTATGCAGTGATCCAGCTCGGAGGACTTGGAGGCTTGCTCATTCCTCCTGGAAAAGCTGTGCCCAGTACTTTTTAGGATCACACTCGTGTAACATCAGGAAATCACAGTTATTTTATGAGCTTGCTTTCTCAATTGTCTCAAACAAATAAACTCATTACTTGAATATGAAGCTTTTATCAGTTCACATAATGCATACTCTTGAAATTGTGGAATCATAGAATAACCTGAGTTGGAAGGCACCAAGACAAGAATCATGGAGTCCAGCTCCTGGCTCTGCACAGGAATACCCCAAAAATCACACCATGTGCTTGAGAGCATTGTTTGAATGCTTCTTGAATGAAGCCATCCAATTATTTTGAATCACAATAATCTGCTATTGTGAGGAAACATTCCAACCTAAATTTATCAGAAAATATAACCTATAATGTTCTTATCAAAGAGAATGGTCAGGTTAGTCTGACATGGTCTACTTCAGGAGAAAAATCTGGTTTTCATCATTTATCTCTACATCTCCATAATATTTTTTTCAAATTTGCATATGGCAAATCAGATCAAAGGGACTATAGTTCTGATACTGCTTTCACCTCCATTCTTCTAGAATACAGAATTTGCATAACCCTCACTATGAAAAATAGGATGTAATTTTTAGCTGAACTCAACTCCAAATCTAACAGACTTATGAAAATACTTATTTGTGAGTTCATTAACCAGCTCACTTAGAATTCTGAGAAAGAATTCTGTCCCTCAATGCCTTGTGGCTCTGCTTCCTCCTTCTTGGTTCTCTTTTTTTTCTTTTTTTTTTTTTTTTAACATGCTTGCAAAGCCTTGGTTTATTTGTTATAGTTGCCTTCCCATGTCTAATTTAGCTGACACTTGGCAAGTCTCATTTCCTGGCCTTGAGACACAGTTTACCTCTGGCCATCAGTCTTTCTGTTTCTTGCACAATCTCTGCTTACACCTGATTTCCCTTTTGTGATGGCTCACTACACACTTGGAGCTCCAGCTGCACCAGGAAAGTTTCTTTCCTTGCTTGTTATTCAGTCATGTGGCACAAGGAGTCCTAAGGAGCCAGGTGAAAGCTGTCTGCACCAAATCAGGCACCATCCAAAGTGCAGACCTAGGGTGGGAATAAGAATAGGGCTCTTGGGGATTTTTGTTTTGGTTATTTGTATTCTGACAATTACCCTACCAAAAAAAAAAAGCACAAAAACATGCTCAGTCTCAAGGAATGAAAGCATTTGTGTCAAATTTCAGATACTTGTACTGTGCTTGAAAAGCACCAGAGAATGATCTAACAACAGAGATACAGAAGCGACAGATTAAAAGCTGGTACTGTGATACCAACAGGAGTCCTGACTCTGGGATTCAGGACTGGGTTCCCTGTTTAAATATGCAACACACCTAAGCCTTTAAATATGCTCAGGCATTTCTCATTCTGTTGTTTACCCCAAAATCGTGCTCACTTTGGATTTTGCTTGCTGCTTTCTTTTAGCTGCTCTCCCATGGGAATGCAGACAAGTCTGGCTCCAGAGACACTATCAAGGGGCCCTAATGGGGCCTCTCAGTAACAGGGCAGTGCACATCAATAATGGCACACTTCCTCCTTGCTCCAAGAGGTAAAAGGATTCTGATTGTTCTCCTCAACAGACATTTGTTAAAATGGCAATGTATTTAGGTATAATGAGCGTACTTCTCTTTATTTTTTCACTAGAATTGCCAGAGATACTTGAAAAATATTTAAATTCTGAGCAAATGTTTTCATTAGCAATATTCTTTTGTGTTTATAGGACTTTTATCAAAACTTTGGTAAAAATACAACCTCTTTCTTGGATTTTTTTTTGTTGTTTTTTAACACTGACAAATACTGCAATTAATTTGTTACATAACCAATTCCAGGGCTTAAATGTATCCCTGTAGAGACAGAATAATCCATTATGGATGGAGGAAGCATGCCAGAAAAAGCAAAGCTTCATGAAGGCATTTTGCCTATTTCTGTCACGCTTCCCAGCTGAAGATTTAAGGAAATAAACTCACTAATAGTTCTTCAACATATTTGGCTGACAGCTTGTACATCCCTCCTTGTCTTCAATATTACAGAGTTGCTGATGTGCAGGACAAGGATAAAATGATCTGTCTGTGGTCATTACTGTCGCTGGCATCACAGATTATTCCATTTCTTTTTTGTTTTGCTGCATTTGCAAGCAGATTGTATCACTCCTCTCTGCAGCAAACAACACTCTCTCCTGCCTGGCTCTCAGTGTGCTTGTGTGGAAGAAGCTATAATTTGGGTTTGGCATCTACACTGCTGAGATCTGTAATGGGAAACTCAGGGATGTCCATTCGATTAACATGTTTTGCAGTTGCATGAAATATCTAGAAAGAACATGAACGGTATTTGAAAAACAGGGTTTCATAAAAATTCCAAGAAAGTAATCTGTCTGAAGACTGTTTTCAGAGGAAATAACCACACTGTGGATAGCTGGGATTTTTGATCCTCATGATTATACTTATTAAATGAGGAGAATGCCATTAGTGAGACTAGAAGAATGTATTTTCCTTAACTTGTCTGTCCTTGTTAGCACAAAGTATGAACTTTTACCACATGATCTCATCTGCTAACCTGTGTTTTGGCAAGCCCAGTGAGAAACATCAGTTTCCATAATAAGTTCCAAATAAATATTTCCTTAAAATCCAAAATGTAACCAGTTTCACACTAACCATATAATTAGAATGACAGTAACCACCAAATCTTTAGTGGCAGTGAAACACATCTCAAGGTAAAGGGTTCGTTTTATCGCTTTTGAAACCCAGCAAACAAAAGATAGCCTCGGCTGCAGGGGCAGAGAATCCCCAATAACCCACTGCTAAATCTCCAACCTACAATTCATGGTTTGAGTGCTCTGTGCTGTGATCTCCTCCTACTCCTTCCAGCCCGCTGCAGAAAACTGAATGGGAACGGAAATCATCAGAACAATTCCAGTCTGCTGCTAGTGACTAACAACATTTTCATCTTGTCAAAGTGATATAACTTACATGGCTGTGAAGTTTCCAGAAGGAAATTACTACTCACATAACTATAGCCTTTTTAAGATGGCTCACACCAAGAAGAGTGAAGGGCAAGACATAAAATCCAGCACAGCAATGCAGCCTTTCAGAACTCTTCATCTGCAGACATGCTCATGAAGGCAAGAACACCAGCAGGCTTGGTGGCTACCGGTTTCAGTACCATGTAGGAGGATTTAGGTCTGAAATCATCATTAGAAGAATGTGAAAGCAGGCATGTCTCAGGAGCAGGCTTTATTTTGGGCACAACAAAAGGAACAGCACCCCCGGGTTGAAGGCTGCAGCAGCACCAAAACCCTTCTAGTGGGAGGAAGAATGGAGCTCTTGCAGCCATCTGCCTGCTGCAGGGAGCTGAAGTTGCTGCTGTGGGTGGCAAGTACTGCTAGGGAAACCAGGCAGTTTCCAGCTTTGCTCCCTAACAGGGCACTGAATAGCCCTCATCCTGCCCTTTTACCTTAATGATATCCTCATGCCCTTTCTCAAATCCTCCTTTGCATGTGGGCTATGTTTGCCCTATTGCTCCCACAGTTACCTTTAAACACTTGTTAACAGGAAGACTTTAACTCTCTTTAACACTGCTTTTAGCATCTTCCTGGCAGGCATTCTCACTGCAATCCTCCTTTTGAACTGAGCAAACCTGAGCAGATATTTTACATCCTGCAAGGATGTGGAATCTATCACGGTGTCCTTTAAAACCAATGCATATGCAAATACTTACATAATAATGATTTTTAAAAGCTTAAAAGCTAAGTAAAATAGGCCAGAACTGTTGTTTAAAAGCAACTTTCAGTAAGTATAAAAACTGATAGTAAATCCTTTTCCAAACACATCAAGTGCAGGAAGCAAAAAAAGGGAATCAGTAGAGTCAATATGTGATTAAAGTTTAAAGTTAGCCTTGGAGAAGATAAGATCATAGGAGAGTGTTACAGAAAAACTGAATAAATATCTTACTTCTCTAAGAGAGGTAGGGAAGTTCCCATGCAAGACCTTTTCATCTGAACAAGACTGTATTCTCCCAGGTGTTCTAAGGTAATATAGTCAAATTGTGGTGTATAACCCTTGGCTTAAAAGCAGCATTTTTTCTGAGAAGGGAAAGGCAAGAAATATGATTGTGATTTTTCTTCAGTTGTTACAAAAGTCAGAGTTCTACAGGCATGTCATCTGGACCAGTGAATTAATAGAATGTAGTAAAACAATTAGGAGAGGTAATAATGTGTCATGAAGGAATCAGCATAGTTCTTAGAAAGATTTATCCCTCACAAGTAAATCTGCTGGAGTTCCCTAATGGAGTCACTGGGCATGTGAAAAGGGAGATCCAGCACATACAGCCTATTCACATTTCTAGAACACCTTCAGTGCTGTTACTTTTCAAGACTTTTCAAGAAACTGACCACCAATGTCCAGAAACATGGGAAAAAGAAGGCAGGATTTAAGCAGTTTTCACTGCGAGGAAATGCATTTTCCTTCCTTGGGGACTGGCATGACATTAAAGCTGTTCAACATAGTCATAAACAACCACATAGTCATAAACAACCTAATAAAAGTACTATAATGCAAAATTTACTGTGAGAAGGGAGATGAAAAAATGTGCTGATATAGTGTTATTTGGGATAGTAAAGATAAATGCTGGGTGTGGGGAGAGACTTAATTTTACTGAGCAACAGAGCAAGATGAAATGCAGAGCACATAATTGCAAGAATCTTCCTAACAGCAAATAAAATGGGCCCTGATCTGGTTGTTACCACTGAGGAATGAGAACTTGGGTCGTAGGAGTTCCAAAAAGCTGGCGGTTCAATATTCAACAGTAGTAAAACTGCCAATGGAACATTTAGTGACTATCAGCAACAGAACCAGGAACAAATCTGAGAACAGCCTCATGTCATAGTACAAATCCATCAGGCTTCACAGCCTGGAAACCTTTTTAATGCAAGATACCCCACTGCAAAAAAAGCATAGGAAAATGCCACAGAATGTGGTGATTTTGTGATTAGGCTGTAGATGTCCTTGCTTCAGGATGTTGTGGATGTTAGGAGTTCAGTCAGGTTTCAAGTGTGCCTGGGAAATCCTGAAGCAGAAAAACCCATCATCAATTACAAAAATATAACACTTCTCCCTCCATAACATTCACCATTTTGAAGGTTTTGGATAAAACAAGTACTGAACTAGATGGACCTTCCATAGGACCAATATAAATCTTATCATCACTACTCTTAAAATATGTTATACAAATTGTTGTCATTACGGGAATGCCTCAGCTGATTTCTCTGTAGTCACCTGATGAACTGTAGGTTGTCTCTTAGCACCTGAGTCATTGTTTCATATTTTGTCAGGCTCAATCCATTGCCTGGTACATTCACCATAAATTTTTCTGGGACTTCCATCAAGACTCAGGTGAAGCTAGTACAAACAGTAAAATTTCAGCAGAGGTAGCATCTCTGAGTTTTGGGTTTTTTTACCTTTTCTACAATGGTTAAGCAATAAATATTTGTGGATTTGATATGACTGAATGATTGTGACACAGCAATGCTATCAGGATGAGAGAGATCAGAACTATGTAGAAAATCATCTCACCCTTCAGAAAGGTGCCAGAGAGGACAGCTATTTCTCAAAAGGGCACAGACAATGAAAAGGGAGCTGAAAGCTCCTTAGAAACCAAACCTAACAACCAGAAGACCCAAAACAGTCTTGTGATTGTGACTGCTGTGGACATCTGTCCAACAACTGTGCCAAGAATTCAACTAATAAGCCAAGAACACAGCCAGAACTGAACAAAGGAGCGCTGTCTCCTTGGGGAAGCTGTCTGGTACCCTGCAGTCTAGCTCTGAAGAGTGCACACTCTGTGACAGACATAATACAGAAGGCTCCAGAACCCAACACCCCACTTCAGATTGAAGAACATATCCAAAATGCAGCATTTTCAAGAGAAGTTTAAACATCAAAGTGTATCAGTCCTAATGAAAATATGTGAACCTTGAACTGAGAATAAGGAAACAGGAGAGACATGGGTGACATTGTCTGTGGCTCACCTCTTGATAATTTTACTATCCATAAATTAACATGATGGTTTACAATAAACACATTTATTTAAACAATATATGCATGCCCCACATAATTTTAAGGCAGAAATGGACATGGTATAGGATGGATAAGTATAAGCAAGCACAAGAGATGCTGTGGAGTTACAGAACAGAGCTGGTGCCAGGACCATGCACTGTGAAACACTGCAATATGCAGTAGAAATATAGGAGAAATTACAGCAATCTGATCTTGGAAGTCTATCCGTCAGCTCTAATATAATATTTACTTGCATATCAAGACAAGATAATAATGGTAAGAAAAAATGGTAGTCACAAAACATACAGTTAATTGAAAAACTGGAAGTCTGTAGGAAGGCTTTCAGAAAACATGTGGGCCAGTGAAACCATCAGTGAAACAAGGTACCAAAAGCTTCAGTGCAGCATAAAATTGTCTTTTCCTGCAAGCTCTCATTCATGCTGCCAAAAATCTGAAGAGATTGAGCTGTTCTAATCTCTAATTTGTAAACAGTCAGTGTTTATTTTTTTTCTCTACTTTTTTTTAATACTATGGTTATTTTTGCTCTTAGTACAATGATAAGGCAGCTCCTTTATTTTTCCAAGCCCTATATTTTTTTGAAATTGAGCCAACCACATATTTTCAGCATGATATGAATTTTCCTTCACCTTTCTTTACATCACCAAGTGTTATGAAAGTTACTTTCTTGCTGTTTGTAATGCATTTGAAATCTTCTCCTGACAGATATAATATATCCAAGTAATTATTTAGCCCCACTCATAACTGAATCTTCTCCAGTGCATCAGGGCAGAATTATCTGGTGACATGTTGAATGGCTGAGAAAAAGAAGAGATTTCTCCTGTTTCTGCTCACACAAAACTCACTGATGCCACAAAACATTTCCAGTGATTTTCTCCTCCAGGAAAGTGGAGAGAATTTTGCCTTGATCAGAACTGATGTGTTTGCAGAAGTAGAACAGCTCTCTGTTTCTGATGCGAACAGACTGGTGCCTGAGAAAGTGTTTGCAATTTCCTCTTTCTCCTCTTGCAAAACATCTCTTCACATTAGGAATAAAGCACAGCAAAACCGAGGCGACAGAAGCTGTAATTTGTACGGGACAATCATTCAGTGCTGCAGCTCCTTGCTCACATGGTATCAGTGTGCCTCCTTCACTTCAGGCCATGGTGTACATTGCTAGGTGTGCTAATACTCTCCTCTCCCTGTGGTCACTAAAGTGCATAAATTATGTGAAGACACTGTAGGTCTCAGTGGTGCAAAGGACAGAAAACTGCCAGTATATTCTGCTCTTACAGATAGAGCATCTGAGCCTAGGACATATCCTGCAGAGGTTAAAAATGAACCACGTAAAGGTGTGGACACTGCAGCTACATTTTGACATGCAGTCTAGAAATGTTACCCTTCCAAACAAACTAAGCACAATGTTAGGCTTGGAAACACCAATTATTTCAACATATCTGAGTCCTGCATCTAACTCAGCAAGTGAGATTCAGCTCCAGACTAATATTGCAAAACTGAAATGTCTCTGTGTGAGCTGGCTGGGTAATGTTCTTTTATAGTGGAGTCCTAGGGCTTGGTTTTAGCTTTCCTGTTGCACACATAAATGGCTAATATTATTTAAGATGCTGCATCAGTGACATCTGCACAGGGAGGGCTGCTGTAACACAGGCCCTGCATGCCAGGAGCACAGCCAGGGGCCAGGTGAGGTACCTGACCAGCCATAACATGCCTCTGTTGAGGCAAAAGTATCCTATGCCCGGCCAATATTTCAAAAGAGCTACTCAGCTTACCCAAATGCACCTCCCTATTCTTTATCAAATTACTAGGGTACATTCCCTAGATTTCCACTGGTTATGAAGGAAGCTTTATTGGCAAATGAAGTATCTCCACTTAGCTTCCTCAATTATGGTGTATTAACCTGACTCTTGCTCAATGGGCTTAATTCAAATGCCTAACAATTTGCATTTTTTTTGCCATTTGAGATGCCTTGAGGTATCCTGAGCTTTCCCAAGGAGCTGACAGTTGTGAAACAGGAGCTGCACAAGGCACCCCTGTCCTTGGAGCTGCAGCTGCAGATATGGCCTCACTGGTCAGAGCATCTCCAATGGTGCTTTGTACCCACACTTAGGCAGCCAGGAGTTCCATGCGTCCATGTGCCCTCTGTCTTCTCCCCTCTACTGAAAATCAGTATACTTGATTTATAAGAACCACACCAAGCCTAGGTTCTGCTCCTGTGCTGAAGGCAGGGTGCATTAGCCATTTCTTCCCCTTCTCAGAGGAGACCTTATCACTCTCTACAACTTCCTTGAAGGTGGTTGTGGTCAGGTGGGGGTTGGTCTCTTTCTCCAGGCAGCAACTGACAGAACCAGAAGACACAGTCTCAAACTGTGCCAAGGGAAATATTGGTTGGATATTAGGAAAAAGATTTTTACAGAAAGAGTGATAAAATACTGGAGTGGTCTGCCCAGGGAGGTGGTGGAGTCACCATCTCTGGATGTGTTTAAAAACAGACTGGTTGTGACACTCAGTGCCATGGTTTAGCTGAGGTATTAGGGCAGGGGTTGGACTCGATGATCTTGAGGGTCTCTTCCAATCTCAATCTGTGTGGTTCTGTAATTTTTTGTATCTCTGGCCTGTGCAAAAAGCCCCTCCTCTGCTTTCTCCAGTGACACAGTTGTCACAGACTATGGTGAACTTCATGATCTCAGGATCTGGCAGGGTGATGCAAACGCACAGCCTGACCTCCAGGCTTTCTGGGCATCATAGGCTTGTTTACCTCCCCTCTGAAGACATGTTCAGCTTGTCAGGGGATCAGTCAGTGCACCAGCAGCACCCACAGGCAGCTCTCTCACACGAATATCCGAAACATCATAAATTCCCTCAACCCAAATGTGCACTGTTTATCACAGAAATGTTTTCCATCACAGCTGAAAACCTCCGTACAGAAACAGATGGTCTCGGCAAACAATTATTGAGGCCTGGTGCCTTTTGGGTCACAGGTAGCTCAGGCCTGCTATGTGTGAGTGGCCTTTTTTCCTGGAAGCCCCCTCCTGAGAGGATTGTTTTGTAGCTGTCAGAGAAAGGTTTTCATAACAGGCTACCACAGGGTGGGTAACTGCCAGCATACGGCAGAAATCTATTAGAAGAAGAAGCTGGGAGTAAAGATAGCAAGTAGAAAATTTAGACATGCATTAAGAAGAAAATAAACCCTAGCTACCACAGAAGGCCTATTAATCAAAGCAAATTATAAATCTGCTGACAACAATGCAGAAAATGCAGAAGTCCTAAGGAGTTTTAATTTATATTTGGAGGAAGGAATATTATATTTCCACATCACAAGAAGATGGTGAACTGTGGTCAAGTTAGCAAATAAGTCAGATGGTGATAAAAGGCATCTCTTGGGGTACTGTTAAATAAGCCAACCTGCATTATTTGCACCCAGGAAGTGTGAAAAAGCAGACTGTGGCCTACTGTTACTTCTTGATAGATTTTGGCATTAACAAAATTAAATGCAGGTAGAAATTTCAAGACCAGAGGAGTGCAACTGTTGTGCCAACAATAAAAATATGCAGATATATTGGGGGGAGATCTGTGCAAATAAACAAACAAACAGTTTGTTCACCTCAGGTAAAATAGTGGTAAAATAGACAAAGAATCTGATGAAAGAACAAGCATGTATTCAGTGTTTCAGCCTTGACACCCTGATAGAGATTGGGTGATACAAAGCTCAAATAATCCAAACATTGCACAGTTTCAGAAATAGCTGAAAGATTTCAACAAGTCCTCAGTGAGGCTCATCATGAAATGTTATGGAAGTAAAAATAAAATAACCATGGAAAAATTTGTAGCTGATACAAAGATTGAGTCCTAAATAAAGATGAATCCAAGATATTTTTATTAGTGGTATGGACCATAACATATACAGAGTGGAACAAACTAGCTAAGGAAATAAATGCTCCTTCTGTTGATATTAGGAGATTAAGACCAGTTGCCAGATTGTTCTGGTAATGATACCTCAGGTAAGCATAAAATATGCTAAATTTCACTAGCACAAATTATCTCTTAAACACACCTTTCTGACTGAGTGCTGACATTTGCATGAACATTTGCACAGCATTACAGCTATGACTGAAAAGCCCCAGCACCTTCTCTAGAACATGTTTTCTGCCCTCCAATATTTGTTATCCTTTCTGGGGCACTTGAGGACTTGAGAATTTCTCTGAGAATTTCCTTGCATAAATCTAAACCTGTTATCACCTCTCAGGCAGTTTGCTACAAATTGCTAGAGATTTCTCTAAACCAGATTAGATGTCATGGCAACAAGGCTTTGGCACCAGCAGGTCCTTTTCCCCTCAGATCTAACGCTTCCATCTGGTGAACAGCCTGCTGTCAGCACAGCCATGCAGCATCCTGGCTGGTGAAGGTACAGTGCCACTGGCAAATAAGCACCCGAAAGGACACATCCCCTATTTCCTGCAAAGGCTTCCCTTCTCCCACATGGACATCCTCTTCTTTGAAGACTATTGTACAGAGTTTCTCCACCACTGCTCCTTTAGGCTTCAGGTTTACCAACATTCATTTTGCTTTTTCATAAATATTTCAGATCAATTTGATATACTTTATTGTTTTCCCCAAATGTTCCTATGCATTTTCATTCCAGTGTTCCACAATCTGTTTCTAAATCATATTTTATGCTTTTAAAGGACAACTAAAAGTCAAAAGAAGGAGAATTATTCATAAGTACTCATCCGTGTTCAACCCTTACATAAGTGATCATAGCATTGATGAATAGCATTGCATTTTCTTTCCTCTATGTTTTATATCCATGTGAAGATAACCCACTTAGAGATGTCTTTCTTAAGCCTTCTTTATACTCTGCTTTTTCCACCGCTGTCTACACTGCTTAATCTTTCCCCTGGAATATATGTTTGCCAACACTGGCAGCTACATTAGAAGCAATACACAAAATACTTTTTAGTTCTGGTATTGCAAAATAAAAGCCATCTCTGAGCAGCATTAAGTAATTTTAATATTAGAAGTCATTAAATACATGTGATCTAGATTATCTAGGGTAGAAAATATGGACTCTACCAGTAAATAATATGGGGGAAATTTGGCCTTTTTCACTTGTATATCCTATACTAGGGGTCTCCAGGACACATAATGATATGGGTTAGCAATGGCACGTGCAAGCAGTGAGAGTGCTACAGTGATTTTATGGGCAGCATGGAGAATATATTCACAAAGACAATGTGCTACTGTGTAGAAATATCAGAGCTGGCTCTGAACAAACTGCCTCAGAAAGCAGATGCCGAGTGACTCCACCAGTATTGATTTCCACTCGGGCTAATTAGTCCAGATAATACACAGGCCAAATCAGCTGGCACAGAGCTCTGTGACTCTTCACATGGGTTTGTTCCTCAGCTTGCTCTCTGGGAGCCAGCTGTGATAGTGCTGTTTGAAAATCCATTGTGCCACAAAAGCCTACATTTGCTGCTGCACAGCAAGTCTCTGTGAGGTTTACAAAGTGGTTATAAACCCTTTTATTGGGGAGAATGCAGCCTGGAGGCCGCAGGAGGATGGTATGTTTTATATGCACCGCATGTGATGAAGTGTATGCAAAATCCCACGGGCAGAAACTGCAATCAGTGTCTGGTTCTTCTTCCCAGCATCTCCTCTCATGAGCATATGGACAGGAGGGGTTTGTACCGCCCCAGACACACAAAGGAAAACTTGAACCTGGATTTCCCACAGTGTCACTGCAAACACTGCCACCACCACTAATGGGACAGAGAATACTGGGGAAAAAGCTGTCAGATGCATTTCCAACATGGAAGAAGCTGTGTCCCACTAATACTGACTGGTGCCCAAGGACAGCTGTGTTTCAGGACATTGGCTACCACACAATTCACGTACTCCCAGAGTTGTGAACTTATTCCTTGGACTCAGAGCAGTGCTGAGTTTGCCAGTGGAAGTATTTCCCTACAAAGTGGGGTTGGGCAATGCTCAGCCTCAGGCTGACATTTCCAATCTTGCAATATCACCTGGACTGTCCCTGAAAGCTGAGAACTGCTTCATAGGGACACCTGAGGTTCAGGTAAGGTTTGTCCTCACCTTGCCACATGCCAGACAGCTTCCTCAGTGCCATTAACCACTGGGACACGCTGCTGCTTCTGCCAACTTGACAGCACCAGCTTTCAAACTGGCTTGTGCAGCTCCTGTGGACAACATTCTCCTACCCTCTGGGTATTTCAGACCAGCTGAAAGCTTGCTTGAGGTGTTCTTGTGTTAGGGATAGCCATTTCTTTAAAATTAAAATTAGGAAGCTACTTTGAAACCACCCATGTCTCCAGAGAGATCAAGTAAAAATAAATACTTAGAAAATTCAAGCCAGACAACAAAACTGAAAAACGCTGACAAAACATTAAACTTGAATACTGTTTATTGATTATCTTCATCCACTGAAGCTTAGATTTTGTATCTATGTATAACTTAAGAAGAAATACAAACATATAAATGGAATTGAAGTACATGCTAGTTATTAGCTTCTTTCTTCCTGAGACCTGGCCAAATGATAGTCTGATGTTCTGCAACAATAATGAGTAGAGGAAACCAATTCCCCAGATTTGTCTTTGAGAGGCTTTGGAAGAACTCACTACATGAAGGCATCTTTGATTTCATCCAGAAGAGCACATCACAAATAAAGCACCAAGAAGTGTTTCTATCAGGAAGAAATCAGCCCATGAAGATTTTGATAGTTTTCTGTCTCTTGAAAATTCCAGAAAACAAGATTCAGGACATTGAGGTCAGGACACACCCTCACATCTCAGATAAGCAAGTGTACATCTGTGTTTTCTTACAGAATGGGAGATAACACAGCAGCTGTACCAAAAAAAGTGTATGTCCCCTGCATGGAAGAGTCTTGACAGAAACCATTAAACCTTTCTCTCAGCACTACCTTTCCTGTCCACTGCAATTGTCAGTGCTGCCACCCTGACCCACGTGTGCTATCCAGTGACACCAGGGGTGTGCTGAGGTGTGACACAGCCAGCTCACATCCTGCAGAGCTGGAACCCAGCTGGAACCAAGACCCCTTGGAAATCAAAAGACAGGAAATATGAGTAAAAATGTGAAGAAAAGCTGTAGGAGAGAATTCAGAGCTAAATGTTGGTGACCAGGCATGACTAATCCACCTGGTGACAAAGTATGAGACATATTTACAGGATGTTAAGAGCCATATATTGACCACACAAGTTTGGTGTCCAGATTAACCAGACTGCATGAAAAGCAGCTGTACCCGAAATGACCAGCATTATGACCATGAGATAGGGGAAATCTCTAAAGTAGACTGAGGATACTCAGTCTTCCGTCAAATTACCTGAAAGAATAAGACATTGGGAAATGCTTTAAACAGACTTAGAGAGGAGAAAAAATAAAGGTGATGGAGTCTGGGGACAAACTGATCTTTGTGGTAGCTGCTTAGGGCCAGAGTCTGAGTAGCTTTAGAGACTGAATTATCCTCCACTCTTAACAAATTATTTCTTCAAGTTATACCTCAACATCATCTAGGCAGTATTTCAGTATGTGCTTTGTGAGCAGAGACTTTTGATGTCCAGGGTGTCAATCCAGGGCTTTTCAGAAGGCACCGCTATCATTACAAAGAATATGTTAAGGGAAAAACCCACCTTCATAAAACCCCCTCACACACAAGAACAACAGGAAAGCCTAGCTTAAACCACACCTCATAAAATTATTTACAGTAACTGAGTCTGAGGCCAAGGGATTTATTCCACACTTCTACCATCACAGCTGTGATAGTTCAGTCTTTGGAGACTTGAAACACTATCTTGTTTCAAAGGGAAATCACCGAATCTCAAGCTGTAGGGTTTCATATCTTGATGCAGATAGAAAGGCCAAGCAAAACAAACATCAGAAAAGATCCTGAGAGTCAGCAGAAACGACATGATATCCTTCCCTTATTAATTCATGTTTATTTTAACTGTCTTTCCTCCTGACTTTTTTCCTAGACAAAAAGGCTTATAACCAGAGACTCAGCACCTTTTATTCTTACTTCTGTTTCACTTCCAGTTAAGGGCAGTAATAATCCCTAGTTGTTTGGTGGTCTTGAACTTTTTCCTAGATAAAATACACAAGCCTTAAAAATGGAAAGTTTTGGCTGAAAAACCTTTCTTTCATATCCAACCTAAACCTCACCTGACACAGGCCATTTCCTCAGGTCCTGCCACTGTCACCAGAGACAAGAGATGAATGTCTGCCCCTCCTCTTCCTCTCACATGGAAGCTGTATCTGCTCCCCTCAGTCTCCCCCAGACTGAACAGACCAAGTGCCCTCAGCCCCTCCTCACACAGCTTCCCCTCAAGGCCCTTCACCATCTTTGTTGCCCTCCTTTGGGCACTCTCTAATATTTTAATGTCTTTCTTACACTGGGGTGACCAAAACTGCACACAATATTCAAGATGAGGCACACCAATACCAGCAGGAGAGAACACACACACAGGGATGCAGGTGAAAGGCCACAGAAATGATCCCACAGCCAAATGCATGGATATAATGGAATGGACATGGAATGGTCTGGACAGTGGGAAACTGAGACTGAGGGTCTGACAGGCTTTAGGGGCAGGGCTGGTGGTAGCCATCAACCACTCACCCCCACAATGGGAGCCTCACCCACCTCACTGGCAGTAACATCTAGAGCTCACTTCATGCAAGTGCAAAAAAACCTCGTGCCAGAAAGATCCCTGCCAAGGCACTGTGGAGCCATGTGGCACCATGGTGCAGGGACAGGAACTGCTGCAAACACGGCAAGTTACACGGGGAGAGAAAGATGGGGATAGAAGGGAGGAAGATGCAGTGACACAGCAGCTTTGCTGGACCTAGGAGTAGCTCTGGCTGCTCCACTCTCCATCTAAGGGTAGAAGTGGCCTCATGGGGAATGAATGCAGGTAAAGAGCAGACTGTAGTTTCACCCCTTAATTTACCACATACTAACTGACCATGATAAATAGTCCTTCTTGCTGTCTGAAAATACATGCCATGCTAAACCAGATTTTAAACAAGTGATTAAGTCAAAAGGACTAGATTCTTCTCTGGCATCTTGGATTAAGCACCCAACATACTCTCTAAAAATTATACAATGTGGGTGTATAGTAAATGAGTTTTACTAATATGTTCCATTCAATTGTTACTATGAAAAAGGAAATTATCAACAGCTAAAACACTTTTCATTAGTTTCCCGTATTTTTCTTCCTTCTCAAAAGTGACTTGCTCAAATAATCTTCACAGCCCACACACATCCACCTTTCAAAAAAGTAACGAAACATCAGCCCAGGCTTGACTTGTTGGCCTTACTTCTACTATTTGTAGTGACAGTCTTCTTATTTTTGGATTGTGGCTTTTAAATTTGAAACTAAGAATGGCAGCCACCCCCAGAGTACCATTTGCGTAGGGGGAATGTTTAGTACACAAAACTGTCTCTGACCCTTCCTCCTATCACTCACTCCGCCTACACGTCTCATCCTCCAAGTCATTTTTCTGTGAAGATCAGTGAGACATAAAGCAGCTCTTGGTTAGCAGCATTAATAGGAGGAAGTTCAGTCAGGCATGTTAGCTTGTGACTCCTCGTTTCACGCAGCAAACAACAGGGTGGTGCTTCACAGCAGTCAGGTCCTGTCCTAGAAATAGGTGTGCAAGGGAACAGCTTATTCTTTTCAACAATATTAACTAAATCAAAGGAGTCATAGTTATATGGGAATGTCCTGACTAGAGCATATCAGTTTTCCACAGAGTTCCCTAGCAGTGCTCAATGTTAAAAGAATTATGAGGAAGGCACAACAAAACATCAGATGCAAAATTAGAAAATAACTTCCCCATAAGTGATACTTCCTTTGCTAGATACTTCTCTCACACCCAGAAATATTTGTGTATCTCTGAAAAAAATCTCTTATCCCATCTACTACCCTGGGATTTGTTTTCAGCATTGTGGACTCTGAGCACTGACTCCTGCTGCACTTTTGGCCTCGGCAAAGTCCCAAAGCAGGGATTTGAGTTGGGATTCCTGAGCACAGGAATCTGAGAACACACCTGCTCCACACTGTGTCACTGTGCACACCATCCCCATGACCAATCACTTCCATTGCCTGCTTTAGAGCTCTCTTTATACTGTGGATTCTTTAGACATGAGTATAGCTACAGAGAACATTCCATTCCTTTGTCTGTGGCACTGTATCTTCCAGCCCTTTATCCAGCCAAGGATTTAGGTAGTTTTTCTGGCTGGTGCTCCACACTGGGACAGCATTTTCCATAGTCAACACAGGGAAATATTCAGAGTTAAGTAGTAAGCAATGACAAGGAGTACAGGAACTGATGGGATAAATTAATAGTTCAAATAATTTATTTCCCTTTTATAACCTTTATTTCTTAGCCTATTGCATAGCTCATTCACTCCAAAGAGCTGGATTCCTCCACAGTTCTTCCCAACACTCAACAGTCCTGTTAAATGTGAACTATGTATTTTTGCATCTCTTCTTAAGCTGTCAGAAAAAAGAAGTTTAAGATCCCCATCAGTCTGAGCTTTGCTCAGTGTAATGTTGCACCAGGAGGCACCAAGAGGCCTTAGCCTACTCCCTTTAATGGTCTCCCAGCACACCTGAAATGTAGGAATGTCCTGTTGTATCCACAGGGGCATCTCCTAAGTGACAAGAGATATTAGCTAAGCACCTCAGAAGTTTCTCCACTAAAGGGGAATCCCAGGACAGCCCTTCTGATCCATCAGAGAGGAGGTAAGGAGATATTTCAGAAACAGCTCATTTTTCTAATATGTGTTTTAAATTTTTAACCACGTCTCTTGTTGATGAAGGATATGGATTATTGGAAGCAACAGAATTGACACATTTCACTCTTGAGAAAAATAATGCAACTTTACTAATTTTCTAATGAAAGCTTCCATTGTAAGCTCAAAATACGTGGTATTTTGAAAAACAGCATGTGAGCCATATATCAGTTGTCATACACAAACACTGCACTTGCACATTAAACAGCACTTTTTCTGGCAGTGGAAATAAGACCCACTTTGTTTCTAAAGTTGTTTGGTTTGAATTTTTGAGATGTGAAGGCTCTCAGCTGGACTTTCAAGAGGTGGGTTGGCAAGAGTAGCAGTTAGGGAATTACAGGGGTTTAAGGCTCAGGTTGACAAGGGCTGTGATGTAGGGTTAAGGTGGATGTGAAAGGCTTTACTAAGGGGGGGCTTGTGCCAATATGAAATCCATATCTAATTTTAGGACTTCACTTTACAGAAGTTTCGATAGCAAGATTAATCAGGATTTTTGTTGGGCCAACAGTGGCTGATGAAGAAAGATCAGTACTGGAGTGAGAAGAAGCCCTTACTAAATTTTAGACTGGTGCCAAGAGAAGCATAAATCCAACACCACTGCACACCCTTGCTTAGTTTAACACAGTGAGGCCTTCCAGCCTTATAAAAACCAAAGAGCCCACATCTCTGATCAAACCTTGCAACCCTTTCCAGATCCAAAAACAACTAAAACTCCCTGACTTTGCTTGCCTGCATCCTCTTCCATCATCTAAATGTTAAGGCAAACTGTCTCCCAGCAGACCCATACACCTTCAGTTATTCCCAAATAAAAACCTAATTTAGTCTGTGTGGCAAATTTAACTCCAGGATGTGTTTTTATCCTGATTTGCAGTCACTCTGGTGACCCAAAAATCAATTTAAATTAGTATTACATTTAATTTTACTGGATCCTGCCCACCCCAGATACTGGAGTTAAGTGGGGTTGATATGACAGACTTTACATGGTGTCTGAAAGCAGTTGTTAAGCTGGTTTAGGGTTGGTGCTAAGATCACAGTTTTAGGCAGCAAGGACCAGGGATTTCAGTCTGTGGCTGTCTCCAGCAGAAATCTGTCTGGCTTCAACCCAGGCCACATCACTAACTTCAGGTCTGGGGCTAGAAAAGGTCAAGACATTCCAATAAATTGGAGAGTCTACCAATGCCGGAGCATCTCCTCTACCAAAATCAGGCAATCACGAGTCTAGATCATCATCACTAAAGGCCTCTTCTGTGGTGCTTCATATGCACAACTCTATAAATAAACTTCACTATGAGACACCTAGGAACAAAATCTTGGTGACAAAATACACCTGTTCTTTTGAATAATTACAAGATTATTTTAAAAATTACTTAGAAAAATATCAAGGTGATGAAGTCCAGGCCTCAAAAATTGGAGAACATAAGTAAACATAATTAATTAAATTCATTAAGTGCACAGATGCAAGTGAATTATAATTCAGCCTTTAACTGCATGACAGCATAATGGGATTTTTTTTGTGTTATTGAATGTATTTGGTGAATATTCCTCCTCAGCATAAGGAGAAATGTATCAGGGATGGAGAGCTAATAACGGTATAATTACCAGGGTTCTTACCTTCCAGTCTAAAAGATTGTAAAATATCTAGTAAATGGGGAAAAAATTTCCAGAAAGGAGAAAAAGCCAATCACAATTAAAGAAAATAGAGAATCTGAACATACAAAAGAGTGTGCTCACTCAAATTATCAAATCATTAAAATGATGTGTCCAGATCAGAGACACTAGCTGTCAGAGATAACAGCACTATCTGAAATCACAAGATTATTGTGAAGATAACTGATTCCAACTGGTGAATGCATATTGATTCAGATATCATAAAGACACAATCACAAGAACACCTCCAAAGAAATACATCAATACTGAGGTGGATATATAAAATATATATTTGCAAGAGGAATATTAAAGAAATACTGGCAAAGTACACTCTCTTATCTGATGGGGGGAAATAGCAAGTAAGAAAATAAATTAAAACGCCTGCCTAAGTGCCTTTCTGCAGATATTCTGATATCTTATTTTTTTAAAAAAGAAGACATAAGACTATTCCAGGAAACATGTAAAGAATATTAAAAGAAATTTAGATGTCAAAGTTAGCAACCAATCACTCAAGCTGAACCAGGAAAAAAACCCCTAAAACTAAAAATAAAGCATTGAGAATAACTGCATGCTTAAAAAAAGACAGGCTCATTTTCTGTGCTGAATAAGGACACAGTGGAAATAACAGAATCTGTGGCACATTTTTACGCCAAAGTGACATCAGCACCTTTGTGGATGAGACGCTTCAGTGCCCAGCACTTGTAGCTTGATGTGCCTCACATAACCCGTGGGTCCAGGCCAACACACTCATTAAACCATGAGAACTCTTGGTCACAGTCCTTTCCAAAGTAATTTTCTTTGCAAAAAAACCAAACAAGCACTTTGGTCATTCCTATGGCCATGCTGCATCAGTAATACCTATGAGAAGCAACTATGTCTGATCTAAAAAAGCTTTAATTTCTCTGCCTTGTTGTGAGGACAATGAGGTATTCATGGTCCCTACTCCTGAAAGTGGCTGTTGTCAGAACTAATTAATGTGTACTACATAATTCTGCTAAGGCTGACAAAATTGCTTAATAAAACTGAATTCCTGAGTGGCTTATGACTATGATTTACTCAGGACTTCCATTAAATTTTAACAAAAACTATAGAATATGATGGATATTAACCCAGGTTTTAGGGAAGGACAGGATCTACAAAGTACAGCATTGAAAATGGACAGTATTTGCAAAGAATGTACAGCTTTCCAGCTGGATCCAGAAACTGGAGTAGTTGAGAGCATATCAGGAATGTTTGCTTTTTATTACAAAGACGAACAAACTGATATGTCCATAAATATTAAACATATCAATGAGGAAAAAAAATTTATATGTTTTGCTACTGTGATAAGAAATGTTCTAGACCTAGGCAGCTTCTTCATCCTCCAAATGACTGTGAGGATGAGGGTTGTGCACAGTCCATGGAAAATTCTTTACTATAAACTTCACAGAGGTAGCTCTGGAGCCTCATACACAAAATGCGCTGGCAATTCTGATGTGTGAGAGTGCTCTCAGGGAAAAAGCAATAGAAGTTTAGCATAGGGAAAAATTTGGTAAATTTTGTCCTCTAGAGTAACCAGAGTTTCTTGAATCCTACCTAAGCATACAGGTCCAGAGAAGCTGATTTTAGCCATGGGATGGATGGTTGTGGTGTCTCCTTCCTACCTCCAGGCTGGTCTATGATGTGAGAAATGCTCTGAATCTTGGGTGCTTCCTTCCCCTTTAGAGTGGGATGTCACCCTAATACACAGATTTGGTAGCTCTGGCTCCAAAAACTGGAAATAACTTTCAGCAGCAATCCCACCCTAATATGTTCAAGCATCAGGTTCTTGAACTCAATGCACTTGGTTGACTTTTAACTGAAAACCCAACATGGATGACCAGCAAATCCATGTAATGTAAGTAATTCTTTAGTAGTTATTAACAGTAGTAGTGTAGTGAACCCCAAAGAACTTAATTTTTAAACTCAGACATAATTATTCTAGATGCTGTACAATGAAAAATATTGGCTCCTGTGTCAAAGAGTTACATGTGCCAAGGCAACATGGAACACAGAAGGATAAAAAAAATGAGAAATATGAGAAAATAAACAGGTAATTGGTGTGACAGCATCAGCAGGCCAGCATATGGACTGGTCTGCTTCTGGGGGGAGGCAGCACAGGAGAGGAATGTTAATGACAAACCAGCAGCAAGATGATGATGAATCTTGGTAAGTAATTACAAGATGGAGAAAGGGTAGACCAGACAAAAGCCACTCAGAAATCTAATGAGTAGGCAAAGGAAGCATCACAGGTCACTTGAAAGCAAGAGTCAGTTACTAATTTTTCCCTGCCTTGAACTTGTGTGACTTCAGAGCGAGCACACTGGTCAGGACTTCCAGAAACAGCTTCAGCAAGTCATTCTTTAGATGTCTAGTCTGAGATTCTTTCAAAGAGACGTATCTCACCTGCTTTTGAAAATCAGCTCTGTGGCTTATATTGGACACCAACAGACTCAGATATTCACCCCCAAATCTGAAGTAACTTCTGATATTCTTGGCTTATATAACACCCCTTCAAAGGAAACAAAAATGCTTGCCTGAGTTGATTGTCTCACTAGTTAGTCAACGCATGTGTGATGGATGAAAGGATTTCAAGAATGAACAATTATAAACATATATTGACCACTGTCTGCAAAAGGCTGGAGTGCACCTCTGAGCAGTTGCACTAGGAAAGGTGAGTGATATACAGTATCTATCTTTATATAGATATGGAGGCAAATAAGGCCAAAGCTAGAATATTAAGGACAAATGAAAGTGTGCCCAAAGATCACATTATATTTTCCAGCTATATTTGAGATTTTGAATCTGCTTATTCAATAAAGCAAAACATTATTTCCCAGGGAATCAGAGAATAATAGAATTACAATTTTCCAATCACATCAGGACATCAGTACAGGTGAGAAAATTCACGTTTTATAGATATTCACAGTGCCATGTGAATATCAAAGAAACTTCCTTCTATGCTATTTCTCTATCCTGATTTTAAATTAAGCACTAGAGAAGATTGCTGCACATTAGTTATGTTTCTCATATGAGTAATAAAGAACTAATCATACACATTTGCAACATTACCGAAGCAATTGAAGCTAAATTATAAGTGAAGTCTATTTTATTAATGACTATGACTCAGAACAATTCCACAATCTCTTCTGCTTACGAAGTCCAATAAATGAGTGCCCTATACTCTGATCTCATGACACCCCACCTGAAGGAATGTGTTCAGCTCTGGGGCCCCAAAATAAGAAAAACATGGAGCCTACAGCTGGTGTTTTGGCCATGGAGCTCTGTGTGATGGAGCACATCCAGAGGAGGGCTATGAAGACGCTCTGAGGGCTGGAGCACCTCTCCTATGGAGACGGGCTGAGAGGGTTGGGGTTGTTCAGCCTGGACATAGCTCTGGGGAAATCTTGTATCACCTTCCAGTATCTAAAGGGACCTATAAGAGGGACTTACAAGGACATCAAAAGGGCATAGTAATAAGACAAGGGGGAATGGCTGTCCATTGAAATAGGGTAGATTGAGATTAAATATAAATTTAGGGAATAAATTCTTCACTGTTAGGATGATGAGGCACTGGTACAGGTTGCTCAGAGAAGTTGTGGCTGATCCTTCCCTGGAAGTGTTCAAGGTCAGGTTGGATGGGACTTTGAGCAGCCTGATCTTGGGGAAATTGTCTCTGCCCATGGCAGGGGTTTGGAACTAAATGACCCTTAAAATCCCTTCCAACTCAAGCCATTGTAGGATTCTATGATCTCATTATGTAAAAGAGGTTATTACTATGCCTCAATGTTCCCTGTGACATGACTCAGTACCTTGCTCTACAGGATCAAGCAGCTCCTGGGGTTGGAAGAATTGTTTCACCTTGTTGAGCTTCACATGGCATTTCCTACAGAATTTTAAAAGATTTATAAACATGCATTTTCATTTCAGTAAACACTTGCACTTCTTTGCTGGCACGGATTTTAATGTTTTTACAACCATTGGGGAATGCATTTTCACAAAGGGCAATGCTTTTAGGAAAAGATTGGTACAAAGGGGAAAGGAGAATTTAAAAGACAGTGAAGTGTGCTCCATAAACCTGTTGCTTTTCTATCTCAGGAATTTCTTCAGCTTGCACCTCAGGTGACATTTACTTCAATTGTCTTAAAGAGAGGAAGGAGATGATGCATCAAATAGATGATAAGCTCACACAGAAACAGTGATTCAGTAAAAGGTCAGCTTTATACCATACATAGGCAACATAAAGGCTTTATCCTACTGCTAATGAAGTCAACATCAAAAGTCCCATGGACTTCAAAGTGCCAGGGAGGAGACTCTTACTCCAGGATGCTTAACAATGTCTCATGAGATATCCAGACAACAGCTCACCCACTGAAAGACATCCCTGCCACAGTTGCTAACAACATACACTGCTCATAATGTAGCTTTTCTGCAAGCCTATAGCTGTTGACATTTTGGCCATGGAGCTATATGTGGTGGAACATAACAGTAGGTCCAAAAGGCCCTAGAATTCCACAGAAAGAACAATAAAATGCCAAAGCAATGAAATAATTGTATCTACTCACTTAATTTCATAGTAGCACATTAAAAAAAAAAAAAAAAAGACTAAAGGATTTGGAAAGAACACTGTAATATGAATTTTTTATTTCTTTAGCTATTTTTGTCTCTTTCTGCTGCCTGTGTAACATATTGCATGAATCTGTGTGCAGATTCTGCTTGCTTCCCTCAGGCTGAATTGACTTGATCATTATCTACAAGAAGAGACGTCTGTACAGATTATTAAGTCTGACTGCAGGGTCTGAAATTGCCAATTAGAATATAGATGAGATAAAGGAAAACACCAGCAATTACATCACCGTCTCCGGGAACGATGGCTTAGCTCTCGGTGCTACGACCTGGGGACTTACTACGCTTATCAAAGGGTTAGGAAGCAGTTAGGAGGAAACCAAGATTAGGGTAACCCTCTTACCTGTTCTGCCATCAAACCAGCGCTTAGCGGGGGGAAGTTTCCGTGCCTGTGATTAACCCTCGATGAGAGATGGCTCGGCAGAGCCGCACGGCGTTTCCCGAGGCAATTGCACCTCCTGCAGACCGCGCTCGGAGCGGCCTCGGCTGTGCGAGGGGGGCAGTCCCGGGCCCGCCGGCTCCATCAGGGCTCTTCCTTCTCTCCTGTGTCCATGTAGCCATACACAGCTCCCCCCTTTTCTATTCCTTCCCGGATAATACTTCCCCCGTGCTTGTGCTCTTCTCAGTCGGTTGTTTCCCAGCCCTTCCCACCTGGTCCCTGCCCCTCTCCATCCTGCACATCCACTTTGGGATACCATTTCATTCCTCCTGCCCCACCAGGCTAGAGGTGGGAGAAACCACGAGGTACGAGAGCACTGTTCCCCCTGTGCTTTCCTGCACTTTGTACTTCTCAAGGCCTCAAAAGTGTTGGAACACCCCCTTCGGGGAAACACCACTTATCAGCTTAGCTAGTTAAAAAAACTAGTATTGCTTGCTGAACCAATAAACAGCAAATTGATGATTGATTGACAGCTGTAAGCTGGTGACTGATAATTAGATTGTTAGATTAGATAATTACATTGAACACTCTCAGCCCATCAGCTGGGCATGCCCACACTCAGGATAAAGCCTTTCGGTGTACAACATGAAAAATCAATTTTCCATTCTAAGACACTGCAAGAGGAGATCAAGCCTTGCCTTACCCAACTGGGCCCCATATTCTTAAACCACCTTTGCCTACAGTATTTATTTACCATTACTTCTTTTAAGGAATGTAAATGCTACTCCTTCTTTCCTTTTGAAAAGGTGTCTACCACAAGGTTTACTGTGAGCAGGATCAAATACAAATTACTGTATTTGAGTGTCTGAGTGGGGTGAGCTAAGAGGAACACGCAAACATGAGTGAAATTTTTCTCCCTTTTTCTGAGAAAGTCAGTCTTTGAGATTTTTTGATGTAAGGAGTAAAACTGTTTCCAAAAATTTGATGTGATATCTTTCCTACACACCCCAGTTACTGCCTTATTTGCTCTCTTATCCTGGCCAGAGCAGGGCTGGACTTAGCTCCCCTCTTCTTCCTCCAGCCCACAGATATTTCTTCCATCTTTCCTTTAGGAAGATCTGAGCAATGAATGACACCTCTTGGTTTTCCATTGATTCCAACAAGCACCCACACTTTAAATTGAAAAAAGATTTTTATATACAAAAGTTCTGGAAGGAAAAAAGAAGATGTGGTCTGACTGTTTCTGTTGTGTCATTAACATTAAAATAAAAGAGGATAAGGTGAAACAGTCTCCAGCATCTGGACTTGTTGCCTGAGAAACCATTACCAGTTACCAGAAGAAAGGAATTCCTTGGAAACAGCAACTTTAGAAGCCAGAAGGAAGTTGCACAACTCTTGGTGGTGAAGGCAGCAGTTCTCATAACACAGCAACAGGCTAAAGATATGTCCTGAGTAATAACAGCTCATCAAGATGTGGCTGAAACCCTCATTATTACAGCCCCTGGTAACCAGTCAAGCCCTTCAGGCTGCAGACAGTCGAATCACATAGCTACCAGGAATGCCATCGCAGGGTATTTTTTCTTTTTATAGTGCTTAAAAATCCTTAAAAGGGACTTAGAACCCTACAAGGAGGGTAATTACTATTTTCTCTACTTGAAAAACCAGGAATATGAGATCTGGAAACTTTAACTGACATATGCAAAATGTTCCATGTTATAATTAAGAGATCAGAGCTCCTACCTCTGGGGTCAAGCTGCTGAATTACTTTATGTTTATATATTATGTAAATTGGATTACTTTGAAAGAAGGTTAAGAATGAGTCTTGACTTCTAAATTTCCCTTCTGGCTCTGTCACTCGTCTATTTAACAAAATGCAAAAGACATGTAAACCAAGCCACACCTGTTTCACACTTGCAGCCTTTAATCTGCTGATGACTAGGAAGCTTTCTGATGCCTACAATGAAAATATTTGACAGCAAATATCACTGCCATTATATATATTTTTGTATTTATACAGAAGTATGAACATCAAGAATTGGGAAGTTTACTCACAGTGACAAAGCAGAAGGAAATGGACAAGGGACTTTACAGAGTTTCTCACTCTATTGAGAGATGGTAAATGTGGGAGATGCATTTCTGATTTTGCCTGCAAACAGCATATCCTACCCCCTACACCTATTGCACTACTGGGTTTGAAGCAAAATTGCTGAACATTCTGTTCTATGAACAGGGAGAATTTTGGTTACTACATGCAGGGGAAAAGATTTGTGCTGCTCTAAACCCCATTACACTCACATGATAATGTGGAATTTCTGTTCTCTTTTGTTCTATATAAAATTTAGTATTGCTGTCTCCTCTAAGACAATTAAAAATATTTTCCCTTTTGTAATTTGTTTTTTTTCATCTTTATTAGAAGAACAAAATTAATTTTGAGCCAACAAGACAGCTGTGAGATAAATTGCTGACAGATGGATCTAATTCTGAATGCATGATCCAGAGGTCTACAGCTTCTTCACAGACAGACAGGAATTCTGTACCAGCCCATTTTTTAAATCCACCATGCAATTAATCAGGTCGATGCAGCCTATCAGCACCTGTGTTATCTTTTGATGCAGTGAAAAATATGCAGTCCATAATTTTCATGATCTAGAGCTCAAGTATGTTCATGTATCCTGTCACCTGAGAACTACAGAAACTCCAGGCTCTGTGCACTTACATCACTGTCAGTATGGGGAAGATTAGTGAAAGGAAAAGCATTCCTCAGGTAGGCCTGGGAAGAGCTGTGCATCATCAGAGATGAGGTGAAACTTGCTGTGACGTGTGACTGGGACAGGCAGAGCGTGTGGGCTTGTTGCAAATCCAGCATGCAGAATCCAAATCCAACATGCAGAATCCCATTAGCAGCTGCTGAGATGATCCCAGGATTTTACAGCATTGGCAAATGATTGCTGTAGAAGTAAATATTGGCTAACACAGGGCTGTGTGCTCGTGACCCTTTGAACTGGGGCACTGTGGCATTTCACTATATCCACAAAGGCACACAGAATGACCTGTAAGGAACTCTTTACTCGGGTGATTACTTCTCACCAGTCAAACACCCAGACAAGGGTGTAGGGACACTGTGTTCTAAGAAGTGGACACCAGAAATAACTGCAGGGTTTGTGGTTATGACTCCTGTGGCCACAGTCAGGGTGGGAAGCATTGTACTGATGATTATGACTCATCAGGAACTGAAAATTTTTTCATGTGAGTTGGCTTAATGATAATGTAAAAGTAAATATTCTGAAGACCGAGATAGGCAACAAAAAGATTTTTGATGTAAGGTGTGAACCTCTGACTGTGATCAGCATTCTAAGAAGGAATTCAAGGTGTTACAGACAAGGAATTATTCTTAGCAGAATAAAGCATGGAATATCTTCTTTTAAGTTTTTTTTCCTGCCCTGTAATCTGCAATAAATTTTTTTTTATATATATAAAACATTTTATATAGCACTTCCTATATTTGTGGGTTAATTTTCTATTGAAAGAGCCTCTTAATGCAGGCACATTCCCCTTTTTTAGGACAAAGGACATGAGCAGCTTTTGGGTGGCATATATACTGGTGGGACAGAAACAGCTGGTGCTGCATGCCTTACTCTTGCCAAAAGTTTGCCTCATTTAGCAGGTCATCAGTATCATTCAGCAGCAGAATATAGCAGGAGTATCTTATCCTGAGAGATTCATGGCCAAGAAGCACAACCAGGGACTAAGCTCCTGTCTCTGACAGAACATGTGGCACAGCTGTCTACCAGGGGAGCAAGGCTGTCCACATACACATCACTTAAAAGCAGTAGCTATGGATGACACAGGAAAATCCAGGGAACAAGAGCCTATTCCTTTATCATACAACATAAAACCTGCAAATAAGCAATAAAAAAAAGTTTGTCTTAAACTGGGGCCTGGGATTTGTAAGACACAGAAATCAGCCCGGGGGCTGGGGTAGGAATAGTGGCATAAAATTACCACCTAAACCAGGGGTAAAGGTGGTAATATTTCAGAAATTCAGATAACATTGTACCAGCAACAGCATTTTTTGACTCCTGTGATTATCACTTGCTTCCACCTGGGCTCTTATCAGTGTGCCGGGAAAACTGTATTTGTGAAGCATTGCCAAGGGGGGTAAGAGGATAATGGGAATTTCAATCACAGTTGATCTCAGCAACTCACCCGTATCAGCCAACAAAATGGAATTCTTAACAGTGAAGTCACTACTATTCCATTATTTATTATTTCAGCAAGAATACTGTAAATATTGAGACATAACAAGACAGGCTATCATCCAAGCAAAAAAAGGTATCCCTCCTAAAGAGCTAATAAATTAATGACACTAATAAAGAATAGTATTACAAAATATCATCGGGGATGAACACTGAAGAAGCTCAGAGGGTTAACTGTTTGTTTAATGATTTTTACTTTTCTGTTCCTCGCTGCCCTGCGGCCGGAGGAGCATCACTGGGCTCTGTCACCTGCTCCCGGCTCGTCACTAGAGGGCAATGAAGGCTCCCAGAGCAGAGGTTCCCTGCAGAGTCTCGGCTTCCCCGGAACGACTTCTTTTCTCTTTTAGTGTGAGTCAGCCAGGACGGTCTGATAATAGTTTCACCCTGAAATCCTGACGCTGCAGAATGGGCCAGGCAGAGCCCACGGGGAAGCGGCGCTGCGGGAGCGGGAGCTGCGGGAGCTGTGGGAGCTGAGGGGGAGCTGAGGGAGCTGTGGGGGAGCTGAGGAAGCTGTGGGAGAGCTGCGGGAGCTGTGGGAGCTGAGGGAGCTGTGGGAGTTGTGGGGAGCTGTGGGAGAACTGAGGGAGCTGTGGGAGAACTGAGGGAGCTGTGGGAGAACTGAGGGAGCTGTGGAAGAACCGTGGGAGCAGCATCCGCTCCGCCCCAGCTGCACCCCTGAAACAACACCTAAACCCGGCTCGCTCGGCTTTTAGCCTCGGCTGCAAGGCCTCAGCCCTCCTCAGCAGCTCTGGCAGTGCTTGTGCAAAGCACTGTGACACTGCTGATTAGCACACGTCTGCGTTCTGCTGGAAGGGAACAGGGAAGGGATATCCCACCGGTAAAGGCCTCTGCTGCTGGGATGTGACATACACAGCCGGGAAGGAGCAGCTGTGCTCTGTAAGACCTGGAGAAATGGCACGAACCAGATGTCCCTTGCTTCACAAATCAGTGCAGCTGCTAACCTGTGACTGGAGTGGCAGAGGGATGTGGGGTGGGTTCTCATCCTGAATCAAAACACTCTGGCAGCTTCACACCCCCTGCAGCCTTCCTGCCTTCCTGCCTTCTTCCTTCTTCCTTCCTTCCTGCCTGCCTTCCTGCCTTCCTTCCTGCCTTCCTTGCCTGCCTTCCTTCCTGCCTTCCTGCCTGCCTTCCTGCCTTCCTGCCTGCCTTCCTGCCTTCCTGCCTGCCTTCCTGCCTTCCTGCCTGCCTTCCTGCCTGCCTTCCTGCCTGCCTCCCTGCCTGCCTCCCTGCCTGCCTGCCTTCCTCCCTCCCTCCCTCCCTCCCTCATTTCTTGGCCTGTAGGTCTCACCCTTGCATTTTGCCAGTGAAAAAACCCATGGAAACAGCAAAATTCTAGCAATCCTAAACCCCAGTAAAGGATCCCAAGCCAGAAGACTGAAAGGTCAATTATGGACTTAGGCAAGCTCATAATAACTGGGAGGTTTGGTGGAGCCTGCTGTCAACCTCACCTCTCAGCACAGAACCTGCTGTGTGACCTCCCTTTCCCTCCATCTGCAGCCACTGCTCTTTCCAAGACAGATAAGCAAATGGTATTTATTTATTACTGAGCTAATATAATTTTTTTTATACTGCAATCAGGCTGCAGGAGAGTCTAGGACTAGCAAGAAGGAAAGAAAAGATTGGCTATGAAATAAGGCTTTCAATAACAATTAGAGCAGATTAGATTAGAAGCATGGAAAATACTGGTCTTGTCAGTTTTTTTGTGTTGATTTTCACTTGCTTTCTATTTTTCCAAATGCTATATTTGTTTTCCCAAAGTCTCATACTGGAAAGAAAAAATGGGAAAATATGTGGTCCAATCACTACTGAGATTGTATGTATGTGTATGTATGTATATATATATATATATGTATGTATATATATAAAATATATGAAAACACATACACATTGTGTACACACATGTATACACAAAATATATGTGTATAAATACACATATCTGATGTCTATACATACATATGTGTGCATACGTGATGAACTATGTGTTTACACGAACTTCTAGTTCACAAACTTGGCATTTCCCCCCAGTAATCTTCTGCACAAGTGTGGGAAAAGAACGGAGAACTTGTCCAAAATAGGGTTATTCTAGAGCAGTCTGTAGAGATAAATTTAATATATGGGCAGTTTAATTAGAAACAGAAGTAGAAGAAAAGATCTGAAAATGTTAATTTAATCCTCCTCTGCTTTTACTTCTCCTTTTCTTTATTCAGGTAAGAGAAATATCATTTCATCTAATAAATCTAAGTCTAAATAGTCCTGGCACAGATACTATGGCCTTATAATCTTGCAACTTTAGCTACAGGAAATAAGAATTTTATATTGTGAACAGCACAAACTGATTTGGATATATGCAGGAGCCCTGCTGGTGTCAGGCTCGTAGCCCAGCCCTGGATGTGTGAGGAACGGCTGAGCATGGCAGATGGGCTGCAGAGGTGCCAACAGCAACC
Organism: Pseudopodoces humilis; assembly: GCF_049639895.1. Lineage (NCBI taxonomy): Eukaryota > Metazoa > Chordata > Aves > Passeriformes > Paridae > Pseudopodoces > Pseudopodoces humilis. The sequence continues at coordinate 8,987,439 of NC_142205.1, read as the reverse complement.
ACCAGCACTCTCAGTGCATGGGAAGAAGCAGAATTACACAGGAGCAGGGGTCTATTTTTGCAGGGGTGAGGGATCCACACATCCTTCAGCAGAGCAAAACACAGCCCTTTATAGCTCTCAACTGTGGTGGGAGGATCATCAGTACCAGCTGAGAGTGCTGGCTCGGTGATGGGGTTCTCCTGGTAGGATGAAATTGTCAGAGGGTAACGCATGGGAAACCTAATCAACATTCAGCCATGCACAAGCAAAAGGCTGATTTAAAAGAAGGAGTGATCTGGTCAGTATTTTATGCTTTCATTCTCCACATTCTGTCAATTTATTTTTGAAGGAATTCCCACCTTTCACTTACTGAGTTATATTGATGAGGTGGTATTTGTACATGAGGATGTTGCCCAGGACCACTCTGAGCCATAGAGGAACCACTGCATATGTAAAAATGATGAGATCAAGTTATTGTTTAGCAGAAGTAAAAATAATAATAAATAAATAAAATAATAAATTAATAAATAATAAAAATAAAAAATAAATTAAAATAATAGACTAAAACATAACATATCATAAATATTTTAAAAACAAAACAAAATTAAAATAGCTGTGCTCTTGTTGGGGATGACAGATCTCCCCAAAAACAGGAGTCAAAAAACTGAGTTCACTGAATATAGATACCTGACAACCTGGACAAAGACTAAAATTTCTCTAAGATCAGGAAGGAAAAGAGTGATATAATATATCCAGGTTTTAAACACTGAAGAACAGGAAAATGCTGTGGAAAGGGAGTAGAACAGCTAAATTTTCCTTCTGCTACCATCCATTTCCATGACACCAAAGAAGAAAAGCAACAAACCTACTAAAAATATGGAAAAGATCTGATATACCTCTTCAGTGTCAATCTATCACTGTACAGGACATCTTATCAAATATATCATAGATGCTGCTTAGAAATGAAGATTTCCAGTGACTGCCAATTTCAAGGCACTGCTCCACTGAAGTGTCCAGTATTGTACTGGAAGTGAGAAACAGCAGCTGAGTTTTTTCCTAATAGCATAAATTAGCTTCTTTCATAATCTGTTTGACTTCACAGCAGTCAGATGGACATTTTTTTTCCCATTCTTTTTAAAAATACATCAATTCCAGGTCTGAACACATATCAACACATTTGGTATTGGCATAATAATAGAAGTGGCTGAGAGCTAAAAATGAAAGAGCTCAGGACAGAAACAAAACCATGAACATTTGTGGGAAAGGGCATCACACTCATCCTGTCAGTGTAAACTTGGATGAATTTGGTTTCAATAACTTTGCCATGGTAAGCTTAAATTAGCCGGCTCTGAGGCAGGGGTCAGGCTTATTTGAAGTGACATAAGAAAAAATCTGTGAGAAGAACTGAATTTCTGGTATTGAGTTTGCCTCCTTCTCTAGAACAAAAGCTGGAGTTTTTTCCCTCCCCTGGCCACAGTAGACAGCATTACTAAAACCACAGCAGCTTTACTGGTAGCACAGAAGGAAACTGAGAGGCAAACTGTACCGTACATTATGGGAAAAGGATGACACAGAAGAAACTTGTGAAAGAGCACGTTCTCCTGTTGGTCTGAAAGCACTTTTTTGGCTTTGCATTTTTTATTCACCTTTATCTTCTTTCTAGAGAAAAACAAGTGGCAGTAGTGTGGAAAAACGAGTGATGATGTCAGAACTGGCTTATGAAACAGCTGTGTGTATTTACAATGAACAGGTATTAGAACAGATTTTGTTTTGTCTCATTTTATTTCTGATACCTCACCTCCCTCTCCCCATTAAATTTCTCTATTTGCTCTCCTTTATATAATAATAAATACACCTATTTTTTCTCTGATTATATTTTTTAATTCTCTCTTAGTTCCTCTTCATCCAAAGTTTTCCAACACTTAAAGGGGAGTAAGAATACTGACTTACCTCTGTAAACTGTAAAAAAAGCAGATGAAGACTCTAGGTAACATTGCTGCTGAGGAATAGAAAGTTATAATATACTTTACCTGAGCCAGATAACCGTTCTATTTTCTATACTTTTTTATTAGACGTAAATCAATAATTTGAGAAAATATTAATGTTTAATAAATGTTAAATTAAATCTGCAACAGTTTCATGGTAACTGGACCCATTGTGATGAATTTTTCACTTTATTAAACAGTTTAGAATACATTATTTAATTAGGCTACAGGGATTTTTCTTCTCTTTTTGTACTGAATTAAAAAATTCTTGTGAGATTGTGGCTTCTACAAAAATGAAGCAAATAAATTTATTAGCTTGGAGTGACAAATTTGGTAATCTCACTGTATTCACTTCCTTTTACTTTACTGAAAACCAAATATGTCACAGTCCCCCATTCAAATCACAAAAAAATAGAGAAAAGGAACAATTGGTAATGGGCAAATGTTTACAAATCTTACTGTAAAGTATGATTTGGACCTCTTTGTATTACAGCTTTCGTACAGCTGCATTATGGTGCAATAAAGATGGAAATAACTTATGTTTTGAGAAGGATGTTGGTTCAACGCAAGTCTATACATTACCAGAATCTGATGGTTTCATTTCTTGAAGCCCACTGTGAACTTTTCTCCACTAAGAACCACTACAGAAATGCTCCTGTAAATATTAAAATCCTATTGACCAAAACTAAATAGACCCCACAGGGTTGCTCACTTGTGACTAATTTACTTTGAAGATTTTTCACTAGTCATTTTCCTGGCCCCTGTAGTAGCCTTCCTGTACTTCTTGGTTTGTTTTTCTTGGGTGGGAATTTTATTTGGGTTTTCTTAATGGAGAAACATAACCGGAAAATAGAACTGATCACAGTGTTACCTTTTTATCTTGGCCATGTGGTGTTAGAACTTTGAGCTATGATGCCTGAATAACATGCCAAGAGCATCTGGAGCCCTGACCTGTTAGCCAACTGTCTGGGTACTGCTAGAGTAAAGATTGATAAAAAATATATTAACCAGAGGAGTGATTTCAGTTTCAGTTTCTCTCTGATGCTGTGACTCACAGGATTTCTGAAGTAAATGGGTGCAATTGTCATCTTTTGGTAAGGAGACTGTTTCAAACAAGATTAGATCATTATCAGCACACTGAAATACACTGCCTTAGGTTGAATTGTGAGACACACAAACCCCACAGCCCTAGCTCAATAATCAAGGATCCAGAATAACCAAAAAACCACTCATTACTGCTCTAAACAGAGTAAGAGACTCAAATGAATATAATCTGTCACTTTATAATCTAGGTTTCTCCAGTATGTCACGTCAGTTATGTACTCTATTTGCCAAGACTGCACAGCACTGGCTCTGTGTGTGTGTCTACACATGCACACAAGTGTGAACTGACAATATATAAACAGCTCCTATGATATGCAATGTCATTTCTATTTCTATATAACATTTTATAATACCAGGTAAGAAAAGTTCCTGCTCCAAAATTGTTATATAAAAAGTTTTTAGTCTTTTAAAAGCCTTGTAATTAGCCTTCAGGGAAAATCTGTATTTACATGGAAATAACACATTGAGGCAGCAGGATCTTCTGTTCCTTGCAATGGCCCCAGTGGGCATGTTAGTGCCTATAAAAAATGTCTCAGATGGGCAGACAAAGGGGAATACAAATTAACAACTTGTTTTCACAAAGATCCCAAGTTACAGAAACAGGACTGGCATCACCCTAGCAAAGGAATAAGAAATGAATGGGTTCTCCATGCCCTAAAAAATAACTGAACCCATGAAAAGGAATGAGAAAAACCAAAATGCTGAAAAAAAAGCTGAAACTTCCCCCCCAGATTGCTGAAAATGAAGTGTGATTTATCTCCAGACTCTTTTAAATCTTGCTTTCTGTTTGCTGCTGGTTATGGGAAAGAAGCACAAGGTGTTCCAGCTTTACCATGCAGTGGTATTTTTCTGCAGGCATCAGGTGCATCTGAGTAAGCAGAGCTATTTTTACATGCCCAGCCGCCTCACAAAGCCATCGTGTAAGTGCAGAGTCATGCACAGCACCCAGGGGAACCACCCCTCTTGGTTTGCAGCGTCACACACAGGGGAAGGCACACAAACTGCATCCTATAGATTTTCACAGGTTTGTGACAAAGTCTCAGTTTCAGACTCTCCCCTTACCCATAACAAAATGTTCTCAGAAATTTTCCTACAGTTGCACTGACACGGTTAAGTCCAGATTCAGTCAGATTTCTTTTGGTGGCAAGAAAATTTCAGAAAGTCCCAAGTACAGCCATGACAGCCACTTTCCTGGCTGACACACCAAGGAATGCACTGGGGACCTCCAGAACAAGAAACGTGACAGTCCTGAGCACTGAACCCTGATAGTACAAACTGCAGTGCTACAACTTCTGCTTTTGCTTGTTTGGCACAAAGACTTGAGTACTCGCTGTGCCTTGTATGTATGTACAACCAGAAACAAAGTTCAGAATTACGCAAACTGAAAGAAATCAATGCTACATTCTACAGCTCCAACATGCTTCATTTTCCTAGGAGGTGTCTAGGAAGTGTTGTGCTATTAAGTGGCCTGGCTGTTGTGTGTAAATCAATATCAAACAAGAAGAGATTATCAACTAAACATTAGCACGGCCCAGAGATGAATGTTTAAGTCAAGTGTGTATCCAAGTGGAGATGTTCTTCCCAGAGGTCTGCTAAGGGGGCCTGGCATCATTTATGCCAGTATCTGCATGTGCCAGGATGTCACTGCAAATATTCTGACCTCCCGACATAAGCTTGTTGATGTTTGACACCACCTTGTAGAATTTTGAGTGGAAACACCCGAAGAGAGACAGCGACCAGTGTTGCTGAACCTTTCAGTACGAACAGGCTAACCATTTTCAAGCCTATGGCAAAATTTCAACTTTTACTTCTTCCAAGTACAGTGCAGCATGCAAACTTTAAACAAAAAACAACAGCAGGCGTGTGGCAAGTAAAATAACCCTAGCTTTCCTCGGGGAAAATAAAATAGAGCTAATGCCCTAAGGTCCTTTTAATTACTCTGTGCTTTTAGCAGCAGCTCAGACAATGTGAAAAGCAAGCTGCTTATGGAGATTTGAGGATTTATTTCATTATGAAGTTTGTATCCTCCTGGACTCTGATCTCTGCTATCCAGTGTGTTAATGAGCTCCTGGGTGTCTTTTCCGGGTAAAACAGCTACATCTTCAAGAGCACAGTAAGGGGACTTCTGCTCAATGGTCAGACAATATGCACAGGACTCAGTTGAGGTTTTTGCTCTTCTAGCTAGCCTTACCAGCAGCCTCCCATGAAGGAGGAGAGTGATGAGATTTATGCCCAAACCTATGTGCCAGGGCATGTGTTATATGCTTCAGGCTATTAACACAAAAATCTGGAGGATACAAAGCAGTACTTCCATTATTTTGGGTACCTTAACAAAACAAGGGGGACAGCAAGGCAGGCAGGGGCAGCATCCTTACCCATGAAAGCCACAGTCCCACAAGAGTTATTCCAGAAGAACAGAGCAGCTCCCTGGGCAGGAACCAGGGACAGCCAACAGCTGGGTATTTCCTAGATGAGTCAATAGGGAGGCAGGTGAGGAGCATTGAGGCAGGGTCAGGATCAACAAGGTCCCTGTCCCAGGATCCCAGTGGTGCTCAGACAGGGACCAAGGCTGCTGACCTGAGCTAAAATCAGCTGCAGATCTGCTTGGTCCACCCTGCACAGGTTACATATGCAATGCTGTTTGAAATACAGAAGCTAAAAGCTCCTTGCATAGAAACTAGGATGTGAACCAAAGGCTGGCTGTGCATATGTACAGTTTTTAAGCTGGATGCTGCATCCCACAATCTGGGAAGCATGATAATCTGGCAGTCTGGTTCCATAGGCAAAAGATGTGTGAAGGGGGCCCATTCTCAACTATGTTTGTTATGACCCTGTCCTGAAGTGACTTTAGCCACTCACCATCATATTGGGCATGCTACACTTCGAAAAAAGGTATCACTTCCCCATTCTGTCACATCTCATGCTGCATTTAGCTAAACCCATCCAGTCTGTGGGCAAGCCATAGGGGCATAGTCACTGCAAGGCTGACACTGTCAGAGGGCTGAGCAGAATTATGGACATCATCCATTTCCATAAATGGAAAAGCCTGTGCACACAAGGACAGGAGCAGAGAGAAAGGCCCTTCTCCACTATCTGCCCTCATGGATGCCAAAGACTCCAAATTTCTTTGTAAGACTTAAGCCACAGCATGACAGATATGGACCAAATCAGCAACAGGCTAACTCCTTTGACAAGACTTCCAACATCTGTGCATTAGTAAGGAACAGTTCATGAAATTCCTTGGAGCACTGACCAGCTCCAGACTGGAACAGCAGCACAACAAGCAGGGACAGCACTCCTCTGCTCCATGCAAAAGCATCTCCTCTTTCCAATACGGCCCAAGACACAAAGTGCTTCCCACACAGAGCAGCCAGGAAAGCCCTTTTATCACCATGGTTCTGTCACAATGTACAGGAAGGTCAGATTGTCAATTCCATTTGCCTCTGCCTGAGAGAATTAGAGCCCTCTTGGGTAGCAATCCCCTATGTGGGCTGCTGCAGGAATAAATACACAGTGATCAGCCTGGGGATAACAGCACTTTGAATGTCATGTGCTCTGTCAGAGCTACAGAAAGCCTGACATGACAGGTATCACAGCTCCCTAGTGGCAAAGCCATCCTGTAGCTGTTATGGAGATATGCTGGGAAATTTTCAAGGCGCTGCTCTGGCAGAGGCTTGTTCCATTTGGCTTATACTGCTCTGCAGGAGAGGTACATCTGAGAGTTTTGCTGAGGTCACATTATTAATAAAAATGAGAAAAGGAGAGGCTGGAAAATGTCTTTCACATGTAATCTTCTAGTACAGATTGACATTAATTCATTAAATCCAGGTAAACCTGGGAAAAAGAAAAATTTTGTTTTCTGACTATTCTAAATAATTTTCTTTATTAGCAGGAGTCATGAACAAATTCTGAAATTATTATGATCAGACATTACATCTTGAAAACTGGCTATTATTTTCCAAAGTATTTTCAATGTTTTTAGCTCAAGGATTCTGTGCTTCTTCAGCTCAGCTCATAATATTTTGATATTACATGCAACTTTGAGCAAAACTCTTGGTATCTCATTGCTTCAGGTCTCCTCATTCCAAAACAGATTTTTTTTTTAAAAAAAAAAAAAAAAAAGCCTTTGCCTGATTTCGTTCTATTAAATGAAAATTGCAAGAGCTGTGTAAATGCCATAAAATATCAGTGTCTTCCCCCACCTCTCTTTGGGGTAACACTTGCCATACCGCTGTGGTTGGGATGGAGCTAATTTTAGTAACAGCAGCCTGAACAATGCTGTGTTTCAGATCTGAGACCAAAGCTGATAACAGAGGAGTGCTTTAGCTCTTGCTGAACAGTGCTTGCACAGCCTCAAGGCCTCCCCTGCTTCTCTCTCTGCCCCCTAGGAGAAGGCTGAGGTGGGCAGGAGGGAGAGGCCATGGCCAGGAGAGCCCCACAGTGACCCGAGAGATTTTCCGTGTTATTGAACGCTGTGCTCAGCAGTAAACCTGGGGGTGGTGGTGGTGTGTCAAAAGAAGCCATTACTCAGAGGTCGTCTGGCCATTGGCTGCTGGTGGGAGATGGTGAGTGATGCCTTCTCATCAGTTGTTTGGTTTCTTTTTCTTTTCTCTTTTACTAAACCCTCCTTACCCCAGCACACAAGTTTTTCTTGCATTTTCCCCTCTGATTCTCTCCCAACCCTGCTGGGGGAGTCTTACCTGCCACCAGGGATCCACCCATCACACTCCTCTAGTACCTGTGGAAAGGAATAATGCCCAAAGCACAGCTTTCTTCTCAACAGCTAATCAATCATTTGGTTACTCTCACTATCACCCAAGTGAACTTCTTCACTCCACTTCCTTTCAGTTTACAAGAAACCCATAATTTTGCCTACAGGAAAGAACCATGAACCAAGATTCGGACTCATTATCTGGCAAATTCATAGCTTTTCTTTCATTCTGAGACACTTCCTGCATAGCTCACAGGAAATAAGAGATGGGGGCAACTATGTTTCATCTTTTTTAAAGCTGTTGGGTCAGCGAATGGACACACCATCATATCAGTAATCTGATTTTAAAAAAATACTACAAGGAGTTGTTTTATCTCTAAGTCCCAGTAGTGATGGTGCAAATGTGATATACAGATATAATAGAAGCAAAGTTTGTAGGGAAAGACAGATCAACTAATCTGAGGAAGTAGAGATGATCTCAAATGGTCTTTGTTCTTTTTCCAGATACAGCAGATTATCCAACAAAAACACTCATCCTCCAAATATTCTCTTGCAAAAACATCTCTAAATTTTCTAAAATGAGTAAATTCAAGTAAATACAAGATTATGGCAATATTATAATCTGCTTTCAGAGAAAAAGGACTATTTCCAAAGTTGGTTACATGAAAATTGTGACTTTGGTGGAAATCCTTGAAGTTCAAACCCACTGTTTCTGCCCTTTTAAAGGTGCCTATGTGTCTGCGTACACTGAAACTGGAAGTCACAATTATACTAAATCTGACTTACTAGCCCCCAAATGAGACAGTATGTAGAGTATTACAGTGTAGAGAACATTTCTTATTTTGTTTATGCAAGGCCTAACACAATTAATTTTCTCACAGCCGGCTTCCAAGCATTTCAGTCATAAACAGGTGTGTCAATTAAATGGGCCATTCTGTTAAACCAGCCTGAAGTCAAATCTTTGAGGTTTTCTCTAAAAACTAAGGCTAAGCACAGACCGATATGATCTTCATTCCACAGACCAAATGCTTAATATTCTGTACCCTTTTTGCCTTTAAGCCATCTACAGCAATGTCCCTATTGTCAGTACTGGAAGGTTCAAATGGCAAAGCAAATTAAGCTGTTACAAAATTTACTCAAGTCAAGCAGCAAACTCAAGGGAAGAGACAGCAGAAATCAGTGTCAATCAATTCTTCAACTCACTCCATTAGATGGTGGCCTCTCTATTTTTTCAGCTAAATGTATTAGTAGCTCTCATCAGAAACTTTAATGAAAACCATACATCTAGAATCCCCTATAGTATTTCCTCTACAGCAAGAAAATAAAGACTTTGCCAAACAGTCACCTACCCTAAAATGTATATTAACCCAGCAATAATCATAACATATTGCATAAATTTAATATAATTAATTAGAATTTAATTGGAATTTAATTTAGAGCTGGAAAGATTTATTCCTGTAGACACAGGCATATTTCACTGTAACACAAGTGTAAGTTCCTGTGCCACCAGCTAGTTCAGACACATTCAGCCATGAAAACAGCTACAGTGGTTTTTTTTTTTCCTAGGAATTATCACTTTCAAGAAATACATTATTTTTTCTTATGGTTTCCTGATTTAATCTTGTACAATCCATACCTACTTGCATGTCCACATTAGACTAATTTATTGTGCTACAGCTGAGAAGGTACTGACATGCAGGCTCCTCAGAAATAGTATTTTTCCATGTTCCATTAATTCTGTTTGAGAACAGAAAGTGTCAAAATGCTTATCTGCTTCAAGCACAACCTATGACTAAGAATATGCTTACTCTGGCTTACAACAAAAACACACTTGAACAAGAGCTGAAATTTTCAATAGCTGGTATCTACATGGCATTAGTTCTTCACTTCAGTCTGCAAAACACTACATTAATGACTTGAATTTAAAGCTCTGCTAAAATCTGCTTTTCCCTTTCCTGACAGGATGATTGACAGATTTTCTGCTTTACAGATGAAGCTCCAGAGGAACGTAGCTGTGTTGTTTCTTGCCTCTGAACTGGACACTAATCAAAATTTTAGGAAATGTTGCTATTTCTGTGGAAGAAGAGTGAATGGTGGTGTAAGGACACTTCCACTTTCTTGTTCTAATTACTTAATTCTTCCCAACACTTCTTCTATATCACAGTTCTGAAACTATTTCACCACCTACTACCAAGGACTTTCTAAGAAGCATCCAATGTTTCTTTTTCCTAATTTAGAATTCTAGTAAAATTTAATTACTACTCAACAGTGACTTCTTTTTTGGTTCCTGATAATCTTAGGAAATCACCTTTCCCCATCATCCCTTAAAACAAATGTTTAAAGTAAGATATTTAAATCAGAAATTTATCTAACCAAACTCTAGAGGTCTGTCTGCTAAAAAGAAAAAGCTAAAGATCAAAAATGTTTGAACTGGTTTTGCTCTAGTTAGAATGAGTGGTTTTGATTGGAAACAGCATGGACACCACTTCAGGAAGTTTCATTACACAACATTAACATACCAAACAAATCTGTAAACAACTAGGCTTTTACTTGCAAATCTTTCCAGTCTTCCAAGTGAATACTAAGTACTTATTCAGACTTAATAATTTTATTTTTCCCCCTCAGTTTAGCTTTAAAATTGGCTGGCCTTTGAGGAAAAGTGAATATCAGAAACCAGAAAACTCACATTATTCTATATTAACCAAAGCAGAAAATCCATTTAATATATGTAAAACCCACAAAAAGTCTGTAATATGGATCATATATTAAGAATTAGGAAAGTGTTTCCTGCAACACACACAAAAAATTGTCTGCAGTATTTCAAATCATCAGATTTAGGAAAAGGTGTCCTATGACAACTAAAAGCCAACATATCCTGCACTGCTCAGCAGGAATAAACAGATGTGGGCAAACCCCAAAGTTTCATCCAGAACAAGCTCAGAGAAGTAACTTGCTTCTAAGTAGAGGTGATGTAAGGCTGTGAGTAAGGAAACAGCCTCCACTTGTTGATCACTTATATTCACCAGAGAGCTTTTTACATTCTTGTAAATAGAATCACAGCTCAAAAATCATGATAGGGTTTTCTGAAGAACCAAGAAAACTGCTTAAACTTCTCAGATCCAGAGGCAGCAGCAGCAGAACTGCTATAGATTCCAGTCTGCAAGGTCAGGCTGAGCCAGCCGGTACTATTGTGCCACGGGCAGACAAAAGAAAAACTGCAAAAGTGAGGCTATCCAGGGGAAACTAAAGCAGGGCCTGAAATGGCTGAACATTTGGGGGGATACAAACAGTAAGCACAGGGGGGTGAACTGCAGCAAAGACTCAAAACACTGCATAACAAAGCATAAGAAAAAGCTGTTGCCTTGATATGGACACAAACACATCAAGGGCCTTTTGAGAGACCCGTCCAAGTGTGTATCCAGCTTATCTACCAACACCCATTAGGATGAGCCTGAACCACCTTAGTCCATATAAATGTGAAAGAAATGCTCTTAGGGGAAACTGCTGGGACTGCTATGCATCCGACCAATGTCATGGCTTTGTATGGCTCAATCTGGTTATTTCACCCTTACTGTCATTAAGAACATGGGCCCTGGGACTCTGCCCTCTGCATCAAAACACTTTTGTTACATCCTCTGAAGTGCAAACAAGGAAAAAAAATAAAAGAAAAATGCATGGAAAATCTTACATTAGAAATAAATAGACCCCGTTCTATTTCCCCTAGCTAAACTAAATATTTTCATGTGTGTAAACAGAAAACAAGACTGAAAAAGGAATGTTGTGTTCCAAGTCGGAGCCTCAGTGCAGAGATGGCCACATATGTACGTCATAGCAATGAGTTCACCCAGTTTCGGGAATCCTGGCAGCCCTCGGGCCAAGCTCTCAGTGAGTTTGTCATTCCAGCAGCAAAACATGTCCAACATTATATCACCAGAACATCCATTACAGTGATGTATATAAAGGATGTTTAGTCCTGCCCATGGAAGAAGTGTAAACATGCCTGCAGCTCATAATTATTGTTAATCTATGAGTCACAAAAGCATCAATACTTCAGTTGTTCAGCATGAAAATCAGACTTTTGGATGCACATAGAGGTCTCAGGCAGCATCTTATGTAGCAAGGGAGTATGTCAGATTATTTTACAGGTTATTTTTCTCCCTTTGCACTGCACAACCTACAGCAAAGGAAATGTGAACTTACTGCTTTTTTTCTTCAGCCTACAACAGCCAAATGATCACCTACTAATTTCTAATTAGTTCTGTTTAGGTAAATCAGCTCAAGGCAATTCTAACACTTTATAAGTGTCATTATGCCACAACTTACCCTCCAGAACAATCAGTGGTGACTTAAGACCATGGGGTAAACCACAGCTTGATTGGCTGAATGACATCTGGAGTTCACAAGTGAAAAATAAAATTTCTTACAAATTGAGCAGAGGTCACTATTATAAATAATAGAACCCCCCCAATATGTTGTATAATCTTGTCCACAGAGAATTACTCTTTTAAATACAAAGACTCATAAGATTTTCACTATGTTACAGAAATAGAACTACTACATTTACAGGAATCATTCTTATTCCCTCAACAAATCACTTATGCTTAAAAATTAAATTTTAAATATATGTACATATATGAACCCTTCATTAATCTAAACATACTGTTCATCTTTCTTTCATCCTGCTTTGCTAGGAGCAGCTTCACTTCCTTTTTGTTTCTAAGCAGTATCTAATCCCTTTTGGTCATGCACTCTATGATGTATCTCACACATTATAGCAAGTTGTGATATGCACAGAATTACTTATTCAAAACAACTTTGTTAAGAGTTCTTTTAAAAAAATCTGAGGTTAAATTTTTCCCACATGGGTTTAATATCCTGTTACACCCTATACTGAAAAAGAGTTAAAGTGAACTTCACCTTTTATTTCATGTTGAAACCAGTATGGTATGGAAAATAAAGTTTTTTTGCTTTATATTAAGTCATGCAGAGCATCCCTGTTTTTCATACAGAACTTAATAAGCCCTGATGATTGTCCAACCCCAAAAAGGACAAGTGTGACACAGCACAAACCAGCTGCTTTATCAACAAACAGCGCACGAGAGGCAATCCAGGAAAAGCCAGGTACTACGAAACACGGCTTAAGATGTGATTCATTCCTTGGCACCAGTTTCTTTGACTGAATTCCCAGGAATTCCTCTGTGTTTCAGAACTGACAAAAACAAACAGTCAGCTAAGGGCATTCCCAAGAACATGTGGGATCAGTTTCTTACTCAGCACTTACGCAGGTCAAATTTCCCTTAAGTCAGTGGTGTTTTCCTGGGGGAATGCTGCCTCCATCCAAGGCACTATTCATACCGAGTTTTCAGTAATGCTTGATTTTAATATACCAATACAATGCCACAAATGTAACCGTATTATAAAGGATTCTATTTGGCAGCTAACTAAATTCCCTGATGCTTGGTCTGAGGTTAGCACTGCCCCATCTGCAAACACAGGATCACTGACTTTCCTTGTAGTTTGCTAATTAATTGGCAGGAAACCAAACATTTCTCCAGTACCAAGACATCATCATATGTTTCTACAAAATATTTTGACAGACAGCAAAAGCAATCTTGTGCCAAACTCTTCAGTTAGCTCTGACCATAACACAATAATGAAAATGTAACATGAAGCCTATGTGTTTTTTTCACTTTTCTTTCTAATGTATATGAAAACTGTAAAGTATAGGTATTTTAAAGCAGGAACTTTACTTTCATCACAGCAAAATCAGCATCTTAAGGGTGTAGAATATAACTCTACAAGTAAAAAATAAAAAATTATATTCCCTCAACTTTCACACAGATTTTTCATTGTCCTAAATCATTTGATATTTACAGTGTTAGATGAAACAGCAAATATGCCAGGGACCTGTACCATAAACAAGTGCTTTACCCTTTTCTGTCACACAGGGTCTTTTGTGCAAAAAAATTCTATAAAATTCAGTTACATTTTTAGAAACAGCTAAGCTAAGAGACTGTTTTGAATTTATTACTACTAATAGTTTGGATAATTATTAGAATAATTAAGTGGACAAAGTAATAACTTTCTACCTCAAAAAACTTAATTGAATCACAGGATAATTCAGGTTAGGAGGAACCTCAGGAGGTCTTTAGCCCTCACCCTGTACTTCCAATGTTTGATTACCCTTACAGAAAAATATTTTTTCCTGTACTTGATTGCAACTTATGTTGTTTGAATTTGCATCCATTATCCTAATGAAAGGCTGAAATATTCTATCATGTGTCAGGAGCCTCTACCATGAGGCTCCTGATCCATCACCAGGGCAACTGACAGTCGCAGCTTTGAAATTCACCGTATTTTCCTTTCATCATGTTCCCACTCCTGTAAATACTTCCACACAAATTATTCATTGCTGTGTCTTTTTACCCTGAGACCTACTAAAACAGGAGGCTGCTCTCTATCACATTGTCTAAAGTCTTCTCTTTTTGCTGCCTCCACCCATAGCATGTGGTGATTTTCACTTGCTGTGTTTTAGGCACTTGGGCCAGAAACATCTCCCGTGATTGTGCTGAGTCTTGCACACTAAGGCTGTGTGCACACTTGGAGCTCTGTGCTGTACACATTATGATGCACATGCATACACGTACACACAGTACATACTATCGCAAATAATAACCAAATGTAACCTGGAACTTATTTTTGTACTAGTTTAAGGCTCTTTCCTCCCATTTGGTTCCATCAGAATGGTAACATGGACCTAAGTAAGTCGATCCAAAATAAGCTTTCTCTCAGTCCAGCTTACCGTACCCTATGAGAAATACTACACCAGTGCTACTCCCTGACTCCTGATTAACACGTTCTGTCTCTACACTGCCTATAAAAAGGTTCTCCACCATAGGGCAGCCGGTGGGCAGCAGTTTATTCAGTGTCAAGCAGCTGATTTTGCTCTCATCAACTCATCCTGAGAGCAGAAACACCGGCCGGAGATACGGTTTTTGACGACCGAAGATTTTGGTCTCTTCGAGGTCTTTGCTAAGGAAGGTCGTCTTCGACACCTGCACAGGTACGCGGCTTGTGAGGAGGGACGCGCTGGGTCCGGAGCCATCCCCTCGCCACGGGCGCAGACGCACCACCAGAAAATTCCTGCGCGTTTTTTCTGCTGCTGCTGCCCCTGGGGTCGGGGCCGGGGCCGGGGCCGCTGGGGCGGGCGAAGCGGAGAGCCCGGGGGTCGCCGCCGGCTGGGAAAGTCCCGCTCCGAGCCGGGAATTCCCGCAGCGGCGCCGGGAGGACGCGGCGCTCCGGGGCTTTCGCAACGCGGGGCCGGCGCCGCCCGCCAGCCCCCGAGGGACCCTCGCTCCGCCGGGACCCGTCCTCCCCATCGGCGCCCCTCCTGGAGCTGTCTGCCCGCATTCCCCTCGCTCAGCCGGGACTTCCCCCGTGCCCTCGGAGCCTTCCTCGCCCCCAGGTTTCTCCCCCCCGTCCCCGGTTCTCCCGCTTGCCCCTGCCGGGGTTCCCCGGGCAGCGTTGCCCGCGGGGCCACATCCCGCGCTGGCCGCGCGGGAAAGAGCGCTCTGCACTGCCGGGGTTCTCCCCCAGGGCGGAGCGCGGCCCCGCCCGGCCCCGCCGCAGAAAAAAGCAGCGGCACAGGCGGGTCCTGCGAGCACTTAAAGGAAGCGGCTGCCGCCTCCTCCGGCGGGGAAGGCGGAAGAGCGAAGCCGCTGCCTCGGTTCTGTTGCACTCTGGGGTTTTATGCACCTGCCTGGGCTCCTGTTCACCCTGGAGAAGGAACAGAAGGGAGCTACCCCGGCCATGTGCTCAGTAAGCGAGGCCGGCAGCACAGACCCCTTGGTGACCCGCTTCAGGCAGGTAGAGGAGACTCTGGAGAAGCTGCACCGGGAAAATAGGAGCTTGAAGAATAAAGTGCCTCGGTACAACGCGCTCTGCACCTTGTACCACGAGTCCGCGCAGCAGCTGAAGCACCTCCAGCTGCAGCTGGCGGCCAAGGAGGCGACGATCCGGGAGCTGCGGGGCAGCCTGGCCCGGCAGCGGCAGCTCCCGGCGCAGGGCGCGGATGCGGCGCCGGGCGCGGAGCCGGCCCGCTCGCTGGTGGAGAGCCTGCTGGAGCAGCTGGGGCAGGCCCGCGAGCAGCTGAGGGACAGCGAGCGGCTCTCGGCGCGGAGAGTGGAGACGCTGAGCCAGGTAAAGCCGCGGGCGCGCAGGGAGCGGAGCAGCATCGCCGCGGCTTTCCGCGCCGCTCCCTCGGGAGTGAGGGGCCGGGGGTGCCGTGCTGGGGGCCGGGGGCTGCTGCGGCCCTTCCGCCCTCGGAGCGCTGGGCGGGTGCTGGGAACAGCTGGGGGCGCGCAGGAACCGGCGCTGAGAGCGGGGCGGCCCCGGAGCGCAGAGAGGGTTTGAGCCCCTTGGAGCGATGCCCGTCCGGCCCCGGCTGCCCAAAGCAACTCCCCCGTTTATGTCCAGAGGTGGCGTCCCTTGCGTTCACCTCAAAAAGGCAAACCAATGAATCCTGAGCCAAAAGCTTAGCACGGCGCTGTAGATTCTTCGTGCGACTATTTTCATAAGGAGAAAGAAAAACAGTAAAATAGTCCTTGAATTTATTAGGTGCAACAATTTTGTTCTCAAAGATAATCAGCTGATGCCACGAATTTTTCTGTTAAAGTGTGTTGTTTAAAGTGCTCTTAAAAATGAATTTTTGTATTGACAGTGAGGTAGCACGTTCATATTTGAAGAAGTTACTGACAAGTCTGGATTGTGTGGAGGTAGATTAGGGAAATCGGTATCTTTCTTGACAGAGATAAACCTGAAAACTGCATCCCTCCCCATCCAAAACAAGTGCTGTTTTGGTTACTGTCATTAAGACTTTCCCAGGTTTAGTCTGAAATACTCAAAGATTCTTAAAGCATTTATTTCTAGATGAAGCTGCATGAAGTAATTTTCAAACTGAGCAGCACTACTTAAAACTGAAACAAGTGTTTTTGTCATAAGTAATCTCTTGACCTAATGCTTATACAAAACATTTTCCATATATGACACTCACATAAACTACATTTTAAAAAGTTCATGTTTGGAAATTTGTTATAAGAGATGATCTCACTGACACTCTGCAGACAGATGACAAACCTGTGGTATCTGAATATATTTGAAAGGTTGATGCTGGATATCTTTAAAGGGGAAGTTTAGCATTCAGTATGATGCTAAAGAATTTAAGTGTCTGTAACAAGTGCTGTTTATCTATGTCAGATGTTAATACTTACTTCTTGAAAGAATAAAATTCTATGCCCAGTCAGAATGCTGAAATAATTGGCACTAAATAATAACCAATTATAAAAGACATGTTTGTGAAGCCAGAGGCCAGTGTGCTGGCAAAGAGTGATCCCAGTGATTTACAGCTCTATTAGCACTCCTGAGAACTGGAATGATAGAGCTGAGGTTGTAGCTGTCTCATGGTCTGCATTGGCATCCAGAGATCCTCAGTTCTGGAGGAGCAGTGCTACAGAGGTTTCTGGTACCAGCATCTGCTACTTCTTGAGGGTGTGTAAAAAACAGCTTGTTTGTTTACAAAGTCAGGCCTTTCAGGTGCATGGAATCATATGTGGTTTGCACCAGTCACCAAGCAAACCCCTTCCTTCCCAAAACACCTGTGGAGATGTTAATGCAGTGTGGATGATCCCACAGAGCTTCTAATAGGAGGAGAAGCAGAAACAAGGTACACAGGTGATTCCTAGGGTTGTGCCAGACCCCCTCTCCATGTACCTGGGAGTCAGCTGTGGCCAAACTAATGCCACATGGATTTTATTTTCTGCTTGCTTGTCCTTACCTTACCATTCCTATGCTTTCCTAGGTGGGAAAGTTGCTCTGTGTGCTACCTCTGCTTTGTTCTTTTGACAGTGGCAGGCATTGAATACACTTCACTAGATTTGATGACTACAGTTCCTTTTTTTCTTTTGAGGACAATCTCTATTATCTGGTAGTTTAGTGTGCGGGACTTTTAAGTATTTTTCAGTCTGCACAGTTATTCATCCTAAATTACTTTGTTTCTTGTTTTTGTTGCTGCTGTATAGTCATAAAATCTTCCTGAATTTTTGCTGCTTGTTCCTCCATGCTACTGGTTAGAAAGTGCTTGCATGGCTGCCTGAGCAGTTCTTGATTGATCCAATAGTTCCAAGGTCTTGTGATCATAAAGAAATGAAATGGATTTAGTCTACTTTTTAAGTACTTTGCAATGAGTACAGGAACAATAAGGAATTACGGCAATATTGAAGTCAGTCTGAGATTTATTTTG
This sequence comes from Pseudopodoces humilis, assembly GCF_049639895.1. Lineage (NCBI taxonomy): Eukaryota > Metazoa > Chordata > Aves > Passeriformes > Paridae > Pseudopodoces > Pseudopodoces humilis. Next base: position 8,969,363 of record NC_142205.1, on the reverse strand, counting down.
ACCTTTGAGTTTGTTTTGCTTTTAAATAACTTCCCCTCCCCCCTCTGTTTAGGAAGTGCAGAAGTTGAATCAGCAGCTAGAGGAGAAAAATGGAGAGATACAGCAGATGATAAATCAGCCTCCATATGAAAAAGAGAGAGAAATCTTAAGACTGCAGAAGACTTTGGCAGAGAGGGAGAAGGCTCAGGCCACCAGTGATGTTTTGTGCCGTTCACTCACTGATGAAACTCACCAACTTCAACGTAAATTAGCATCCACAGCAGAAATGTGTCAACATCTGGCAAAATGTCTAGAAGAGAAGCAAAGAAAAGAGAAGGAGAATTCAGATGACCAGACACCTACAGAAAGATCTAATCAGGTATTCTGACAGCTACTGCGTGTGTCTTTAAAGTCTTATTAGCTTCTGAGATGTTAATTACAATATGATAGCTGTAACTGGGGAATGGTGAGAAGCCCTTTGAATAATTTCATGCAGGGTGTTAAGACTGCCATGGCAATGATAAGTGCTTCTGTATATCTGAAATTTAGGATGGAAGCAGTTGCCTACCACTTCAACTTTGGCCATCTCATCATCAGAGGCTTTTTTGGAGAGAAGTACTTGAGAGGTTTCATCCAGCCTCAGCAATTCCATGATCACAGTTCTTCCCTCAATACACGGAAGACAGCACCTTATACCATCTCTGCTTCTGTGCAGCACTAGATGGTGCTGTGATTTTGAAGCTGATCTCTCCTGATTACTTGTTTAAGTATCAAAATCGTTAAACAAAGTAGAGATACTTCAAAGTAGTATTTATATTAAGAACTCTAATACGTGATCTTCTCAGATCAGGATTTGGCTTTGCACACATAGAACAGACCTACAGAAAGTTGATTTGGGAATATGAGTCAAGGTGTCTTACCTTTGTTTGTTTTTTTTGCTCTGGGATTCCCCCTGGCCTCTGAGTGCAGGGTAGTGCTTCTCTTCAGGAGGGATGCTTAAAAAAAAAAGCTTCATATAGGGCAGTGTCAGAAATGCTACTGCAGGGCACAAGGAAACACCTGAATTTTGGTGTACTTTGCTAATGTCTGCTGAGGCTTTAGCTAAAGTTCTCAGCATGGGGTAAAGGTAGATCATTGTTCTGTTGTTCCAGAAGTCCTTATGGCTGAGAGTCATTAGGTAATTCATTAAAACACCATAAAGAAATAACATTAGCTGTGCTGTCTCTAGTAACAGATCAGAACCTTGAGTAGGGTGCTACAGATAGTTCTCATGAAAGAGAATGCTTCTGACTTATGCTCTTACTGCTACACCATGGTAATGCTGTTTTTCACATGACCACTCATCTGTGCTGTTGTGATGAGCTCTGTACATACTCACGTCTGCTTTGTCAAACATCCCAGAAGTGTTTCCAAAGAAAACTTACATTAAAGTTACTTGTAAGAAATAGGGGTTGAGTAGATAGAAGAAAAAAGGACGTTTTAAGGACTTGAAACACTTGGCATTATCATATTTAACATGTAATTGATAGACAGGAAACTCGATTGACTTTGATATATGCAATAAGAAGCTAACCTTGTACAGTGGGGACTTCCCTGTTGAAGAGGAGAAATTTCAGATGCCATTACTAGCTGATTCTAGGGAATTTTGCACAAAAGTGTTCTATATTACTCATGTACACCGGGGTTTTTTAAGCAGATGTCACAACTGTAAAAAAGAGGTATCATTTTAGTCAATTATTTAGCAAGCAGGGTTTTTTCCTCCTCAGTAATTTCTTCCTAGTACTGGCCAAAATTGATAGTAATAACAAAGCAAGATGAAGGCATATCTGTGCCTTTGTCATGCATTCTCCCACTCCAGACAAGTAGTGTAAACTCTATTGTGTAAACTCAAACTCTGTTGTCATGAGGTCTATTTATTTAATAGTACCAAGGTTGTAAAACCCTAGATTGTGATGTGATGTGTCATTACACATCACTTTAAAACAAAAAATATTACTTCCAGTTAACAGCACAGCCAAACAGCATTTGAGATTTTTATGTTAAAATACCACCTAATTTTATCTGAAAATTACAGCTTTCAGACAATGAAACTTCACTTCAAGCTCTTATCTGCAACCTACAAGAGGAAAACAGGATGTTAAAACAAAAAGTAGCTCATGTGAGTGCTTTCATTTTGTTACAGATGATTATTTGTTAAGTATTTTGTGTTAAAGTAAATTTGGAATAGATGAGGTCTGGTTAATCTAATTACATGGCGGTTTTAAAGCAGGACAGTTTTTAGTCCTTTCAACATGGCACACAGTTTTTGTTCCCTTAGATAAGAACAACTTATTATGTAATTTTTAGCATACTGCGTTTTTATCGTTAAAAATACAATGCAGAAGAAAATTTTCATGTTCCTTCCATAGATCAGTATTCCACCCCAGAAGAGCAGCACTAGGCCTGGGGTGAACACCAACCCCTCCCTTCCCACATTATTTAATACTGTCCCTTTGGTCTGGGAGATGGGAAGGCTGCCCATGAAGGGTCTGCACAATGTACAGTGAGTTACCCACTTTCAGGGGCCGAGCCAGCATGTTACATTATCCCCTGGAGAATTTTGGTCCTGCATATATAGGCAGCCTATGAAAGCTTGGATGTTTGTGTCTTCCTGTTCTTCATGGCTCTCCTGGATAAACTTTCAGGTGGAAGATTTAAATGCGAAGTGGCAGAAGTACGATGCCAGTAGGGATGAGTACGTGAAGCGACTCCACTTGCAGCTGAAGGAGATGAAGTCACAACTGGAGCAGCACCACAGTGGAACTCCAGCACAAAGGAATTCTGACCTGATGCACAAGGAGATATTCCGGTTAAACAAGCTACTGGAAGAAAAAATGAATGAGTGCATAAAAACCAAGAGAGAACTAGAAGACATGAAGAAGGCTAGCGAAGGAGATAACGAGCGCATACAAATGCTGGAGCAACAGGTCATTAAATTTCTTTTTCCTAGATATGGGAATTCCTAGTTTCTTCCCAGACCACTGAAGTGCAAGGGGAAACAATGGATTTATTTTTTGGACATTTGCCTGTCTTTGCACATTTGGCTTTACAGATACTTAACAACACAGATTTAAAGGAAACTTGCTACTTAAAGAACCCCATGCAGTTCTGCTGGCTTTAATACAGAATATGACAGATCTGTAAAATAAATATAAACACCTTTGAATTATGATAGAGAAGATTATACTGAGATTCTGAGAATAAGTAACAAAGGAATCATAGCCTCAGCTTTTCAATCTAACCTGCCAATGCTCTGATTTATAAAATATTGACAAAATAATTCTATTTCAGGTCCTGGTTTATAAAGATGATTTCACATCTGAGAGATCAGACAGAGAACGAGCACAGAGTAAAATACAAGAACTTCAGGCAGAAGTTGCATGTCTGCAACACCAGCTAGCAAGAAGACAGGTAAGAAAGCAGCATGCTCCTTTTTTAAATTTAAGCATATCAGCAGGATTTGGGACTAAAATATACTTTTAAATATATTTTTAAAATATTTTAGTATTTTTAAAACACTTTCAGTTCAGTGCAGCTATCAACAACTTAGATTGTTTCATAGTCAGTTCTGGTGCAGATGCTTCCCAGTTCAGATGTAATACCCCTTTCCAGTCCCTTTCTCTTCTCCTTTTGGATCAGCATAGGAAGGGTGAATTCTTAGAAGGCAGAGGACAGCCATGACTCTTTGCATCTTTAAAGTAGCACACTGGCTGTATTCTGTGTTTTCTACAAACCTTCTTTAAAACAATGTTAATAACAATGCAAAAACTGATTGACGATTTATTTACAAGTCCTAGATAAATATTTGAGTGGTGTTTCAGATAAAGATGATAAAATATCACCCACTGAAGAATATATTTTTATTGCATCTTTTTCAAGAGCTCTTCTTTCTCTTTCTAGGACCCAAGAGACACAAGTAGTCATTTCAGAGTTCATGCTGGTAACCAAAATCATTTGTACGCTCAGACAAATGTTGAACATCTACGAGGCAACAGCCCAGGCCAGACAGGCACAAGAAGAACAAACTCACAGTCTGAACAAGCTTCTCCTCCTAGGGACAACACAAACTTGGGATCTGAAGGCAGGGCACAGGGTGAACTCAGATGCCCTCATTGCATGAGGCTTTTCAGTGATGAACTCAGTGATGAATTCCTCAAGCATGTTGCTGAATGTTGTCAGTGACCACGGGATGTGAGGGGTGTAAGTCGATCACTACTTTTATAGACATAAAACTTGCTCTATATATATCTCCTACAGTCCTAAAACAGAGTTAATTCAAATGGAGAGCTCTGGGGAATTAGGAGGATGAACAATATCTACCTCTTGCTTGATTTTGCCTTCTCTTGGACTGTGTGAAAGGCTTCAAGAGAAAGCAGAGTGTTTTTCTGAAGAATTATTTTTGACAGCTACAAGGAAGGCAAGTGTAACACAGGTTCTACTACAAACTAAACTGAAACCTATGGTGGTAGTTTAGCTTCAGAGTGCAGCTTGACTTTATTTGGGTCTAATTTTCTACCGCAGTCTGATGGCTTGTGAAAAAAATTACTGAACTTGAAATTTTCCTCCTCTTCCAAAAAATGTAGGCTGAAGAACAGGAAGGAATAGTTTGGCAGAAGATAGGAAAAATCTTATTGTGCTTTATCTGGATTAAAAGCAAAAATATTTTGTTGACTCATGAGGCTGAACTTTCAGACATCTCATCTGAAAATCCTTCTATTTAACAGAAATCAGAAGAAAACATAAATGGGCTGGTTATTGACTAAAACTAGCCTGCCTTTTTTGCACAGGAAGAAGGTACAGGGATATTTATATTTTCTGTGCCATAAGTATCTATCTTAAAGATTTGTAAATGTATATTTGTGTAATTATTGATTGTATTCCTATTTGACATAAGGATTATTTTTATAATAAAAGTGATTGTGCATTTGCTTTACTATGTTAGTAAAGGTGTCAAAAATCTCTTGCTCTAAGTATTTAAATGTGAAATAGTAATTATACTAAGGGCTAATTAAATGTCATGGTTTCAGATATGAGTTATTTCATTACTTTAGTGATAACCAGATTCTCAGACTATTTTCAAATATGTTGAAAAAAAAAAATCACTCATCTCTGAGCAGGAGCTTGACATTTCAGAGGCACAGGAACACGTTTAACCCCCTACCATGTCACACACATCTGACTATGTCAATACTAACTTAAATTTCTTCTTATCCTGTCTGCATTGGAGAGAGCTTCAAGAAATAGCAGGGGACTGTTTTGAAAAGGAGTTAGGCTATTAAAGTATACAAATCTGAGTGCCACAGGTTTTTGCAGCCCTGGCTCCAGGTGTTTCTCACTGTGTCAGAGCAAGAGCTAAGGATGGGATAGAAACTAAAGGCCTAGTGCCCTCATGACACTTCATAATTAAAGAAAATTTACTTTCTGTAACAACACTCCTGTCTTCTGCTTTGCTTCATTCCCTGTTCTATGCTTCAAGAGGAATGTGGATATTTTTCTGGATAGTTCCTGTTGTAGCTCCAAAGGAAGATGGTGGTTTATGCCACTGTTGTCTTAGGTGGGATATTTCCAAAAGCAATGCCTGGGCTATTGCATGCAGCAATGGTTACTATTAATCTAATGTAATTAGATTAATAATCATGTATTAATGTAGATTAATCTATTATTAATCTACAATGACTGCAGCCCTGTGATTCACTACTAGCTGCTTCTTCCCAACACAACATGCACAAACATACAGAAAGTTTTATTTTTTTCTTTTTTTTAGTGGCCATTTTTTACATTGCCTTTTAAGGTCTTAGAGATCAGATTCAGCCCAGAGAATATGAGAAATGTGATTAAACTTCCTGTGGCATAGGCTAATCTTACTTTTTTGACTGTTCTCATTAGACAAGCCTGGTTTACAGCTTTATTGTACATCAATATAATGCCAGTGACTGATACAGCAAAACAGGGAAGGGACTTGATTTTTGTACTGATTAACACTAGAAGACACTAGAACACAAACACAACAGTAAAGTAAGTTAGGTCTTGTCAGTACCTTTTTTTTAATTGCATTGAGATGATGACTGCTTTAATATATAGCAGAAGCTGAAGTCTGCTGTACGTTTCTGTGTATGTTAATCCCTGTGGGTATAGTTGTACAGACTGACCTACAAAAAGAAATAATTTCCAATAAGAAACAGATTCGGGAATTAGAAGAATACACAGTACACAAAAATTAATAGCACCTATTCTTGTGAATTTAAATTCTGTGAATTAGTCCCTAGTCTAAGCAGAGGTTAGTTGCACACTAATCCTAGGAAAGGAGAGCACTTCAGTGCTGGGGAACTGGCAAGGACAACACTGGACTAACAAACAAACAGGTGTAGTTACAGATCAAGCACAGATTAGAGCTACCACATAAATCAATAAGTGCAATAAATGAGGACTGGCATTTGACTACCTGTGGCATAAATCTAGGACAGATCTGCTGGTTTTCTGTACAGAAATGCCTCTCTTGAGAGCTGTGTGACTTTACTGAGGTTTTGGGGTTTTTTCCCCCCCAGCTGGTAAAAAGCATGATTGTTTCTTGTTCTGGCTTAACCAAGAAATGCTACACTATGAAGGACTTACATACAAACCTTTGTTTCAGATGATGGGCCATAAACTATTGCTCCTAAGAAAAGTTGTCTGTTATGCAGTGCTTTGGCTTTCACACCAAATTCACTGGTAGGTCTCTTGATAAAACACCACAAAATCTTTACCTGCCCCTTCCTCACCAGGCAAAGCACACACACCAAGGCACCCCCTACCTTCACAAGTCACATTTCTCAGCTTGTACACCAGAATGCATAAAACCTGTCAGCTCTGCTACTGCAACACTGAAGTGAAAGGCTGTGAGTTTCCAGCAATTCTGAACCCTTTAAATTAAGAAAAGCTCCTTCTGGCCTTGCACTCGTGGTCTCTCCTTGTTGGATGGTTCTCCAAACAGAGGGTCTTGCTTGGTTGAATAGCAACAGCAACCCAGCTCCTTGCCTAAAAGAAAGCAATAAAGGCATAATGAGTAAGAAAATAACTGCATGCAGTGAAAGGAACTTTAGTAGCATAAACTTTGTGAACTTTCATTATCCATTTGTACTACACTCGTTCACTGAAACACACATCATCTGTAAAACTGCAGAAAGATATCCTCACACAAGAGACTTGAAATCATACAGAAAACCTGCCTGACTGTATGGATGGGGCTCAGTTCCTTATTTGCTGTATTGGTAACAAAAGGCATCCAAGAGAAATGAACCCTGTTTTCAGGCAAAGTTAATGCCTGTTCAGGCTTCTGTAGATCTCTCATTCAGGCTAGCGCTGCCTGTTCTGCAGTGGCATGCCAATACCAGACAGAAGGCAGACAGAGACACTGCAGTTCCACAGAGGCTGAGAGCAGGCCTCTTCTGGGACCTGTAGGAATGTATCTTAACATATTAAAAGCTGCCAAGGTGGATTTTTCCAATTAGCTTCATGATAAGTCCCTTCTTTTAAAATTTCTCCTTCAAATGACTGTTCCTCAGTTTTGTTGTCCAAACCAACCTGAGTCCAGACCCAGGGCAACTCAGCTCCTGAGGATCTGTCTCACTTCACCAGCAATGAGATTTTCAGACTGTATAATCTCCAGCTGTTGGCAAGCTTGCTCTCATTTCTCCTGGACCTAATTATAATGCCCTTTACTTGAGACTTTAAAGTAAAGTCTGTTTACAAATAACCATGCTGGTTGCCATGCAGAAGCGGGCCCTTCGCACACAATCATGACAGCAGCTGTAGGCAACACTGACTCACTGCACCTTAGAAAATACAAATGCAAGAAGCCTCAGAAGCTGGTCCTTACCCCAAAAGCCCCATGGGAGAAAGGATCAACAATAATGTTCGTTCCTGTAGCATGGGCAGTACAGAGCCTAAAAGGTTTCTCAAATAACATGCAGCTTCTAAATCAATGTCTGCTTTGGGCTTCAATGATTTAGGATGTCAGTTTATCTTTGAAAATAAACCTTAAATGATGCCTCAAGATAAGGTGCTCACTAATAATAAAACAATCTACAAGAATAAAATTGGTTCAAGAAGCAGATACCTATGCTCTATGCTTTTTTTTTTAAACTTCCATTTCCTGTGGCTTTGCTGTATGTGTATATATAGAAAGCAAGGGAAATTCCAAACAAGATGCCACACCATTACACTCAGAACAGCAGTGCTTCTTGTTCTAAAAAAGGGAAGTCTCAAATGCTTTTTCTACAAAAATCTATGTGAATTCAAATTATGCTGTAGTAATATTTCATAGTACCATGCTCCAGCAGCTATCAGCTGGGACACAGAGGCTGTTTCAGCTAAAAACCTACAGCATAAGAAATGCTTATGAAGGACTAGGTCAGCCCAGCAGGACCTCAGCAGAAAATGGGATATAAGGCTAAGCACTCCTGCCTTTCTACCTGATGCCTCAAATTCTTCTCTGAGGGCAGAGCACAGCCCACCACCCTCACAGGAGCATCCCCTGAAGCAGCCTGTCCTGGGGGTCAGGGCTCCAGCAAGGTCAGCTGGGGATTTACAGAGTGCTGCAGGAACTGCTTACACAGGAGCTCCCATCCAACCATCCCAAGAGGCACAGTGCATTATTCCCCTTTCTCATTAGTCTGCTTCTTACCCCTCCTTTTACACTTGCTGGTAAGAAGCTGTTGGTGCAGGAACACTCCACAAAATATGACGGTGTATGGTGTCGACAGGGGCCAACAGCCTCCTTCAGGAACCTGAGATATTTCCATGGTACACAAGGCTCTGGAATGGAGAACACCAAATCAGGTGGGGGTTAAGAGACAGCTGATTTCAAATGGATGGTTTTGGTGCCTTCTAGAAGTGTGTACATAATCACACTCATTGCTTCACCACCCTTCCCCAGAGCAACCTTGCAGCACATCTGGAGAGCTGTCTGATGGCTGGGCCGAGCTGGCTGCTCGTGCTGACCCCCACCTCCTCAGGGCCACAGGAACTCACCTTGCCTGAGGCTTTCACCCTCTCATTTCCCAAGGAGTGGAAGTGAGGAAAGAGCAGTGGGACCCTCCTCCCCCATCCTGCACTTACCAAATCTCTTTGTCAAATCTGTCTTCATATAAAAAGCATTTTAATTATTTTTTTTTACCTCATAGGCAGATACCTTGGTTACACACAAATATCACAGGCCATTTATACAGGTGGGGCACCAGGCAGCCTGGTGTGTGCCCCACCAGCTCTTGGGCCAGCACTGGAACACCCCATGCCTCTCTTAGCTTCTTAGTTCCTGCTGCAATCAGGCTTCCTTCAGCCATGTCCCAAAATTCCCCTGCACAGCCCAAAATGGCACATCTGAAGAGAACAGTGACTTTCTCAGCTCCACAGCAGTCTGGACTTGGGCAATACCCAGTTACCTTCTCTGCTGAGACAAGATCCTACACCATGGGAACAGTGTAGAGCAAGGTGATGAGCTGTCATCTCCCTCCAGCTGTGCCCCCACAGCCCTCCCTGGGCTGTGCCAGCTGCAATTTCAACCAGCCAGCCACCTGCACCCAGCACCTCGGCCCTGGGCTGGGAGGAGAGCCACAGGCACACAGAATAGCTCTGGGAGCAGCCCCACAGTGGCTGGTCCCACTCGCAAAACCCTGTTTGTTTCCTGCCCAGTGCAAAGCAGGAAGGAGGTCTCATGCTACAACAGGGCAGGGACTCTTTTAGGACTCACAGGTGAGGAGGTGAGAGAAGCTCAGATCTTGGACTAATTGAGCCCAGCTCATACAGCAGGGAAAATGAGCAAAGAAAGGAGCTCAGACACCCACAGAAGAATCAGCCCTCATTCTATCACTACCACATCTCAGGGAAATTCAGACCTTCAGAGAGGCATGCAAAGGTCCACACACATTCGAGGAAAAAACATCACCAACCAAGAGAAAGCAGGACCTGGTGGGATGTAAAGTGACTCATGCACACACAGCAGAGCACAGTCTAATAGAGCATCTTACTCCTCTTTCCTACCACCTGAGCTTGCCCTCAGTGATGCAAATCTAATTTAGTTATTCTCAGCTCCTCTTCTGACCTCAGCACTGAGCACCTGCTGCACCATCTGCAAGGCCTGTTCTTACCTCCCTAGGTAGAAGGGCAGAGCTTGTGTCACTCCCAATGACAGCAGGCAGATGGGAAGCAGACATCTCTGGAGGAAAAGGGATCTTCCTTTGATCCTGGCTGCTGTCACAAGGAGTGTCTCTATCCTCCAGTCTCTCTCTCCTGAGCAGTCCTTACCAATTATTAGAGCCCACTTTTGCCCTATCCCAATTCCAGTCAAACACAAAAATGGTTCTTGGGGTATTCACCATCAATTCACTGTCACCCAGAGCCTGTGACACTGACCAGTCCAGCTGAGTGCCTCTAATCAACAAGCTTGGCCCCAAAAGCACCATGCCATTGCCCTTGCTTCTTTGAGTATCTCCTCTATTAAAACAATGAGTGGTCATTGAAAGGCATTTCAGCTCCAGCAGTAATATCATCACTTTCCCCTGTGGCACCTGAAAGGTTTTAAAACTTTTCAGAGCCAGTCTTTTTGCAAGAACGACACTCCAAATTAAACAGGGCACAGTGGTGCCTGGTGAGGGGTGAGGTGTCATGACCCAAGGGTGAGTGGTCTCTGACAGCCCTGGAGGTTTCTGCCATGTGCAAGCCAGGAATGGAGAGGATGGCTCTGGAGCACTTGACACTGAGCAGAGAGGGTCTGGAAAGGGGAATAAGGTAGAACTTGTTTTAAAGAAACACCAAGGCAAAGACATGGACCAGACCAGGGTGTTCTAGAGAATAAAGTCTGTGGCTGAGACCAGGAACCAATGTGAGGTGCAGGCAGGCTTTCCCCTCCCACACAAGATCCATCCTTTGATAACCAGGTACGGAATCCCCTAAACTCTCGGCATGGTGACAGCTCCTGGGGACAGTGGAAAAAATTGATGAGCACAACTACCTCGTCACCCAAAGAATGAGCGACAGCTTATTTTGTGAACTGTTTTTAGGCTTTGTTTTGTTGCACCTACATACACCGGTTGCATGACACCACGCCCCCTCCTTCAAAATGTCAGTCTTCAACTCCTAACAATAACCACCAAGGGGGAAAATAGTGTGTGCTGGCCAGGGTAACTCCTGTGCAGTGGGGACTGCACTGGTCTGGCCTTTCTCCTCAACTCAGGTTGCACCCACCTTGTCCTAAGTTTCCTCCTGCTGGTAACTCCTTTGACAGACAGTGGGCAAATATTAATTTTTACCTCTGTGGTTTCCAGGTGACTTTCTCAGGGAAAGTTTACTGAAGCTTTACTCTTCCTGAAATGGCAGCAAGACTGAATAACCACTTCCTCTTAGCACAGCTGAGGAACTTGAAATGTGCAGTTGTTGCAAAAGGGTATGAGGACACTCTCCCTCCTGCCTCTGCCGTACTCTCCTGCGTGCACCAATGTCACTTGTTACACACACTGGGCAAGGTTGGGAAACACTTGAGCAGTAAAAGGCACTCTGACAGCCTGCAAAGGCAAAAAAAAAAAAAAAAGCAAGTGCTACCTTTTACTCTTCCCTGCAGTCGGTTTGTGCCTTTGCATCCCCAGCAGCTGCAAACTACCTCGATCAGGCAGCCACCACAATCTATACCTGGGTAATCATAATATAAAATCACAATATAATCATGATCATAGCCTGGGTAACTGAATGATTTTGAGCCAAGCCCCCAAAGGATGCCTGCACTATAGGTACTTGCAGATATTTCTGTTTTGCTGCAATAATGAAAAAAGAAGTAGCAAGAACAGACAATAACTTGCAACAGGTGTTCACAAGACGGATCTCTTAGGTTGCTTCTGCAGCCAGAGGGGCAAATAATGCTCCCAGCATCCACAGAAAAGGACCACAATGCCTATAATAAGAAGCTGGGCTTGTGTAACTCTTCAGCAGTTTTGAATCTATGAGCAGCCTTCTACAAGCTGGGGTTCATGTTCTTAAAAGGGTTAATATTAAAATAGCTCATGTTTGACTGACCTTCAAAGTTCCAGTCTCCTCTATGCAACTTTCTACTTAAGGAAGGCAGAGGGGTGTGACTTGTTTAAGTTCTCCTTGTCACTTGTTAAGTGACAACACAGGGACAGCTCTGAAGTGTTTCTAGAGATGGTGCTAACGCAAACCAGAACAAGCTTTGTGCAAACAGTGCAAGTGTTTTGACACCATTCCAATGAGACAACCCTGTAACTTAATGGAAAAAACCCTGACCTGGATACACTAAAAATCTCAGCCCCAGGTGACCTGTACAAACACTTTGTATTGTCACAGGCTACAGACTCTATTGAGGCTCTTCTTTCCATAGCTTTCCACATTATTGAACTGTTTATCCTCCCCTGGTTCTATACTGGAGTTCTCTTAGCCAGTTTTTGCCAGGATCAGCAAGTTCCCTCCACTTGCATTTTTTGGTAGCCACTGATTTGCTGTGCCCAGGCTAAAGAGGCTACTCTGGGCCTTGATGCTCTCCTGTAGGCTGTGCCCACATTCAGAGATAGCACACTTAATTAATTACAGTGATCATGCAACCTTTAAAGTGCACTATATAAATAACAAAATGCAAACCCCCACCACCTTTGAAAGCTATATTGACTACAAATCCCAGCTACAGAACACAGAGCAAGTCTCCAGTACACCCAGCCCCATCCTATCACTCGTTGTCCACTAAGAGGATGTGGTTCAAAACATGCCTTACTTAATATATATCAACACATCATTAACACCTATTTCCAAGCAGGCATGGTTTGAATAGTGAAAGTTCAGCTACAAAGGAATTTAGGGAGCACCTGCAGTGGCAACACAACCTGCAAGTCACCAAGAAGCTGTTGTGGGCTTCAGTGCACCAAACCAGTACAACCTGCAGCTGCACAGTTGTTTAGCCTGGTGCAATTACTCCAATTCCTGATGCAATGGCTCATGAGTCAAGATGATTCTGATCTACACAAGAGGCTGCCAGTCAAAGCAAGTAACAAATTCCAGACTCCAGGGTAAGCAGATCCTTCACATTTGAAAGCCAGAATCCTTTCCAAGTAACATCTGTAGACTACAGGTTTGGAAAATACCACTTTGCGTGTCCTGGAGTTTGGGATTTCCACTCCAGCTCTGTAAGTGAGAGGTCAAAGAGGGAAAAGGATAATATAAACACAAAATAATATATAAACAACAAAAGGCTATAAAAGCTTATGGATTTAGAAGCCAAGACTGACCCTAAAGGAAGGGACTTTTAGGAAATAAACAGCAAAATATCTTTTAAGCATCCATTAAATCAATAATGGAAAATTCTGCATGCATGTAAGAGTACTCCAGAGAAAAGGACAAGGGCATGGAGCCAGTATCTAAAGGAAACACAGAAATAAACTTACTGGAACTTCTGAACAAAGACAACAGGTCTAGGCATGAATTATTTGCCTGAGCCAAATTTATGACTGTCACAGTCAATGGAAAGTTTTCAAAATCCACAGAATAGCTGAGCTTGTGAAGAGGAAAGTCTGAAGATCATGTAGTTCAACATCCCCTATTCAGAGCAGGGTCAGTAGAGCAGGTTGCCTGGGTCTGTGGCCAGTTCAGGTTTTGACCATCTCAAGGATGAAGAGTCCACAACGTCTCTACAAAACCTACTCCTGGTTCAGTCATCCTCATAGTAGAAAAGGTTTTCCTTGTGTTTAAATGTAATTTTACAGTTCAACTTGTGCCCCCTTGCTCTCTTGTTTTGTCATTGGATACCACTGAGAAGAGTCTGGATCCATCTTCCATACTGCCCCCACATCAGGTATTTATACACATTTGGAAGACCCCCCTGAGTCTTCTCTTCTACAGGTTGGGCAGTCCCAGCTCTCACCTCTCCTTGTTTGATGGATGCTCCAAGGCCTGAACTATCCTGGTGGTCCTTTGCTGGACTCTCTCCATGTCTGTCTCTTTCTGGGCAGCCCAGAACCAGACTGCTCCAGATGTGTCTCACTGGGGCTGAGCAGAGGGGAAGGATCATCTCCCTTGACATGGTGGCAGTGCTCTGCCCAAGAGCTGCCACCTTTAGAACAAGGGACACACCACTTGCTCACCTTCAATTTGCCTGGCAAGACTCCTGGGTTAACATGAGCTTGATCTATTTGGCATTGGTCACTAAAGGGAGAAATGAGTGGTTTTTATCCTGCCCCTCCTCTCTGACCCAAATCCTGAGACAGATTTGATGATTTATTTATTAACTATCACATTCTAAGTATTCAAGATCTATATGTAAATAAATAACCCATGGAGGTACAGAGGAGACACTAAAACCTCAGCTAAAACACTAGACAAAGACCCTTATCTCAAGAATCAGTGCTGAATAATCAGAACACAGCACACTTATCATGGCTTTTAAAACAAACACTTCCGGAAGTGTTTATAAGAAAGACAACGCAGTCCATTGTTGGTGAAGAGGAAGGAAAGAAATCTTCCACTTAATTTTAGCAGACTATAAAAATTCCCCAATTCAAATGCACAGGCTTATTTTGAAAACTCAGCAAACAGACTGATAGAAAATGAGAGCCTTGAAAACCTGGGAGGTCTAATGCAGGAACTTTTATAGCTGAGGTCCTCTAAATCACAGCAAGCTTAAATCCTGATAGAACAGTTTCACTACACATACATTAGACTGTATGTCCTTCTGAAACTGACATGTGTCCACGCCGCCTTTAGGACCCTGATATTAAACTGAAAGATGAAAACAAAAGGAAGGACTTGGACTCTGACTAGGAGAAAAGGAATGAAACCTGATAGAAGTGAAGAGTTCCTGCTGTTCTTACCAAAGTCAGCTGGAACAGAACAAAAAAGACAACAAGCACAAGTGGTAACAACAGACCATGAATTAAAACTAGGGATTCATAGGGATATATTAGGTTTTTCAAAATAACCAGGCTGCTGCTAATTATCACAAAGTTCATAATAAAAAAAAAAGATTAAATTTTTAAAAGTACAAAAAACACTCAATCTTGTTTGCCAAGTAATCAGTGAAACTCCACAAGCCCAGAAAGGGCAAAAACCTTAAAAATGACAACAAACTAACTTCAGTATCCCCTCAAAGGAACAAGCAGATGATTTTTAGGTGCCTACCTGAC
Organism: Pseudopodoces humilis; assembly: GCF_049639895.1. NCBI lineage: Eukaryota > Metazoa > Chordata > Aves > Passeriformes > Paridae > Pseudopodoces > Pseudopodoces humilis. Next base: position 8,954,193 of record NC_142205.1, on the reverse strand, counting down.
AATAAAGATGTGATTTATTCTTGACAAGTTCATGTTGGCTGCTACTCATGGTTGAACTGCTGACTGTTTGTTTCCTCCTTTTTCAGTGTTAACAACAGCCCTGGTGCAGAGGAAAAACAGTAGATATAGTGAAATATAATGAGAGTTTTAATGCCTTTTTCACACGACATTTCAGTAAATAAACTCTGAAAAACATTGTCTTCAGGGGTGCAAAAACTGATGTGGGAGAATATACAGGCAAGGTTCCTAAAATACTAGTCCTGAACATAACAATGAGATATTTTCATTACTGCTCAAGGATGAGACAGAGAAGAGGTATCAAATACACATGCAGAACCAAACACAAATAAGGTGCATAGGTGAAAGGAATCAGAATGGCTTTGGCAAATAGATGTTTGGTAAAAGCTGGCAATTCAGCAAGTACAGACACAAATTTACATTGTTTGAAGACAACAAACTGCACAATATATGACAAGGAATCACTAATGGGCTAATTCCTCACAAAGGATCAGAGGCTGGATTGAGTCACAGGCTGCTGTGATTAAGCCAGATGTGAAAGTGCAGAGAATAAAGAGAAGAGGTGTCAGCTGGTGACAGCTGGATGTGAAGAAATCCCTCTGCTCCACTTGGGGTTAACAAAGCAGAGCTGAAGTACCACACTGCTTTGGAAACTGTACATCAAGAAAAATCTGGCAGGGGGGTGGTGGAAATTGGACTGAGAGCCACAGGACTTCAACAAAATAGTATAAAATATAACAGGAGAAGATTGAGGGAATTCTGGCTATATCATTGTAGGAGGCAAGGAGACCGTGCAGCCCACCTCTAGTCATTTCAGTTCAGTAAAGGTCATTTGTTTCCCTGACAACCCTGATTAGAAAACTCCATGCAGTGTCCAGTTGGTTCCTAAACAATACTCTGGGCAATTTTCTTGCCACTGTGCTGTGTACTTCCCTCCTACAAGGAGCCTTTGCAGCCTGTGCAGCTCTCTGGCAGCCCTGCCCTGCTCTGTGGGAGCATCTCCCAGCCAAGCCCAGGCATTCCCAGGGATGGAGAAATCCCTCTCTCCATTGGGAGGACCACATGAGGAACTGAGGAACATATGCATAAGCAGCTGCCTCCTGCCCTCCTCAGACACAATGTGCATCACAACTTTTGCAACAAACCAGAGACGGTGCTGTGCACTCCCTGCCACAGCTGCTCACTGCCTTGCCTGCAAAGAACTTCCAAAATCCATGTATATATATATGTAGCAGGAGAGTGTATATTTGATTAAAGCATAAGCACGTGTGCATTTACATCTGGTGGTAGGACAGGAACCCTTTCTGCTGCAGGGCAATGCTCTAAGAGACAGGCTGTTCTGGGATGCCTCTTCCATTCTGCCCTCATGAAGGTTTTCCACCACATACAGAGATCCTCACAGGGGCTCAGACAGACTCTGGAAGGAGACCTGAAACTGACTCACCTGACCTGCAGATGGGTCCACTCTTAACCTTGACCTTCTGGTTCACACAGGCTTTCTTTCTCTCTCTTAATCTCCCCTGGTCGAATCAACAGTTTAACTGAGTTTGAGTTTCAATACAAGTTTTTTTGTTCTGCTAAGTTAGCTTGCCCCAAAACCACCAGCTTTTCAAACCTCCCAGCTATCTCCAAGCCAGGTCACTTCTCTCAAACATCTCATCCTATTTTAATTGATTCATTAAATATTTTTATTTGGAAATCCCTTGGTTCCATGTTCTGTGAAGCACATGCCTGGGAGCTGCATGACTTGCATACATCCTCTAATCCAAGGACACAAAAAACAGACAAAAAATTTTGCATCCCCATTACACTAGTCAATACCAGAGAAATTATAAAAGCCATGATTATTCCAGCTTCCTAAAGCCTTCAGCTACACAGACCCTACCCTTGCACTCATGAAACTGCATATTTAGAAGAAGCTGACGCCCCTTTATCAGCTCTACAGTTCCTCTTCGTGCCCACCTCCTCCCTTCTCCACCCTTCCAGGCTTAACCTTTTGTTCCTTTATTCTTGGCTCCTGCAAAAGCCTTTTCACTGAGCACCACCACCTTAGGGTTGACTGAAATACGGGCTCAGTGATTGTGTCATTTGATCAGTTTATACATTCCTGCTCCTTGACACAGTGGTAATGAGATCACCTCAATATACTTAATCTGGGCTGGGCTTTAATCAGCACCAGTGACTAATGTAAAACAATTGGAAACTAGAAAGAGAAAAGGAAAAAAAAAAAAGTACACTCCCTGTGCCACCCCTCTACCTGTAATAAAAAATTCCCTGATCCCAGTGAACAAAGCTCCTGGATTTTTAATGCCTGGGTCCAATTTCTCAGGAGTCCAATCTCCACTTTCTAAATTTCAGCCTCACAGCAGCGGGCTTTAATAGGAGTCTCATAGTGCTTACAGCTCCTACTGCTGCTTTTAAACACAGCTGAGACTGGAGTAACTCAGCATCCAAGAAGCCTCCACTGCCAGGGACTGCTCAGCAGCTCCAGCAGAGCAGTGATGGGGTTTCACCGCCCAGTGTGGGTGAAATGGATCAGCACACAGCAGGATGCAGGCAGGTCTGCAGCAGCAGAATATGGGCCAGCCTTGGAGCTTCCCAGTAACCCCAGCCTGCCCAGTTTGGTGTTGCTAAAAGAGTGCCCAGAATTGCTGCAAACAAAAGACAGCAGAGAAAGGCAGTGAACTTATGGACAAAAAGATGACTGGAAGGGCTGATGTGGAAGAAAGGCCAACAAAGAAACCTTGACTTTGGCAGGGCTGGTGAGAACACAGGCACATCTGGCTTTACCTCCTGCTTCCCTGCAATGTATGTATCCCTGCCAGGTGCAGGTGGCTGTGGGAGCAGGGAGCAGCCAGGGTGCTGCAGATACATTGCTACACCCACATCCCAGCTCAGGGCAGCCTCTGGCTGCAGCCACGTGCTCCAGCTTCAATAACAGAGGTATCACGTACCCAAAACCAGGAGACATCTGCCACAGGGCTGTCTCTTCTGATGGGAAACAGAACACTCACAAGGGCTGAGAAAAATAAATAAAAAGGGCTGGGGGTCAAAACAAAAGGCAAAAAAACAAGGAGATTTTGTCTGATAGCAAAGAGATGAATGCCAGGCAAAATCTTCTAAGAAAAGAATAAAAATCAAGTGAAACAGAAGAAAATACAATGAATACATAATGCTGGCTGTGTATCGCAGCCCAAATACAATATGACTTCACCAAGAGACAGGGCAGAGGAGCTGCAAGGTAAGAAAGTCAAGCAGAAAAGAAGTTAAACACCCAACTAAAGTCCAGTATCATCTTTGATATTATTTCAGGACAAGGCTTCTAGAAAGATGATATCTCTCACTAGACCAACTAATACCTTGAATAGAGGTCCAGACTTGAGTCCAGAACCAAGCAATGGAGCTGGTGAAGGATCTGGAGCACAGGTCTGACGAGGAGCAGCTGAGGGAGCTGGGGGCTTCCAGCCTGGAGAAAAGGAGGCTTAGGGGTGTGTTAGCAGTCTCTTAAAACTGTCTGAAAGGAGGCTGTAGGCAGGTGGGGGTGGCAGGGTATGAGGCTCTTCTCCCAGGTAAACAACAGGACAAGAGGCCTAAGCTGTGCCAGGGGAGGTTTAGGTTGGACATTAGGACGAGTTTCTTCCCAGAAAGGGTGATTAGACATTGAAATGGGCTGATCAGGGAGGGAATGGAGTCACATCCCTGGACATGCTTAAGGAAAGAATGGATGTGGCACTCAGTGCCATGGTCTGGTTGACAAGGTGGTATTGGTCACAGGTTGGACCCAATCTCAGAGGCCTTTTCCTACCTACTTGACTCTGATTCTGTGAAAACAGCTATCCCTCCACTTCAGTTTGGTCTGAAATAGTATTTTATTATTTTCCACATAATAAATGCAGCCTGTGCCATCTCTCTGGAACAGCAGAATGTGCTTTACTTGTGGTAACACTGAAAAATTACTTAAATTTTCCTCTCAATTTTTCCAAAAGGAAAAAGAACTGTTTCAGAGTAGGATTAGTGCTTCAGAACATCTTATTTCAAAAAATTAATTAAAAGCTTCAATAGTACTACAGTAATTTTCTTCTATCACCTTCCAGAGCTTTCCTGAACCTACATTTGCTAGCATATATGTGGACTTTCCAGTACACTTGAAAACTGGTGCCCAAAGGTTTCATAGAATCAATGATACCAGCACATATAGTTGATTTTTAAAGTTTATCTTTGTTTCTGCATTCCCCCGAACCCAAAAGCAGTTCAAACTAGTAAAGCCAATGATGAAACTCCTCAGTTGCTGCAAAAATCACAGCACTTCCCATCCCTCAAGTGTAATTTTGGGAAGGCATTTGAAATCTAATTCCATGCATGCAAAACAGATTGGACTGTCAGGATCAGTTTCCTGTTTTGTTTCAGCTCCTCTTCTTAAAATCAGAAAAAGTGATTTCTTGTAATCACTTCAAGATTTTGTAATACTGGGAATTATTGATATTCTGAAGCAGAGCTCGGGTGTTTTCCTTTGGAATCAGAAAAGAAACAAAAACAATTCTAGGGAAGATTTTTCTTTCCGTTTCTTAAGAGTTGTATCGCTTGGGAGGTGAGAGAGGTAAGGAAGGAAAACAGGCACGGAACTTGGAGAGAACAGTATAATAACAACCATATAAACCCATCCTCTCCCTCTCTGGCAAGTCAGCTTCTGTAAAAATCACAGGCCCTTGTCTTAACTGATATGCATTGGCACACCACTCCAAGCACAGTCTGAGCTGGAGCTTATAGGCAGAGTATCTCCTGTGAGTCATTCAGGAAACATTAAGTCCTTGGCTGTATCCAGGTTAGTTTTAAGCTCCCTGAACAAACCAGGGCAGGGATCAGGCACCATGACAAAGACAAAAAGCAGCTGGGAATTGGACAGAGAAACCAAAGACATTGTGCTAACTTGTAAATCCATATCTCATCACCACTGTACAGCTTGAGTTGCCTTCTAATAAATTACATAAAGACAACATACAAAATACATCAGAAGGGAACCAAATAGATACAGAAAGGCTTTAACCTAAGGAAAGATCAAACAAGCTCAAACTTCTTAAGCAGGAAGAAAAATGACTGATGGTTGAAGTTGATCAAATCAGGAGTGAGCAATGTGGTGAATGGAAGATTAGTATGTGCTGCTTTTCATAATGCAGGGATTCAGTATCAAGTGAAAAGAAATCCCCAGACAAACCCAACCCAAAAGGTCATTTCATAACAAAAGCTATAATCAGACTTGGGAGCTCACTGCCATGGGATGTTTTGGATGGCAAAAGGATAAATGAATTAAAAAATGATCAGATGAACTGAAGGAAGAAATGTCTATTTGCTTTTAAGCATGGTGTGGATGACAGGATCTGGCTCAGGAAGTCTTTAAATCACTAACTGATGAAAGCCAACGGGGAATCCTCAGGGAAATAAAATTAGAAAAAGAAAAAATGCACACTCAGTCTTATTCGTTACTGCCCTCTGTCAGAGGCTGCTCCTAGACTCTTTTCAGGTTTCATATTCTGGAACACACAGAAAGGGAACAAAGCTCTCTACCTCTTCTTGTTCTGGGAGATTCCAACAGAAATTCCATCTTGGCCTGGGGGTTTGTATAATTGATTTTAGTCCTGTTCACTCTAGCTGTATCTGGGAAACTGACACATGAGAGACAAGAAAGCAGATTTGTAGATAACACAATTCATTTTGATGACTGTAAATCATTTGCTGGTACTCATGTAACATTACTACAGCCCAACTACCTAAAGAACATTCTGAAATTACAAGGTGTCCAACATTGTGTAATGCTCTTCTGGATCCAGAGGTCTCTTTACCCAACTTATTTCTGTAAAATACACCAAAAAGTCCAATCCAATTGAAAGGATATATGTCCCTATAGTAAAAAGCAAGCAGAAAAAGTTGGCTTCAGGTCATTAATCTACCTTTCCTCCTTCTTTTAAAATCCCTCAAAAATTATAATATTTATTAGAAACAACCCAAGACCTGAAAAATTACCAGTTATATCTTCTTAATTGCAAGCCACCTTCAAATCATTTTTCCTGATGCCTTAAGTTTTAACTGAGTTTAGCTGAGCAGAAGAAACATTTTGATTAGTGTTTGCCATTCAGCAGAGTGGTTCCTGGAACTATCAGCACAAAGCAAGGAGTCGAAAAACCTCCAGTTTTGTATCACTGCTTTTAAAAGGGGCTTTTTTGAGGAACTAATTTTAATAGCTTTACTATTATACTATTGTGAAAAACGAGGCTCCCATATTTTTTATATAAAATTAAAGAAGTTTAATAGAAAGACAATCAGGAGATAGAAATAAAGTAAAATGTACAGATACAGCCGGGTGCCTCAGCATTCAGCCAAGGGCACACCTTACTAACAAAGGATTGTCCCTTAAAAACAGAACCCTACTACATATTCATAAATTCTCATACATAATTCAAACATTCCTCTTAAGTTTTAGATGTTTCTTTGTTTAGTTTTTAACTCGTCCCCTTCCCAATAGATCAATCTTCTTGGGTAAATTTGGTGTCACACTCCCTGATAACAGAGGTGCAATAAACGCCTCCCTTGGAGGACTTGGAGGACTGCTGTCTTCATCTGGATAAGATAATCTAAGAATGCAGAGGGTGTTTCTGACTATCTTTTTCAGTGTTTAGGTTATATAAACAAAAGTAGTTTTTGCTTTAATATCATTTTGCAGCCTAATATATTTCATACCACTATTTCTAAGTTTTATCAATAACAGAAAGAGAAGGAATTATATTAATACAACAAAGTTTTCTAACCTTATACATGTAACATTCATTTTAATATTTGTGAAAAGCCAATAATATAATATGTATCTATAACACTATTATATATAGTATTATATTTACTATACTCATCCTTTGGTGAAGGTGCTTGGCAGTAGTGCCCTCTACAACAAGTCTACTTTGACTAGAGTCTGATTATCATGGAGTGGTTTGGGGTGCAAGAGATCCTAAAGACCACACAATTCCAATTCCCTGCCACAGGCAGGGACACCTTCCACCAGATCAGGTTGCTCAAAGCCCCATCCAGCCTTGGACACTCTCAGGGAGGGGGCACTGACCACTTCTCTTGCCAATCATGTATCTTGGTATTTCTACAAAAAGACAGAAGAGTTCAAAGGTATCTGTGGCACAACACATCCCTCTCCACCCATTTAACAGAGCTGTATGGAGTCTCTGAATGGACTAGAGGAACCTAAACCTGAAATTTTTAGTATGTTCCTCACATCTTCCACACCCAGGATTTTTTCTGTGAATGCCCACTGAATAGCCTGGAGGAAGACACACGTATTGTGGTTTCCCATCTCTGCAGCAAAGTGAAATTCCCTTTGGTTAACCACCTGCTAGCTGTGTAACATGGCATTTGCTTCACACTGAGCCAGAAGGCAGACACCACAGCTGTGTTGGGTTCACAGAACTCCACCAGTGGAGATTTTCAGTGTTGAAAATCCTGGGATTTTGCATCTATTTGCTTGAGAAAAGGAGCTGCTTCCTGCAGTTCTCTAAACGTGCCCTCACCTCACCCCACCAGTTTTACCCGGGTACTTTGGACCATGACACGCAGGCGCACAGAACATTCACTTCCTTCTCCGGCTCGCTGAAATTCCCTGATTTCATCATGCGCGACGTGCAGTGACAGCCAGGACACCGCACAGGAAGCCGAGCAGCTCCCTTGTTAACGACAGCCTGAGGACAACCAGCTGCCTGGGAAATCACAACAAACACTTCAATTTATTCAAACAAGATTTGCAAGCAGCCACGCACGTGCGTGTGCGTAGAACACACGTATTTATCATTAAACCTGGGGGGACAGAAAAAAAGAAGCGTTCATTGCCACAGCTACAAACTTTTCCTACAACATTGTGGTTTTAAACTTTCCATGCCACAAAAACTTGCTGAAATGGGGAGCTCTCACCCCATCCAGCTTAACTTTTATTTGACCATGGATTTTCAAACCATCCCAGGAATGCAAGTGCAGCACTAGAATGCCATTAGTCACTTCAATACCATAATACCTCCATTTTACTTAAATTGACAGATATTGTATCTAATAAATAATAAAAGGTTAAAAAGTCCTTCTAGAGATTAGAGGAATTGCCTCAAGTGATGTATTTCAGTACTGACCTGGAGAAACCACCAATAACATCAGGAACTGAAATACTGAGATTGGGGCTGAGGAAACCTAAGGGTTGGTGTGGATTTTATTGTTATTTTGTTGGTTGGGGGGGGTCCAATTTAAACAACTTTAAACACATCTGCACAGTGAGTCAGAAGAGCAGGAGTCGTCTTGAGGTGTTCACATTTAAAAAGCAAACTACCAACCACAGGAACCTCATGCAGAAATACCATCTGCTTGTGTTATTACCCTGCTATCTACTGCTGGCTCAGAGAAAGCAGGAACAAAATCTCTGCAGAATTACTGGGAACACAGAAGGCCATACACAGCTTTTCATTTCTGGAAGATAAAGTGCACTTCTGGAAGTGTTCCAAAGAACATCTCTAAACACACCAAGGCAACATAACATTGCAGGGGCAGTTTCATTCATCCAGAGAGCCAACCGAGCCTCCTCTTCTCACCAACCTCCTCTGATTATACAGGAACAGGAGAGGATTTCCCACATTTCCTGCAAAGGAGCGTGGAACGTCACTCAAATCTGTTCCCAAGGTGGGAGTACTGTTGTCCAAAATAAAATCCCTGTGTGTTAAAGGCTGTTACAAAACCGTCAACATTCGTGTAACCCCCAAAGGGCTGGCGTCACTCTGTATAACCAAGAGGACTCACAAGCAATGTGGAAATTCCATCCTTAAGTCATTGACTGCGACATCCTCTGGCAGTTTTCATCACTGGTACCTCATGTCAGAAGAAGAAAAAAATCTTTCATCTTAGAGTGGCCTCTTTGATGGCTTGTTACTTGAACTCTTACATGTACAGGATTTTTTTCTTGTTCAGTGTGCAGCCAGAGGACCAAGAGTTTTTGGGTTTTTTCCTTCTCAGCAGATTCTTAAATTCTTCTGGGTTTTCCCCCCAGTCTCCCCATCCAGAAACTGAATTATGTACCTGTGGTCAAAGCTGCCATGTGCCAGACATTGTCTTGCAGTCATGTGGCCAGTCTGCCCCATCACACAGCCATGTGGGTTGTGTCATGTCTCCTGAACAGATTTCTGGTGCTGCTTGTCCACTCTCTGACCAGGGACTGCTTGTTGAAAAATGCAGGACCACAGACAGCAAAAGTACAAACCATGAACAGGCTTCAGATCATCACTCTGAGATTATATTCAGACCATCTTTCTGAGCCCCAGAGACAGAAGTGTGAAGGCTTTAGAGATGTAAGGCAGTGCTGAAGCATGAACAAATGACAGACCATGGCTGCTACATTCACTACATCAAATCAAACTTCTCCCACACAGATGTCTTCTTTCTCCTGCCTTGGGATTCTCATGTTTTCACACGGTTTCCTTTTTCACTCTGGCATGAGCCACTAGTCCAAGACAGAAATGTACATGGTAACTACCCACCTTTAACTCTGTGGTGGGGCGTTTTTCAGGTGTGGCAACAAACTCCGCAAAAAGTCAAGGGGAAGGATTAGGCAGAAAAAAATAGGAAAAAAAGTGTTTACTCCCCTTAAATGCATCACAGCTCTTAAGCTTCTTTGCTCCATGAGTGTGAAACTCAATTGTTTTGGTTCTTTTCCTTAACAGCAGAAGAGAGAATGAGACTTTGGAGCTTGTGGAAGACACTGACAATTCTGGTGGAGACCCCAGAGCAAACACAACACAGATGCGAGCTCCCACCTGCTGCCATGGTTACAAGAGAGAGAGGATCCACTGGATGTGAAGAACATTGATCTCCAAACATGCTCCAGCCCTGAACCAGCAAGGGCTGAAAGGTGTCCTCCATGGGCTCACAGCTTATCACTGCTCATTACTGCCCTGGGAAGGCAAACCAAACCCCACCTCTCCACCTGAGATTGTGCCTGTGACAAGCACCAGCAGGAAAGGCAGCCCTGCAACACCCACACAGCTTCTTTCCCATCTCCTGGAATGGGAGGAGAAAAGTTATGCTTCCAAGAAGGTATAGAGAAACAACAGAAGACACTAGAGAAGAGGAAATAAACCTCTTCATGGAAATGTAATTTATTCAGCATACTAGAAAAAAAATGCAGTGTCATAATGATCAGGCCTTAAGAGATCACAAAAAATGTATTATTTATTATAGGAAATAAATACTAATTAAAAAAGGGTATAAAAAGTGATTTGTTATGTGGTCAACACAAGAAGCAGAATTTGGCCTTCCACTAACTCTCTACAGATCTTGAGAATAAAGGAGAGAGTGTCATCCATTCAGAAAATGAAATGTGTATGTTTGATAAATCAGAGGAAAGCTGGAAAATTCAGATAAAGTTGAAAATTCTGAGAAAACCAAATTAATCAAATGTGACAGCACAGGAAGAGAACCTTTCAATAGACAAGGTGGAGTGTCATGCAAAAATTTCTTAAAACCTCATTGTTTTATCAGAAAAACTTACCTTATTATTCCATGAGGATGTTGTAATTTCTGGGCAAATATTCCTGAATACAATAGAGAAGGGGGGAAAAAGAAAGATGCTTGTTAACTTCTGGGCTAGTCAGGGTAGACATGTTTTATGTAACTCCTAGTTCCAGTTCTGACTTGTTGCTAACTTACTATGGTACCTCTTTAGGGTTTTGTTCAAATGGGTCTTTATATCATAAAGGAGAGCTAATGAGTGATTAACATCCTTTAGTACCCTAAAGAGTGATTATAACACAACTTGTGTTTTCTACGGGAAAGGGAAAAGATAAAATTTTGTTATTCCTGGTCCCATGGAGAGTTACCATTAACATCAGTGATACATGTCTTTTTGTTAAAAAATAGTATTTAAAATTAAATAATTTGATCAAATTTGAAACTCACCATTGCTGAGAAGGATATTTTCAGTGATCTTTTGTTGTGCTCAGTACATTACTAGCCAATATAGCAGCATTACCTAAAATCAGAAGAAGAATGTAAAAAGGATGCCTGACAGGTAGCATTACCTTTCAGCAGGAAAAAACTTCCATCCAACCATAAAGGCTTGTGGAAGACAAAGATGAATAAAGAACATAACTATGGATACCTGGCACACTCCCAAAGCAGGGCATCACTAGTGTAAGTGGAAGGAATCCCCAGTTCTGCACTGCTGTTACATGAACTGACATCCTAATAAAAATAAAAAGCCACCAGGCACGGGTAAGAAGAAGATTATGACAGTAGACAACAAATGGCAACTTCAAAAAGGTTCCAGATGGCAGCTGAATTTTTGTCCACTCTAATAAAATCCCAGCATGATCAACACGTGACCTCTTCAGCACACACACAACCTGGACAAGAACTCATGCCCTTTAGGAGTTCACTCTGATGAAGGTAGAAGCAATACCTCTTCTCACCCCAGAAAAAACACCTACCTCAACACTCTAAGAGGAATTGATATGAGCCTAAAGAGCACTGGCTCTTTTTGAGGCAGAGTCAGTGGAACATCTTGGGATTTCCTACCCAGCATGTGCATTCCCACTGCAAAGTGCTGAAATTCTTAGGGCTGTGAAACTGTGCCACTTTTGTGATCTTTGAGATGGTTTTGGGGAGGGGGGCGTGTGATAATTCTGCTGCTGTGGTTTGTTAAAGATGGTTTCCTGTGAGGCTGAGCCTTCAGCATACAAGTTTCAAAAGAGAGGATAAGAAAAAGAAAACCAAAAAAACCCAAAAAAATGACAAGCAAGCAAGACGCAAGCTTGGACTCTCCAGGAAACCACAGAAGAACCCCTCTGAAGACTTCATGAAGTGCTATTTCTGTGCCTTTATTATCTTTTAAGGAGACAAGAATGGAAGAGGAACAGCTCGAGATGAGAGCTGAGCATGAAACCAGAGCTGAACCCATGCTGAACAAACACAGGCAAAAGGAAAGAGCCACTGGGGAATGCCAAACCCTATTGAAGCCAATGGGAACTTCAGCAGCGGCTTCATGGAGCTGGGGCCACACACAAGGATGAAAATCCTTCTAGACAGGAACAAAGACAGACACTGAGTGTCAGCATCAGAGCCATGCATGGGAATGCCCCTGTTGAGATAAGCAAGCGATGCATGAATGGTGTGCTGGAATTACCAAGGTGGTTTGAGTGACTGCAGGGTTAGGCCACCACAACCAGACTGTGGTTGAGGGATGCTGTTATTTTAAGCAGGTCTGCACAGCGGGGAAGACAAATGAGGTGTGGAAATTGTTCGTGGGATACCATTTGTGCATTAGCTATATCAGCCATCACCACAGGGGTTTGGAAACCAAATGGTCAAGAGCAGAGATTGGCCTCAACCCCAGCTGTAGCAGACATGTTCTGTATCTGCTCCAGCTCAAAAGCTGCCACTGATGTGGCAAGGTATGACACACATACCTTGAAAATAAAACATGGGAGTATGGCTCACCTGCTTCATTTGCTTAAAACTGGGCAACATTTCAAAAAAAGATCAGCTAGAAGAGGGAAATTATGAGAAAGCTTTCCCCTATAATTTTCAAAATATTAAACAAGAAAAGTTCACCTAAATAATGAAGTCAAAATATTGTCAGAAAGTCCTCTGTAGCAGGTGACAGATCTATGCTGTAAGAAATGAAGCATAGAGCATTTTTCAGCATAACTAACACGTTTCTTAAACATCTGTTTTGAACATTATAGTCCTGCAGTTATGTGACTACAGTTCCAAATAGATTCACGTTTTGCATTTGAATCACATGAAGTTTTGTTTTAAACTCATATTCATAACTGTGTTAAGGGTAGCACGGTACCCTCTGCTTTTTGAAAAATCTTCTGTTTCAAGTGAAACAATAAAGCCGTAGCAGGGAGAGAAGGAAAAGTACCTTTTCTTCTGGTAACAGGAAAACCCTCCTTAGGAATAATGATTAGCCCATATTAACACAGACACCACTAACTTGATACATGAACAACCTCTGTTTCACTATTGCTACAAAATTTAGTCTGTGTTCAAATGGGTCCCTGGTTTGAACACAAAGAAGAATCCATTGGTAAGATAGGGATGTCCATGCTCTGACACTGACTACTGCTTTCAGCTAGTCATTTAACTCTATTTACTCTCCTGTTGACCTTACAAATGTCATACATGCCCTCAGCTTCAATGTGTATATGAAAAGTGCAATCTAAGAACAAAACAATCTTATTGGACCACTTCTTTATTGGTGCTTGTTTACTAGCATGAACAACACTGAAAGGTTATTAGGGTTCCAAGTACAAGTACTTTCCAAGTTAAGAAATGACTCTTCAGCAAAGCATCAGTTCAGCTCTTTCACACCCATGCTACGGCTGCATTTTTATAACCATATCCAAACCAGGAGATTCATTGGAAGTGTGAGTGGACTTAGCTGGGGGCAAAACTGCTGCAGGGAAGGAGACACTGGTACATCAGACATTCTCTACATGGAGGCATGCCCTGGAGAAATAAGAAATCCCAGGAAAAACCCTTTCTCTTTGCTGGTACATTCTACCTTTGATCTCCTGAAATACAGAGGCTCTGTATTTGCCTCAACTGAGGAAGAGATGAACCAAGGCCGAAGCACAGCTATATCGTGCCGGTAAGCAGAGAAGTCATCTGGGTTTGGGCTGCCTCTTTATTCCACTCTCACTGTGGCTCAGGTCTACCTCCCATGGCACTGGTATGTTCTCTGGCAGCTGTACTTCCTTGGCCCCTAAGGAGGAGTTGTAAGAGACAGGACAAAGCAGAAGCACACTGAGGAGCAAGGCTCTACCTCTGTGCTCCTCTGCAGAGACTGATGTGCCGAGTGGGATCAGAGATAGACAACAAATGTACCCCAGCTGCCAGGCAGGAGTGGAGATATGAGATACAAGCTATGAGATACACAGCTAATCCTCCAGGGTATCAGAGAATGCAGTGTAGCTCAGAGGGTGAAGTTGGCTTGACAGTGGAAGGGATAAAGCTCAACTTAGCAGTGGGTGTGGAAGAGTAAGTGTGCACATGAATGAATGGAGGCAAAGCATGCTTTGATAGACCTGGGTATTTAAAGATACTTTGTGCCAAACACTCTGTTACCACAATACTGTCACCATTAATGTACACTGTGACTTCTCATGTCATGCTTTAAGGTGTCAGAAGTTTAATAAAATAGATGAAAAACATTACTCAAAGAAGAGGAAAGGAAACAATGGTTTGCACGTAAAGCCTCAGTGCCCATATAGAACAAGGGACAAACAGATAAGGACAGAGCATTCTTTACACTACAGATCAGAAAATGACCCCAAAACACTACTCTGGAAATTTTTAGCAACAGAAACAAGAAAAAAACCCAACATAATTATGATTTCATCAAAACATACATGCCCTTAGATAAGTGGTAAATGGAGGAAATTGCAGTAAGATATTCTTGTCCTGTCAAAGCATGTTAAAAGCTCTACTCCTTGTTGAAAAGGATTCCACTAATCACATCTTCATGTGTGACAGGCTGCATGCAATAACATGACACAGCCAGGCAGTCCTTCCCAAGCTTTTATAGCTGGACCAGACTGATCCATTTTATTGCAATGTTTTCACCACCATCAAGCCTTGCTAGACACACTCTGCTGGATATAGGCAGGAGCAGTAAAGAGAGAATAAAGCTGAGCAATCTGCTCACAGCAGCTGTATAGCCCAGGGACACAGCACATCTCTAAGAAAGAGTCTCTCAAACTATGTACAATAAAATCCCCTCAAAGAGAAGTTAGTAAGACACCTCATCCAATGAGCACATCGTAACTTCCATAGCTATGGAGAAGTGCTCAGGGGAAGTGCGCACTGAACTCCCAGCAATTGTTCTAGGATAGTTCCTCTTCAAATAGTCAGTTTTGGAGCTATCACAGCCTGAGTGGAATTCACCTGAAGAACCCTGGACATGAAAAAAAATTACTTCTAATCATCAATAGTTGCACACATCTTAGTAGAGATGAGGATGTGGGAGGTGGGAACTGCAATCTTCCAGCTTCTGAGAAGAGGAGGAGGAGGAAGTACAGGGCCAATGCCAGCTGATTCTGCTCTCTTACTTTGGAGAGAGGAAGAAACTTTCCTTCCATTCTTCCTCATTGATGACTAAATCTAAAATCCACTGTGGGACATTCACAGTCCACTGTATGGAAAAACACTGAAGAAAAGCAAACTCTGCTTGAAGAAGGCTGAACAGAAGTTCTCACAGAAACAGAACGTGTGTTTGTGCAAGTGTATTAAGTATGTGAAAGACTGTATTAAAGTAAATCAACTGGAATTCATTTGAAAACAATCATAGAGTGACCAATCTCTAAGAGGTAGATCAGCATCATTCTACAAAACCTGTGTCACAGAAGTTGAGTATGGAAGAGTCAGATCAGAAATGTCTGTATCTCCTCTGGTGTGCTTCACTCACAGAAAGGGTTATGAAAGGTTTTTTCTCAGGATTCACAGTACCCAGGAATTACATTCCTGACATTTCCTACACAAGTGGAGCAGCTTCTTTGCTTCACAAAAAGGTTAACATTGTGACACCATAACCTGTTCCACAGAAAAGGAAAAAAAAGGAACAAATAGTAGCCAGTGTCCCTACTCTCTTCCCAAGACTCTCCCTTTCCCACCCTCTAGGTTTGGGCTATCCCTGAAGGGCCTGTACACAAAAAATACTGCAAAACAGAAGAAACTGGAAGTCTGTGTGTGGGCACAAAATTGTGATATTTTTAGGAGCTGAGGGGGTGGGATAGTTTACATGATTGCACTAATTGGATGGATGGATGGTCTGATACAGGCCACCAAAACCAGGAGAAAGTTGATGAAATCGGCTGTCATCAGCTGAGAGGAGAAGCCTTTTGACTGCAGGCCCTGTTTCTGTCAGAAACAGGATAAGTGGACAGAAACGCATGGTGTGCCAGGGCAGCTCAGGCTGGGCATCAGGAAGAATTTCTTCACTGGAAGGGTAGTTAAGCATTGGAACAGGCTGCCCAGGGAGGTGGTGGAGTCATCATTTGTGAAAGCATTTAAGAAATGACTGGATGTGGCACTTAGTGCTGTGACTTAGTTGATGGTGGTGTTCAGTCAGAGGTTGAACTCCATTACCTTGGAGGTCTTTTCCTACCTTAATGATTCTATGACTCCCTCTGGGGGGGTTCACCTGCCAGTATATCTGCCTGGGGGGGAAACAAGGAAGGGTGTAAGTAATCCCAGAGAGCTATCCTGAAGGGCACCTTCTTCATAAAAGATATAGACAAGTCAATTAGGAGAGGCACCTCTCTAATCTGCTACTCATTAATGTAGATAAACTAGTTAAAGTGGTGAAAGTTGATTACAGTCTTGGTTGCAGCAGTCCTGAGGGTGATTTAAAGATCCTGAAAGAAGTGAGGTAGGTGGGTAGCAGAATAGTGATCTGGAGCTTTGGAACAGCAGACCTATGCTTGTGCAGGGAACTGGCAGGCAGGATCCCACTGGAGCTATGGCAAAGGGACCTAGGAGGCCAGCTGATCTCCAAGAAAAACCTCTTAAAGCAGAACAGACCATTCTGATGTGCAGGAAGTCAAGCAAGCATGGCAGGCGGCCAGCTCCGCGTAGGGGGAATTCCTGACAGAGCTCAAACTCTAATAGGAAGTGTACAGGAGGTGGAAGTGGGGACAGACTACTTGGAGAACTGAGACAATGCCTGAGCACATAGGAAGGCAGGAAAATAAAAGCTTATCTGTAGATGAAACATGGAAGGTGTGCAGAATGCAACAAGAAGTATTTCAGCAGTAAGGAAAACATGGATCCAAGAGAAAAGAAGACCAAAACCCCCACCAAGGTATGAAATATCTGTTTGGCTGGGAAAGTCTGCTCTCAGGTCTCCCTAAAGGTAGGGGCAGAGTCTATGCAAGTGCAGCATGACCCAAAGTAGAGAAAAAGTGCATTAGGGGCCACTTCAGCAAATGAAACATCACAAAAGGTAGTAGGAGGCTGGACTAGATGACCTGGGGATGTCCCACCGAACCTGAATTAGCTATGATTAAAATTCCCAGGGATTACCATTAACTCTTGCTATCCAAAAAAGAAACAAAGTGTCATCTCACCCTGTCACAACTTAACCACAACTATGCCAAAGCTAAAAAGCTGGTGTATTTCAAAGACAGAAGACATAACAATGCTTACCCAAAATGGTGACTTTAATTTCACTAACAGTTCTTATCCATATACACTACTGCCAGATACTGACATCTCTAGAGTTATGTTTTTAGACAGCAATATCTCAGGTGAGAACAAGATGGGGCCAAACAGTGCTGCCCTCTAAACCATATCAGAAAAGCTGATATCATTGCTTCCCTCATTACCAAAGGGTTTGCATCAGAGATTTGGTGGCTGAAATTTAATCCTATTACACTCTAATATTAAAAAGTCCCCTTAGAGTACGTCAGAGCAACCATTAGAACAAAATAGAGGGGGAAAAACCCCTACAGGGGCACCTTCCAGTGGAGCACAGTAATAGCCACTTTGAAGGAAAAATACAGACAGGTATATTAGCTCTGTGAAGAGACCAAAACAGAAAAATATTTAAATTTAAGTGAAACATCAGTATATTATCAGGTCTCTGTAAAGGTCCCTTCACTGAACTATCAGCCAGGCAAGTTCCTTTACATGTTCCAAATTCATTGTTACCTTGCAAACACAGAAAGCCACCATTTTAATTATGATTTTTAAATAAAGCAAGGTCAAGGACTAAGGCAAGCCTGCTGCAACAATCAAATACCAACTACACAATTAGTTCCAGAGCTACAGCAGGAGGGAGCTGAGCAGTAACAATCTGTGCCTTTGGACAATAAAGCTTTTGAAGTTTAAGCCTTTTTCAGACCCTTCTTAGAAGCTGAAACATTCTCAGCTGAGTACATGCACTCATAGATGTTCACTTTAATGAACTGAAAGTGTCAACTTCCCATTGGTGCGTCAGATGGACTTTTTCTCAAGCAGTGGAAACAATTGTCTAGGCAGCCCTTGCGTGGGGCTGCAGACACCACCAAGCTGCTAAAGTACCTTTTATAATAAATGTGAAACTGTGAGGAGAGACCATTCATTCTTGACCTCTGAATCAGGAAGTCCACTCATTCAAGCAATTACCAGCTCCTGTAGCAAAACACATAACATTCACACCATCTCCACTACTCCTCCTCCGGACATAAACTCACAAAAAGCCACTCAGAGGCTTCCTCAAGCCCACCTGGAAAACCAGCAGGGGCTTTTTGCAGATGTACTTTATGGTACTCTAAGGTCAACAGCTAATTTCAGCTAGGGTAAGCCATCTGCCATTAATTTATTATTTCCTTAATGTAACTTGCACAGAGTGGGTAGGTTATAAAGGGAAAGACCTGACAACTATGATGCAGCCAAATTGAAACAAGGCTCCCCATCAACAAACCAGCCAGTATTAACAAACATATCACACCACATGCTGGGTTAATACAATATTCCACCACAAACAAACACTATGGTTGCACTGCCTACACCATTATCATCACATAGAGGAAAAATCTGTCACAGGAACATGACCTCTAGACTGATGTAAACCAGGTGCTTCACAATGGCGATGCTGTTTTGTTTCACTTTGAAACTCTTGCAACGCATGGGTTAATCCCCACTCCCTGCCCAGAACCTTCCTTAGAAGCCATAAATAAGCTTTCTGTCTCTGTTGGTAAAACCAGAGACATGAAAGATTAATCTAAAGACTAGAAAGTAAATGAACAATAATAACAAATAGAATGCCAATTTACTAAAACAAATAAATCAGTGAGCAGATTGCTTAGAGTGTTTCACTATCTGTTCTGAAAGGTTTTCAAGGTAAAACCCGATAAAGACCAGAGCAACCTGATCCCACCTCAAAGCTGATCCTCCAGCAGGAGGCTGGACTGGTGAATTTCCCAAGTATCTTTTGCCTTGAATTATTGCTATTCCTGCTACACAGCTTTCCTGAGTTCAGCCTCTGACTAAAGTGATGCCTTACGTTTTAGCTTTTATGTCTTCCAGATTCTGTACTGTGTAAAATATAACTCTGAAGTTCATATAAAGTGTTAGCAAGTTCTCCTCACAGTATATTTAGACAAAACAATCCTTTTCCAGCCCAAGAATCAAGGACACCATTGCAGCTTCAGGCACAAAAAGTATAAACAACAGCAAATTGAGGAGAGCAGTCTGGGAGGATGGGACTTCATAACCTGAAGCTATAACTGGACAATTAACCCCTGTATGTAAATGGACCAAAACTTTTATAAAAGTGTGGAAACGTGTGACCCATGGTCCATCTTGGGTGTAGCCTCGGCCAGGCTCTTGTACTGCCCAAGCTGTATCCTTTGAGGGCTTTTTTAATAAATGCCCAATTTATTCCTTTAACACTGTCTAGCCTCTGTTCTAGGTAGACTCTCCAGGCATCAGTTTTTGGCAACTTTGCCAGGACAGAAAAACATCTGAAAAACCCCTGGATGAGAGGAACACCCAGCTCCTGCCCCTGACTCTTGCTGGCACCCCCAGGGGGCCCCAGCTGTGGTCCAGAGGGTATCAGAGCCCAAGAATCCTCGGATCTGGAACAGAGGCACATGACTAACTGAATAAAGGTGGTATTTTGTTTGTTTTAGCACCTGAGTTAAGTGTTAAGGGATCCCTTATGGTTTTCTTTAGTGTGGAAGGATCCCAGTGGATCCAGACACAGCTGTTTTTACGTTCGTTTGTCGCTCTCCATCTCATCCACTAGTGGCGGGAGGGGACACCCTCTGAAAGAGCAGAGTTTTAGCACTGCAGTTTTGAGTTTTGGTCTTTGGCCAGTGGTGGTGCAGTGATGAATCTCTTCAAGTCTGGCATGCTCAAAAGCAGTCTTCAGAATCAAACCTCTCCTTGTAGGCTCTCCAGCCTTTTAATATTCAAGTGAGAAAGTCATTAACCCTCCAGCCCAGTAAAACTGAACCATGATCATCACCTATTGCCAGGCAGTGCAGCAACTTTGAGAGTGCACCAGCAAGCTGGGCCCTTGAAACAGCATTGCAAAGGTGCTAGAGAATATCTAGAAGGATGGCCAGGCTGTAACACACCTGTGCTAGACTTGACTACCCTGCCAAATTTCAGGGCTCACTAGAAACCACAATCGCCAAGAAGTTTGTAGCCCACACTTCACACCTGTCCTTGAGCTGATGTACCAGTACGGCAAGCAGGGTGGCAGTGGGTGGCATCTTGCAACTGGTGTGGCCTCAGTCTGTCTCCTGGAACTGTCAAACTAGACTGAGTCATTCAGAACCAAAATTTGAAAGTGAAGCCAAAAACCTCTGCAAGATGCCTTTCCTGATTACTAGTGGCCACTGGATGCAGACCTTCCCCGACTGCCACCTTGTGTCTTCTGAAAGCACTGCCAGCAGGAGCAGGATGCTGCACCAGGACTTTTCTCTAGAGCTATCAATCTCTGCTAAACATTGATTTTCTTAAGCAACACAGGGAGCAGTGCAATCAAAACTTAAGCCAGACTTGTAAAACAAATCTGTCATCTGGTTTTTATTTTAATCGGTTCCTGGCTAGCAGCACTCCAGACTAATTGCCTTAATGAGTCAGAACTCTCTTTGAGAATCCATTGGTTGTCACATTTATTTTGATAAGAATAGTATCAAAATACATTTGCACTTTTATTGGTACATGAAAATTCACCACCTTTTTTTTTTCTCCCTGGAGAGTACATCTAAGTTCTGCTTAAAAACCTTGTCTGTCCTTTGAGGTATGTCCACTGAAACACCAACCATGACATGCCAGGGACAAAGAACTGGAAATTATTTAAAATTTGGACAATATTTAAGATATCCCTGATGCTGATCCCTAAAAATCTAGTGCTGGCAATGGAAAACAGCAGTGGGAGACTACAGTGAACATAAAACAGGAAGTCTCCATGGCCACAAAGCACAAACTTCTGTACTGGCCACACCACTCTCACTTACAAGCAGAGTATGTCCTTTCCTGGGTGACTTTCCCAACAAGGGACTGCCAGAATGCCACCATAAAAGGGAGGAGGGGTGTTTCAGTGACTCATCCTAGAGGAAAAGCAGGCCATAACTTCCACACTCCAAAAGAACAAGAACCACACAAATTATTTTTGTTTCCAAGCAGTGACATTCAGATGAAGTATGTTTTAAAAGCTGGATATCCAGTGTAACCAAGCTTCTGCCTTGGTTACACAGAAAAGGGCAAACCAAATTGAACCTAGGTGAACATTACCCTGAAAAAGCAATTTAACCTTTCAAGTTAAACTAAGTCTCATCACAACCAAAAATAGTTACATCTTTTAAAATCCTGGCAAAGTCCAGTTCTAGCTGAAACACAGCAAGTGATATGGCTGATCATCTTCTGCATTTGCAGCAACTGTTGAGTGATCCAAGAGCACCACACACTCCTTATAAAAATCAGGCATCCAATATCCTTTCTTGTTAGTTATAAGGAGGACTATTCTCTCACCTGAAGACCAAGATATGAGAAAACTGGTAATTTTTTTTTTCCAGACAGTGTCAAATTTCATAGCAAATTCTCATTAAACAGCTTTAAGAAGCAACTTTCCATTCTATCACAAGTTATCCCATGTTATGAATAAGGTGTAGTGATTGGCTAATACAAATGAGGAGGAGTTATCAAGTATGGTGGGAAGTTGTGTTAAGGTTTACAGCTCTTTTGACATGTACTTTTGCGGTTCCAATTTGGTTTTTTGGTTCCAATTTTGGTTCCAATTTTCTGTTCTCCCCTCAATCCTCCCCTTCCCCCTTCTGTGGTTACTGCCTGGCAGCTCTGGCTGACAGGGCTGTCAAAACATGTTGGGGGGGACACACACTCCCTTGCAGGAGGCAGCAGTGAGTGGGGGGCACTGTGTGCCAGGAGGCCTGGCAGGGTAACACTGCACAGCCATCAAGATGTGAGAGAGGCTCCACCAGTGAAAGGCAGGAGGACTGACAGACCTTGGGAGGAACCAGATCTACAGCTATGGGAAAAGCCAGGGACTGTGGGAGGCGATGGGAGGACATATAAGGACTGTTCATGAATATTAATGTAGCTGATTCCACCTTGAGTATATAAAAGGTAGACATGCCATTTTGTGGGCGAGCCTCTGGTGAGGAGAGTCTCACTACGCTCTCAGAGCTTTGCTTTGTAACTTTAACGGGTTCTAGTTATATTTTATTTACTCATTCCCGCCTGGGGTCTGAGTCATTTATAACATCCCACCAGACCAAAATGCTTAAACATACTCAGCCAAGCTCTTCACATATACCCATTATCCTTTCTCTAT
Organism: Pseudopodoces humilis; assembly: GCF_049639895.1. Lineage (NCBI taxonomy): Eukaryota > Metazoa > Chordata > Aves > Passeriformes > Paridae > Pseudopodoces > Pseudopodoces humilis. The sequence goes on along the minus strand of NC_142205.1, from coordinate 8,931,806 downwards.
GTTCGCACATATTATTTCAGCTCCCTCCACACTTCTCAGCAGGAAATGGCATGTACTAGCTGGATTTGCTGAAACCATTCTGAGCTGATCATTGGAAATTAGCTCACTCCCATGCAAATAAGTACATCTGCTACGAGACAAGGATCCTCATTCAATGCAAAACTTCCTGTGGCTGATGAAAGCTCTCATTTTCTATTAGCAAAAGTAAAGTGAACCAAACAAGTCATGTGCTTTCCTGAAATTAATTTCTAGCAGACAGAAACTATTACAATTCTATACAGTCCACAATCACTGCTGCAGATCATTTATATCCAAGCTGAACTACCTGAGGTCTTTCACATTTAGAGTTTTTTAGGCATAAAACGTGTAATGATGATTCACTTCCTCATGCATCAGATGGTGATACTGCCATCAGGTAGCCAGTCCATGCAATAATGATCTCAAAATGCAAGCTACACCATTAATTAGCATTTAATGTACCCATCACTTCACTTATTAAATATTTCTGCTAAACTTCATGACATCTTTCAGATGAAAATTCCCTCCACTGGCCTGTTCTGTGATCTGTAGACCAAAGACCTTTCAGGTGTACAAACAGAATATTTAATAACAGCTACCATTATTTTAGAAGTACAAAAGTGATACTCAGTTTTAGGGTCACTTCACCGTTCCTATTCCCAGCAAGAAATGTGGTCATGGATGATGGAAAACAGCAACCAGATTAACCCGATACCCCCTGATATGGTAAAACCAAAGATTGATTTACTTTAGCCAGGAGCAAGAGGTGAGACAATCCATAGAAAATTGAGCACTAAGGGTTTGGACTGGAATCCAGCCACAGCTGTGATATACATGCTTCTTAATTCATGAGAATCTACCAAAGGATTAGTACAGAAAATTAGTACCAAAAGATTAGTACAGGAAATCTACAGCTCCTATCCATCCCAGTGACTGCCTCCTCCAGCAGAGGACATACTGTTATTGTGGCAGGAATGAATAAGAGAGAAACACCAGACCTCTCCTCTCACCAAATGCTGTTTAAAGAACAATGAGGAGTTTTTTTACTTTGTTCTGACCCCACCAAGGTTACTGACAACAGCACAGGGCACTCCATTGCTTTTCAGTGATGTCACTGCTCACACATGTAGAAGAACCCAGCACAGTGCTGGCACTTAAAGCATGCACAAAGTAACATCTTAACTGAACAAATTAAGCCCCATAAGATTAACTCTGAAGTTCCGCTGTCAAAAAGCCTGAGGAGAACATTACTGCTTACACAACCTCATTGCTCTTCAGGTATTTCCAGGGAACCGCAGCCACAAGGTCTGTAGGAGCAAGAAAGATCAATGTGATGATCTGGGAGGTAGTGAGAGTAAATGGATTAGAAGAGAACACATAGTACAAAAATCGCCACAAAGCAAGAGTATAATGCTTCACAGTGCTTCTCCTTTCTTTTATCCAGTGACAGTTCTTGTCTAAATCCTCATGACATAAGACAGGCTTATAATTCAGCCACAGACTTAGGTCTCTGAATGTCAGTGTTCAGTTTCAAACTCCATTTCAGAGGTACACTGAGCTGAGGTAGCTCTGGGGCAAAGCTGTTTCATCTCTGTGCTGATGCTTCTTCTGTAAAATGGAGTCAAACTGCATATACTTCCTGCCTCACTTGTTCCAGATGTACATCAATGTGGGACCATCAGTGTCAGCCTGGAGATATCTCTACCACAGTTCAGATCCTCATCAATAATCCTCCTAGGAAAGACCAGTTCTTAGTGCAGTGATGAAGCTACTGGATTGCATGGACTACAATAAACCAGAAATACTGTCAGCTGGTTAGGGCAAAAACCATTTAAGAAAGTGATTAAATTAGAGTATTTCACCAAAAGAAAGTAACACATTTCCAAAGAGTAAAAGACACAAAACCTTGTATAATAATTTATAACAATCTTTTTTACATGCTTTACAAATCCAGTTAAAATGCAAAAAGGAATTGCTAAAAACCTTATAATGAAGAAATTTTTTTTTAAAGCTACTTCAAAATAGCAATTTTTTTCCTTCTTCATTTACCCTCAGCTACCTAATTTCAGTTATCATATAAGATATGGCATCTGAAGCTGTGCAGAGTACAATACTTGCTCAGCATAGCCATAGAATGGCATATCTTATTAAGTTTAGGCCTACGAAACACTACCACAACAGAAAAAAAAAATAAAATAAAGGGGAAGTAGGTAACATCTATGCAATGCTTAAGCCTTACACAGTTAAAGCAATGGTACCTTTAAGACCAAAACTATTTTAGATCATTACATTAAAACACGGCATCAATATTTACACATATAACTGAAGTAATATGCTTGTTTTTCAAACTTATGCTGCATTATCTCCTGCAATCTAACACACAGACTGCATTCCAGGCTATACCCCAAAAGAATTAGGTTTTGTGGTGGTGGTTTTTTTTCCTCACAGTCATTTCAAAACACTAACACTTCCACAATTTCTCAACCAGCTGCACTGTTTCCTTATTGGGTGACTTTTGTTTGGGTGATTCTGTATTACAGCAACATTCAAGATTGCTTAAGTCACCAACAGCCAAACATTATGAAGTGTCAATTGACATCAAAACCAAATCCAAAGCAGAGATGACAATCTCCCCATTGAAATACATATGGGGTGCTGGGTTTATTTTTTTAAAAGAAACTATGCAATAAACAAAGTCAGCTAGCCAGCCTGGAGACAGCAATCTGAAACTGTATTTGGGTTCCAACTGGTTTTAGTAAATGCTTCACCCACATCTTCAGACCATGCCAGGCTCATAGGTTGCTGGTATGAGAAAAGCAAACCGGCAGCAGGTCATGCCAGATCTTCTCTCTCCCTACATCACATCATTTAAAGGACTCCAACCCAAAGACAGACATACCTTTGCATGGAAATGACTTCAACTTTTTAAGGCTTCTCTTCCATGTTTATTCGATCTGCATGCGTTGTACAGATTAGCACGTCCTAGTCCAAGGCACTGCCAAAATTTATTGCCAGTGCCTAATCCTTTCAAGCCCCTGACTCCTACACCTACAGTCTTCCAAGTCATGCAGCGATGACACTCCTGTTGCACAAGTGTAGATTAGTGTCCAAAAAGGCATCTGCATGGGGAAAGAGAAAAAAAATCAGGCTATACTGGTTAACAGTGACAAAAAAAAAGGACACAAAGTTCAGATCACATGAGAATACGCCAACTCTCTCCAGTAACTCATCTGTGACCAGTCTGGACTGACCAACTGGTAAGATGGGCTAAAAATGGATTTCAGAAGAATGATTACAGTAATGATCACCACTGGTGGTCTCTATGTGAACTGAAATGAAGAAACATCTTGGAAGAGATTAACAGTCTTGATGTGGCAAGATGACTGACTCTCATGCTGCACAGTCAGAACACTGACCTGCTTAACTCTTGCATTTACACTTACTCATCTCATTATCTCCTTATCTAGCATTATATCCTCAGCTGTAGCTCTGCAGCAAATTTAATAAACATCTGAAACTTCTTTTGACTTTATACATGCATTTACATAACTCTTCCACCAGTTCTCAACTACCTGTTATGCTTCTGTACCACTTAAAAAACTTAAAAAAGCAGCAAAAGACAGTATGGAGAAGCTGAGTGATGTCCTCACGGCTTTCTCTAACAGGCTGTTCCAGAAATTACTTTGCTTCATGTTAAATAAAAGGTCTCAGAGTAAGGAGCATTACATAACAGACTTAAGCCCTCTACCTCACAATTCTAGTCTTACCCATTCAGTTTATTTAGCCAGCTCCTCCCATAATTACACTTCAATACTGCAGGCAGTTGCAATTTTTTTATTACTATTACTATTTTAATAACCCTCCCCTCTCCCAGTCAATACACAATTTCATGCCTTTTGACTCAAGAAGCATAATTCATGACACAAAAAGGGTAAGATTTTCTGCAAGACTGCCTTCAGAAAGCTTCCCCACCTGGGGAAATACACAGGCATGACCAATGTAAATGACAAAAAGGCTCACAGGCAGCTGAGTAGAATAAATGAAAGAAAGAATTTCACTTTAGACCACAAAATGGCTTGGGCAAGTGATATGCACCACAATTACATTACTGAAAAGGTTCATTAATTCTTCAAATGGACTTTTCAAACTTGAACTCAGAGTCTAAGAAGGAAAGAGACATCACCTTTTAAAGCTTGTAAAATAGATTGATGGCAGGAAAAGGAAAAGGTAGAAGGCCCATATAAGATAAATGCCAGCAAACTGCATTTTCATTCTCTCTTCAAGTGGAAAAGTTTTTTTACTTGCTAACTAGAACACAGGGACTTTATCTGCAGACTGTTACAGGAAGTAAGAGTACACAAAATTAAGAAATCTCAGAGATGACCTTGCATTAAAGGATAAAGGCAACAGTATTGTTGCTACGTTAGGTACTAGGCTACCAGGGAACACTTCCCCTCCCATTTTCAATCCTTCTAGCCATCACATCTTTCAGTCAGCAAGTCTACACAACTCTGACTGCTTCCAGCCTTGAAATTTCACTCACAAGAACAAAGAGCTCATAGCCTGATACAAACAACATATATAAGTGAAGAAACTGATGTAACATTACACAAAACTTGGATTTCCCCGTTACTCTGTTAAGACTGTCCCAAGAAGACCTCTCTTGCAAGCTGGTTATATCTAACTTGCCCTCAATTTAATACAAAACAAACCATCCAAAAAACATGAAAACCTCAATTTAACTGCCTTTAGCAATAGTGTAGAATTTACTTAGTAGTCAAGCAATAGTTGGACAAAAACTCGTACCAGGTCTTGAAGACAGACTGTATGACACAAGGTACGTATGGTCAAATATTTGACTTCAAGTGACTTGATTCCTATGTTTTCTCCCTTTTGGAAGAAGACAGCTTTGCTGTTTATAAATTTCCAGCTGAACCATTCCCGCAAGAGATGATACAGATGAGTGGATTGAAGCATAAAAATCTGCTGAAGCAACAGCAGGCAGCAATACACACATCTGGTCTGATGAGTTTGGCATTGCAGCTTTTCTACTCCAAACCCCTAGATTCAAATCTCGTATTTCAGCTACAAGCAAAACAACCTTGGACAACATCATGTTGCTTGCGTGCAACTCCTCCACCCCCCTCAAACCAGCACAAGCCATTGTAGCAACGTGATTTGAGTGAACGGGCTGTTTAGGGGAAACAAGAATGGGAAAACAAGTCCAGACATCTTTCCCTCAGGAAAATCAAACTTGTGTATGCTGGTTGAGTGACATATTTGGTGTGGAATGCATGCTAGTTTATGCGGTATCAGTGATAATAATTTGTGAGTGTATCAGTATAGATTTTTATTTATTCTTCCATTTAATGCTACATGTCTCTTCACAGATATTGCACCTGTGCATTGCTTCCTCTCTTCATTGACAGCAAGCTGGATGTAAGTATTATTTACAGTGAAAACATCACATTGTCATGTTGCAAGTTAATGAATCTGAAATTGTCAGCCTATGGGTATTACAGCACTGTCTGAGATCTTCATTTTACTTTTCTGTTCAGCTTCCAGAAAAAAATGGTGAAGGAAAGGGAGGTTAAAAGTTGATATGAGATTCCTGAATGCTTCTCACTGGCAGAATGTTTGTCTTTGGGCAACTTCTAGAAAAGAAGTGTCCAGTGGATCCCTCTATGCAGATTTGTGGACAGCTGTATTTCTACAACACAGACATACTGGAAGGAAAAGGTTGGTTAAAGAAACATCCAGACTACACACCCTCTGCTCTCCTGGCAACTCTGCCCAAGGCACAAATAACAACACAAAAAAAGACTGCACATTTCTCAAGAAAAAGCAATATTAAAGGCTATGGACCTGTGATTCAAGTGTGAAAACCCAGTTCAAGCCATTCTAAAATAAGACAAACTAGTAGAAGATTTTAAAACATCCCAGAGAAGAACCTATCAGAGAGGGCACAATCAATAGAACTCTTTTGGATTTTCAGAGATAGAAATTGACACCATCCATTTCAAAAATCCCACTTATACTTATCTCTATAAGAAAACCAGTAAAAAGCTCAAAAGTAGTTACAGGAAAACATAGGCTTACCTGGCATGCTTTTTGACATGGGTATATTGATCCAGAGTACATCAATGAGTTTCTTTCACATCTCTAAGCACTGAACTAAGAGAAGCCCAACTCTCCTAAAAGCAGCAGCAAAGCTGAAACTAAACACACAGACCTGTGAAGAACAGAAATTAGTCATTCCCCCCCCCCAAAAAAAAACAAAGGGTTGGCATTGCTACTTCTTTGTTCAGTGGGAAAACAGAAGAGAAAAAACATCTTCCTTTCAATGACAGTTCACTTACATCAGGTGTTTGTAGCAGCAGTACAAAATACAGTATTTTTCTGATTAACAAAATGACAAACAGGGCAACAAGTGACAGATGTTGCTGGCCATTAGGAAGGCACTGAAAATCTGGAAAACTGGAATTCTTCTTAGAAGTCTTTTCTGGTGGGCAGGAAGAAGAAAGGAGAATCTCAAATCAATACTTCCGTGACTTCACTTGAGAGAACTCCCCTATCAAGGGTTTGAGTCTCCAGATTTCTTGGAGGTTTAAATTCAAAGAGCCAAAGACAACAAAGATACTACACACCTAATCTTGCTCAGATGTATGTTACAACAGAGCAACACATGTTCTTTGGTTTTTTTTAGAACAGCTTCTTCAATTGCAGGTTACACATCTTCATTTGTACTGGGAGATGTGTGAAACTGTAATATTAATGTAAACATTTACTCCAGTAACCATTCAATTTCCCCATTATGATACTAAATTGATACTAAAGTGAAAACAACCTAATCTTTCTCTGAAACCAAAGGCAACTTGCAAAGCCTTTTTGAACAGCAGTGAGCACAACAAACGCCTACACACTAAACAGTCACTATATGAATTAATTTTTAACACATGAAACTTCTTTTCAGCCTATGGTGAAATCTGTGTAGCCAGCACTCTGAACCTCAGCTACAGTTTTAGGTTGCAATGATGCCACACCAAAAAGACATGCTGAAGATTTTTGAATTCTCAGTTACATTACCTCAGGAAGCAGCAGTAGCGAATGCCAAGCAGAAGTAAGACATCTCTGTTTAAGCGTTGTCTTAGAGCATTCGAAATCAAACTGTTCAAGGTACTTATTTTGTGCAGTTATGCCCCCTTCTATTAAGGAAATGCCTTACAGCAACACTGGTATCTGCAGACAGGCATAAAACAGATATGCCACCAGCCACCTCCAGAACTTTGGTTCCATCTTTCATGCAGGTTAAATTTAGTAAGGAATAGAGGCATAAGCTACACTACTGCTATCAAAGCAGGCCACACTCAAACTTGGAATTATTTCCCCTTTCAACTCTCTTAACCTACTCAGCCATGATGTATTATTTGCAGAAGTCTCCTCTGCTCAAAGTTAGCTTGAAATATAATTTATCTGAACTACACAAATACCAATGAGGATGATTTATGCTTACAATTAGTTGTACCTCAACAGACTTCACATAGCTACTTACTTAATACAGGCATTAAGAAATAAGCTCATAATTCAGCAAATCCTTAATAAAACCATTTAATGAATGGAGTAACTAATTCACTTGCCCAAGGCCACAAAGTGGTAGAACTGAAGCCAGTACTTTTCATAGACTCATGAAATCATTTTGGTTGGAAAAGCCCTCAGAGATCATCAAGTCCAACCTTGATCCAACCACTGCCACATTACCAGAAAACCATGCTCCCAAGTGCCACATCCACACATTTTTTGGATACTTCCAGGGATGGTAATTCCACCATCTCCTTCACAGCCTGTTCCAATGCCTGACCACCCTTTCAAAGAATAACTATTTCCTAGCAATGAACCTAAACCTCCCCTGGCATAACTTGAGGCCATTACCTCTTACCACGTCACTGGTTACCTCCCCTCAAATCTCCCAGACTAAACCATGCTTATCTTCACTTCATTATGAAATTATTATAAAGTAGTATGATTTGCCTTTAACTTCTCATCAAGGTGCACAACATCAGATCCATGGAGACTCATTCTAGGTGCTTTCTGTTTTGAGAGTGGGAGCATATTATGTGTACCAATACGCCACGATGGAACACATGGCAAATACCTTTGAAGGATATTACAAATACATACACACACTCCTCAAATGCAAAAAGTACGACTTCTCTTGTCTTCACCCAGGGTCTCAAGAAAAAGAAAAGCAGTCATACTCATGTGTCACTCTTGAAACTGCTTTGTTAGTAGAGAATAAAGCCAACTTTTTTACCCAATTCCTAATAAAAACAAATGTAATGAGTTTTCTAGCACCATTAAAAATCTTTTCAAAGTATTCCAGTTCTAGAGAAGGTATGATCTGCACCAATATTCACCCATGTGACATCAAGCAGATTTCCCAACCCTATCTTAATTTGTTGAGATCCTTGTCATAGTAATGACATGCACTGCCATCTTGTGTCATGGTTTAGAACTGAAGAAGTCTGAGAAACTGGGTTTCACACATGCTTCCATCTTCCACTTCAACAGCAATTTCTTATTTCTTCCCCAGCCACTGTTCCACATGAGCAGTCTCTCCAGTAATATGTTATTTATTTTTATATATATATATATATGTATATATATATAAATAAAAGGTCTAACTCAGGCTACAACAACCTCCATGATTGCAAGGAACAAAGTTCATTCATCTCCACTAACTGGTGCAGGTGTTTTCAAGAGCACACAGTTTTTTAGTTCTGCTGGGACAGCTGGTGCTGAGTGGCATGGATATTTACCTTTTAGGTTTGAGCTGCTATTCCTCCAGCACAAGCAAACAAAACCATTGACAAACACTGCATTGACAAAAAATTTGAGTCTAAGATACTAAACCCTTCCTCAACTTTAATCTGAAGAAGAATAGAAGACGTCCCTTTTATGTTCCTGAATTACATAATGAAAACAGGTATTGTTCTCAAAATCTTTTCTGCAAGAGGAGACTAAGGGTTCATTTACCTACAATGGCTGGGTATAAACTGAGCAAATATATTCTGTACCAGGAGCACACACTGGGATAGGAGCTCCAGAACAAAAAGAGGGATGTGAAGTTGTAGATATTTCAATGGTCTGCAGCCAACCCGATCCTGCTACATCCGTGCCTCACAGGGAACATGAAAGTAATCGTCTGTCAAACCTTCCCAAGTCTAAAGCTGAGTGTAATTACATTGTGTTTTGCAATTCAGTCCCAAGCTCAGGGGGAGGATCACAGAAAAATGTGTTAACAAGTAGAAGAAAGAAAACTGTGCAAAAGTTCTGGGAAAGGACATTAATGGGCTTTGAAGCTGTATTGTACTTTTAAATGTGTGCTGAGTGGAAGATCCCTTTTTTTTTTACAAAAAAAAGGAAGACTGCCTTACAATTTGGGTATGGTGATCTAGAAGTAAAAAAGCTTCTGTTGTCTCTATTCTGAACAGAATATCAGGGAACTTCTCTAAATGTGCTTTCTTTACACAGCTCAAACTCACCCATCTTCTCTCTTGCTGGACATACTATGGAACAGCAAACCATTACTATATTGTTAACCATTTACCTGACAGCAGCATTGAACCTACCTACTTCACTACTGCACTGACATGAAAGTGGAAATTTTTGTATTACCTTTTCTCACAAATTATCCAAAGAAATAGAAACATTACAGTAATTCACAGAAACGTAGTTCTAGCAATCAGAAGGCACCTTCCTTGCTCTAGCAGACAGTTTTTCCTATCATGTGAGCTGGCAAACAGAGAATATATTGAAGTTGATAAGCATTCACTGACCAATTTTGACACAAGCTGATATTAAGTTTGCAAGATTTTTTTTTCTTTCTTCCCTTTCCCCACCCATGCAGAAAAAAGCAAGACACAAGTCATCTGCCATACTAATGTATTCCATCTTTCAAAAAGAAAGACATGATTTTAATATTACTTAACAATATGTTAAAAAAGTAGCCAGTTAGGCTTCAGTGTTAATACAATTATACACTCTATAACAGATTTGATAGTGTGAGTACTGTTCTTTTTTAAATTTTCTCATTCTGCAAGTATTCTTACACAAGCTGGCTACAAGTCAGGAAGAAAAAAATCAAAACACAAATAGCGTAACTTGTACACTCTTAAACAGTAGATTGTGAAAGAACTGAGGGAATACTTGTCCCATAAGAGCCCCTTTTTCATGAAGTCATGTCAGGAGAACTCTGGAGCAGATGAAAGCACAACTGACTAGGTCCATTCCTTTGTCAGGAGTCAGAATGACAAAACATAGCTAGATGCAGAAGTGACAGGAGCCACTGCAGATGATGCAACCTAGTATTTTGGCCTCCACCCAAGCCTAAGCAATTTAAAGTCTCTGAGGCCAAGGCATTCAGAAGGAGATGGAAAAGAGCTATTGTTCCAACTCCAACGGCATACAGCTACAATCAAGTAAGTCTCACTCACAGACTACAAGCACACAAGCTAACAAATTCAGGTAGAAAGTGGCAATTTTTCAGTCCGCAAGAATTATCAGGCCAAAGGGTTCAGTGCAGATCCACACAGCACTGGGGACAAGGCAAGGCAGCACTGGCTCAAGACCAGATAAGCTCTCAGCACAGCAGGACAGGTAAGTGGAGTTGTCGTTCGTCGATTCCTGCAGGGTTCCCTCCCTGTATTGTGTCATTTCAATGTGCAGCAAAGGTGGTTTTTTTTAAGCTAAAATTGGACCAGTTGATGGAAAGTCTCTGCCTTGTCTGTCTGGCAGAATCCAAGCAGAATCTGAAAAGAAAAAAGCAATAAAGTGAAACCAATATATTTAAAAATCAAACCACATGTGTTACACCTCTTTTGGAGAGAAGCTCTCATTCAGAAAGAAAAAACCTCTTAATAAAACCACACACGCATAAAAAATAACCCCACTTGTCCATCACTCAAATAGACCATAAACCAGTTACTTTTAACACCACTGCATTATCAGGATTAAGTGAAGGAAGTACCAAAGAATGATAAAGATAGACGCAGTGTGCAATATTAATCATGATGTCAGGGTGTAATTAAAATATCCATCTATTATATCACTACAAAGCAGGAAAAAATGATGAATGAACTACAAATGAAAAATATGTATTCAGCTGGCCTGTGCAGCTCATTGCCATGCAGGGTTACTAAAACAAGCCATGCTACTAGCCTTCCAAGTATAATGCTGGGAATTAACAAATGGTAGAGAACCTAGGCATTAAAGGTGCCTTAATGGCATTAAGTAGCTGTTTTTCTCCCCTAAAACAGCACCTACCAGGGCTTTTCAGACACCTTTTCTAAACAGGTATCCATAAAGACCTAGACAGTTACACACACTTCCTAACAGATGACAGTTAAGGAATAGAGTCCACCAATTAGTGAACGGATTACAAAACAGCATGCTTTAAAGTGCTAACTCTTCAGCTGGAATCACATTTGACTAATTTATCCCCAAAACTCAACTGTACCTCTACAAGTGTAAGACACTGTTTCATCCATCCTATTGAGAGCAAATAACTGATGAACAGAACTTCTCTATTTACTGCAGATGCCGCAAACTTGAAGGAAGTTAAGAATATTCCATAACAAAGACTTCTGCTATATCAACACTAGCACCATCTACCAAATGCCATATTTCACCTATAAAACCTACATTGTGATTTTTAAAAACTCCTTTAATTGGCACCACTCAGAAAAACAATTAGAGACTAGAGACCATGTATCTGTGACAATTTCATTATCTTGCACACTAACTCCATAAATAATTGGGTACATGCATTTTGTAGCAATAATAAGCAGCAGTTGTATTCAGTTCTTTTCAAGATCCTGACACATTACATCCCAGGGATGTAGGCCATGAAAACTACATAAATTTAGAAAATAAATCCATGCTAAAAGGCTTTTCTTGTAATAAATGGCTTGTGTTGCTTTGTGAAATACTACTGTTGAGTCCTAAATTATTAAATTGCAGGAAACCAATTTATTTGTGACATTACGGATTTGGCTACCATAACAAAAGGTTCGCTATATGTATTCATGAGGAACCAGCACAACCAGACACCATTGAAGAACAAATTTGAACAGATACCAGTGTTATGGAAGAACACGTGCTACACTATTTAAACTATTTAAATGAGCTGTCTCCTCATATTTGAGGAATACAGAGGTAACCAATATCACAGAATAATCTGAGTTGGAAGGGACTCACAAGGATCATTGAGTCTAACTCGCAATATGATGCACAAATCCCAAAATCAATCAAAGTGTACAGAAGAAAAAACTTTCACAAGCATAGGTTTATATTATGCTTTTATTGTCACTGTACTAGATCAGATGAATCAGGCTTTGAGCAACTTGTTCTAGTGGAAGGTGTCCCTGCCCATGGCAGGGAGTTGGGACAAGATGGTCTTTAATGTTCCTTCCAGTGCAAACTATTCTATGATTCTAGGATAAGCATCTCCTCTCAAGACTGCCATAAGACACTATACCACAGTTATACATCTCTAATTCATGTACAGTACAAAATTAACAACTAACAGCTTTTGTAAACAAGGAAGAAAATAAAACAAACAAACCTTTCTGAAGCATCTTTTTGGAAAATTAAACCTAAACACTTTTTCTTTTTTTAAGAAAACTAATCAGTGTTTGGTCTGTGTGGCCAATAAAAGAAATATTCACACAAACTTTGCTTATAAATAATGGTAATTCAGAATATTCTGAATGCCTTGATGAGAACCTGGGGGTCACATAGATAACTCTGGCACTCGCTTCTGAGTTTGTGCTATTCAGTTATGAGCTGTGCCCACAGATCACAGCTTTGGTGATTGTTACAGTGTTCAGAATGCCAGCTGTAACAGGATTTGATGTGTTAACAGCACAGGCTTTTCTGCCAGGAGTTAGTTATTAACTTGTGGGTTGGTGTGGTGTTCTTTTTGCTTGTTTTACAACCATGACATATGGGAAGAAGCAACAGCTTTATGCACAGGGACTACAGCAATTTACCTTTTAAAATACTCCACTTCTCGTTCTGTTTCATCCATTTCCACACTGTCTAGATCAATGTCTTTGGGTAGAAACACATCATCTACAAATAAAAAATTATGACACTGTTAGATTCCATAGGGAAGGGGGAAGGAGAGAGGAAGAATCTGCATTAAAGATGTCTTTGAAGAACTAAGTGAACTAGACTATTCATATTTACATAGACTATTCATTATTAATATTTACACTGAATTAATACACACTTATAATTAAAAAACACACTTCTTGAAACTCCTCTGTTAGTATCTCTACCCAGACCTGAAGGAGTAACACTGGTAAAAAAAGATTTAACAGTAAATGTACTGATTGCATAGGCTGCCAAAGATACCATAAATCTGGAATACACGTAAGAGTAACCAAACTATACAGAGGGCTTGATTTATCAGATAGCTGTTTAATGCCTGAAATTTTTGGTCTTGCTACTAAAAATGTAGCTCTAGAAATATTTTTAAAACACTATTTATAAAGAAAAATACTTTGAAACTTCTGAACTGTACAGTTGCTGTACTCCCTCTGGGACATGATGATCAGGCTGTGACTGCAAGAGTTTAAGTCATGCTAAGAACAATTAGATTTTATAAAAAGAAAAAAAATTAAAAACAAATATTTAACACATTAATGTTGTGAGTTGAATTATATGGCCTCAGCTATAGCAAAGAAGTCACCACAAAGCCTTTTGTTATATTGCACTATCTGAGCATATGGTTCTCTTTTGGACTTCAAAAAGAAATGCATCAGAAACCACTGCAGAAACCAATTTGAACATTTTCTTCTTGAAGTTTCTTTTTCACTGCATATATACTCGAGTCTCATTCCTGAAGCAGCTTTACAGTACATTCCAAAAAACAGGTGAGACAAAGAAAGTAACCAAAACCACCAAGTACACACCTGGACTACAGAACTCTTGAGATTATGAGAAGAGACAATTCATAATAAAGACACTTGTGGTAGCTTTAAAAGTTGCATGTATTTGCTATTCAGCTTACTTCTGAGGAAGCAGAAGGCCCTACAAACATGGGGCTTCCCCAACACTCCTAGTTTCCTTCAGCCTTTTTGTAACTCTGCTATAAGAAATGTCTTTAAGAACCAGAAATCTCACCAAAAGCAGTAATATTCACGTCTTTAACACTTTACTTGAAAACTCAGTTAAAACCCCCTAGTTTTGCTCCCTCTTTTCATGTTCTCTCAATTACCCCAGATCTACTTGTTTTTTTCCTCAGTTCATGCTGATTTGGTACATCAACCCTATATCTTAAAAAAATTATAACTATATTAAAACTCATACTGCAGTATCTTATAGCTCTCAAGTCAGAACTACTTAAAGTAAAAATCCAGTTCCAAGTCTACAGAGAACAGCATTGTTCTTTCTTGACAAATACAGAAACACATCCCTGTATTTTTTCACATTTAAACATTAACTTTGGGAAATTGTAAGTACATTTGACTTAAGTAGGAGAAAAAAAATGGTGGGGGGCAGGGAGGAGGACAAGATACAGGAAGGTACCCAAGTCCTGCTACAGTAAACACCCTCTTCCATATTTTCTCCTTCAAATGTCTCCTGTCTTCCCTTTTTGCTCCCAGTTCTGGAGTTGTGTCTTGCTCCAATCACTGGAGTACATTCTTCTTGGTAAATTAAAAGAGCCCAAACACAACACAGAGTAGGCACAAGAACTAAGGTCACAGAATGCTTCCACACTTTACTGCTGCTTGACGTACACGCAATGGAAAAATTAGGCATCAGATTTAAAGACAAAGATCATGGGCTGACCTAACCCAACCACAAAATCACTAAAAAAACCTCTAGCACCTCCTGTAACCAGGAATTACCTTTACATTTTTGTAGCAAAGCTTTACAAACATAAGCATTCTGAAACACTGGCAGAGACTGCCAAGGCATGAAGGTCTCTGTCTTCCTGTGCATCCCAGTCAGAAGAGCAGCGGGAATGGGTGTACATTGAATTTATGCAACATTACCACTCAGCCACAGGTGATGCCAGGGGAATGACCAGGTGCTCCCAGCAGACAGATGTCCACAAAACCGCCATCCCAACTGGCAGTCCCAGTACGGACCAAGGATGAGCAGGAATAAAGAGGTGCCTGAGAACAGCAGTTTGACTATTGCGCTGCCAAAGCCAATGGGCCAGAACTGTGTGCACTTCTCAGCTCTGGTATTAGCTGTTGCATGTGTTTAGGCAAACAAAAAATAAGCTGGAAATAAAATTATTCAAGTGCAACTTGCTTGACATAACTCAATCTTCTACAGTTTTATTATTTCTGAGAAATAAAAAAAACCTGTTTACTAAAATGAGCTATTTAATATATATATAACTTTATTCACTAGGTAACATCCCACTACAACTCTTCACTCTGGGAAATAAAAAATAGTAAATTAATTTCTGTATTCATTTACTTACCTGTTGATGTAATTAATATAAAATTGTTGATGTAATTAATATAAAAAAGTAATTATTTCCACTGCAAAAAAATGCATATTTATGCATGAATGACCATTCTTTGACTGCAGAAACCCCTTATTTCCTTTGCCTAAAGAGTAAGACTGACTTCTTACTAAACTCTTAATGCTATGAGAAATAATCTTGCTTTTAAAGAAATTCAAAATGGATTTCAACATACTACTGAATTAAACAATATATTTGTTTTAAGCAAGAAAAGAAAGCCAGTCTCCTGGAAAGCCTGACAAAACCCCCTACAAAACCTAGAACATATGCTTATTCATTTGTTTTTGAAGGCATCCAACACTTCTTTACTAAAACACTATCCATCTCTTAATTGTTGTAATTTCGATGACTTGAGTTTTCCTGACACCAGTTTTTCAGTTTCTCTGATCTACATTGGCAGGAACACCTGAAGATAAATATGTCAGACTTCTGGAATTAAATGGTAAGAACAGAAAATAACCCAAGTTCTTCAACTTTCTTACACACTTACCAATGGAATTGTTGACTTTGTCCCCTTTTTTCTTCTTGTTTTTCTTGTTCTTGCCTTTTGGTTGAGGAGAATCTGCAAGTATTAGCTTATTATTTTGCTGCTGTTCACTTGGTGATGGGGATTCACTTGTCACAGGTGCTTTCTCTTCCTTTATATGGTTCAACTGTTTTTTATTGTTATTGTTTAATTTCTTCTCATCTTTTTTAGGTTCTGCAAGTGTTGGGAGCTCTGCTGCTTTTGCTTTGGATTCTATTTGGTTTCTGGTTTTAGTCTGAATCTCAGCTGCTTTGGGGAATTCAACAGGCTTTTTCACTTGTTCAACACACTGTTTGTTCATCTGTTTTAGTTTCTGTTTGTTGTTTCCTTCTTTATGTTGATGCATAATATCAAGCAGAAAAGAGAGGGGCTCATGCTGCTTTACAGTGCCCTCTTTCTGATAAAGCAGCCTTGAGTCTCTAGTGTTTACAGGATTGGACAGTTCACAGCCCGCCTCTAGAACTGGCCTCTGTTCTGTATGATTCACATGTCTTGACAGTGAACCAGCTGAGGTTTCTAACTTTTCTGATTGCTCAAGGGTACCATTCTGAATGTCTTCAGGTGCGTTTGGGACAGGTTCCTTCACTGCCTGGCAGTTCCTGGTGAGCAGCTCTGCCTTCGGACAGTCCTTACTTGTTCTCTCTTTCTTCTTTTTCTTTACAGCCCGCAACTGCTGAAGCTCTTGGAGCCGTTGCAATTCCTGTTTCAGTCTCTCTTCTTCCTCTTCCTCACGTCGCCTCTGCTCCTCAAGCAACTGGTGATGCTCCCTCTCCCTGGCTTCAGCTTCAAGTCGAGCTTTTTCTTCAAGCTGCAAAATAACATTAGGTTTATTAAAAGTGACAAATATTTTGGAAATTAAGAGTTTTAGGGATTATTACTACTTTTCTTTATGAACGTTAAAAATCCTAAGATGTGAACATATGAACATACTTAATTTGTATGTCTGCAGAGCAGGCAAATAAGTATACAAAGGCTGCCCTTTCAAAAACATTGCAATTCTTTCTCTATTCACATTTTCTATGTTCCTGTAATTCATTTGACCATTGTTAATACCAACTGTTGATCTTTTCTCTCCTACAGCTAAGCCTAAGTCAAAGTTTTCTATGGCCACAAAACATTCAGTTTCCTTCTCCAAGACTTCATGTATTTCTAAGGTAACTCAAGTTTGCATCGGGTTGTATCATTTACCTGTTCTCTTGCTACAGTAGCAGAGTTGCTCTGTTTCAGAGATCAGGAATGTTAGGAAGAAAAATAATTAAAAACACTAGGCAAATAATAGTTACATTAGAAGTTGTCAAAAATTCTAAGGATGGAAGTCTTCCATTATCAGCCATTAGTTCATTAGCCAAAACAAAGACATAAGGGATTTTGCCAGCCATTACTGCCAATGCCTAAAACTCTGCTGTGCAGCATTGATCTTGCATCATTAGCAAAAAGAAACAAAGTCATGCAATGAGAACAACAATGACCATTTATTTTCTTGCACATTTAGAGGCGCCTGTATGACATTACTTTTTCACAATTACAGAAGTCATTCAAAAAATGAGAATAACTCATGAGAATGACCCCTTGGGAATTTTCCACTTCTTACGTTCATACTGCACTGTAAAAGCAAAGTGAATTTTGCACTGCAATTTTACGAAGTTAATTTTATTTATAAATAATCCACTAAACCCTCAAGATGCTGTAGGGTACTACAGCATGAACATAAAGAATTTAACTTGTGAACATGAGGTCTTTCAAACCCATGGAAGCATTTAAGAAATGCAGAAGTAGTGCCAGAAGAAAACCCACAAACAAGAAAATATTTACAGTGTGATCACATAACACGCTTACTAGAAATCTAAAACATTCAGTAACCAATCACATTGTACCTTGAACTTCATACTTATGGTTGATATTTGAATTGCTCTAAGAAAAGGTTTCCTGCCTGTTCCAACTTTAATAAAAAAGGGTATTTCCTCTGTTATTCCCCTTTTGTATTTCCTCTATATTATCCTCAGCAAATACTGTTTCCAAAAAATCATTTCACTGTTACACACCGCAGTTTTTTAGAAATCTTCTTTGCCAATATTCATTTGAAAGCAACCTGTAATTTTTTCTTCCCTGCCCCCTCTCTTCAGCTTGCCACTCCAGCTTGGGATAACCCTTTGTGTCATCACGTGGCACAGCACTTAACCTCTGTCAATCAGGACAGGAAGGTGCTCAGTGCAATTATTCTAAAAATACCAAATCACAACTCTTCCTCTCTCATAAAATCACTGACCTATGTTTCCTGGCTTCCTACAGATGCTTTATCAAAACCATTATCCCAGTACAGAAACACTGACTTTCTAACTTCCACTGCTTTTAAATGTCGATGCTACAAACCAGTAAAATTTGTAACATTTCTGATACTCAGAAATAACCTTCCGAAGTGTGTGAAATTCCAATAATAAAGCTGACTTGCACCAAACCACATAACAATGGCATTTTGAGGAATCCTCCCAGTCTAGTACACAATTCCTCAGGTAGCACCAGAACAGTTGTGTAAAAACAAACTGGCAGTGTACCACAAGCTACACAGAAAACAATTACAGCATTAGGATAAATCAGTATACTGTGGCATACTTAAGGGGAGTGCATAGATTCAAAAGTGTGAGGTCTAGGATAAACATACTTTTATGTCTTACCTTTCTTTGCTTATGCCTGGCTCGCTTGGCTGCACGAGAACTGCTTACTGGTTTAGTTTCAGAGCTGTTTATAAATTGTAGCAAGTCTTCCACCTTTCGATGGTCAACAACACTTTCCCTTTCAGAGATCTGATCTGGTTTCTTCGGCTGTTCCTCTTTCCTTTTTGTTAAACGTAAACGAAGCTTTTCTCGCATCTCTGCATAATTTCTACTGGTTGGTGCAGCTGGAGGCTGAAGGATACATGACAAAAATGTAGTGACTGAGTGGAAAAATTTCATTGACTTAATGCTTTTGAGATTTTGAAATTTCAAAATACTCTCCCTTCAAATAACATGGGAGGTCCAAACCTGACTATCAAACTCATTGTTTTAAGTGAACCTACAGCATATTTAACAGGCAACAGACCTGCCAGACTTGGTGCTGGCTTCTGAACTACATTTCCCAACTGAAAGAACAGCTGATCTTGAGGAGGATGGCATGAGTGAGAGACAAAAAATAACCTCCAAAAGCAAGAAAAAAATACTGTGACTTTTGTTTTCATATTCTCCTGTGATTGGTACGCTGTATTTGAAAATTTCAAAGGAGCAGACATTTGCTCTGTTTTTATTTCCTGTGAAAGCAGTTTCAGAGGTTGGGCTACACAGGCCTCTAGGCTGTACCTGTGAAGGGCTGATTATCCTGCACTGAAATCCTGCCAGCACACCCTCCAGCAGAGTCCCATCAATAACTTAACACTGCTGCAACTGGAATCCTTGCGTCATGTTCTGTAACTGTATTCCCAACTGCTGCTCCTGCCTCTCAATTCCTTACTGCTTCTACCCTCCTGCTGCCTCTCTGCTCCTGTACCAGACCTGGTGCCCATCTGTTGACAGCTACACCAGTTCAACTCACTAAACCAGCAAAACAAAGCCTATTAACTTAAAAATCCTGTCACATTCTGCCACTTTAGCAAAATGACTGACTTACTGTGCAGTCAGGTAACTACCAAATACAAATCACGCACGGACATGGAGGGAACATGCAAGGAAAAATGGGACCCTCTCCCTGGCTCCTTTAAGCCACAGGGCAGGGGCTTTTAAATCACTTGAAGAACTACCATGAAACTGACCTGATCAAATACATAGCAAATAAACTGAGCTTTTACTTCAAATAGGAAAAATGCCAGTGACTCAATTTGTACCACTGAACTTATTATTAAAACAGGCCATACACAGATTTACAAGTTAAGAAAAAAAATTAATGTGTTATATCTTAGCTAAGAATCTGGAGTTTTTTCTCTTTTCTCCTTTTTAAAAAACTGTATTAAAGCGAATACTTTGAGGATTGCTGTTTCTACAGCTAGCAGACTAGTTCATAAACTGCCATAAAGATTTAAACTAATGCCCTACATAAAGCATACTTATACCCAACTTCATCACATTAATTGTAACTACAGTACTACACAGAGGAGCAAAAGAATTTTGTAAAGGTGCTTAAATGGCTCAATGCCCCTGTTTGCATTTTCAGTCAAACACGGCATCTATTATCCAAGTCAGTTACTTCCTAAATCTCTTAGACATTTTTATTGCTATTAAATGCTTTGAACTGAAAAGGTTTATTTCAATCTTTCATTTCCAAGAGGAAAATTACTTCTTAACTCCTTTTACAACTTACTGAGTGAGCTCCAATGCCATTCCCTTAGAAGCAGTCTGATAAATCCCATGAAACCTATGATGAGTAAGTGACAAAAAAGCAAACAAAAGCAATTTAAAATACAAATACTTACTCCTCCATGGCCGAAGAACTCACAGTAACAGCAGTCACAGTATTTTCCTTCCTTCTGATTTGTGGAAGTTGAGGTACTGGAGCTATGCTCTGAACAGCTATCTTCATCCTGGCTCTCCTCTCCATCATACTGCTGATGATCATACGTATTACTGTTCTCACAGCGATGGCCCTCACAATCAGGATCACTGCATTAAATTTTTTAAAAAAAAGTGCTTATAAAACTCTAATGATATTTAATAAAGTATATAATGTTGTTATGGATATAATAAGAATAATGTTTTTTAAAATATATATATATATTAAAAAATATATATAAAATAAAAAAAATTATATATATATATATATATACACACACATGTTCCTGCCTCTACCAGGAACAATGGTTTCCAAACTGGGATATCAATCACCAGTGATGCATCAAATCCTAAAGCCTCCATCCACTACCTTGCAAATGGAGACATTCAAAACCAAGCAGTAGGATAAAATGATGCAAGGGAAAGTGATCTATAAAAAACAAATTTAGTGAGTCCCAGAACAAGCAGCCTAGAGAGTGAGTTTTGGAACTGCTCTTCCTGGATTTAAACAAGTAAGCATTTTAGAAGTAGTGACTCTAGATTTTTCATATGGAATAGTTTTGAAACTGCTGCCTATCTCACCACTTGTGGCATCAAGAAGGTTTCAAATGCAGTTGCAAATCTCCTGGTTTCAGACAGATTTTCAAGCTCTTGACTTAAATTAAAAATCCAAGGTCAGCTAAAACCTGAAAGTTCCCATTACTCTGTCTGCAATTTGATTTTGAAGGGGAAATACTAGCACATCTCTTCAAAAAGCAGGTACCTGGCAGTTAATTCCCTCAGAGCTGTGTAACTGTGCACACAACATTTCTACTGCCCAGGTCTTCTAAAACTGAGGTAATTTTGCTTCAAAAGCAAGTAGTATTAGAAAAATCCCCTCTCTTGTCTATTAGAATTTCTTTGTTCTTATGTTAGAAAGGTGAAAACAGGCCATAGTCTGCCTTATCTACAGAATATGTATAAATCTCTTTCTAACTTCACTCCCCCTCCCCAAATGCAGTCATTGCTTCTGGGTCTCTCCCAGTCCATTTTTTTTTTTTTTTTTTTAACATGCTAAAAATACAATGTTAGCACCTGGAAACAATGATAAAAAGTTGGATTTCTACTGTGTCCATATTCAATTATCTCCCTGCAGTAGGTAAGAAAAAATTCTTTACAAAACTGCAATAATTTCTCAGGTGTGAAAAAGAACAGTTACTTATCTTGAGATATCACCAATAAAACCAGCTGGTAACAGAAATAAGGCCATTTTTAGAAGCATTTACCAAACTCTACCGAAATCTCACATCATCTTCCAAAAACTTACAGCAGCCAGGAGACTACATTCATAGCATCCATGATCACAGCCCCACAGGTCACAGAGAGCTTAGAGCAATGACTCAACTGCTTTTCTGTTATGCCTCCACCCTTCAGATACATCAAAGGGCTGGCACCACTGTCAGCCTGCCACAATACATAACACTACTAGAAGACAAAAGTCCTTCCCACCTCCAAGACCTTTGAAAACCTTCAGAAATCACAACTTCCTTCCACACTAAAACCTCTGTATAAATGATATCTTAAGAAGTCTTAAGTGCAGTCAGGAAAATTACTACGTGACTGCCATGTAATGCCAAAATGACAGAAAAGAGCTATGTTATACAAGAGGCTTGAATCTCAGCAGCAGCAAACATTAATCAATAACTAAGAGTAAGAAAGAATAGTTTGACTTGTATACCCCAGGTAACATTGCTAAAAGAGAGCAAACATTTGTTTTCAAGCCTCTCAATTCAGTAACTGGACTTCACAATGGAAATCATATTTGTGAAGTCTCACACCAAGTTACATACTAAGTATCTGCACCTGGTTTCATTTGCTGAACACAAACACAGCTTTCACACTGCAACCAGTGGCAAAGGACAAGAGGTATCTGTATTTTCATTTCCTTTCTACTGTACAAAAGAACAGTAAGAACAACAACAAACTTACCTGCAGACACTTGGTGGGGCACTTACAGAGCTGTCTGTGGTTGAAGTAGGAGGTGCAACTGTAGTAGGACAAAGACCTGAATGAGGATCCACAAATCCAGGGGCTGTTGCAGCAGTTTTGGGGAAAGAAGGAGCAGCAAGATTTGGAAGATGAGGTGTAGAGGCTGGAGACAGTGCAGCAGGAGACAGTGAAGGAAGGGATGCTAAACTGGTAGGACTATTTCGTGGTGCAACTGGCGCAGAATGTCTATGGTCCTCTTTATTAATATTGTGGAACACTTCACCTAAATTGAGAGAAAAAAGAAACCACTTACAGAGTTAAAAATAATTAGTAAGTCCCCAGAACTATCCATAAAGTCATATAAAGTACTGTATATTCTCAGCTTCTATGAAAGTCAGCAGTATTTCAACTAATTTCTATTACCAGTTTCAAACCCTAACATCAAGGTCTTTCACAAAGTTCTTCAACCCACAAGTACAGAGACTAACTCAAGAGCAGTAACACCAATTAACAAAAATCAAGATGCATAATGTTACTAAATTAAACACTTACATAAATCCTTATGGTTAGCTAAATGCATTTGAGCCAGTTACTGAAGCTGTATTTGAGTTACAAATCCTCACCTATTGATGAAGGTCTCTTGGATGATACTTTGAACTGGTTGCTGCTTGACTGCACTGTAGTTGCTGTGCAGGAGACAGAAGAAGTGGCAGAAGAGGTTGCCATGACAACTTTATTAGCTTCCATAAAGGCATCCTGGAAGTTGTACAGACATTTCTTCTTTGCAGCATTTTTTTTCTCTTTGCTGTCAGTAACTGCTGTGGTTTCATTGCTAGATGTAGTAGGAAGTGCTTCGGGTCTTATTTCTGAGAGTGCAGGTGCTAAGATATCACTCCCTTCAATTGAAACACACAGTAATTAAGAATCACATAATTACTGAGGTGTGTTTAGAGGATTTAGAAACGCACATTTAATAATTCAGATGCAGACATAGGATATATTAATATATTAGTATTAATATATCAATACTATCTTGATATAATATATAATATTTAATATTATATATTGATAATATATATTATAATATATTAATGTTGGCTTAGTAGGATTAGTGAAGGGAATCCTCCTTTCCCCCTCTATCCTCCAAACAATGTCGCTGTAAACAGAATGTGCTGGGAAGTCTCAGAGCAGAATCACAAACCCTATAGATAGAATTCTAAAAATGTTACTGAATGCGTTAACAAGCAGCAAAGGTGCTACAGATATCTTCATCCATTTATAATTCAAAAATTTTAACTGGACATTCTACATGCTAAATATATAATCTCTACTATCTGAAATCCAGGTAGGCCATGAAAAAATAAGATGGAACAGCATATCCTTTTATCAACACAAAATGATAAGTCATTTATTTATCTGAAACTCCAGTTAACAGAAACACCTTTGTGACAGACCTTCCAGATGAGTCTGCCACCAACCAACTCTTGAAACAACTACCCACAACTACATTTGTAAATGGGTGAGCTATCCCTACTGGGGAAGTTTTCTGGATGTTTTTAATGCCTTTCTTTTTAAGTACCACTGTAGTAGCTTGAACAACTTAGCAGTAGATGAGTCTGAAAAAAAAAGCCAACACACAAAACCCCCAAGACTACTTTTTTATACAAGTCAAATAAAATAAAAAAGGCTTTTTAGTATTTACTAGGATGTGAATGGAAAGATTTGTCTCTCTCTCTGATTTTCCTTTTATTCTCTTTCACTTTAACCATTAGGATTTCCAAATGCTTCCTGGCTTAAATTAATTTTTTTTTCTTGATTTATGCCTCTGTCTTTCTGAATGACAATGCAGTTAGCTGTGTGCATTATATGAAGTAGGACACAGTGTCTTGGTACCAGTGCTCTTACTACCCTGTAGAAAAACAGATAAGCTTTTTAGAGAAGTCTACAAGTTACTTAAGTTTCCCTTTACTTTCCATTTCTTTACAATACTAAACTTCTGAAGAAAAACATAACTCTCCAATGACCATGGGTGAGAACCAGCACGCTATTTGTTTGACTTTAGCATCTTCTCCCTAGTACCTAAAAATTTATTTTTCAATTTTAAGCCCAACTGGAGTAGAAGTGGCAGCAAATCTGCCAGAATCCCATCTCATAAAACCATGGTGACAAAACCCACCATTCCTGAAAAGAAACATAAAACATAAGGCTTTTAACTAGTCAGTGTGAAGTAGTAACAAACCCTCACCAGGAATTGTGTCAGGCAAAAATGTAGCAGGATTCCAGTTCTTGTCATTCATCACCTCTGAACCCCAAAGACTTATAAATTTAGAGCTATTCCAATCTGGAGTGCTCCCAAAACAGCTTGGATAAATATGATCTTGGAGAGATGCATTGAATACTTGATGCTTGTTTGTATGATTCTGAACTGGAGCTGGTGGTAATGCCTACAAGAAAAACAAAGTATTTTCCCCATCAATATTCTGTTTGCTTACACAGTCACTCCAACAGCAATATTCAAATCATAGTGTTTTAATTGGGAAAAGCATTATCAAAAGCATTATAGACAGTATTTTTCAGAATTATAAAAAGACTTATCTGTTGATAATTATACAGACAGTATGTACATGTATATATTTTACACTCACAAAGCACTGCTTTTATAATCAACTAACTGATGAACACAAAATATCCAAACCTCGAAAAATAGTGGTATTAACATATAATTAAAACTAGTATTTGTTTGAATTTAGAATTTGCTAGGAATTACTACCTTTCAAAGCATAAGCTACCTAAACAAACTAATCTTCTCTGACATGACAATCATGACCACAGAAGACAACTGTCAAAAAGGGATTACAAACATTTCAGTATTGAAAATAAGGGCAAGAGAAAAAGAAATAAAACACATAAAACAAAAGTTGATTATTTGCTTTCTTTTTTTTTTGATTTTCAAGTGTTAAATGGTTCCTAACTCAAAAATTAACAGGCAGGGAATACACCCTTTCAAGAACCAGCTGGGGAGAAGAGAAAAAAAAAAAAAAAAAGGGAGGACATGTTTTTTCTCATTTGATAGAGACAAGCTGTTTTCAGGCTCACTTCATTTCCACTGGCTGAAATTGTTTATACACACTCTAAAATGACCTTTCTCCCAGAGATCTCGTGCAACATAAACATTACACTCAATTACTGCCACCTTTAAAAAGGCCAAGGAAAAGCAGGTTTGCTCTCTTTTTATACTAGATTTGATGCAAATTAAAAGCTATGCAGAAGTACATACAAATATTAAAATATTAGTTGAGTCCAATGACATTTCAGACATTAAACTTACGGCCAAGCAAACTACTTACATACCTAGTCTCCCTTTTTTATAAAGGATTTTCATTATCTGCCTAATGGTGAACATGGGAGGGGCTGGAATAACCTACATTAAAGAAAATTCATATACATGGGTGCAAAGAAACACTTGACATAGTTTCAAAACAGCAATGGACTGTTGCTGGTACATTGCACCTATGGAACAGAGGTAAGGAAGGGACACCCAAGACAGGAAAACCCAAAGTGGATGTTAAGAAGGACAAAAAGAGCATCTTGGTGGACTATTCTAGTCTCCTTTCAACCTTGAACATTGGATCAGATCAGGAGATGACGAAGATGTACCTAATGACAAAGGCTTTGCCCCTCTCAGCAGCACCCAAAGCTCAGCTGCTTTAAATATATGCAAAACAACATCCCCATTAATAGGAATGCTTGGTTTTAACTCATTATTTCTGAAAAGTCGTCACTTGCTCCCAATTCTTGTTCTACAATTTTCTCTTGTTTACTACTTAAAGAGTTTAAGGTCAAAAGGATTTTGCAGAACCTGCAGAAACACAAGTTCTCTTGAATAACAAAAAACCCCTTACAAATATGAAGTAAGACTCCTATGTCTCTTGTTTTCTCAAAAAAACTCAACAAACCCCAAGCAAAAAAAAAGAATTTACAAAAAATTTTAACTACAAATCTCAGAATATTATTGCCAAAATGGAATATTAATTTTTTCTGATATATATGAAATGAAAAATTAATTAGTTCTCTTACACTAACTGAAGTCCCGTCACTGCTTCCACCATGCAAGACTCATTTGACTCACCATGCTTTCTAACCACAGTGAAGAGACACTATCAGTCGTCCTGACAAAATACCCTCAGCCATTCTGTATGAACCTTCCAGCAGTTCTGAATCTGTCTTACTCCCTGCCCCTCACCATTCCTTTAAAAAGGAGTATTATAACCAAACCACAGTTTAAAGCAACTTTTCATTATTTCACTGATATTCAGTCATGCTAGTTTATACAGTTGTACAGAATTTTTCCTGGGATGGGGATGGATCCATCTCCTTGGTCAGGCTTACCTTATTGTGTGTGAAGGGAGAAGCAGTGTACAAGGTGGGATGGATAAGTGGACGAGGCAGATGAGGAATTGTATGCAATGGTATATGTCCATGGATGTGAGGATAAAGATGAAGTGCAGGATGTGCAGGTTTTTCAGGATTCATAAACTGGTGCCCAGGAGGCAGGCGTCCAGTTGCAAGTGCAGAGACTGCTAGTCCTGAGGCTTCTTGTTTGCAAACGTGACATTCACAAGCATTTGGACCTTGGTCAGCCTATAAAAAACCCCAACAAAACCCATTAGAAAATTCAATCTACTCAACAGACATAAAATCTCAGTAATCCATGGTATTATTTCATTTTGCAGACATCAATTAATATTTTCAGAGCATCCACAGAATTTTTTTCTAGTACCGATAGAAAAGCCTCATACTGAAGCAAAAGCACTAGTGAATAATCTTTATCTAACTTAAAAGAATACCCTAAAAACTGAGAGATTTCATGCCATACAGAGATTTAATGTCCACTATCAGTGACAATAGGCAAAATACTGATAAAAACCTTGACAGCATTTGATCATTACTAGGTAATCACTCCAGTATAAAAAGAAAAAATTAAACTGGATTAATATTTTCCACAGTTCTCCAAGCATATGAAAAAAAATAGGTGTAGGAAGTAGTGGTAAGAGTTGATTAACTGATAAAATTGGAAGCAGTCCTCAGCTGCACTAGGCAGAGCACAAACAAAATGTCCAGAGAGGCAATCTTTCCACTGTTCAGCACTGATGAGACCAGTGTGACACTCAGTTCTGAGCTCTCCAGTATGAGATGAACACACTGCTGTCAGACCAGTGAAGGACCACAAAGATGGGAGCATCTGTCAAGGAGCAAATGAGAGCACCAACAACTGCTCAGCCTCAACAGAGGAGACCCAGTGGGATCTTAGCAGTGTGTGCTCCCTGTCCGGGTGGGGAGGGGAAGAACAGAGGACAGCACCAGGCTCCCCTCAGTGGTATTTCATAAAAGATGAGAAGAAATGGACACAGAGTGAAAAACAGGAAATTCCACTCAAACCACTCTTTTGTGAGAGTGGCTGAACACTGGAATGTAACACCTACAGCAGCAGAGCCTCCACTCATGGTGGTACTCAAAACCAACTGGACACCTTGCTCTCACAGCAACTCTCTCTAGATGATTTTGCTTTGACCAGAAAGGCTGGTCTGGATTATCTGCACAAGCCCCTTCCAAACTCAACCACTTTGTAAACGTGTGAGCCTGGCATTTCTCATAAACATTTCACAATCGTACCAACCATGAAAAATCCACACTTCAGAAACTTGTACTGATATCATCAGCATCTGTTGTCTCAAAAGAACTCAAGACTTTAGAAAAGCAGCCTGGGAAAGAGCAGCTCCATTTCTCTTTCAGCTCATGACATTTTCCTGTCACTGTCACTTGACATTTCACTGATAGATAATTTTACCAGAAGCAATACCAAGAATACTTCCCAGTTTCTTCTTTTTCCCACCTATGTGGCAGTTCATAATTTTCCAAAAATGTAACATTAAGTATTAGCTTTCTAGAGAAGAACTGATAGGTAATGCTCTTCTTAAACATCCCGTCTTCTGAGAAACAAGTAACTCAGCATTATCACTTAAAAGCATTATAGCCTTTAACATGAGGTATATTTTATCAAATAACAGATTTCATAAACCAAATACTGTGACTGAATTAATTTTGTGCATAAAGAAAACAAAAACCCACCAATTTTATAATAAAAAAATTAGTACTATCCAGAAATCAACACTAATCTACTAACAAATGAAAAGGGAAAAAAGATTTCAAACAAACTGATAAGACTCAAAACCCAATTCTGACAAATCGGGAACTGAAAAGGAATCCAAGAGAAATAGAGATACTGAATAAAATAGCAAACCCAAGAGTTAATGACAAAAAAACCCCTCAGATTCACATTACATGTACCAGTGAAATCGATCACTTAAATACAACACTACACTACTCAGCTCTGATTAGAAGATCGGACTAAAAAAAGGAAGTCATTAAGAGTTT
Organism: Pseudopodoces humilis; assembly: GCF_049639895.1. Lineage (NCBI taxonomy): Eukaryota > Metazoa > Chordata > Aves > Passeriformes > Paridae > Pseudopodoces > Pseudopodoces humilis. The sequence goes on along the minus strand of NC_142205.1, from coordinate 8,902,798 downwards.
TTCGGAGTCATTCTGAGAATATTGTTATTCCCCAACGGAAAGAAAAAAAAAGAAAGGCTAAATCCATCTTTTTATCTTGCATTTTAGTTTGCTTCCCTAAGGCAAGCAGGCTTATATAATCTCACTTGATTTTCCAAAACAATTACTGAACCTCTTCACCAGTTTCAAACTAGTCTGACAAGAGGTCTCACCTCAAGTAATTTTTATGGCATTGGTCAGCCATATATAGAAAAAACTCTTGATATAATTGCTGAAAGAAAATTAGTTTAAGATATGGGAAAATACTTTCAGTGGAAGGTCTTAAAACAACCTAACCAGAGAGTAACATCTGCTGGGAGATGATTGTTGTCTAAGCTCTCAAAGGTGCCCAATATAGACTCGTGCAATAAGAAGAAATAAAAGTGACGGTCTCTCTCAAAGCAATGAGCCTGTGTTCTAACTGCAGGGTGACTCAGATGGAAATCCACATGGTTACAAAGACAAATCCATCAGATACTTTGCTTTGGTGCTCAGCTGTTAAACCAAACACCACTATTGGCAGAGCATAGTCTAGGCATGGTTCTCTAGGTGGTCTGATGACCTTACAGTCAAGAGCTTCATAATCTTAAACCATTAAAAACAAACAAACCAAACATCCCAAGACCCATGACATTAAGTCATGTAACTGATTTAAATATACAGGGTTTACACAGGGAAAGGAAATCCTCAAATAGAATATGAAAGAAATATATGTTAACTAAGTATTCATAATATCCACGCCCCACCCAAATTAATTACAAATAACATAATGCTAAGATTTAGCAAAGCCCAAGTCAATCTTCCAAACAGAAATGTTTGTTAGTTTATGTTTCTCATTCATACAGGTAGGAATAAGATTTTTCCCCTTTTCCTGAAGCAACTTTAAATATAACTAACATATTTCCGGTTTTGACTAAGAGATTATTTGACATGACAATGTAATAATTAATTATTTTAGGTGTCATACTTACCAACTGACAACTTAATATTTTAAATTTCTTCTCATTCAACAGCTACATTTCAGAAATTAATCTACTACAAGATGCTTTTAGATGACTGTACCTGCTGACTGGGGTAAGAAGGTGGTGGACTATCCATTTTTGTTTCATCTTTCCTTAATGTCCTTTTGCCTAGAGACATTTCCTCCTTTTGAGTCCCTGGTGGCTCACCACTGCTCTCCCCATCTGCTTCTTCATCATCTGCTTCTGAGGAACTGCTGCTAGTACTGCTTACCTGAGGAGACTGGACAACATTAACTCATTAACATGAGGACATTAACAAGGACAAGCAATTCTCCAGTGAGCACATCCGAAAACCAGAAAAAACTAGGACACAGTAAATGCTGTACCTCATCTTTCAATGCCATGTTTTCGCCGCTGCCGTTCAGCTCGCTGTGGATTCCATTCATGTTGGCTACAACCTCTGCATCATCATAATTATTTAGTGGGTAGATATCAGCAAATTTTGCTGATAATGGTGCAACATCATCATCATCACTACCACTGAAGGGAAAAGAGGCTTAGATAAATCACAGTGCTCAGTTACAGTGAAAGCAGCTACAATGCCACGATGAAATAATTGAGAGCAATTGAGATGAAAATTGAGAACATCCATTGTATAAATATTCCAATTAGGAGTCAACAGATGGTCTCCCAAGTTGTTCAACAGAATTTACTTTTTCAAGCAAGTAAAATCAAACAACCTGCCACTTAATCCTACTGAATGTAGCAGTCATATGCTTGAATGACAGACTCAATTGAAAGTAAGATTCTCTGTTGGTTTTGGGTAAATTATTTCTCAAACACTGTTTTCTGACCAAGAATCTATGGAATTAATGATTCCAGGATATTGATGACCTTTAACTTGATGAAAAAAGCCTTATGCCAGCATCTTCCTAAATTGCAAAGTGGGAAAAACCCACAATATAAAATCTAAGTTTTTCCACACATTAAATGCCACAACAGTAAAAAGGGAACATTGAACACATCACGTAGCTCTTCAATTTCTCAGTTGCAATTAGTTTGTAGACAATCCCACATCTGTATGCTTTTTATAATCTGCTCTAAAATACTTAGTGGATTTTTTTTGCCTTACAGAGAGATAGTAAGAGGACCTGCACATTTAATTACTCACTCCAGGGAAGTGTTGCAAAGATTGGTTAGCTCATGTTGCTACAATAATCCAGAGCTCTTAAAAGAGCTCTTAAACTGTGCACTTTTATCTTGTTGCATTCCATAAAATACTGAGCCAAGATTTAATTACATGATGGCACCATTAGGTATATTTCTAATGTGCAATGAAGAAACAAAACACAGCAGATAGTATGAGACAAAAAATGGCACTTCCCCAAGGAGCAGTGGTATTTCCCTAAAAATAGGCTTCTTACAGTATATAATACTTGGATTCAACTGAACTAGCTTCTGAAGAGACAAACTGAACAATTTTTGACATTTTAGCATCAAAATTAGTGAGTTTATATAAATGGCAAAGCACACATTTAAGAATATGTAGCTGTTTTCAAGTGCTCCCTGAATGGCTTCAGAAACTACAGCTCTGTAACAAAATATTGAACCATTGGTGGTAGTAGATAAATGTTCAGAGGAAATGAAACTTAGTGGCTGACAGTAACCACAAACATCCCACACATCTGCACTGTCCTCGTTCATCGCAGTGTATGAGCACAGAACACTACAGCAAATTCCCTTGACTGTACCTACAGCAGGTATTTCATTTTTCAGTGTTCCCACCACACAAGTAACTCAAGTTGGGGGTTTTTAAGTATTTCTTTAGAATATCACATAACTGAGGAGACTCCTGGTTAGCTGTACCCATACTGAGTATAAAAGCCAGCCCATCAAGCAGCTTTAACTCTTCAAAACTACAAAGGGGTGGAAGCTCACCATTAGACTAATGTCTGAATATGACTTTGACCGTAGTGTAAGAAATTGGGTGGCAGATACTTCTGATAGGGACAATAATCTTTGATGCAAGACATATTAACATAGGTTCAACAATCCTAAAAGCCATATAATAAAGGCTTTTCTTGGAACTAGAGCAATTCATATGAAATTACAATCCTTCAAAGAAAAGAATGCCAGTTCCCTTGCTCAGTGTAGGGCAACATTTTAACAAGATGCTGTAAAGTAGATCAATATCTGATGTCCTTGTAATTCCAAAGCAGGAAAGCACACATTACAAAAACTTCTAGCAATACCGGTAAATACAGTTTCTACAGAAATTTTCAGAAATTTGACAGCATCTATTTTAACATATGTATGATTGCACAACACACAGCTGGAGTTGTGGCCAGCTGAATACAGTACCATTATTAAACTTTCTGAGACAAAACTAGCATTACATAGCCTGCCAATGTCATTTGCCTGCTTGAGATCCATTCACTATAAAAATTTAAAACAGAAAAAGGAACTTACAAAGTTGGTGCAGAACCATTATCTGCAAGGATGAGTCTGGGATGTTGCTGAATTGTGATAGGTGAGCTGGAACCCGATCCTGAACTTGCTGAAGACATACTGGGTGGGCGAATCTCAGATAAATAATCCGGAGCAGAATCAATTTGTAGTGGTAACTGGTTAATGTGGATATCATCCGTTATGGGAGAATCCATGATGCCACATGTTAAAATGTGCGAAAGGCTGCAGTCATCACAAGTACATCTGTTTAAGAATTAAATTACAGATTTTTATGACCTTGCTTAACTGGCATTTATTTAAAGTAACCACACTCTTTGTTCCAATAATGTTTTTCTTTTTTCCTTGAACAGGAAAGTAATGATTTCATACTAAAAACATCAGCTCACCTTCTTCTATAATTACAGTTGGGACAGTCAGGCATGCTCAAACGTGATGACAGCATGTGTCTCATTGTGTCTGTGAAGTTGTTCTCCCCAGATAGTGCTTTCTTGTTATTAAGCTGAAGTAAATGGTAAAGGCAGTGTTTTAGTAGTGCAAATCTTCCCATTAAAAATTCAATGGCACAAAATGACAAGTTACATAATCAAAAAGGGTTCTTTGGGAAAAATAATTTAAAAGCAGAATATTGCAGAATAATTTCATGAAGGTGGTGCTTTGATCACAAAAAAGGAAGTTCAAAGTTACAAACGACAAACATTTGGCATCAATGATCTTCAAATAAAGCATGTCTCTACTATGAAATAGGGAAGTGGACATGTCCATCTCCTTGACTCATTCATACGTACATCTTGCATGGTATTTCTACTGATGCATTCTGAACTTGAGCAGTTTTTGTCTTGTTTCATGATATGCACAAAAGGACACTGCTGACAAATGGAGAAAGCAAACTGACCCTTAATTTGCAAATAACAAAAAAAAAATTAGGACTAATTTGGTAGCTACAATGGTATAGAAGTCAAGAGTAGCTGCCAAAAAGAGGACTTGACTGCATTAGTGAAAAAATACAATCCAAATAATCTCCACCTGGCAGAGGCCTAATCCTGAAAGCACCTAATTTCATTAGATACCTACAGGCCTTAGGTTAAACAAGGATGTGCCTAAGCTCCCACTTCTATAGATGCCCAGACCTGATCCTTACCTAAGCAGCCATGGTCTTACAGCTCACTTAAGGCCAATTACGATCAAGGAAAAAGAGGATTCTTCCTCAAGTCCTCTGAGGAGATCTGTATACCAGATGTTCTGGAGACGTGGTTAACACATGCTAATATTCCTTACAGGAAAAAGTACTTACTGATGACTGCTTTGAGACATTGCCAATTTGAGCTTAGGTTTAAGTTTATTAAAATGTACTATCATACTCTCTCTGGCTCATGACTAGCGTTTCTTTCTGCATACTGGTACAGGAACAGAGAGGCTCTCCATCCAGAGTTGACTCTATCTGAAGCCCACTGTACTCTTATGGAAAGTATGATGCACACTTGAATACTTCTAGGCTGCAGAAGAGAGTACTGAGTCTTAAACAGCAGTTTTATAATAAGGTAGAAACTTCTACTGGACCTTCATTGGTTATAGCTTAAAAAAACAGGAACACAGTTCTGCTCAGCCCTTTCCCCAAAAAATAGATGCAGGAGCTATCTCCAGAGTTTCAAAACATGGAATCACCTGCCCTGATACTGAAGCTCATACTCCTGCACACACACAGGCATTTGTTAAACTTTTGAGAACAATACTCCCTACTGTGTACATCAAGACAGCTCCACACTCAATGTATTGGCTGTTTTGGATCCCACTCTAAGGCAACAAAAATTCCCCCTTTTTTTGTACAAAGATTTTAAACACCTGGCATTCAGTCCTAGGACTATGGATAGAATGAGTTACTTGTAGTAACTGAGATTACATACTTCTACCTGCTCTTTTTGGCTCTCATTTTCTGTATTTTAGTTGATCAAATTTCATGCCTGGCATAGTTGCAGAATTAGTACAGCGGACTGCACTCATGTTTGCATCTTACAAATATATGTGTAGCATTTGTATGACTTAGAATGGTACAAAAAAAATCCTACCTGCTCTTCAATAAAACGCCTCTGTTTAAAAAATTCCCAGTCTTCCTTTAGCATGCGTTGTTTTGTTTTCATTGCCATCTAAAACAGAATTTGAGGAAAACTCATTGATTTAACAATAGAAAACCTACTTTGTTGTCAATTGGTTTATCTGTTTCATTAAACCAAGCTTATCTGTACTGTTCTGCAAGTACTTACGCACTTAGTCAATATGAAATATGTTTTATTTGCTAATTAGAGTAATTTAAACATAAGATTTTATTTTCACTTACAATATTTTTCACTTGTATTGTCCACTCAAGTTTTTCCACTGTTACTCCTTATGTTAATATTTATTTTTATTAAGTAGTTTCATAATATTTTTAATAAACAGTGATTGGCATTAAATACTCAACATCTCAGATTCAGTACAATCCATTAAAATCTAGAGATACTGGACTTACAGCAAGGCCTCAATGCAGGCTCAAGTGTAAATCACGAAGCACCAAATGTGGAATTAATCAGTTGAAGAGTCAAAAGAATCAGAAGTAGTGACCTAGACTAAGACTATTTATTCCCCAAGGTTTTTCATGCCCCTTGATTTATCTAAGGCTGGAAAAATACTTTATAATTACAAGTCTTTCAAATCATATCACCATAAATGCATACAGAGTGTGTAACTTCTTGTACATAAATGAATTTTTTCTGATTTAGTAAATAAATTTACTCTGAGTGAACACAAAAGGAACTATAACACAATAAAATGCAGGAATGAAACTCCTCCTGTAGTACCTTACAACATTTTAACAGCATTACTTCATCAGTGAGGAAAAACAACTTCCTGGGTTATCTTTTACAGTTATTTTTTTTAAATTTACCTAAATAATAATAGTCATCATCAATCACCTTATAGAATATAAGAAATTGCTTCATAAAATAGGTTAGTGAGCCAAAGACCAGTAGGTTACACTAATAGTAACATTCTTTTTATCTTCAAACGCATGCCTCAAGAAATTAATACTTGATAAAAAGTTTAAAGTCACACTACTAAGCTAAGTATATTATTGCTATTATCATTGTTTAACTTAGAAGACGAAATTTTAAGCTGGGGATCTGAAGCAGTATTAAGTGGAAAAAATTTGCCTAATTAATTTCTGAAACTATCAGCATCATATTTTAATTACTACTGTGGATTTGGATTTCCTTTGCTCCAGTGAGATAACGCTAATAGCAAAAAATGAGTTTACCATGTCCATGTGTGTTTAAAAAAAATAGGGGAAAAAAAAGGCACTCATGAAATATTCTTAAATCACTCATACCATTTATTAGACACACTAAAAGGTACTGCAGAGCCTGTGGCAAGCAACATCAAAAATTTCATCCTCGATGAACTATCAGCTCCTGAGAACCCTTGAGCTATATTTAAAGCCAGCAACACTCAGTGGTTTGGGTGCCCTGACACCTGAACCCTCACCATCAAAGTCAGCCCCTTCCATTCACTACACTTTGTAAAAGAAGACTTTTAATGCCAGAGAACGACATTTAAAACAGCCAGTGCATTAACTGGGAGCTGCCTACTCAAGCCTGCCAAGACACTGCCACAGCAAACAGCATGGGATAAGTCCTGGTACCTGAGCATTAATGGGAACAGGAGCTGACACTCACATTTTCCTACTTTCACCTTTGCAGCCTTTCAAATACTCCATGTCTGCAAGTATCTTAAGTTATTGATTCCATAAATAATAGAAACCCACTTCTCTCCCTCCTTTCTTTTCCTCAGAGAATATTTATTTCACCAGAGCAAAGCAGCTGCAATACAACCACATGAATCATGCCCAAGAACTCTTCTAGGGAGTGGAAGATAAATTCAAATGCGATCAGAAGAAAAAATTTACACTTCAGTCTTGTACATCTGGACGGAATATGCTACTACTGCTGCCCAATGGAGTAGAGAGGGCCACTACCACCCTCTTGCTTCCTCCCTATTTATTTGAGGCTAAAAAGTATTTGAGCTCCCTGAGACAAGCAAGACAGACAGGTGAACAATTATTTTTCCATTCTGAAATGGATTTAATCACAAAACAAAGCCAGCAGTCAGGTCAGAACAGAAATACAACATGAAATCATCTGCGTACGGACTCTGATGTACATATATATATATACATATATATATATCACAAGATGCTTGCTCCTTCCGAATTTTAAAGTCTGCACCAAATATAAATCACATTTGAGCTTCCCCCAAATTCCATGTGTGAATCTATTTTCTTGGACTATTTCACTAGAAATAATAAAAATAATTTCTATCACAAACTCTCAGCACACAAGAATAGCAGCTGCTTCAATTATCTACACCGATACCATAAAAACAAAAACCAATTCATGCCCATACTATTTTGTCCATTAAGTTGACCAGGACAGTAAAAAAAATAAAAATCAGACATTAATATGGATAGACGAGCAATAAGCTCTGCCTGGGTAAAAGCATTTGAGTTAAAAAAATAAAATGAAAATAAAAGGAAACAAAAGAAAAAAAAAAGGAAACCCTCTGGCACAAAGCACATATGACTGTCTACCCATTACTTGTTGGAAAAACCTCCTCAGGTCCATGTAGCGTGAGTTTGGTAAGGAAATTTGGATTTGGATGTAAAGGCTTCATACACTTAAAACTCTCCTGTACTCCAGATACTCCAAAGATTCTCCTCAGATTTAACAAATGATTAATAAAGGCACTGCTACAGATGGTTTCTTATTCTAAACTTTATCACAACATACAAACATGGCCTACCAGTGTATTAAGTTATGTCTGTGCATGATATAGCTGTCTTACACAGTCTTAAACAGTAATATTTGTATTGCTTGCCAGAACTATTCTCTTTTTTGACCATAACATACTGTAGTGGAGGGTCCATCAATTATCTTTGCTGATGCACTGTTTTGGGTATAGTTCCACAATAAACGAGAACCATTCTTAAATCTCTTTTTCTTTTTAACCTTCCAAACACTACCAACAAAACCTTACCATTTTGTTGAGCCAAGAAGCAAGCCACTAATGAACATGCATTCACTGTTAAGATCCACAGTTTCTATAGCACCAGGGCTTTCTGATTTCTACCTTGTTGACAAAAATATCACTGCAAATTCAGGTGTGATGGTTATACTGAATAATGTTAGTTTTCATAAACAGAGTATAACCACAGGTTATTAACAACACAGAGTTTAAGGCATGAAAATACTTTTTCCTACAAATAAATACCAATATAAATATCAGTATCTTCTTTAAAATTTGATGGTTTAGGTTTTACAATTGTTACCCATACATGGCCCCACCTTTGCAAGTACTTTTGGTCATTAGAAAGTAAGTCATCACATTAAATTCCCTCAACTGGGAGAAAAGTGCCTGTTTGCATAGGATATAGGCTTGACTGAGCAAATTAAAAAAATGTTATAAGACAGGACTTGTGGCAACTGCATGATCACTTGATAAAAAGAAATACAGAAAAGTCAGTTAAGAGCTTTTTATCAAGTGGTGCAGAACAACCACTCAAACCAAATATGAACGTGACTCAACAGAAATTCCATATAAAAAAAAAAAAAAAAGCAAATGAATGATGACAGTGAAGAGGGCTCCTTTCTTACTGAAGAGGCAATATCAGACAGCCATGACACCCCAACACCATGGGGAAGATGACCTCTAATAGCAAAAAATGTGAGATGGTGACATTTTACTGAGCTGCAATCAAGTATTTAGGAGCACAAAAGCAGCCAGACCAAGAGAAAACTTTTTAACTCAAAGCTCACAGATGCAGTCCCCAAATATAGCACAAACTCTAAAAGTAAAATTAAAAATAAAATTAGTTATATCCTGTCTCCATCATTAAGGCACTGGAATTAATGGTAAAAGTTTACTTAAATCTTCAACACAGGGAAAAACTTCTAAAGGACATTTACAGTGTATCATAAGACTAAAGTATGCTTGTTATCTACAGTAGCAACATAGCATTACTGAATCTCAAATTAGTTCTCCATATTCCTATTGCTCATAAAACTTCAAAATAGAAGGAAAGTTCCATATAATTCTCCATCTTCAGTTATTTCCAAGAGATTTTTTCTTCTAGAACACTCAAGATTTAATTAAGCAGATTTTCACTCTTTTCCTGAGGTGCTTTAAAAAAATTAAGTTTTTTTGAGCATGAAACAAAAGCCACAGGAGAAATTTTTGAAGAGTATAAACAACCACTTACAAAATAAACAGCTATTTTTCTGAAAATTAAGCTCTCAGCAATGTAGGAGTCAGCACAATAACATGATTATTTTCTGAAACACAGCACAAATTCAGAAGAACAAGCTATCAGAACATATACTTGATTAAAGGACTGCTTCAGAGGTTTCAAATATTTATGCATTGACACAAACTGCAGTTCCCATTTTGACAACTGTACAATGATCATCATCACACTATGAAACATGCCATAATTTTTAAAAGCTACCTCTTCCTCTGGATTTCATGTAGTGCACTTATTATTTTGAAAGCTTAGAGGGTTTTGTGGAATGGGTTATTTTTATTTCCTATGGTTCATTTACTGGCTAACATAATTACCAAATGTTCAAAGACCATCTCTAAACAAAAACACAAGAATCTGCTTCAACAACTTGAATATGTCATTGTACCATCATCACTAAGTATTGGTAAGTTAATGCTTTTCTATTGTGAATGACTAACATGAATGAAAAGAGCTACATTTTGTTGCTTCAAAGCCCTGGATAAAAATACCCAAGAAATTATCCTTCACTGAAGGCACAGTCCTGTATGGGCTGCTCCCTACATAACCAGTCTAGAGACTGCTTGCATGACTCTTACCTGTTCATCAACATAATCATCTATTCTTTTCTGGCATTCAAGCCATGCTTCAGCAACTTGGCCCATTTCCTGTTCCAGCTGATGATACCTTTGTAGCAAGGTACTATACATATCTTCACTACAGGAATCGTGTGTTGTTCCAAGCCTAAAAGTTCAAATAGAACTGGTTATGGAAGAGACATTTCACTGAAGAATCATGCTTTTTAAGTTCTGCCAGCCAAAAAAAATGTTGTGAAAACGTGATTATTGACACACCTAGGCCCACATAGCTGCTTGCATCCCAAAAATTGAGTATTTTTAGTAATTTTTCAAAAAATACCCAAACTCTGCTTATTCCAATCTTCTGTAACCAACAATAGCAAGAATGTGGGAAGTGCCACATTGCTAGAGCCTCTTTTCCATGAGCAACCAGATGACGAACCTATTTGTTCAAATTTTGTTGCTTGATATATCCTTCCAAATTCTATGGGCTAAATATACATGTTGACTATCCACTGCAGAGCTACATAATAAAAATAAAGCCAGAAGCTTGTTAGGCAGAACTCACATGACTAGTGCTAAAAAGATGACTAGATGAGCTGGAGTTCCAGGTGGGAAATGTGCTGTAAAATAAGGCAAGTGAGATAAAAGCAGTTACCTACTATCACTTGAGCAGCGTGGAATTCAAAACATGGGTATGCCAGTCACTGCTTACTGTCTCTGTGAGAAGCTCAGAAAGAGGAGACAGACTTACCTCCCTCCCTTCCTACTGCTGCAACTTTGCACAGCATAATGCTTCTTAAGTAAATATGCCAAGTCCCAATACATTTACTTTACAAATAATAAAAGACAAAATTGTACTCAGTAACATGTGTTTAAACCACACTGAATTGTAATGACCTGTCAAGTGACACAAATAAACTGAAGCTTTACAACATTTTTGTACTCTAATTAAGGAGAAACTGTGTGATAATTAATTAGTCACAGAGCTTGTGTAGCAAATCAAAGTCAGTACAAAAAAAATAGAATCGTAGCATCTCAAAATGTGATATTTAAGCCCAGTTCCAGCATTTCAAGGTTTGTTATAGATTTTCAATGCAATAGGATGTCAACCCAACCTCAGAATCTCATAGTCCTGCCTGTCACCTGGCAAAGAACTAACCCCTTAATTTTAACTTGGCAATTAAGCATAATGAAGAGCTGAGCAAACAGACAACTCAGTAAGCACTAAGTTACAGCTGATAGTGTGAATTTGCCAATAAATTCAATTTTGTTTTGTTGCTTTTGACCAGAACCTGCAATAGAACCACTTAAGAAGGATGCACAAGCAATTCTGCACACTAAAATCTGGGATGTCCATTGGTTGAAGAGTACAAAAAAAAGTTTCAAGGGCTACAGTGCCTTTAGGATACAACACTTCTTACTATTAGTGAAAACACTGTCAACTTCTGTTACTAGATGACAATTTACTAGTTTTCTTGGCCTCTGTTTCTGGTATTATGTAATTACATGAAAATCAAATCCCTACTATATAAGAATCAGTAAGTTGTTCTCATAACTGCTCCTGACTACTACTATTCTTTCACACAGTAGTTGTGCACAAAGTATTTTTTAAAATATGCTCAAGTCAGAAGCAAAATAACTAAATTTTAAAAAATTTGTATTAGCAATGCAACAGCATTAACACTTGAATTTTTTATTGTGTCTCTGAGTAAAGCTAGTTTCTAGTAAATACACTTTCAACCCCCAAGGCAACTATAAAGCAACAATTTAGTTAACATTTCAGTCCTCTAAACAGAGGTAGAATATGTTCCTTGACTGCACTAAAAAAGGTAATAAAAAGAATAACACATACATAAAATTTAACAAGAATTGCTCACTTTAAAGTAACTGAGACTTCCAAGCCATACCTGTTGACAAACTAGGTATTTTGATGAAGAACACATAGTTTTTTTGGACAATGGCATTTAACCAAAGCTCTGCAAATATCCTCACCACTGTCCCATCCCATGCTGGGAAAACAAAGGGGACAGAGAAGCCCCAGATATCAGCCACTTCACTGGTCACCACATCCCATTAAAGCAGTGTGGTGAACACAGGAGGCATGTCAGAGGCTGCTTGTAATCAGAAGTATCTTAACCCAATCAATATTATTTAACCTCTAAGAAACTCTTCATATTGACACCATCAGGAAGTACTATCCCTTCACCTCTGAATGGACTGGATTTCCACAAACACTCATTATGAAAACACATCCTTATGAAATGCTGTGTCTGACTTACAAGCCCTGCTGACTAATTAACTCTTGCTAAGCCATGGACAGCCCTTACAGCTGGTCTGCAGACTGTGTAGCTGAGCTGCCTCCTAAACAAGCCACAGATGCTGACGGTATAGTAGCAAAACAACACCGTGGTAGTTTACCCCAGCAGATGTCCCCTGTCAGCTGTGGAATACTGACACAGCTGATCTTGTATAAGCTAAGCAAACTCCATCGCCACAAGGCTGCTGTTTAAATCTCCCTATGTGAACACCTTTTCTAGTCTGACATCTGATAAGCATCCTTGGAACTAACCACAGAACAACAACTATGTATTTTGAAAAAGCCACAGGTATACAAAAAATTTAGTGATGTAAGCAAAGGATGAAAGAAAGGACGAACACCCAAAATCTAAGCAAAGTTGAGATGTTAAAATGCCATTTCATATTTCTCTTCAGGAAGAGAAAATAATGAGGCCAATGCTCTTTTGTAAAGAAACTCTGGCAATACTTCCTCTACTGCACATAAGTGATTCTCTGTTGACCAAATGTGCAGAGGACTAGGCTGATCCCTGCTTTTCCATGTGAGGCTTCTGTGATCGACCATTTCTCCACTAATTTCCAACGGGAGGCAAAAACATATCTTTCCAAGAGAAATCCAATTCTGTCATTTCAAGACACAGAGAACTCAACAGTAAAATCCTGAGAGTCCATGAACACAAACAAAATCTACGTTTACCAAAGAAAAACAAGACATACACTATATAACCTAGAAATGGGAAGCTTGTGCTGAACCTTTCCTATCAAAAAGTGATTCATATCAATTAAACTAGGCAAAACCATAAGTTCAAGGGTGCTTCACATAAACTACCTAGCAAACACAAATGCACTGGAAAAGAAGCTCGTGCAGAAAGAGATTCTGATTTCATCATCTTTGTAAGCTTTGAAGCTGGCTGTCACCACAGTGATGGCAGAACAACTTCTGTTGCTCTGACTTTAATTGCAGTAGCACACAACTGGTTTATTAAATGAAAAATGCTTTTGTTAAGAAATAACCATGAAGTTCACCAAGACCAGCTCTCAGCTCTGCAGATAAAAACATTTTTATATAGTGAGGATTGCTGGAGCAAAGAGATGCAGAGAGGCCTTGCCAAAAAGCATGGACATGATGAAGGATAGTGGTAGAAAAGAAGCCACAGAACTGAAAAAATACACAATTAAACAACATGCTGTTGAACACAGGAAGAAAATCAGCTGCTGAGGCAGGGGGAGAAAACCTTTCAGTATCAACCCAGTTTCATCTAAACAAATTAGGTGACTTATGAGAGATCTTACACTTTTTGCTGAGCCTGGTAGCAATTCTACCTTTTTGTCCCTTCTTTTTTCCTTTCGCGTATCTACTAGCAAAAGGAGGACTCAAAATTTCCTCCACTGTGCACATCATCTCTTGTAACAGAATTTGTCAAACTGCCCTTGTACCATGGAAAATTACCCAAGACAATACCTTTAGAACACACGTAACACAGATCATAAACGTGTCTTCATCACAAACAAGACAGAGCAGTCAACATGAACTACCCATGACTGTAGGTTAAAGTTCAGACATAGGGTAAAGAAAATTCCTATTAATACCTCTCCCCTAGAAAACCCAAACACTTTGGCAGTACACAAATTACAAGCAGAGCAACCCTACTAAGAAAATATACAGTTTAATGCCTTGGGAGCTTTAAAACCATGAGACCTACAAGCATACAGCAAGGGGGTTTCTCCAATGAAAATGGAGAAATGGCTTAAAATTCCAAATTAAGTTCTGTGCACTATGGGAAGTAGAAGGTAGTGAGGCTTTCATTTGCTTGTAAAGCTGCAAAAACAGCAGCAATGCCTGATAACTGAAAACAGTACTATTCAGTCATACCATCAGCATTGACACAGGATGCTGTCATTTTACTGGGTAACCTACAACTAAGCAAATTAGGCTTGTAATTCTTCTGACAAGCAAGTTATGACAGCAGACTGTTCAATCAACAATACTCTTTCTTCAAGACAGATTGAACAAAGATTTTTACTAATTCAATTGCAGCAGCAGGTATTTTTAATGCTGTTGTTGCAAACATGGGTTTCCATTTCTTCTTGAAACCACAAAACAAAAGTAAAATTCTACCTTAGCTGTGACACCAGCGTTGGCAAGCTATTATGCAGGAGTGGCTCAGAAAATACCAGATTTTCAAACAGATGCTTGTTGTGCAATTCCCATGTCACCTGAAATTTCTTCAAATGTTCATTTTCCTATAATGATAAAGCAACCAGAAATAAACCAGGGTTAAGGGAAAAAAAACAAAATTCTGTGCAAGGCAAGAATTATTTTAAAAGTATAATTTCCAACCTACAGGCTGTATGAACCAGCTCAGATGTTATGCAGTTTTAATATCCAAACCCTCAGAACTGAAGCAATTTTTAATGACTTCAATAACCATAGCATCATTCCTTCTACACTGACATGAATTTAAGAAAAAAATAATTTAAAAAGTATCAGTCTACATTATTTGAAGTTCCCATTCATTTCTGCATCAAAAGACACATTTTATGATATGAACCTGTAATTCTCAGGTTTTCTTGCCAAAAAAATTGTCTGTTTATGATTATTTTTCAGCTTTTTGAACTTATCTAGGATAAGACACATATGCAATGTCAACCTATAATCTTTATTCAAAACTGATATAAAATCTAATAAACAGTTCTTCTCAACTATAGCTTAAAGAATTAAGTTTTCTCAGCAGACAAGACCAACAGCTCACTTCTTTACTAAGTGGAACGTTTTGTATTTGAGGTTATTGAACACATAATTGTATGTAATTTCAAGAACTAAACCTTAAAACTATTATCATTAAAACACAAGAATTCAAAACACATATAATATACTTTTCAAGGCAGCAAGTTTTCCTACATATAGCTAGCAGTATGCAGCCTTTCTATACCAGGACTCACCCACACAGCAGAATTAAATGCAAGCATTCTGGCTCTCAGATCAGCAAGTGGGCCTTAAGCACTATAACCCCAAGCACCCAGAAACACCATTACACTCCAGAATGTTAAAGTTTTGTTAATAACAGTGGGTTAAAAAATAAACCAAGGAAACATTTATATCAGACCTGAAGACAAGACTATCAGCATTTAAAAAAACAAGTTCAAAGTAATATTATTAAGAAGGGTAGGTTGTGGGGTTTTTTGAGCTGCAAAAAACACGTGTACTTTTTCATTTTGAGTTGTATGTCTTCAAAATATTTTAAATTTCTATAAAATGCTGATAATTTCTCAAGGTACACTGAGACAGGTTGATTTCTTAAGGGATTTCCACATTATGCTGTGAATAAAACAATCAACACTTATCTACAAACTCTTGTGTATCGGTTTGTGCAGAATATGGTATTTCTCTCAAAGAATTATCACAAGATTTCTTCTCTAGTCTGTATGCTAGAGACTATGGGTATTTAAGGGCCCTCTGTACTGATGATCGTCTTTACAAATTGCTGTCGGTATAATCTGTCATTCCCTGCATTGGTGGGGCACAAAACTTCAGTTCTGCTCTTGCAGTCAGATGGATTCGTTTGAAAGGAAGGACAACTGTCCATAATTTCATTGAGAAATCAGTTTCTCACAGGTGGAGGTTCAAGGCATTGTATGCCCTTCTACAGTACACCACATGCAAATCTTTTGTTCTTAAAAGGAAGGCAGCACTAAATTCAGAGATCTCGCCTGCCTGTTACGTATTTTAGCTGAAAAGATTCCTTCTTCCATAGTTTACTGGTATCTTGAGAGGAAACATCCATGCACCCTGAAAAAGCTAGTGACCCTACTACCAGTACTGAAAGCTGTGACATACTACTCCATTTAATAAAAAGGATGAGAGAAGTATAATACTAAGAAATGTATGAGACGGTATCCTACATTCTCACATTTCAGTTTCTCAAGGTCACAGCTTAGTAGAAAGATGTTTTCAGTACTGACTGGGCTGCAGAAGGAAAAAGACAAGAAAAATATAGCATATTTTGTGTTTTCTTATGTTTTATTTTTTAAAAGAGAATTTTATTTTACTTTCAGTTTTGTCAGGAAAGGGGTTGACAAGGGAGTTCAAGCATCTTATGTTGTCTCATAGCTATTAGTTCAATCTCCCATACCTACTAGTTTTCATGACTACTAGTTCACAGTAATTGCCAGGAAAAAGGTATAAAATGGTTATTTTCTGATAAGCTGTGTAATTCTGGCACTAATGGGTTCATTATTGGCACATCCACTTTGAGAAAGCTAAGGTGCACTGCAAAGCTTTCGCTTTACAGCTGAACAAGCTGCAACACAAATCAGCCTCGAGAGCAGCCTTCTCCCAAGCACCTTGTTAGAAACAATGACTGTTAAAACAGCCAATAAACAGGAAATAGCAGTGACCTTATGTCTGTATCTAAGTGATGAAGCTGGGAAAGATAATACAGACAACAACAAACACAGAGCATTGCCAACAAAAAACCCACCACATATGCTCAAGGTTCGGAGAAGAAACATCTTGCTGCTTTGCTAATTTAGTGTTATTGACAGCCCTACCTCAGTAAAGAATCTCTGCTTCCTCTCCACTTTATATCCTCACCTATGGCCATCATAGTGGATGTTCCATCTATTTGTTCCTCTCTTTACCTATCCAGACAGTCACTTTTACCTAGCTGGCAATAAAATCCAACTTCCCCATTTTAGCCACATTTTTTTTTCTACTTGCACAAAGCTTACAAAAGAAAAGGGATGGACAGGATGAGGACCTTAACAAAAGTTGCACAAGGAAGGATTAATAACAAAACAGGATTAATAACCTTCTAAGACCTTAAAAAAATAAAATTACAGAATTTATTTATGGTATTACTCACCCAATGGACACTTTCTCAAGAAGAAATTTTTAAGGCTACTGCCCATTTTATATCCAAATATGTAATCCCAAGTCTAACATCAAAATCAGTTGACAAAAACAGCATTTAAGGAAGAACTTTAGAAACAATAAATTACATAGCAGATTAAATCTGAGGCAACACAATCTTTTCAAGTAGCCATCCTAGATTGTGAGTGAAGAGTTGAACATGGAAACAATTTAAGTTAGTGCTACATACAGAAGTTGGTGTCATTAATCATGGTTGTCAAGAGACCATTAAAGATTAACAGAGAAGTGTTTTCCACACCATGATAGGCAATATTTTGAAAATCTGCTTAAAGATTTGTTTCAGAGTGTGTGCCACAAACAACATTCCTTCTTTGTGAAGATAAACTGATTTCATCAAGCCACTCTAAGAGATACCTACACCACACTTCTGAATATTTAACTGCAGTTTCAGAATTTCCCTGTATCTAAGGATGAACACAACAAGAACCTTACAATTCACAACCACAGAAGACACATGAAAGAGCCCAGAAACAACTCTGTCAGCATTAGTCCTGGCAAGCAGGAGCACCAAGGCTGTTTTTTCAGTCTTACCAGAGTAACTAGGAAGGCGCTGATTGTACACGCTGCCTGACAGAGTGCACTGTACTCTTCAAGTAGGAGTGAGATGAACTGCTGTGCCTGGGGTGGCCCTTCTGTTGCTAACGTTGATGCAACCTTAGATCCCAGGGACAAGTGTCTGAGCAGACGAACCTTCATTTCAAGCACATATTCCCTAGCTTGCTGTTCCAACCGTTGGTAAAGCTGGTATGGATCTCTTTCACAAAGCCTTTATTGTTAGAATATTTGTGACAAAAAAGGAAATAAAAGAGCATGGAATCAACAGTTTTCATTTTTCTGGACATATTTACCAGTTACCATTATCATCATCATCAGAAATTACCACAGTGGCTCAGGTTTAGAGAACTACTTTAAATCTCAGAGAACACAGTCTAGTCCCCTACTTCTACACTTATGGGACTGAGCTCCTGTGTACCTTTAGGACTAGGATGCCTGCACACCTGATTTAGGACTTTACAATTCACTTCAACTTGTGAGCTCAAAATCTTAACTCCATTTGCATCCAACCCTGCAGGCACCCAGACTCTTCAGATAAGCTTCTTCATAACTTCTCCACATTGTTCTTAACATATGACAAATTTCTGTCTACAGAAGAAAACTGATTATGATGGCTGCTTTGAACCACTTCAAATAATTCAATTTCACTCTAAATTTCTGTGCATGGAGTTTAAGTATGCAGAGAATGCTTTGGGTTTTATACAGCACAGGGAGGTGGGAGGAAGAAATGAATGGGTTAAGTACTTAAGAGTTAGGTAAATAGAAGTCTGCAGTTATCTAATCCATGCTTTTCCCTCACCACTCACAAAACAGTCTTTTTTTTTTTAAATGTATTTAATATTAATACTTCCATTGACTACCTTTGTAAAAAACATTCCACATGATATTAGCACTACAGACTGGGCACATTGGTGCCTGCTCAAACCATATCCTTTTTTTATTTTACACTTTACAGACCATAGGGAACTCAAGTGAAAAATAATCCAACTGGTATTTAAGGTTTCCTTCTTTGAGATCCTGTCTCTTTGTATTTTAACAATCTCTGTCAAAAGTGAAAAACAGTTCCGAGTAATATAAGCTCCTGAGTATGTAGGAAAGTTACATAAGTATATGTTCTCATATGCAAAATTTTTCCATTAAGGCGATGCATAACATCAATAACCACTCTAGCTGTGATTCAGTTTTAATTACCAACACACTACACAACATTTAAACATCTTTGATTTCCAGGCCTATATTGCATGTTTTGATCACTTCAATAAACAAAGTGTGACTAATAGGGAGGGACACTATATTACTCTGCTTGTACACAACTCATGTTCAAAACCAAACCGTTTTTATATAAGCGAAGTGCAATATGCTTATTTTATTATCTATTAAAGCCAGTTCAGGTGTACAGTCATTAAGAGTAGTGCTAGATGAATTTCTCTTTTAAATATGTCTTTACCTCACCAGAATTTAGGTTGAACTAGAAATTGCATATGAGAGCTACAGCTGGACAGACTGCTCAGATCTCAGTACACTAAGCACATATGGAACCTAGGAAATAAAAACTCCTTGACCACATATTGAGTTAGAGAGAAAGTGAGATGATCCTACTGGAGCTCTTTAAGGTTTGCCACACTATTTTTAAAAGCAAAAAAACCTGGAGATCACTGAGGATCTCATTAAGCCCATTTTTACTTCAACACCTACCAAAGCTACAATTGTGGCTTCTAAAATGAGAATGAAATTGAAATCCACCTCATCTAGTGATCAATGCCCAATGTAACTTTTTTTATTTTTATAAAATTTCTTCCAGGTGTTACAATCACAGTAAGATGCAAACACTAACTACCACTACTACCTCAGGCTAGTTCCACAAGGTAAGATTGTCATGTGGGGCAATTCAACCTTAACATTGTCTTATGAATAAGGCCTTTTAAAGAACAACATTCTGGAGCCCTTTCATAATTATACATTTATATTCCTATTGCAAACAGCGTATTAATAGCTTCCATGTGTTCAAACTAGTACTGAAAAAACCAATAGAATTAATATTATTTGAAGAATACCTATCCACCAGCTCTTTCATTCCTTCTTTATCTGGTACCAACGATTGGTCTTGGTCATCTGCCAAAGGGGTCCCAGCTTGACGATAAATACACCGAACCATGTATCTGACTTCGGACCAGTAATTCTGAAGCTGCTGAGGTTCACGTTCAGGCTCTGCTGAATTTTCTCTGCATGTGAAGACAAAAATAATTACCCTCTACTTGTATGCACCACATAGGTGTACTGATTCCTGCTGTTCCAGAAAAACAAAAAAGTACATCTGAAAATGTTTAAAGTATGAAACTGGGTAAAGACTGCCATCTAGAAATTACTGTTACTGTCAGACAACTTATTTCAAGAGTTTAAGCACACACCTACAAACAAGCTACAACACCGCCAAAATCTGACTACAACCACCATGCTACTGAGGTCGAGTTCAGTTCTTACCTGCGTTCATTACAGGCTTCACAGTTGCATGCTATGTCTGAAGGAGAGGAATTGCTAAGATCTGCAGCAGGCACTGTCTGTGCACCAACAGTTATTCTTCCTCCTCCTACAGATTCCTGCTGTGATCCACTGTTTCCAAGAGGCATGTGCAAAAGGAAATCTTGGCTCTAAAAAAAACAAACAAAACCCAAACAGTTTTTAAGGTATAAAATGTTATTAGGTAGACAAATATTACAGTGGCAATTCTTAGTGCTGCATGTATTTTGGGAGGACACTCAATCAGGCACAAAGAATTAGTCTTGCAAAAGCCTAATAAATGCAAGAGATGGACAGAGATGACCAATGATACAAACAGAGCTTCATTTTTAATGATCAAAGTACACTGGTTAGTTATAATTATCACCTTTATATACTTCAGCATAAACAATGAACTAAGCTAAAGGAAGGCTTGCATCATCCACACTTATCATAAACCTGCATAAACCAGCACTCTATCTTCAGTCTCCACGTAACAGTATGTTTGGCTTCCGGGATTTAACAACCCCTTCTAGCAAAAATCAAAATCTCCTTGTTTGTAACAGCCAGAAATAATTTTATCATAGCAATGGATGTTAGAAAGCTGCTGCCATTGGAATGGATGCAATCTCCTGTGCATGGTGCTGTTCAATTCTAGCATGACACAGACCACTCGCCCAACACTGCTGCTATTTTTGTCTCCAGTTTCGTTCCCTTCTCTGTGCTCCAGCCCAGCACGTGCCATGCTTCTCTCCTGCATCCTCCCAAGTCTGCCACCAGATTTCCCTGGCACCAGGCAGAGACCTCTCTCACATCTCATGATTGCTGATGGTTTTTTTGTGCCCCAAATCCTGGATCAGGATGGAGACGGGTAAGAACAAACCAGCATGCAGTTGCTGTCAAGCAAGCTAATGAGAGCAACAGCAACCTGAACACAAGAACATCTACAGCAAACCTGTAACCTGAACTCACTCTGAGACTTGCAGTCACTGGTAACAATTTATTTTTTTTTAGCTAATTTTGGCTTTTTTCCCAGCTGGCTTCTCTAATTTGACTAGCTACCTAATTGATACTAGATACCTAATTGCCTTTTTAAGTCAAGCTTTCAATCTTGGAATATCTATTTGCTATCTGCTTTTAAAAATTCCTCTTTAAAAATGAAAAAATAAACAGTTGCCAAATTAAAAAAATATATAAAATTTTATTTACACCTGGAGTATTTGTAGCTAAAGAAAATGTTTCAGAAACAAATCCTGCCTCCTTACACATCTAAGATGTTCATTTTCTTTACTAGCTCCTTAAACAGAGCTTAAATGTGTGAAAAAATTTGACTCAACTGAATGATAATATGCCTCAGTCTTGCTGTGCTTTGAACTCTCCAGAATGTTTACCACCATACCACCACAATAATTCCCTTAGATGTAACGTCTTTTGATTAGTTTACTACCATTGTTAATAGCAACATTATCTGTAAACACAAGCTGTATATAACTGATATACTCTTAAAATTTTCCTCACAAAAATCATCCTTAACTATACTTTTAAGTATTACAAGCTAAACAACACCCTCTGTACAATCTTTCTTCACAGTGATTTACTGAAGTAAAAATCTGTATGCGCCTATGGGCGTGTGCACAGCCTATTAGCTTTCTGCAAGGAGATGTCAGCTGGAATCTACAGCACTTCCAATTATCCCAAGTGTGAGACTTCCCAGGTCAGTCACGAAGACTTGGTTCTGCAGTATAACACAGTTTATATCTAATGAGGTTTTGCTGGCCCTGTCAACGAACTTTTAGTATCTTCCTGCAACACTAAGCACAGCTCTTATATGAGGTTGAATTCACCACTTGAAATACTAGCATCACATATTAAATTGGTACTTGCAGTGCTACCAAGACTAGGAAACTGTTACATTCATGCTATCCAAAGTTGTGCCTCTTTACTAAAAAACACAGGAAAGAAATGACAGCAAAACCTAGATATCTGCAGGGAGGTGTCAGTGCAAGGGCAGTGGCTCAAGAAGTCCACTGAAAGAACAAGGAAAATTCACACAGTTTACTTCATAAAGTGAGGAAAATGCAGTATGAGCAGACAAAATAGAAAAACATGTAATGAGTAAGGTCATGTTGGCAAAAGTAGAAGAAACTGGATTTAAGTACAGGGGATATGGACAAAGCTTGAGACCCAATGAATTAAACAAAAAACCTCAGTAAAATCAGATCTCAACCTTGCTATACTTAAAACTCCACAAGTCAGAACCAGAACCCCTCACTTTTGGAACAACTTCCCTATTCAGTTTAAATAAAACCAAGTCAAAATCACTTCAAATCCTTTTTAAGCATTTACAGCTCCAGTGGTTCCAAAGCACAGAGTGACATGCAGCCCATAATTAAACATCTTCTCAGTCTACTGAGGTACTTTGAACTTACCACAAGAGACTGCTCTATTGTAGCGTGCCTCTCCTCCTTTTCGACTGTTCTTCGACAGTCTGGACACACCCACAGTGGAAGATGCAGCATATTGTTTGCTTTTGGAGATGTGGAAAGTGCTGTTTTGCTAGAATTTTTTATTCCGCTCTCTGAAAGCGAAGTATCTTTTCGTTCACTTCTACAAAGAAGACAATGCTCGCCAGTTGTATATGGTGCCCTTTGGCCCAAGCCAAAGGTAAACGGTGTCTACAAACAAATGTTTTGATAGATAACTGGTTATTCACAGAATACATATCAGAAAAGGTGTTCTGATATTTGAAGCAAACAACAAAGCCCCCAAAAAACCAACACACATATTTTACTAGTCATTATAAAATGGTGAATACTTTGAGAGTCCCAAAATCAAACAGAGCAGTCTCAATATCCATGAGACAAACAATTCTGACTATTAATACACTCCCATTTCAAAAGAAATGTTTTCAAGGAGCATGGTCTACAGGCTTTCCCTCTAAATATTTTGGCCTATATGTAATAATCTAGTAAGTAAAATTAAAAAGTGATATTTACTTTTACTGTCACCATTTACAGGTAAAAAGAAAAATATCTCCTCTTTGAAGCTCTGTGACATTTCCTTTTATAATGCTACCTGAAACAAAGTCACTATCAGCTAAGCTTATTACAAAATTAAACTTTAAATCAGTATCAACAAAACAAATAAGTAGGGTCCTAAAATCCACTATCAGCTATTGAATCAAGTAGATTGGCAACAAGGTACTTCAAAACCTAAATTCTAAATTCTTTTCCAAGATGCTACTGTGCATGTAACTATGGTTCTGCCATGCAATGCTGATTCTTCACCAAGGCTGATAGTCAAAAACAAGTCAGGCAGCACAAGACAAAGACAACCCAATTTTGTGAGACATAAGAGATGACTGGAACAAAATATCATGTAATGGCAGAATCACAGATTTGCTCAATTTTATTACAACTAACTCTGCCTTAATTCATACCATGTTCTATGTAAGCATCAAAATAGTTTAATTCCTTCTCAAAGAAAAAACAAACTAAGTAATTCAAGCACTGCTCTTGATTCTGCTCCAATCTCAGTACTAACAAAAAATACAACTTTGTAAAGCTCAACTGCACAAGCACAGGTGAACAGTTCTTTAGAGCAAAAAAGCTAAACCATAATTCACTCTCTTCTTGTCCTCACAGCAACAACAAATCAATTCTCTATTGCTGACATCTAAAGAAAAACAGCAGAACATTACAATCTCTGATTTTTCTTCACATTTATAAAACTGACAGACTCAGCAATATGGAAAGGAAAACTAAGAATTCTAGGCATAAAACCCCAAAAGACACACTGATTAGCTCCACAAATATCTCCCTATCTTTCAAAAGTTCATGAAAAATTTAACCAATTTAGTAAGAACAGCTAACCTTTACTCACTGCTGCCACTTCTAGAATTTGCACCTAAGCACTAAGGCAGGAAAAAGAACACAATCTCTCCAGGAGTCTACTGCAGGTTTTTAGAAAACCTCCTGCCAGCTGAAAGGTCAGGGCTGACCAACTCCTTTACAGACTCTACAAGCACAAACAGATTTCCCAAGTTAGACATTCCTCTTGGCTGACCAGCACTCAACTGAAGATCTCATTCATGCCTAAAACCCCTGCATGCAGGAGGCCATGGCTGTTAAGCCCTGAAACTTTCCTTCTTAAATTATTTTTTTTTGAAGTCAGATTAAGTCCCTGTCAGAATGATGACATCTTCATTACTGTTTTGCAGGCAAATCCTTATGAACATCATTTGCAGGACATATTCCAACAATTAGGAAAAGAAGAGGACAAAAATGCAAAAGTTCAGAAGCTAAGGCAACCTGACACTTACTCTTTGGCAAAAGTAAAGGTCATGGCAAACACACCTCAGCCACACTGCAGGGACTTCTAGAAGTTAAGATGTGTGTGTGTAACTTGCTTAAAGCTGCACCATGTTCATTAAAAAATGCCATGGCAAACACAGGAGGAACAACAATTTTTGTTCTAGCCAGATTCAGTGAAACCCCAACAATCCCCCCACAGGGCCCATGTTTACGACAGATGTGAAGTTCAAATTAAAGGCCCTGGTTCCTACAGCACAATGCAAATCAAGAATGAAAGTTGGAACCCTCTCTGATACCTGTTATGACTCCATCCTACCAAAATGAAGCTATAAATTCCAGTTTCTTATTTATTTAAAGCATGATGAATGCAGTGACTGTTCATGTGACCATTTCAACGCAAGTAAACTCTTACTGGATTAGGAGAGCTTGCAATTAGGTCACATTTGTATGTCTCTTCAGCATCATCAGAACAAAGTGCACATTTTGTGAAAAGCATGATATTTTTCCACTAGTCAAGCTTCAAAAAATGTGGGATGTATCTCTGCAAGAAAACACCCAGTCTCACTTTGTCTCTGAAACATGTTCAGATATAACATTCATAAATGAAAGCTGGAAGTAGGACAAGCTGGAACAGAAATAACTGCATCTCTGCTATGTATTTAGATTTATTTCTAAGAATAACTTTATTACCATAAAACTGCATAGATCTTTTTAACATCCATGTCCAATTTCAAGAGTACTATAACAATAAAATTTTACTTTATAAAAAAGCTTCCAGTGCTTTTTAAAGCTTGAATAGGAAATCAGACTTCAAGTAGCAACATTCCAATCTCACACAGCATTCTTTTTGAAGAGTTTGATTTAGTACCTTTAATACTGCTTAATATCTTCTCCCATTAGTAAATAATTCTGCTTTTATATATACCCACAAAATTTGACCTCACATACCTGAGAAACACCAGTGAATTCTGATCCAACAGAACTGTCTGTAAACTGTGTACCATTTAGTGAAACCTGGAAAAAAGTAACAACAGATTGGTGACAATAGTTGAGTTTATTGCTAAAAGAGCTTTATAAAAATTAAAAAAAAAAATCTTCCTCAGTATCTGAAGATTGATACAACAGCTTTTGAAATTGAAATCGTTGTTCAACTGCAGAGATGGAAATTTCCTTGTTTTATAGAAAAGCTATACAGATGCAAAAGTTTGGATTTTAAACTTCTGCACTGTAGCTGTTTCAGTAGCATCTCTGAGCTGAAACAACTGCTACAGGAAAACAGAAAAGTAATAAGCAAAACTACATCTCTCCTTCAGTATTTGATGGTTTGCATTTAGCTTTTAAACTTGTACTGTAAATCAAAACAATTAACAAAGATTCTTGCCTTCTGTAATTTGAATGCCATACTGCTTAGAAAAACATGCAGTGTTAACCAGAAGAGTATTCTACAGCAAGCTTCCCAGTGGCATTCAGTATTCCAGTGCAGCAGCTTTCCTCCTGCCCCAGGTTATAACTCATACAGAAATCTCCAAGATCTCTTCTACACAAGTGCTACAGAGACTACACCAGACAGCAGTGAAGTGCCTTTTACAAGCCCCAAGTGTTTTCTCACAGCACTATTTGAGGACACTAAATCAAGAGGAAAGTCAAGACAATGTATGAATTCAAGTCAGTGACAATGAACAGCTCTAGATCATACCAACTTGAAGAAAATGCATTTCATTTTTAAAGCGGGAAAGGAGAAATAAAGTCAGTCAATTATTTTAGTCTCTCCTTCTTCTTGAGCACTGGTTGACCTTTTGAATTTCAGATATCAATTATCTCATGCCTCTGTTCCACCTTTCACATGTTTTGCTAAACTCTGTTTTGCCCTCCAGTTTCCCACCTATTGTTGTTGAATATTAGTGTTTCTAGGACTACTCTAAAGACCACAATAAAACCAGTCTGTCTGACCAAGAACACCCAGATCTTGTGTTCTGGATTCAGAAAACTTTTCTACCCTGTGCCCAAACCATAACTCTAAACTGGAGCTGTCCTTAGTGCAAAGGAGCATCTTTCAGTTTTGTACATCTTGCAGCATACCCTACTGCTCAGTTTAGAGACAGGGAGATTAGAGCAAAGCCACTACCTTCAGCTGAATTTTTCCCAAGGCAAAGTGGGGGATTGTCAAATCACTGCTAGAGAAAATACAAATAAAAAATCACATGTCTTCACTTCCATACCCTATCCTATCTTTCCAGAGCAGATATTTAAGAAAATACCCTTCATATGCAAGTCAAGCATCTCAGGTCTAATATTATGGGAACAAAAATGCTGATGTGGAAGAAGTTCCCTATTTTTATTTAGGCACTTTCCAAGAAGTGGAAAAAATAAGGGTTGTTTTATTAAAAGAATTCTTTTTCATCAAGAAAAAATATCCTCCAGTCTGGAGGTTCACTGATTATTGGCATGCATATACATTCAAAAATAAAGAAACCAGTAAGAAAGTTTAGAATGAAATAGTTATCTGCAGCTAAAAACACTTTTTTAGGGAAAATTAATAAAAAGATAAATTTATCCAAAGACATTACTTATTCATTAAGAGAGTACATTTACCTTCTTTACATTCAAGACAGTGATAATGCGAAAGACATAAGCCATCACATTGAAACATGCAGGCATTGAGTGACCAAGCTAAAGATACTCAGATGTTACTAAAGCAAAGACAAAAACAATGGGAGGTTTTTGTTATCCACTAAATGCCACAGGAAGCCAAGACAAAACACTGAATATCTGGGATGACTGCTTCATGGAACGAGCTGTCAGAAAAAACATCTCTTGATCCTAAGCACTGTGCAGAATTTGCTTAAAAATATTAGTGTAACCCTCCCCCAGAATTTAATAGTGACCTAAATATCCTAAATAGGAACAAACCCCAAGGAACTTAGAGAGGAATTAGAGAAATAGGAGGAAACAAAGAGAATCATCAAAAACTGTAGGTGTACAGGTATCTGTAGGCAATGAGATATAAGACATTGTATGTGAGGCCTAGAGGAAACACAAAAATAACAAAAAAAGAAAGACTTAAGTGGGGATGAATAATGACATGACAGGCACGGAAGGAGATGGCTAAAGTAACGTATTAGAGAAAATATTAGAAGAATCTTTTAAAAGTTGTTCAAATGAGGCTCAAACAATAGCAAGCTGAAAACGAGAAAAAAAAAATTAAGACAGTCCCACAAATAATTTAGGAAAGAAAAAAAAAGCATAAAAACTACAACTAAATCCTTTCTTGAGGCACATGAGAAACAAGGAGTCTGTCAGGATCAGCAAGGCTACAGTAAGTAAACAAATAGAAGCATAAAATAGAAAAAAAAAAGCTTAAGTAACCTAAAGTCAGGGCAAAACCACCAGAATTATTTTTTGCATGTTTATGTTTATTAGGGAGGAACTTAAAGATATTCTCACAGTAAAAGGCATTTATGGAATATGTTTAAGAGGATCTGTTTCAAAGCAAAGGCCTGCTAGAAAAAAAAACCAAAAACAATACAAAGAAAATGGACTAGTGAAAAATTAGCAAACCACCAAAAGAGGATGACATTCAGCCAAGAGTCTTAAGGAAGCTCAAGGACCTCAGAGTTGCATTAATAATTTCAGTATATTAATGCTTGCTTTGTGCTTCACTAGTACTAGAAGAGCAAATTTATATTTTTTTATTATTTAATTATTAAGCTTTTTAAAGACAAATTGCAGTTATCCAAAGTGTGAATCAAGAAAATGCCTGAGATGACAAAGTTAGCTAATAGCACTAAATTCTTCATGTAACTAAAGAGACTGAAGAATGGCAGAAGGACCTTCCAAGATCTAGTTACTGTGCCATATGTTGACAGATATAACTGTGTGCAGAGAATTCAAGTGGAAGTGACAAGCTAGATAGTTGTCACTTCTGGCTTACCCTAACTTTTTAAATTTAATTTCAAAAGCTTTATTTTTTCATTCCTGAGTATCCTTTATAATTATTTTAATGTTTTGCATTTTAAAAAGCTATTTTGTGAAGCTAAATGCTATAAGGAAGGCTGACATGGATGATGAGAACATCTGAATCTCCACAAGCACTCTTCACCATAATGAAAAGTGTGTATATGAAGTATTTCTGCTCTTACTATGAATTTTATTTACAGTGGAAAATATATAGAGAAATAGATCTCGTGTTTCTTGGAAGTTACTGTCACACTAACCCACCTTATCCAAAAGGTTGATTTTCCTGGAGAATAAGGCATGCAACATCTTGGCACAGCATAACTCATACCAGAAAGCATGAAGAACGAGGGAATCACAGTTTAAACAATACTGCCTGATTACACCAGAATGACCTTGAAGAACCAGTTGAGCAATTAGAAAATAAACACTCACGGACTGCCATAATTTGCTCTAATAGCCTGTCACTATTGAAATCAGACCTTCAGGAGGCTGACACATTACTAGACAACATACTCCCATCTGTCTCACAACTGAAGCCTTGGGAAGCTCCACAAACATCATGCAAGTAAGAGTGATGCAAGATCTCAGGAGAGCTCAGGAAAAGAAAAGCACAGGAAGGAAATTTAGATTCAATCCACCATCACTGAACCCTAAACTATTCAAAAGAAATGTGATGCTAAAAAGAAAACAAAAAAAGAAGATTGAATCAAATTTCTCCCAGAGAAAGAGCAAGGATAAACTACACTGATTTTCTCAGGTGCATTAGGAAAGACAGATTAGAAAAAAAACGATGTTACTAAGAGACAATTACAGCTACACTCAATTCTACAAGGTCTTAATATAATAATTGTATTCCATATCACTTGAATCAATTATCTTATTTTTATACAGGGAAGTGAAAAATTAAGTTTGTAGAAACATCTATCAATATCTGAGTAATAGTAATGAAACTTCAGCCTGCTACCCCTCCCAATACCTATCCAGATGTCTTGTCCATGCCACCTGTTCTCCTGCCTGCATTTTAAAGCCAAAGCCCATTTGCCACAGCTTTCCTGTGCTCAGCCTTGCCTCAGGCACTTCCAGCAGGGCGCACAGCACTGCCTCAGCTGCCCCTGGTCACCCATCACCCTTCAGCAGCCACACTCTCAGCTCCCACTCTCTGCTCAAGACCTCACTCCCTGCAGCCCCAGCAAAACCCTGACTTGGGCATGCTCCAGTCGCAGCTTGAGCTGTTCTCTCCTCTCCCAGACACAGCTAAATTGGTGACAGAACTGCTGCTGGCAGCTGAGTGACACTTACAAAATCCCAACTGACTCGAAGATATGAAGAATGATTTCTTTATGCTTTAGTTCAACAGATAGCAAAGGATCTGATTTCAGTAAGTGAAAATTTAGGATCTTTCCCCTCTAACCGAACCTGATTTAATGATAAGCCGTTGTAAAAGTCAAATGCCTGGTGGATGAGGGAAAAGAATAATGATAAATGTATCAGACATTCAACAGTAGATAACAACAAAATCTGAGGCTGGACATCCCCAGACTTGTAAGACCTGTGAAGGCACACAGGAGGATGATTGTACACACAATGTAGCTGTCTCCATTCTCTAGTAGCAAGCACTGTCAGGGCAACATGCTGTCCAGACCTCTGGCATAGCAAGGATTTAAACACTGCTCCTGAACACAGGCAGGAGTAACTGCAGCCTCTGCAGAGGCAGTAGCCTCTACAAAACATATATTACAGCACTGAAGAGATACTATGATGTAAAACACAGCAGTAAACTACCAACACTTCAACACTTATCCCTCCCTTTTTTAAGTCCACATTATACCCAGTTAACATCTGGTACAACCCAGTTTTTCAGAGGAGAAGCAAACTGAAACAGTTCTACTTGGCAGTGTCATCTCTCTTGTCTATGAGATTTCATATTTTATTTCAACATACTGACTATTTTTCATGTCCTTTAAGAAACCCATGAGCATTTTTAAAGGCATTGGAAATACACTACCATGAGACTAAGCAAAGTACTGCCTGGTTTCTCACAGAAAAGGTTGTTTTAGCCATACTCTGGACACACCACCTGAAAGCAAGAACAAACTCCTGCACCAAAATGTCATAAGCCCTGCAAGATATCAACTACTGCAAAACTGAAGTTTGAACTGCAAACCAGAGCATACTCCCAATAAAGCAGAACTCTAGAAAAATATGTGTAATCCATTATTTTTTCATCAAAGGACTCGTTAAGGGTGGTCTAATACTTAGAGAAACAGTCCAGGGAGGTCTTGGAATCAGCTGATTACCCATAAGTACACCCAGGAATCCTCCTGGAGAGGATGACCACATCCAAGTACTTATGGTCAATAACAAACAACATGGCAAAGAAATGCACAAGTGTCCTCAATCACAGCATGCCTGGGTGTGCTGTGCTCCTGCTGGGCTGGCCCAAGGTCACTGATGGTCCCAGTCCACTGTCATGAAAGTCTGACACCCAAGTGGAGGTGAACAGGAAACTTTTGTAATAGGAGGGAAGACAAAAGTCTGTAGAGATCTTATATTTCATTTTTAAGTAACCCCCAAAAGCACAAGAGCTTTTGTAGTAGGAGAGCATGACAACTAAGAAAAACATACTAAAATGGTATTTTTTATAGATTAAAGGTAAGGGTTTTCTTCCTAGCACTGGAGCAAGGAGAATGCAAAATTAGCATGCCCAACAGCAGGCAGGAAAATAATCAGTAATGTTCAACACATCTCCAGGTTCATTAGCATAAAAACATTCAAGCAGATATCAGGGTCTATTATTATTGGTTTTGAGGGGAAATAAGTCTTTTGCCATCAGTTATATAAAGTTTAATTTCAAAGATTTTTGAATCAGTAGCTTGAAAATAGGTAAATATTTGATGGGCAAAAGGGAAAAGCTTGGAGGTTCCTAGTCCAAATGTAGCTATGGTTTAACGTGAAGCAGTAGTGAAACATGTCTTAGTGGAATGAATAAAGACGACCAGTTAGTTTTATTAACTATAAAGTTAAAGGATGAACAAACTAAATAGTATCCCTTCCTGATCTAGAAGCAGAAGTGTTTTCTTTAAGAAATGGACAAATATCTAAATTTTTCATGCAATAATCACACATCTCTAGCGACACTGAACAGAATGTAGCTGTACATCCCAACACAGATTTCCCTGCCACAGAGTCTCAGGATTATAGGAGAGACACTGACAGATAAAGTGGTTGCTGATTATCTGCAACAGTCACCAACAGGGAAAGTTGTGAAGGCTTCATATGCAAAAAGATACTTAGTTTTACTACAGGGGACAAACTACCAAATAAAAACCAGCACAAGCAAAGAAAAGGTGATAATAATTTAAGTTCAAATATCCCTCTTAAAGCAGCCAACTCTTGATCAGGCCAATCGAGTAACTTTGCAGACTATCAATTCACTTCACCAAGTAATCTGTCTTTGGCACTAATATTCACAAACACCTAAATTATCCTTTCCTAGCCTAGCCTGCATTATTCTAGTGTAGTCCACACACTTGAGATTAGAAATAAAGAAAAAAATACACATAAACAGGTCAGTGATACCACAAGTCAGCCCTTGGTACTCCTTGGAAAAGCTACTGGACTATACATAATTTCAGAGAACCTTTAAACCTTTCTGTCAATTATCAGGGATATAAAAAAGCGAAAGCTGAGAAAGAACAAGCATTCCAAGGGGAGTTACAAGGCTTTTGTTACTCCTGATATCTACATTTTAAAGAAATTTTGATACTACTCTCAAATATAGATAAACCAGCTTTTAGATATGAAATCATTTAGAAGCAGGAGAAACAGAAGTTGCCAGAAGCTGAACAACAGTCAAGAGTGAAGTGTTCATGAGAAGCTTGTCAGAGCTCCTGAGGGCAGAAGCTCTGCACATGAACACAGTCAGCATGCTGACTCAACCCTTACTTACACTGGTATCTAGTGCACAGCATATCTATCTTCAATAGCTATAGTACTAAGGAGCACATTTGCTGCAGAACGCCACACGAGATACATCAACTAGCTCTGAAAACCAGCACGTTAGCGATTCATGTACCATCCTGTGTACATGCATTTGGATGGGGCAGGCTGGAAATCCTGTGACTGTGGAGCACACCAGCCCTTTGTCTGTGCTCCCTCCATCATGCTCAGCCAGAGGCAATTACATAGCCAAGGGCTAAACATAGGAAATCACCTATGAAGATGGAAGGAGGAAGAGACACAACGCTGGGTCTAAGAAAAGATTGTTCATCTAACTTGAGAATTCATACTCACTTCGTTTGTTAAGATAAGCAAGAGACAGAAACATGCAAAGCAGAGAGCCAGTGTTACAATCAACTGCAAATCCAAATATTTGCAAGGAGCTAAGAAGGCTGTTGTTGAAGTCACTCAGCTTAGCCCTCCAACAGGTGAAATATGATACTACTTCATATTAGGGACAATATATTAAGATAAAGATATACTTGGCAATAGATGGTCATCATATTAAACCAAAATTAGGTACTCCCTATCCAAGCATCTTCACAGAAAGTGCTTATGAGCAAAACTGTTTCTCTCTTTTGAATTGTGCTACTGCCAAAATAAACTTTTTAAGATCCCAGGTTAAATCCTCTTCAGCCTATATAACTAATAGTCTTCTTATATAAATAACGAGGAAAAATACAAATAAAATTAACATTATGAGATTTCAACAATTTTAGTGACACTTCTATTGCAATTTTAGTCTTTTTAATGTAGTAACATTGACTTTCAGTGTTCTCCTTATTAAGTAAAATCATACCATTATAGAATCTGACTAACCTGCAAGACAGGTTCTCTGAAGGCTTCCCTTCTTCAACAAGTTGTATTATTAGAACTTCTCACTTAGCTTTAAGTAAACATAACACTTTTTCATAGTTAGTAAAAACTAGTCCTAAAGTAAATTGATGTCAAGCAAGCTGACAAGCTGAGGGTGGAGAGGCTTAATCTAGAAAGTGCCATTACCTTGCATGTTTGTTATGAAGCAAGTGTACCACGGAATAATCAAATCCCCAAAATTATTCCTCTCTCCACACCCCCAAGATCTCAAATCTGAATTACTTCTTTTCCAGCAGTAAAATCCATGAAGACCTTTAATACTAAGTCAAAATGTCAATGGAGTTTTCAACAGAAACAGAATTTCAAATAATACTTTTTCCAGCTGAAGTCTTTGTTTTTATAGAAGATCAATCTATAGAGAGGAATTACAGAAGTATAAGTAGCAGGCATTTACTGTTCAAAAAGACCAATACTTTCTGGTTTAGCAACAGTTATGGGTTAAAAGTGAGGTCAGGGGGGTGGGAAGGCTGTTCCCATCTCACCCATTTCAGGAGATATCCTAAATGACAAGATAATAAGATATCCATGACTACAAGTGCCTACTACCTCCTGCTAGAGCTCAAGTCTACTTGGCCAATGAGACTTTTTCCCAAAGAATTTTACTAAGACAAAACTATTTACAGGCTTTTCACAGGGGTGGGGAAGGAAGGATGTTAATCACCTGTACACAGAGTTGTTTTTCAAAATGAGACGTATTAGTAGCCTGAGAAATTTAAAGGCATTTTTTCCCCCAGTTTGTAAAAGTGTTCATCAAGCACTGTCAGCTTCTGGCGGATCAAATACACGGATGAGTTCTAAGAGTCTGCACAAAAAGTATACATAATTAAGTTTTTGTTTGCCCAGACATACACAAAACCTTTAAAAATAGAGCAGGGAGGAAGGAAATCAGACAGCATTGGAGAATGGAGAACTGAAAGAAAAATCAGTTTTCTCTCTACTACAGTTCTGTAAGACACAAGTCCTCTGAAAATTAAGCAAATCATCACTTCTGGTAGATTTACACAGAACTGATTATTTACCTGCTGCATTTATTTTTCCTTTGGATCCTCAGTGCCAAAATAAAACTTTTCTACTGTAGCACAGTAATCAGAACAGACTCACATCTAAACCGTTATTTAAAATGCACAAATCCATCGAACTTGGAGGGACAAAAATCTATACTCAGAAACACAGCCATCTTAAATGACATGATCTACACTGTAAAGAAATGTGCATGAAACCCCCCAGGGAAAGTTTTTTTTTCCTCAGTAGTACCTCAAAAAGACAACTTTGAAGTAATACTTTGAAAAGAACACACATACTGTTACTCTGTAATGAGTTTTAAGGAAGTAACATCTATACTCTGTGCCATTCCTCCCACACACTCTTCAATAGCACACTCAGTTTTCTTTTAGCTGAATCAACCTAAACTACATCTTTCAGGAAATGAGCACCTCTTAGGAAATAAGGAGTTCACAGGTTATAGTGCCACAATATGAAAATGTTAGCACACACAAAAAAGCCATGATCTCTACAGGAATTGGCAAGAATTCACAATCCAAAATTAAAAAGATGAAACTGATCTGTATCCTGTTCTAAGAGAGAACAATCTACATTCACATAACTTAAAATGGAAGTTAAAGCAAGTTTCTACTCAAATAAGTTTTTCTGATCTATTTCACTTTATTGAACAAAGTCAAATGACTTCCTTGGCCATTAACTTGAATGGTGCCAACTTTAACTATTCCATGAAACTTACAGATGGGTATATTCATCCCTGCCTCAACCACTGCCACAGAATTCACCTCCCCTGGTTTTTTAATGTGAACAACTGATCACTATCAAATAATATCCTAAGGGGAAAAAAAAAAAAGAAATAAAGAGTTCTTTTGTAGAACGGAGTGTACAGACTCTACCCTGCTGTGTTCCAGAGATGCTCCTGAGTTGAATTCCACCACTAAAACCAAACCTACACAAGCTGTAATTAAGAAGTGTATCTAAGCACTGCCTGGCACATGATCTCATGAAATTTGTCTTGACAAAGGCCGAAGACCTTCCTGAACTAATTACTGTTGGATGCTTTCTTCATAAGATATGATCTGGCATAAGCTCTATTTAAAAACTGCAAGCAGCAAATCATTTCTAACAAAAGTAATCTAGGCTGAGAATCAAACATCAAGTAGTGTTCTTCATCATCACTGTTACATATCCAGGTGCTTTTATGTGATGAGACATTTTCTCCTCATGTTCCAAGAAATTGGAAAGGGTTAGACAACAGGCCTTTAGAAGTCAGGGACAGACAATTACATCATCCTTCCTACAAAGTACTCACTGGTAATTCTGCTGGATACCCAATAACCTCCCACTTGACACCACTATGAAAGATTAAATGACCAGGATAGGGTTTTTTGTTTGTTTTTTTCGTTTGTTTTTTATATTCACAGAATATTGTGCACTCAGACAGAGGCCATCAACACAGTCATCCTAAAGGTCATGCTACCAAAATCACATGAAATTTGGCAACACCTCCATGAATACTGTTTTCAGCATATGAACAAATACTGGGTTTTGATATGCTCAGAGTTCTGACTATCCCTCTCTAAATCATTATCTCCCTAGAAGGTTTATCTATATAATTTCATGTTTTGTTCCAACACAAAAAGACAAACAGCATTACCACAATTCCTTAAAACCCCCTAGCAAACCCATTACTGAAGGTATTCCCTGACAAGAAACTGGAAGATCCATGTCATCTGGGAACAAAAATACTCCTATTGTATTTGAAATCTAACAAGCTGAAGTCTCCCCTACTTTTTCAAAAGCAGTGAACAGTGTGTGCATTGCTGCCCCATCCTGAAGACAAAACTGCCCAGCTGTCATGGCCCTGCCCACATCCCTTCTCAGGGATGAAGTGTCCAAGCAAGGGTTAATAATGCCATAGTTAATCTGACTGCAGTCTCTGGTGGTTAATGGTTAATTGTCTTCCAGCAGAGAAGGATCACTACAGGAGAAAGCAACAGATCCCTGATGCCATGAAAAGTGCCTACGCTTGCAAATCCCAACTTGTCATTTTGTCTTCCTTTAAACCTAAAACTATCTTACCTTACAAAAATCTAAAAGCATTAGAATCACAGTTTCTACCATGCTCACATTTATAAACATATACTAGAAAAATATGTAACATCTACCATACAGAAATACATATTTTACTGCAAGAAATGAAAGATTTTGCTCTTGGGAGCAGGAGGGGGAAGAGAAACCTAAACTAACACTTTTATCCAACTGTCAAGCTTTACTTTGCAAACTGCAGATCACTATTTGTACAAATGGCAGCTGCAGCTGATGAGCCATTTCCTAATAGCATCATAAATAGAGGAAAAATTCACTTCTGCAGCAAAATAAAATTATTTTGGTCATTAAAAATTTTTTTAAAATCTACATTTAAGCTTAAGGGAGTACGTTAAAACAGACCTTAGCATACAAATACTACAGCCTACCAAGTTTAATAAATAATGACACTTCAGCAAAGAAACGGTGAAGATAGTAAGAATTAAAGCCAAATATTCTGAACTAAAATTTGAATACCAGTCAGAAAGCTGCAAACCGTAACATGAGCTTGTGTTCATCTTCTTTATGTCTTCATTTTTCTCAAAGAAAAACATTTTTCAACAGAACAAAACTCAACCAACTACAATAAGCACAAGGCTATATGGTCTTAAACTGTGTGAAACCAAGACAATACAGCATGCCTATACTTGTGCAACCAGCTTGGCTAAATAAGACCATTTATTCAGATTAAAGCCAGTAGAATTAATATTCTCATCTTCTTTG
The DNA here is from genome assembly GCF_049639895.1 of Pseudopodoces humilis. Lineage (NCBI taxonomy): Eukaryota > Metazoa > Chordata > Aves > Passeriformes > Paridae > Pseudopodoces > Pseudopodoces humilis. The sequence goes on along the minus strand of NC_142205.1, from coordinate 8,865,233 downwards.
TATTTTATGTTGCACCGATCTCAGGTACTGCATGTAAATTAAGAATACATTACTAGAAATTGGTTATTTTTGAAGATGTACAATTGTGGACATGCATATTTAATTATTTGTATTGATGATTACATATTTTTTTCTTTTTCATTATATTCAACCCATTACTCAAAATTTACACTTCCAACTGCCAGAATTTTTCAATTCCCATCCCCAAATCAAAAAACTGCACAACATAAAGGTGCATTGACACTGAAAAGCATCTTGTTTGGTATTTGCAATCAAAGAGCCTTTCTCAGATTAACTCTCTATCAGCACTGGGAAGTGAACAGGGATTTTGTTATAGCAATGGCTGATGCTCATCACTACAACTGTGAAAAGAAAACTTAATTCCAAGATGCATCATACTGTTTTCAAGAGACACTGGGAAGGAAGTATTAGTGCTGCCTCACAGCCCTCTGGAGGAGACCTCATTTGGTCAACCAGCCTCAAGAAATTCCAAACTGGAACAGACATGGTGACAGCCAAACCGGGTCGTCAGCAAGAGGCCTGCCTCATTTAGCTTAGCAAAGCAATGCAGTTCTCTGCGAGGGTACTGGGGATGGGCAGAAAACAACAATTAAAACAAGAACAGGGAAGCAGTGTCCTGGAATACACTCCAACTGAAGGACAAGATTATCAGTCACAGCACGAAGGATATGGAACAGAACTGATTATATGGACAGTGAAGACCTATTTCAAATGAAGTTGAATCACCTAGTGAAAGGCATTTTACATTTTTCTACAGATAGATATAATCAAAACAGCCCCAATCCCTTCACATTTTTATCGCCATTCACATAAAAAAAAAGCTTTGCAGCCACCCAAATACATCTGCAACTCAATTGTAATATAAGAGCTGCCTTTGTCTTCTGGGTGTCTTTTTCAGCAGCAGGGGAGAGGAAGGAAATTTTGTCTACAAGAGTTGTTACAAAGCTCTTACATATCTTTTAAAACTGCACTTAAAATGAAAAGAAAAAAAAAGTATTTTGCATAAAGGTATGGACAATTTGCAAGATAAAGCAAACTTGAAAGCCTGAAACCAAAGTAAAATCACAGAAGAAGGAAACCAGGTCTTGCACTGGTGGATGTGCAGGAATTAACTGTATTTCGTGAGTTTCAGCGCAGCATTAAATGCTATCTTCTAGCTGACAAGTGCAATGGCAGCAAGTATACAAAATAACTAACTTAGGTGTAGACAAGCTTCAACTTGAGCGAAAACTTACTTGTTACCTGCAATACTTGCATGTGCAGCTACCAAGAACCCAGGCTTTCCAGGGGGAAAGGGGAGGGAAGGAAATTTTGGTTTAATTACACACATTACAAATTCTTTAGAAGAACATACCCCTTCCCAGATGCAATGCTTCCCTTCTTTGTAGCTAAATATGACACAGCAGAACACAGCCAATCCACCTCCTACCAGGATTCTGCCTTTTCTGTTCTAGGAATATGTTCAACATTTTCCCAGTGATTTTGCAGCCACGTGCTAAAAAAAGGTATCAAAAGCTAGTAAGGAACACGATTCAAGCATTCATTTTCCCAAGTACAATGAGCAAAGTGTTCCAAGCAAGTAGTTAAAACACCCCAAAATTCTCTCAACTAGCCCTGACAGGTAACAACCATGCACATAAATTTTTTCCTAGTCAGAGTTGTTAAGAGCTTTAATCTGTTGTTACAACTTCAATCCTGAACAGAAATATGTTAAATTAATAGGATTACACAAACTCAACCCCAAGATGTGCCAGCAGTTTCCTTATGAACAATAGAAAGCACTCATCCAAAGGCAAGTTTAAGATGTGGAAGACAACATCTAGGAATTAAGTACCTGATTATGTAACTTCAATGCTACAACTGTAGATATCCTACTCCAGGAATTAAGATACAAGAAAATTACTTCACTTGTTAACAGTTAAAGGGTTAAACATACATCCTCCTGACATCAAAATCTCATAAAGCATTAAGTAAGCTGCATTCTGAACATGGGAGAGGTCAATTTCAGAATGACCCACCAAACGCAATTTCTAAACCTAGCCATGTTTTTCCCTCAACAGGAAAAAAGAAATGCCAGGAAAATTACATCTGTACTAGGATATGACACTGACAGTACAAGCCAGAGAAATATAATTCTCTCATTTCAATTCTGCAAAAATCAGCATCAGTAAGAGTCCTAGTTTTAATAATTAAGAGCAATCAGCAAAATTACAGAACATGCAGCAAGTAAGCTTTAACATTGTAACTGCATTTAAAGGCTGTGTTTCTAACAAATCATTACAAAGTTAATAAAACCCCAAGTTAAGCTAATATCTACAGAAGATTACCTCAGTCCTTGCACTTCATTATCCTCAAACTGTTGAGCTCTCAGTGCTCACCACACACACACATATCACATCACATCACTTACTAGTTTCTTATGGTCACATGAAATACACTACTGGAACACAACAGAGGGTTTGCTTCAAGTACCACCATGGGAAGGAACAGATATTTACTGAATCAAATGAGGAAACGTGTAAAGCTTGAAGTCCTTTGACCCAAATTTACTGCTGCAACTCAAGAAACAGAGATCAGAGCGTCCAAGGAGTCTATTCAGTTACCCCTCATCAAAATGCGGGGGTGTAAATGGCAGGAGGATAACAATGATTCCAACACACATACAAGGAACAAAAAAGGAAAAGTGGCATCTCCGAAACTTTCATCTGGAACATTCCCTGATCCAAAGATGAAAAGGTTATAAGGAGACAGTGAGAGTTATAAGGAGACAAATTTGTCTTGGACTGGATTTGTAAAAACATTTGCCTCTATTTCCTATACTGAGGACAATTACAAGGAAAACATACAGTGCACATAATTCTACATTACAGAGTCTTAGAGGTTTTGAGATTTGGGTTGTGTGGTTTGTTTTGGTGGGATGAGGCATTAAGGAGAAGCAGGAGGCAGCTGAGCCAAGACATCTGTGACTGCAAAGTCTTTAAGGCAATTCAAGAGGAGACCGCAAAAGACAAAGCCAAGTAAACAGCTGTATCAGAAAAAACACCCTAAAGAACAAAATGTATACTGGTCCTGCTTGGGGGCATGCTGCTCCACATGTTTCTTGCCTCTTTCAGACCCAGGAAAATAAAAGCTGTTCAATGGTCATTCACCACACCAACCACTCTTCAGGGATACTACTAGTAACAATTGAGAACAAGTAAGAATCAGCTCAGAGAAGCAGGAACAAACTCTCCTTGCAGACAACCCCATTAATTTGAAAATGCTATCAAAGGAGAGCTTTGGCTTCTCTGACCATGTGATGAGGTTTCATATGCCAGAAGGTGAGAATATAGAAGATTACAAGGAACTGACATACAAAAAAAGCCTTTCCTGGTTGTCAGCTTGAAGGAAGACTATTTTTCATTACGATCATGAGCAAAACATCAAGAGTTCAAAGATGATATACCAGGGCAAGAGCCTAGAAATAAGTACAAGTATTTATTCACAAAAATGCATAAAATCCAAGTAACCAGTCCATCAGTCTTAGACAAATGCATACTAATGTGCAAAGCATAAGAAAAGGAACTAGAATTCTCTGAATGGGATTAACACTATGATCTACTACTCCACAAGACTAGTAGATTCCACATGATCACACTACTCCATTAGAGTCCCTTTCCCACTGGAATACTACCAGAAAAAGGATCCAGTCAGCTCACCAAAAAACACAACAAAAACCTGAACATGCAAACAAAAACTCGAACCAAATAAATCTAAGTACTGAGAAGTGCTATGTCCTACATCTGAAGGATACAAGCATCACAAATGCACAGAGTGGAATCCTGCAAGTCTGCAAATAATAAAAAGAAGAAAGCACATCAGTGTGATCAAGCTGCAAGCTTACCACAGAGCATCAAAAAAGGCCAACAGACAGATGTTATCCTTTCTGAAAGGGGAAAAAAAATGCATGACTTTTGGGTACACGGACCTAATAAGAACCTAGGCACCTACCAGGAATGGCTCAATGAATGTACATTTTAAACACAGAAAGCAACTGGAGACACGTCCTTTAGCTGTAGCAGCAATAAAAAAAGTAGTTGACAGTAAACAGTAAGAGTTTCACTGGAAATGAACCATCAATTCAATGGTTACTGAAGAGGGAAAGGAAGGAAGAACAGCAAGGGACAGATTTCACATCACTATATAAGAGCTCACAGATGACAAGTCTATTGCAAGGAAGAGTTAATTCTCAAATGACACAATAGAAACGAACAAATTCAAGAAAACCAAGCACAGCAAGAGAATAGAAAATATAGCAAGAGAATAATGACTCAGAAAAAGCACACATAAAGGGAGTAACAAGCTTAACAATGACAAGAGAATAAGAGGGACAAATATGAAAGGCTAAAGGCACAAAACAGAAGAATTCTTATAAAACAGCTTGAGGGTACTAAGAAATCATTCTATCAGTATACTACTACTAGAATTTCTTTATTACTGAATGAAGAGAGAAAACACATGGATGAAGAACAAGTCCTCACCAAAGAGATCAAATATAAGCAGGTGACCAGCACAATTAGCCCAAGTAAATGAGTAAAAATATCCACCCAGAAATCACCTGACTATTGGAAAGAGCCATACTTATATTTTTTTCCAAGTAGGCTAGATCTGATAGCGTTCAAGAAACTTCCTCAGGAAATCCTTTTGATCAAAATCAATAATCTTATCTTTGAAAACCAATGGAGGATGTCTTAGATAATCAGAAGCTTAGAAAAATGTGAACTATTTAAACCCTCTTTTTAAAACAAAGAAACAACCTCACTCCTCAAAGAAAACCCAACCCTCCACCCAAAAAAAAAAATCATTTACAAAACCCCAAAAACTGAGGGAGAAAAAAAAGGATAGTGAAGGTAGAAACACCTGAGGAATGGCTTGTCTTCAGTTCCCAGAAAAATTATATAATTCTAATATACTCAAACAATCTATTTAAGCACTAAGATGATATAGAGAGGAGGAACAGCCACCTTGGTTATATCAAACCAGTAAAACTTTCTTCAATGAAAGATTTACACAGGGAAGGAAGAATAAATGTCATGATTTACTTGATTAATGTCTTTGACAGCCTTAAGTACTGAAACTTTCTCATGACCAAATTAAATAGCAAGATCTTGACAATTACCATGAATTTCAAAATAGATCTAAGTGACTACATGCAAAAGAGGAGTCAACAAGGTCAGACTGATGGAAAAAACTTATGCTACCTTGGGATGCATAGCTTATATGACACAGGACATAATCCTTTCACCTAATATTGCTCCAGTAAGTCTCAGAGGGACTACTGTAACTCATTCTGAACACAGGTCTTCCAGCCAGACAGGAACAGCTGGAGAAAAGCCACAACAGAACTACCACCAGACACAGACAATATACCTACCAGGAAAGGCTGACAGAACTGTGGACACCAACCTTACAGACCAGAATATTGAAGAGAGAGGAAGAGTCAGTTCTCTCTATCCAAAGCAAACAGAATAAGCAACAGAATGTTTGAATTTTGGGAGAATTCTATGCAATAGAAAATTAACAGCAAAGTAGTTAAGAGTAAAAATAGGCTGTTTGGTGAGGTTGTGGAGTCTCCATCACATAAGTCATTTTAAGAGCAGGTTAAACAAATAAGTAAGAAAAGCAGCATCAGTATTGTCTCCACTGGCCAGAAGACAAATGAATGAGATAAAAATAAGCATGGAAAAACCTTGAAGTTAAGACTTTAGAGGACTGATAAGAGATTCTGGAATATTACAATCAATTTTGGTGTCAGATTTAAGAAGCTAGTTTACTAGCTAGCTGCTTGGATTTGTGTCCACTTCCTAGAGTGAAATTAAAACCCCAAAAACAACAACAATAACAAAAAATATCAACAAAAAAATCACAACATGAAACGATCTTAAAGAAAATCAGTTGTAGTCTTCAGACAAATCATCCACCTTTTAATATGTATCAAGGTACATAATTACAAATACTAATGAGCTTTAATATTTTAAAAGATGAAAAGCTCAAGAATTAGTGGATTCTACCTAAAATGATTCACAGAAGGAAAAACAGGGCAAAAAAGCTCAACTCCCCTGGGAACTACCCAGCTTCTGATACACCATGGTGGTCAGACTACCTGCCTGCTCAGTGCCTGCTCATCAGTTACCCACACACATGCCCTCTCTCACAAATGCACAAGTAAAAGTGTGATTAGGGAAATGGAAAAAAGCCAAGTTAGAAGGATAAATCCACACAGTAGCAGTGGGACACACATCCTTTCTGCCTCTCCTACCCCAATTTATGGCAATATAGTGGAGTTGTAAGCCTATCCAGTATAATTTCCAACTAGCCAGGCCAACTAGTTCAGGAGGTCTGACCATGCGGACTGGTTTTCCATGAAGAGGAGTTACAGACATCCTTCCTGTTCAATACTGTCAGTCAAATTTTGCTTTAGAGGAAAAGAATCCCAACAGCATATCGGAAGGGCAGACACAACAGGTGCCAGAATGACATCTTCCAATGATCCTTTCACGCTTTAAAGACCGGGATTTGTGCTCCACTAAACTCCCACTAAACTCCCATTAAAGCCCACTAAGCAGAGACACCTACAAAAGAAATAATCACCAGACTTAACACTTTTCTGATCATGTAGTAACACTCATTAACAGATTACTGCTATAGCTGTGCAAACTCTCTCATGTCACAAACATGACCTCACACAATATCCATTTTGCTTAAAAAATTAAGACAAGGACAATTTCTAGCCATAAATAAAGTCTTAAAAGCATCAAAAAAAGCAGTCCATTACATCAACTATTTTTTGTTTATCATGAGTTAATACCAACACTAAGAAAACTTTGCCTGTAACTTCAGAAAGTTAAACTACTCAAGCACACTATACAAAGAATATATTTGTGGCAGAAGTGTCAGAGACGGGATTTTTGCAAGCAAAATAAAACAGTGAAGACTAACTTCCTGTTATAAAAACAAGGAAATACACGAGTAACAAAGAAACCACAGAAAATTTTTTCCCATCAGACAAATTCATCCCTAACTTGGGAGAACAATTAAAATGTAAAAATACAATTATTCAGGAATTATTATTTAACATTAGGACAATTCCTCACATACCAATGGTTGAAGTGGGAGTGTTGATCTGCTGGAAGGTAGAAAGACTCTGCAGAGGGATCTGGACAGGCTGGATCAGTAGGCCCAGGGGTCTGAGGTTCAGCAAGGGCAAGTGCCAGGTCCTGCCCCCAGGTCACAACAACCCCTGCAGCACTACAGGCTGGGGCAGTGGCTGGAAAGGGCCCGGTGGAAAAGGACCTGGGGATGCTGGTTGAGAGTGGCTGAACACGAGCCAGGTGTGCCCAGGTGGCCAAGAAGGCCAGTGGCTCCTGGCCTGGGTCAGCTGGGCACACCAATCACTGTGGGCAGCAGGAGCAGGGCAGTGACTGTCACCCTCAGCACTGCTGAGGAGGCCTCACCTCAAGTCCTGGTGTTCAGTTCTCTGCCACTCACTGCAAGGAAGACACTGAGGTCCAGAGAAGGGACACTGAGCTGGTGAGGGGTCTAGAAGGTAAATCCCATGATGAGTGACTGAGGGTGCTGGGGGTGTTTTAGACTGAAGAAAAGGAGGCTCGGAGGTGACATGACAGCTTTCTACAACTCCCTGACAGGAGGATGAGGCTCAGTCTCTTCTCCCAGGGAACCAGCAACAAGACAAGAGGAAATGGCCTCAAGCTGTGCCAGGGGACGTTTTAGGTTGGACATTAGAAGGAATTTTGTTGTGAAAACAGTTGTTAAACATTGGAATGGACTGCCCATGGAAATGGTAGAGTCACCATCCCTGAAGGTGTTCAAGAAATGACTAGACATGGCACTCAGTGCTATGGTTTAGCTGACATGGTGGTGGATCAGTCAAGGCTGGACTCCACGATCTCAGAGGTCTTTTCAAAGGTAATTGACAATGTGACTCTGTATCCTCCATTTTGTAACATTGTACATTATTCATTTATATGCTATTTCACAAGGTAAGCCTTTATGGAAAAAGCTCTTCATAAGGATGTTGACCTTCTCAGGATTATCACAAATATAAACAGGGTTGGGAGTAAATTTCTTTGATTTTTTTTTTTAGTGTTTTTGGTACAAAGGAGGTCTGACACCCTAAAGCCTGATCCTCTAGGCTTTAGCAGAGGAGACACAGACTACCATGAACTTTTGCAGTTTAGCTACCAAATCATCAGAAACATCTTACTGACTGAGAGGATGAGCCAGTCTCACCAACAGGTGACACCAAGTGCAACCCACTGACTTCAGAGTTTGTTTCAAAACTGGCTTCACATTTAGACAAATCCTCATTTCTGCAACCTTAGTTAAAAGCCACAAAGGCAAGCAGACATTCAGACTTCTGTCTGAACATTCCACTTAAAGAATAAATTATCACAGGCCATTTCTAGCAATGTTTTAACAAATTTCAAAGGATCAGCACAATTCCCTAAACCTTACAGAGTCACTAGATTTTTCACCTGAACAAAAATAAAAAAATAGCATCAGAATTATTTAAATATTGACAGAAGAATGTTCCTCTTAATTTTTTAAGATACAGCCATCAAGCTTACAAAAAACATACAACAACCAGTCTAAAGAATATTCAATGTGTGATTGTCATAATTTCCACATAATTCTGAAAAACAGTAAGCTAGGTCACCAATGACAGCACTTCCAAAAACATTAAATAATTAATATTTAACTTACTTACTATGCAATGTTTCTCAGTACAAAGTTCCATATCCTCCTACATAAGGTTTCAAATCTGCAACTAGTGGATACTGTATAAGTATGGCCGCCTGTTTTCCAGACAGAAAAGTAATTGTATTTTATTTCCTTTGAAAGCATCAGAATCTTTTCTGAAAGCCTTGTTTTATATCTAAAAATTATGGAATTTTAACTTTGTCCACTCTTACTCTTGTGGTTCAGACTCACGATGCTAAAAAAAAAACCGCAACCTAGCCAGCTTCAGGCTGCTGCTGCAAGCTGTCTCAAATCACAGCAGACACCAGTCCAATTCCCTGCAGACTTCCTGAAAAGAAGTGGAGAATGACAGTATAGTGGAGACAAATCTTGGAAGTAGCCAGGAAAAAATGTGAACATAAAATAAAGATGATTACACAGATAAAACTACAAAGTTTTAATTTGACAGTAAAGGAGAGCACTATCTCTTGCTGGGTGACTAACTAAAACCTTAATTCATCTGAAGCCTATTCTAGTGAAGACTTGGGTTTCAACTACATGTTAGCAACAGCCACATAGATAAGTTAAAGCCATTAAAACAAAATTGTGAAAAAACTTCTGGTGAACCTCAGCTAAACCACTAGCTTGCCATCTGTTGCGACAGCAGCTTATTGAAGATAAGCAGCCTGGAAGCATTATGGCAATTAAGAAATCTTTTGGTCATTAACTCCACACCAATTAAACACTAAAGGCTGGCAGAACCATACTGTGGCTCAGAACTGCTTTTTAAGGTGAACTCTTCTGTTCCCAATGATTGGCTTCACGATGAGACACTGTGTGGCAAAGAAGCTTTGAACATTTACTCAGGCACTTCTTTGTCCATTGGTAGCCCACATATATGTGTGTTCTCCTACTCAAAATTAATTTCCATGCACACATCCAAACTATTTACTTCATTCCTACACTTACACAGCAATCTCTTTAACCCACATTCAAAGACACTATGTTTCAAAAAGCCTGAGTACATGCACACACACACTGTCACTCATGCATCTGTCCACAAAAGTGTCTCTAGGCTTGCATCACCTTTAGTGTTATCCAAATTCAGAGTATCATATCTATCTCAGTGAAATATTCCCTACAACATATTTAAAATAGTCAATTGTTAAGTTTAATATGGTTATCCTTAATTTCTGTTAATATTTATAAACTAACGAAAGTCTGCCTAAGACAACATTTTACTCAAGGCGTTTTTAAATTAAGCTACCAATCTCAGTGGAAAAAAACACCTAGTATTAGAAATATCTGAACTACCTGTTCAGCCTCAAGAGGAATAGAAGACAGAGAGTACATCTTACCAATGTCCATAAGCATCTGAAAGGAGGGCGTCAATCACATGGAGCTAGGCTCTACTCAGTGGCGTAAGGCAACAGGACAAGAGGCAAGAGGTGGAAACCCGCACAGTAAGTTCCACCTGAACACAGGAAAGAACTTCCTCACTAAGCAGGGGACTGAGCTCTGGAACAGACTGCCCAGAGACACTCTGAATTCTTCCTCACTGGAGATATTCAAGAACTGTCTAGAAACCATCTGGTGCAATGTGCTCTAGGAAGACCCTACTTGAGCCGACAGATGACCCCATCAGTGGTCCCATCCAAGTTCAGTAATTCTGTGTACAATTCAACAGTATCATCACCTTCCTAGCTTAGGAAGGCTTCTGCTCTGAGAGCTAAAGTTTATGTTTTGCACATAGTGAAAGAAAGAAACCCAAAACCACCTCACCACCAAAAACCAGAAAAAAAGCTTTGACATTAAAAAAAAAAAATTAAAAAATCTTAGTTTAAAATCTTTATTATTTTAGTCCTAAAATACAGAAGAAATCAAAGTTTGCAGTGCCCACAGTTAGTGCACTGACTTCAATCACATGAACATATAGCTGTTTGTACTAGTCCTCTCTCTTTGAAAAGAGCCTGAAAGAAAGAAGTGGGTGGCAGAGTGTATTCAAGTCTGGCACCCCTGCCTAAAGCCACATCTTTTATTTCTAAGGAGTCATCATTGATGCAGTTTGACAGCACAAAGCTGAAAGCAGGAGTCAAGGTAGAGCACTACAGCACTTTTCAATACTACATGTGCATTACATTTAATGCAGTTTCCAACATATTTCAACACTATACATAATGAGATATCCCCTAACACACACTTTAGAGTCATGGCTTGCATCAATTAACAGACTGCTTTCAGGAAAATGATTCAATTGACAGCCTCCTTTTCCTTACCTCACTTTACAATCCTGGTATCATGACAGACATTCAAAACCTGAGGCACATGACCAAAACTTCTCAGTCAAATTCAAAACACAAGTCTACATCATGCCATGCTTAGCTAATGCATTCAACAGTCTGTCTTTCTTTCTTGAACTCACTTGCCCATTTAAAAAGGCCAAGCATATTTCATGTACCATCAATAACGTTTGCTCTTTTACAGCTTTCTCCCCTCATTCACATCATCTCCTACTTCATCCAAGAGGAAAAAAAAAACCCCAACATTTTAGTCTTATTCTATCCTTCCAAAGACCACACCCTCATTCACTACCCACAGACTTAACTTACCAAACTGTCACCTGTTTCTTCTAACCTATGAGGAGAATAAAAGCAGACCAAAAAATAGCAGTCCCCAAGAAAGCAGTGCTTTCTTACATAAAAAGGTGCTGCTTCAGGGTCTTGCTCAGATGTCAGTCTAGCTGGCAAATATCCATGCTTAGAGCTCCTAAATGATTGCTGGTGAGTAGAGCTCAACACTAACACTGAGTTAAGCTGCACTAGCTCTGGCAGCAGCCAGCTCTGTTAAGCCTACCTGAGAGGCAGATTACTACCCTAAAGCCAGATCATATATTAGCTTAGATGACCAATTTTTGATAAAAGCTGGCTCAGGAGTTAGATGGTTCTAACACAGCATACCATATGCATTTCCCCCCTTCCCAATAGCTTTATGAGTGTTGTAACTGAGATGCCTGATACTGTAAAACCTGCTTCAGCTTCTGATGCTGTAGAGAAACATGCCTACTACTCTGCTCCTTACCTCCAGAACTCTTCCTAAGGACTAATTTCAGAGGTTACTTCAGCTATGCCTGCAGATTTCCTAAAGGAGATGAAACCTTAAGGGAGAAGTAAAAACATAACTACACAAAAAACATAATTAATTAACTGTTGTCCACAGAAGTCTAAGTAGTAAAACCCTTTGAGCAGACTTCAGTTGCCAGTGTTTCTATTCTTAAGTCAGAAAATTACAAGTAGTTATGGGTCCATGGAGCCCATTACATTTTTAAAGGACAACTACTAGATTTAATTACTACAGCTAACTTATCAAACATATATTAGTTAATAAACAGATATCAGTCACTAAAGTTTTATACTCCAGTGATGCATGCATATGTTAATGCCCCATCTTTAGAAAGTTAAATGTCTAGAGCACATGTGTAAGTTTGTGACATAAACCAAACACTGCCCATTCTCTGCACAGTTTGCTCTTGCTTTAAGTAGAGAAACTACTATTCCCAAAAAGAGCAACAACTGACTTAGAAATCAAAGTGAGCAAAGCTGACATTGCAATGCAAGCCATGACTAAACACTTTTGATATTGTAGGCATAATTAACATCTAGAAGAATGAAGACAGGCATCTGAAAATTTACATCTAGAACAGTGAAGTCCCCTGTGCTGCCAGCCAGACACTTCTATCCAGCCTGCTACCTTTCCTCAGAGATGACAAGAAACAGCTATTTAGAGCAGCAAACACTGCCCCAACAGCTGATCACATCCTCCATCCATCTGCAGCTTAACACAAACCACTGAACTGCTGCCAAAGCAGTTAAAGAAAAAAAAAACCAAAACAAGAAACCCAAAAACTCAACAAACCAGCAGATTTTTCCTAAGAGCAACTGCCATCCATGAACCCTCCCAGAAATTAGTCCCCACTGCCTATTGTAGCCCCTCCTGGACCACAAACTATTTCTCACAGCCACATTCTAAGAGGAGTATGAGCCCATAAGAGAAGCCCTGAAGTCCAGGTGCCTTAAGTGTCAACTTTGTTCAAGATCCAGGCAACGAAGTCCACAGCTCTGGACTTCAAAATAATTACTTTCATGACCTTGTAAAAATTTAATTTACCTGGATGATTGTGGTCTTATGTTTCTAACATTCTTTGCAAGTAACCACCCCTCAAAGCTACTATAAGCCAGTTCAACAGATTAGTGTATGAAAGGAGGACTAATGTAAAGATCTACTGTTCATGTGGACTTCGGGATGTTCCACAGAAAGTAACAATGCAGAGCCACCTACCACCTACTGTGGTTTGTTCCCCTAGGCAAGAGGAGGAGAGGAGAGACTATGCATAGGAATAGTTCATGGAAGCACATAGATTTTCTCCTGAAAAATGCACAATGAAGTAAATCTTTTGTTTCCTCCTTCTAAATGAGCAAAGTTACTCTTTAAGATATGACTCAAGGGGGCATGTATCAAAAACTACCTGAGCTCCAACTTTTTTTGTTTTTTAAGAGGAAGAAACCATAACTGAGTAGGGAAGAAGAGGCTAAGTATGGCCTCCTACACAGGTTTTTCACCTTACCTGACTTCAGGCACTTAGTTTGTACCAAAATCTCCCCAGGCTTCCTTTAATAAAAGGGTGGAGAGAGATGGCTGCTCTAGAGACTGATGCAGAACAGGAATGCCTTCCTCTCAGATGCTTGAGTGGGTACTATCATTCCTAGGAATTCTGAGATACTAGGAATTCTAAGAGTCTAAGAGAGAACTACTTTTGTGGCTTTTGCAAAAGGAGGGATTATTTAAGAATATGGTTAAAGTTCTCACCCCAAGGAAGTTTTTCACCAGTGCTATGACCAGTCCAACATGAACACCTTCAGCTCAACAACTTAAAAGAGGCTCACAGGCAGTCCCACTAATTTTCCCACTAAAATCCACTTTGCAAAACAGTGCCTGGACTAACTTCTGCATCAGTAAAGCAGCTGTACATTCTCTATTAAAAAAAAAAAAAATAACAAGAAAATATTCAGGAAAAAATATTTACCTCAGGTAAATGCTATGTTGCTCAGATGTATCTTTAATAGTATTTCTTGTGTGTTTCCTCACAGGTGAGAAGGTGAAGGTTAGTAATGCCATAGGCTGCCATGAATTTTTACAACACAAAATTAAGTAACTGTTATATAAAAAAAACCAAAAACACACTTATTCTACTGTATTCTCAGAAATGCCTCAATTTGGGCAGTTCCTGTAATTAAGAGTAACATCATAAATGTTGTTTCCCTGTTGAGCTCTTCATTTGCAACAAGGAACTGAACTACAGTATTCTTCTAGACATTTAAGTCAAATGTTTCATTATGTCTAATTAGCCTAGGAAAATTCCACATACAGAATATTCTTTCTCAAAACAGACCAGTCCAGAGCTACCTGTCACAGTTAAAAAAAAAAAATTAAAAAAGAGGAAATTGTAGGGATTGCTTCCATTACCTTAATAAAACAGGATACATGACCTCCTTTCCCATTAGTGAAGAAGCCCCAATAAACATTAAACCTTCTCTGATTACTCAGACCCATACGAACCCGGAACACTGCTGAGCACATCCATAAAGTTCTGTACATCCTAAACAAAGCAAGCTGATTTCCCAGTTATTTCTCCCAATCACTTCTCCACAATATGTCTTCAGTAGATCTGTATTTGTTCAGGACCACCCTTGCTCAACACATGCATCAGGGTCTAAAAATTAGTCTCATAGGCACCAAGCACCACCAAACTGAATTCCCACGTCCACTCAGCCCTCCTTGCCCACCCAGAAGAGAGGCTGACTGGATCTCTCACTGTAAAGGAGAAAAGATCCAAAGACATGACCAAGATGGGATACCACCATAACAGGACAAATGCCATAACCAAGAAAGTGATGTCATATTAAATACTAAAATAAAGCTTCAGCTACTGTTTCAATCAAGAAACTTGGAGGAGAACTGGACAAGAACCCTGAATATTCTCATCAATATACACCTATTTCAGAACTAATTTTTCAAACTAATCTTGTTACAAATTAAATCAACAAGGTTTTGCTTCCACAGTCAGGAAACAAAAGGGAAGATGGGAAGGGAGTCACTAAGTTTTTTAGAGTAAATAATTTCTCTCTCTCAGTCTCTCACATTTTGCAACAAATACAGCAAGGGAAAAAAATCCTCTGCCTTCACACCTGGAATTGAATGTCTCCTAACAAAGCCAAAGGAGGATCCTTAGCTTATATGGATTATACCGCTGAACCAGATGCCATTTTTTTGGACACATTTTTGGAAGATTTTATTTAAAAATTCACGACTGATTATTCTTATTATCAGTTGACCATGATTTTGCAGGTGCAGGAGGTGGGGGAGAAATGGAATGCTCAGGGATTGGATATACATCAAGGTCATGAGTACACACAGGCACACACTTCCCAGGAGCAGCATTATGTGATCTGACCCAATCACTGGTATATGTGCTTCTGGTGTCAGGTCTATTAGCTGAAAAATGCCTTAACTGAGCATGGGAAGAAGCTATGAAAGAGCTAATAATGTGAATGTTATGCAACCACTAAGCTTGTTTTAAAGTTTGAAATATTCCATTTAGACTCTGCTTCTAAATTAGCAAGTTAACTCAACCATACCATCTAAAGCAAATCCTAATAGTTTTATCCCATTCTGCCTCCTTTTATTAAAAAAAAAAAGCAGAGCATAAGCTCTTCAGGGCAGACATTGCATGCCTATTAAAAAAAAAGTGAACTACCTTTAATCAGAGGAACAAATTTACTTCCTCACTGTCACAAAGGCTTGTTTTTCTTCAAGTCAGCGTTAAGGGTGTTTATAAGTACCTGCTGCCTCAGCCTGAAGAGCAGAGGTTGTAATTGTTTTATTAACTGGAGTTTATCTAGTTTACCTGAGCCTTGACAAAAATTGGCCAAAATAAGTTTGCTTTTGGAGAGGAGGAGGAGGGGAGGAGGCCCTACATAAAAGCACAAGAGCTAGTTATTTGCTGAACTTCTGAGCTCCTGACAAAGCTCCTCTTTTGAATGTTTCCTTCCTTTTGATTGTTTGAATCATGGAAGGATAAGAGTGAACAGGGAAAATCCAAAATCACAGATCAAACACAAATATCACTAAAACACAATAAGCTACAAAGCTGCTAAAGAAATTGGCTAGGTACATTCTGCTACGTAGAGAATTTCAATTTAAAAAGCAGTACCCCATAATAAAAAAATAATCTGCTGAAGTACTTTATTAAATTCTAAGCCAGCTCTCAAATGCAAGAAGATTCAATACATTACTACACTTGACAAACAATACTTAGAAAAATGCAACAGAATTGTAAAATGGCTACTAAATTATTTCCTTTGATAAGGAAATAATTGGTCAGGCCTGTAACAAAAAGTATTTCTGTAGTTGATCAGCTACTGACATACCACTCTTCACTCCAAAATACCTGAACATACTAACAAATAGCCAATTTTGCTATAGTCTATGTATGAATTATGCAGTAATTGCTAGAGTTAATCAATTGCCTCTCATAACATCAATAATCCAACTGTCTGTCAAAAATGTATAGGATCAAATTAAGAAAGCCTGATGCAATGCATTGCTGAATTAAAACCAAAACAGAACAGAAAGCAAGATCTATTTCTATAAATAAGCATATTAAAAAGAAAAAATCCTAGAGAAGTCATGCAGCAGCACTGGACAACTAAGTGACTTCGTTTCCAGTTCCAGTTAAAGTTGACACAGTTACAGGTTTTCAAAACTGAGACTCCCTTGCAATGATACTCTGCCAAAGCACACTTAATTTCACTAGCACTCCAAAACATCTGACAGTTCTTCAGAGGACAAACTCAGATGCTATAAAGCATGTGTATGGAATAACATACCTTCCAGGAAGATTCCATTAGGAGTTGCCCACTTGCATCCCAGAACAAGACTTAGCATGCACTCCAATGCAGAATTTAGCCTACAGTCCTAAAAAAACCCTCCAGATAAGATGTATAAAAACCTCAATTCAAATTTATTTGTTAGCTCTAACAGGGTTAGCTAGAATTTCAGTACTGGCACATGAGCTTTTAGTCTGAACCATAAATACATTCATTTTTAAACTGCAGTCAACCTGTTTTATAAAGCAGGTTCAAAGTATACATTATTCTGAACAATTATTGACATACAAGGATGTGGACCACACACAGGCTCATTTCTTTACATGCTGCTTCATTCTGTCTTTTAGACAAATTTTGAAAGAAACACCTAACAGAACACTAGTAGAAGGATATGCCCACCCCATCCAGAATGGCTGCCCTAAAACCAGGTAGGTGACAAGAGCTGGAAACCACATGAGGGCAATGAGAACATGAGAACAAGTAGAACACACTATGCTGTGCAGCAAGCACTAAATTCATGGGGGGTGCTGGTGGTTATACTTCACACCTTTTCAAAGATTAAACATTTAAGTTTGTTCAACAGAGAACTGGCTGATGAGTTCTTTTACTCACCAAAGGGAATTTCACATTATTCCAGGTAAGATAAAAGTAAAGCAAATCTGGTTACTATTTTACAGCTATTAGTGTATTGCTTACTCTCCATCCAGCCAAAACAAACCTAATTTAGAAGTGATCTGTCATGTAAAATACAGTTTTCTTTCTCAACTTCATCCAGAAAAAACATCTACTAGTTTTTCCACTCAAAAAAAAAAGTCTTGTGTTGACCATGTACCCTAAACTATCAGATTTTTACACAGCATTAAGGTGATCCTATTTTCACATCAGCAGGAGTCATGCAATGGTGCTTTATGATTTCACCTTTGCAGCAAAATTATCAGTGAATTTTTAAGTAGTGGCAAATCTCATGTCATAACCATTGGAAAGGTATTAAAAGTGTCAAGAAAGAGGTCATTGAAACCACTATGGACGAAGCAACACCAACTTTAAAGGAGCATTATAGGGTATAAGCATTTACCTTTCAAAAAGCTGAGCAATAGGATTTACCTATCCTCAAAATCTCATTCCAATATGCTTACTGTTTGATTGATCAAGGTCTCTGCTGCAGGTTTAACTAACTGATCTGTTTGTTTAACCGACTTAACTCCCCACTGCCCATAAGTCTTCAGAACCACTTGTACCACACTACAAAGTGAAATGGAAACATTCAGCAAATCACATACAAATCTAAGGGTAGACGCAAAAAAAAGATGAATGAAGAGAAAGTTACAAATGCATTAAGTCACATGTTGTGTACACTTACAAAAGTATGAATAACACATAAGCAAGTGCAATAGACAGATGTATTCTCCCAAAAATTTAGTGCTGAAACACAGTATTTAATTTTCAAGACATAAAATACTTTCGGAGAGACTGAGAAATTTTATTAGGAACTACCTTGTCTGAAAGACAAAGGAACACAAACTAGGTAGACTAGCAATTATTTTGACTTCAAAGATAAATTTCAGAATGATCCCATACAGTCTGATGAGAACCAAAGTTCTAGACTAAACATAACCACAAGCCACAAACATCAAAATAATAGGGGTAGTGGAGCCATATCAATGTCCCATTCTGAGCATCACTTCGCTGCTGGTTTTATTTCCCTTGGCATGATGATGTTTAACAATCTACAAACCTGAACCTGTAAAGGCTTATGATCTAAGACATAAAACAAAACAAGATACATCTTCTTGATACAGGTTTAGTTAGAACAGTGTTGACTGATGACTTGCAAAGTTGCAGAAGAAAAACCTGCACACCTCTTTGTTATTAGGCACATCAACATTCTTCTGGATATATAAGGCCTATACAGACTACTGTCCCAAATTATGCGTGAAGTTAAGTATCAGACTAGAACAAACATACAGAAACAGTTAATCTAAAGTACAGTAGACAAGAATGAAAGTATATGAACCCAAGTTTTAAGGAGAAGGGGGAAAAAAGTCAACCTACAATCACCACATTGATTGTTGACCCAGCAAAATAGATGGACTCAAAACTATATGGAGAACAAAAGAAACCCATTTGTTATATCATTGCAGATATATATTATTTCAGACATGCTACATCACAAAAGCAAATTCTTTAACTTCCCTTTCATATGCTCAACAAGTTCATGAGAGCAAGAGGAAACAGAGCAGGTGGTATGACATGCACATAGAAGTCTGAAGATGCTGTCAGCAGGAAATGCTGCTGTAAATATGATACCTGAACACAAGCTCTGTGTTGATAACAAAAAACTTGAGGTAACCTTTACAAGAGAAAGGAACACGAACTTATTTGCTCTTTTGCTACTTAAACTGATAGGACACCTTTTTAAGGGCTTAATCCTTGAGTATTTTTTCTTGGGAAAAAAAAAAAATCAGTTACACTACACAATCTGTTCCAAATAAATTTCACCGTAATATGAAATAATGTAACAGTTCTGAATTATGCCAAGGCACCAGAGTGCCAACCACAGCCCAAGCTACAAGGAACCTCCTATACTTAACAACGAAGTTGGCCAATGCAAAAACGGCGTAATGGTAAAAAAAATTAAAAAAAATAAAAAAAATACAGGTGTCTTTATGCTTTCTCAAGGCCTGCCCGCCTATTTCTTACAGCTCCTCCATTAAGGTGAGAGCCCGCAGATGGGGACGCTGAAGCTGATTTCAGGACAAACCCCAAGACGACACGGCCCCGCGCAGCCGGCGCGGCCCTTCCCCCACAAAGGGTGGGGAGCTGAGGACGCTGCCCAGCCCCGCCGCCCCCTCCCCGCAGCCCCGGGGCCCAGCCCCGAGACCCTCCCCCCCCGGGGCCCGAGCGGGCCGGGGGGATGTCGCGGCGCAGCCCCCCGGCCGCCACCGCGGGTGTGCGGTATCACCGCAGCCACCCCGGCCCCGCTCACCTCGCCGTGTCCCGCCGCGGCCCCGGTGCCGCCCGGGGCTCCGCTGCCGCCGCCCGGAGCTGTCAGCAGGGCGCCCACCGCGACCGGCGGGGCGGGGGCCGCCGCCGCCGCACCCCCGGCCTTGCCCAGCCCGCCGGTGCCGCCGCTGGGTCCCGGCCCGCCGGTGCTGCCGAGGCCACCGCCCCGCTTGTTCTTCCGGCGCTTCGCTCCGCGCTTGGCGTCGGCCGGACTCATGGTGCTGACACCCGGGCACGGGAGGAGGGAGCGCCGGGGAGGAGGAGGAGGAGGAGGTGGGGGGAAGGGGCGCGGGGTCGCGCCAGGCGCCCGGGGGTGGCGAGGCCGGGCAGGGCCGGGAAGGTCCGGGGCTCCCGGGGCGGCGCGGGCGAAGCGGGGCTGTCACGGCCACGGGGACTCGCTCGGCCCCGGCGCCGCTGGGCAGAGTTACCGTCCAATATGGCGGACACAAGGGGAAAGTGATCCCCCTTTACGTTGGGGGGCTCCCCCTCGGCGCTGACGGGAACCCGCCGCGCGCAGCACGCTGGGAGACGTAGTTCTGAGCCTCGCCATAACCTACACCGGTACTGATAGCGGACTACAGCTCCCAGCGTGCATCGCGACCCCCGCCTGGGCTCGGCGGATGAGCTCATCCGTCCCCGCGGAGGCTGCTGGGAGTTGTAGTCCTCCGGTGTGCCGTTAGCCGCGCCGGCCAGCGTTGCCACCCCGGTCAAGGGACTACAGTCCCGCCCAGTGGCCACGTGATGCCTTAAAGGGGCCGCAGCGCTCAGGGACGACGCTTGAAGGGATGTTTTAGGCGAAGCTCCGCGTTAGGGGCCGCCGCCCGCCCGCCCGCTGTGCCTACATAACGTAGGGCTCTTTTGGCATACTGTCTCTGTGCAACCATCCCTCAGAACCACACAGACACCACCGCCCACAAATCTCATGCAAGGCAGGCTGAAATTGGAGGTTACACCACGCACATTGGGGCTGAGGGCACTGCTGTGCCCCGAAGTGCCGTGAGGTCACTGCAGGAGTCACCATCCCTGGAAGTGCTCAATAAAACGTGTCGATGTGGTGCTTCATGATGGTTTAGTTGCTTGCCACATGGTCTAGTGGTGGGCTTGGCAGTGCAGGGTTAGTGGTTGGACTCACTGGTCACAGAGGTCTTTAGAAACCTGAAAGATTCCATGATTCCATGTTGTTCCTCACAGTGCACAGTCATACGCAGGCCCAGGAAAGGTGAAATGTTGTAGCTCTGTGCTTTGATGTGTCTGGGTGGTGTGATGCAAAAATCATAGATGGGAGTACATTAAAACTGGTGATAACTTTATAGGATCATGGAATCCATTAGGTTGGAAAAGGCCTCTGCAATCGAGTCCAAACCTACGACCCAACACCACCATGTCAATTAGACCATGGCACTGAGTGCCATGTGCAGTCTTTCCTTAAAACCTCCAGGGATGTGACTCCACCACCCCCCTGAACAGCCCATTCCGATGTCTAATCACCCTTTCTGTGAAGAAACTCATCCTAATGTCCAACCTAAACCTCCCCTGGCTCAGCTTACAACTCTGACCTCTTACCCTGTCATTTTCCTAGCAGAGGCCAACCCCCACCTGGCTACAACCTCCTTCCCTGTAGCAGGGATCAATAAGGCCACCCCTGAGCCTCCTTTCCTCCAGGCTGAACATCCCCAGCTTCCTCAGCTGCTCCTCATCAGAACTGTGCTCCAGACCCTCCACCAGCTCCATCACCCTTCTCTGGATGCAACGAAATGCTTTAAATTTGGGTGGTGTAATGCAACAATCATAGGTGTGAGCACACCTGGTGATTGCTTAGGGCAGTCTAAAATCTCTTTTTCAGCTTAAAATTGTGAAGGCATTGAGTGGTTGTGATGGCGGGTCAGAGGATAGTTCAGGAGCACTGGCATATTTGCGTTTCATTCACCAATGACGATACACTCTTAAAAGATCGTGGGAAAGACAGCCTCAGGAGTTTTGGGAGAGCAATGGAAGAAGGCACTAATTTCAGCATGTCCTGATGAGTGCTTGGCAGTGCCAGTACAAGCTGCCATCCACACTGAAGCTGTTCCAGGCTTAGTTTGCCTCAGTACACATAGAGGAGCTTTGCTTTTACATGCAGACAGCTGTGAAACCAGGAGAACATGTTTGTTCATTCTGTGGTCTACCAAATGGAAAGGGGATTTTGGGACAAAGCCCTGGTCTTCATAAGTGCATTCAGGGCCCAGCACACACAGCCCTGCAGAAACAGCAAATAGCAGTGTCAAGAGTAGCTGTGTACCTGTAAGTGTACACAGCCTTTTGCCACAAACAAATAAATTCCAGACCCTGAAGTACAAATTTGAAGTTGACTTATCTTTGTAATATATGGCATTATTTTCAGAGCATACATCTTTCACTTGAAATGGTGACACAGTCTTATATAGGGCTGTATTTATCTTCCTTTCCAAATTATATTTTCACTCGAACTCTCTTCATTTAACACTGTGCTTCTGAAAGAAAGATTACAGCTCTGACAGTCTCTCTATCCCCTATGTATTACAGATAAAAAGCATTATTATGAGAAACTATTATAGTAAAATCACTCAACCATACAGGAGCTAAAGTAATGCTATTTAGTCTGACATCACAGTATTTAATTCTGATAATCTTATTCCAGAAACAAATGTTTTCCTTTTACACTTCAGAAAATAAGGGACATCCTGATGTTGTGGGGTTTTTAATCCAGCTTTCAATATTAAAATTCACAGTGCAGGACAACAAGTTTTTATAAACTGTGCAGGTCAGGGTCTTTTTTAAAACCTGCAGTTAAATATTCAGGAAAATGAAATACTTGTATGGATTTGCACTGAACTTAGCTACCATACCTTGTTTTTAACTTACAATTAGCTGCTGAGCCAGTAGGTTGTTTTAGAAATGAACTTGCTACTTTGATGGTGGATTTGAATGTTTGTATGAACCGGAACAAAAGGCAGAGGAAATTAATTTGACTGCTGTGGAGACCTATGACTATGTTTCTTGTCCTTACTTGAATTAAATTACTTATAACATTCCACCTCATCCCTAAGAAAATAAACTCAATCATTTGAACAAACTAACTTTAATTTACCTCATTGTTAATCTAAAGCATGGCATGGCATTTCAGAACCCTTTTGGGAGAAAAATTATTTATACTCTGAAAATTTTTCACATTTTCCAGGAATGACATATATAAAAACTTACTGCATAAACAGTGCAGATCACTGGAGGGCTTTCCCATGCTCTTCCTTTGAACCAACCCAGTTTCAGCAGCACTGTAATTTTCCCTGTGAGCCATTAAGTCGATAAAAGGCTGAATAGAGAGCTCAGGTCACAGTTACCTTTGAGTTATGCCTTCAGGATGTCAGGGTGGCTGGAAAAACTCAATATGGTTTTACCACCTCACTGGAATATTTGTACTGGTCTCCTGTTGCACACAGAATGAGGTAAGGAATCTATACACTGAACTGCTGTTATAACCTCAAGTAAAAACTAAGAGACCTGTTAGTCATTACTGTTTCTGAAATAATAGTCTCTGTGCCAAGGAGGTTAAAATTTATGGTTTCTTTAGTTTCAAGGGGTTCTTAATTATGCATTTAGTTCCCAGTGTTGCAGATGCTACTCGATGACATTGGTAATAGACTGAATTCAAAGAAGCAACTCCCACACAAGGCAGTGCCATGGGGAGTCTAAAGCACATCCAGATTTTTTAGGAATCTTCTGGCCTGAGCTGTACCAGCTGTGATGCTTCCAGTTAATTTCTGGCAAGTTGAAGTCCCCAGTAAGGATAAGGGCAGTTGACTTGGAGGTGTCCCTTAGTTCCTCAAAGACTTATTCATTAGCATCATTATCCTGCCTGTAGGTCTACAGATGACTCCCATGATGACATTTGTGTTATTTAATTGTAATCCAGAGGCTCTCAACTGTGCCATTGCCAACTGTGAGCTCCATACATTCTAACCCTTTTGTTCCATACAGTGCCACCCCTCTGCATCTTCTTCCCTGCCTATCCCTCCTCAAGAGCCTAGAAGCATCCACCAGATCCTGTGCTACAATTCTTTTCCTCCTCTAAGACAGGTGCATTGCATCAGTGGTCAGTAGACCAGGTGTTGAGTAGATCATCTCATGATCAACAAACTCAAAATTTTTCCAATTACACCAGCCCGGGAACCAGGTATTGACCTGATGGATCTGCCTTCCTTGTAACTGGAAAGATCAAGGAAAACAGTACCTGTGCTCCCTATCCTTCTGCCAATGGTTCCAGGGCCCTGAAGTCTCTTTTGATTGACCTCATACTTCACTTTGTTATTTCATTGCTGCCAGCTCAAACAACCAATAGCAGATTGTAATCAGACAGCCTTACTAGGCTGCAGAATTTTCTAGTAATGTCCCCCTTGCCCAAGCCCCTGGGAGACATTAGAATTCTGTATGAGTTGGGTTCAGTCTGGACAACTTCAGCAACTCACACTAATTTGTTCTTGCTGTCTAAAAAGCTGCCATTTTAATAGAAGTTCATTTTTCTCTACAGGAGAGTGAACATGCAGGTGTGTAGGTGTAGGGAAGGGTGGATTTGCACATAAGTGTGCAGCATCACAGCATATATGTACACTGACTGCATTTTAATCACCTTACCTCCAGTTCTCACATCCAATTCCAGAGTATCTGAGCTCCTTCCATGTACTATGGATACTGACAGCAGGTTCCTGGATGGCCATGGAGTCTAGGCACTCCCTCCTTTTCAAAGAAAGTAATGCTCTCAGAGTGAGGTTATCAATTTATTGGCTTTGGCTGAGAGAGTTTCTGGTTGCTTGGTGGGACTAAACTGAAGAATAATGAAAGCAGCATCATTCTTCTAGCAAGGCTTTCTGTAAATCAAAAGACTGCAGATTTTCCTTTAGATGGTCAAAATTAGTTTCACCCAATCTCCTCTGGAATTTGTTTCACAGCCAGATACCTCAGCTGAGAAGACTTTATCTAATGCTGAAGCGGTTTAGAGCAAAATAAAAGGAATCTCACATGCTGAATAATAAAACTTCATTTCAGGAGCTTTATGACCCCTTTAACTTTATGCTTCTTGTGTTTTTTTCCTAGACAACCTTCACTGGTCCTTAAACTTATGTGTTTTTTGAAGTCATAAGCACAGAAGTCTTGCGGAAAGTCAGACTTAGTTTCAGGGCATCTACCATGAAAACAGAATCCCAGGGGAACCCTGACTTGGTGCTTGCTGTAGCTGGGAAGATGTGTGATTCCTGCCTTCTTGTTCCCAGTGCCTGTGCTGAAAGGCTCCTGAGTTGAGCTGAACTTATAAACAATAAATGCAGAAGCACAAAAGCAAGAAAATATTTTTTTTCCTTCCAAATAGCAGTAAAAAACTGAATGAAGGTAATTTCTTACAATGTGAATGCTAGAACACACATCTCTACTGAACTGATCTTAATTCAGCAACTTTTTTCCAAACATTCCTTTGATTCTCAGTTTTTCCCCATTTAGAGTAGACTCTTTCAGCCTATTCTGAAGAATGCCTTTTGAAACATAACCTGTATTGTATAAAGAATTACCTAATTCTGGCCACTGAAATACAGGTTATGTCATGTAATGTTGCTTCTGTGCCAGCTGGCATTTCACATAATGAAATGCATTGCCTTTTCTGCATTAAAAAGCAACGTTTCTGTCCCCTTGTTGCCCTTGTGAAACAAAGAAACATTTTGCACATCAGTACTAAGACAGCAGGCAAGACTTTACTGGTTCCAGTTTTTCCTAACTAGAGACAGAGGTTATCCCTGTGTGAGGGAAAGGCTGTGTCTGCAGGTTACTGGCACACAACTGGAAAATGTCCTCCTACCAGCAATTCCAGCAGTTCAAAATTAAACAGAGCAGCTCGGACAAGTCTGCCCTCAGATGCTTTCAAACCCTTGAAATAAAGCATACAGGGAATGATGTTTAGTCTCTCAGCTAGAATTTGGGAAGAAAATCCAATTTCCACCTTCCAGAATAGGTGTTAACCTACACATTCAGAGCTTTGATGGTGTGCTGGGGGAGTGAAGAGGATATTTTCATAGTGTGATCTTCTCTGTTCACAGAGTCCCTGCGCAGGAAGAAAATACAGCAGCAGTTTCCCTGCTCACAGTTTCCAGTCCTGCCTGCCCAGCCAGCTCCCTGCCTTCAGAAGCACAGGCTCTCCACTCCCTCTGAGAGCCACAATCACCAGGGACGTTCAATTTCCCTACCTTTTCTTCTCATCGTTGTTGTCATTAATCCTTAAAATGAAGCATTGTCAGCCATTCACTGAGCTGAGCGGTTTGGGTTGGTTCTGTGTGTCAGGTTCAAATGATTCTAGGAGTCTTTGTCCTGTTTCCAGTAGGCTCTTTTGACCCTTTATTTCACCTTTTAAAATATGCCAAATCCATCCATCAGTTTTAATCCAGAGTATGACAGCTGAAAGACCAGAACCTGCTTCCTGGCAGCTGTTAGCACCTACAAGCACACGTCCAATTTCTTTGTGAATTTTACCTACAGAAACATATTCTGCTTTTGCACTCTTTAAAACTGGAACTTTTTAACATTATCAAAATGAACAATGCAAGTTATGAATCTTTCTTATTGTTTATCTTTCTACTTTGGCTTTTAAATTTGTGATCATAAGGGCGAAAGAGTCTCCTGTTGCTCTCTCTCAGCTGTTTCTTCAATAATTTATTTTTTCCTGTTGCTGAATTGTCATTTTATTAGCAGATCTCTTCATAACATGAAGAGACAGAGCTCATGGATTACCCAGGTTTCCTCCCTATGTCTAAGAAACCCAACAGAGAAAAAGGATAAAAATTTCCTGTTTGCCTCTGTTCATCCCTAAGCAATCAAGTTCATTAATTTTAATTGACATTTGTAAAGTAGTTAAACCCAGAGTAACAGTGAGGGTGTTTATGGGTTTGCATCATCTTTCTTGGATGTCAGGAGAGAGAAAGTCCTAGGTAGGAACATTTCCATGCCAGCAAGATCCTAGGGAATTAACAGCAGTCTCAATCAGCATCTTTTGTCCATTCTGATGCAACAAGGTAGAGAACTGGGCCTTAGGATGCTGCAGGTGTAGCTTTTAAGCCTGGACAAACCAAGTTTAACCAACCATCTTCAACATAATCCTTAAAATTTCACTTATTATTGGGATGCCCCCCAATCAGTTTCTGGATGACAATGTTTTCCAGAAGATGACTGGCCCAGCCTTAAAAAAAACAAGTAACAGGGGACATGTGGTCACATGGCACTGTTTATTATGGCACTGGTTTTTATGGTGCCCTGCTCAAATAGAGTAGCAGGAATTCAGACAAAGCCAATAATCCTGTGTTTCCTGTTCTTGACCTTTGCCTCTCTTCCCCAGCTCTTCTGCAATGTGGCAGTCCCTATTTCTGAGCAGAGTCTGAGACAGAAGAGATCCATCTAAAGCCTCTAGCTCCTAGGAATGAAGTCAAACCCCCATGAGTCTGTCATCTTTGCACCCTAAGCTGTGATGCAGACACTGACCACCAAACCATGATGCTTCAGCTACATAACACAGTGGAGGACACAGCAGCAAAACTAAGCTTTGCTGCTTTTACATCTGACACGAGGTTAACCTGGTTCACAAAATGCCATGCAATGGACAGATCCCATGTTTGGAGCGGGGGTTTTGGCTGCAAAAGAATATACAAGTTTAAACACTAAAACCCAGAATAAGCTAAGAAAGTAATTTCTACAGACTGTTCATAGCTGTAGTGTGCAAAGGAAACCAAACCAATGCTACCACCTTGTCTCAGTGATGTGATTAAGAATTTTTTAATCCACCAATCACTTTCAGTCCCATTTGATAGTGGCAGCAATCCCACAGGTATGTCATTCTGTGAGTTTTGGACAGATAGTAGCTTTCGCATCCCAGGGTAGTCCCACCAAGGGAAAAACACTTCCAGTCCCTTATCTGTAAAGGGAGGCAAGAACTCACTGGCCAATCAGCCCATGTCAGCACACCATAAAAGATGCTGCCTCTTGCCTGGCCAGGTTGAGAGGAAGTGAGAGAGCTGGGAAAGGTTGGGAAGGACTGAAGACATAGAGTCCAAAGCCATGGGAAACTTCATTTCCATCATTTGTAGAGCAGCCTATTTCCATGGAAACTGAGATTTAGAGGTGGCCTCACCAAGATGTCTCCAGGCTTGGGGTGCTAGGGGCTCATTGTGACCCAAGATCAAAGATACCAAAACCAGCTGTGAAATTCCAGTCCAGACCCAATTCCTTACCACAATAAACATCTGTACTTCAATTTAAATATTTGATGAGATTATTACAACTGACGGGGCCTGCCCCTGCATTGATGAATCACTTTCATCTTGTCTCCTAAAGTCCAAACCTGGTCTTTTAATCCTCAGAAAATTAACAGTTAATATAATGATGATGTGTTCCAAAAAGATGCCAAGCACCAGAAATCTCACAGCAGCAAGTATAAATACGTCCAGGTTTCAGCTGCAGGTCCTTTAAGAGTTACCTATTATTCTAACCAATTCACATCATTTGCACAGTGGGGCTTTTTGCTGGATTGATAAGCAGTTCTCTGTAAACAACCATTTCATGCTATTTATATGAATACTGGGTGCTGTAATTCTCAGCTTCTCTTATCCCTACAAGAGAAATTATTCAAGGAAATTCCCCAAAGGGCAAGTCACATTTGGATAAGGCTGGCATCACTCCAAGAATGTGAGATTGCTAGAGAAAAGGAATTTACTTGAGGAAGAATGAGAATATAGCATTATTTACCAGCTAAGAGCTGTTCCTGCAGGGAGCAGAACATCATCTGCCTTAGTATCAGAGGAGACTGAGGCCGTTCCACATCTCAGCCCCTGATTTAATAAACACTGACATGTTTGCACAGTATGTGCTTGCAAGAGGCATTTCTGTAAGTGCAAGGAGGCAGTTTGTGCATTAGCAAGGCTGGCAGAGGCATTTTCTGTGCCACTTCAGCATCAGAGTTGTCAAGTGCACTATCAAAAGCTTAGCAGAAATGGGCTTGTTAATGTACACTGTTTCAGGGCACAAACCATTAGCAGAAGGCAAGAGTTGCTGGGTTTGGGGGCTTTTGCAAGACTATCTATTGATCTATTTATTTATTTATTTTGAAGTAGTAGAAATTGCATGTGAACTGACTTGTACATGAAAGAAAAAGGAACATTTAGCACACATATTTGAGCATACCATTATTTTTAATCTCAGAGAGAAACCAGGACTTTTAAAGCATTCACTTTCAGAGAGTGGCTCATACTATCAATCATGTGCCATTTGATTGTGAAAAGGATAAAACAAGGAAAGATCAGGCATGCAAACATTACGCCTCACACAGACCTACCAGTCAGCATCCCTCCCTCCCTCCCTCCCTCCCTCTCTCTTCTGCACAAGTCCTTTTCCAGCTTGTTCCAAATCACTCCAGGATGTTGCCCAAATTATTCAGAACAACAGTGAGAAGCCCTGCAACTTTAAATAGGCAGAAATAATTCTTCAAGCATAAATTCTTCCCATCCTGGCTAATTGAGTCAAGGTTGACTGAGAAATTATAAATTTTCTCTTCCCCCTTTTAAAATGTCTACGCCTTCATTGATAATTCATGCCAACTGAAGTCAAGGGGTACAGGCTATAGTTGGGTTTGGTTATGATAACTTTATTTACTTATATCTATCACATAAATAGGAATTTATTATTTCTTACTTCTTATTAACTTATTTCTTATTTCTATCACATTTGAGCTTCTGCAGGCCATGTAACAGCTCCCTGTCTTTGGCTGATGAAGTATTTCTAGTCATCTCATTCAAAATTAAAAATATGGCATTGCTGTTGTGCCTGATAAGACATGGGTGTATTTTCCTAATTCTTTTATTCTTGGTGACTAAATTGGAAATGGACTGAACAAAGAAGAGGTATTTCATTACATGTCTGCAAATAAATGATATATAAAACCACTACATCATATACATCAGTAAAACAACTTGCTGCTGTGAGAAATACTCTCTGCTAAAGATTTACTTGAAGATCCTGCACCTTCTCAAAAAATGATACCTCTCTACATTTCAAGTAATTTTATTTTCTTCAAAGTGCAAAAGAAAAAAAAAGTGGAAAAATGTTTTAATTTAAGAGTATGTGGTGGCCAAATGCATTGTAGATGAAAAGAATGGATAATAACTCAAATCCAGAAGGGACAGCAGATTCAGCCTGAATTAATTCTAAAGCTTTGTCAAATAGAGCAATTCATTTTTGGCAGCTTGAAAGCTTAGAAAGCTGGTAGGGGACGGGCTGTCAGAAATTTGTTTCTTGGAAGGAGACTTTCTGCTGAGAATACCCTTTAGAAATTGATCTAAGCTGGGTTATCCACAGATGCTGTTTGTGCTCTGGTTTAGGATGTACAGGGATGGGTGAAGTTTCCTTTCTGCCCAATGCCCTCCATGATTCTGACCCTCTATTTAACTTCCTTGGGTTCAGTTTCCCAAGTATTAAATGGAAACAAAACTCATGGTGCAAATCTTCTTTCTGAGCCTGTCATGATAACTTACTGCAAGAACCACATAAATCCTATCTATAAAGTAGATTGACCTGTAAAAAATCTGCCATAGTTGAACTAAATCCTCATTTTCTCTTTAAAAACACAACACTGACATCATATTAAGTCAGTGGAATTACAATGGCATAGAAAAAAATCACTGGCCATTTTTAAATTCTGTATAAAATTGGAAAATGCTTCACCTGGTGCTGGTGCTGACAGGAAGTCTCATCTGCTCGGCATAGTTAGCATGGGTGAATTTTTGCAGCGCTTTCCTCCTGTTATCCATGGAGGTCTGGTGCAATGAAGACTTTGTCTAACCCCAGCTGTAATTATTGGTAAGAACAGACATAAGAGGGAAAATGGAAGAGAGAAGAGAAGGGCATCCCTTAGGGAATAGTCCACTGTGACATGTAGGATGTGGTGTCAAATAGCTGCTGGCTGTGGGTCAGATTTGGATTTGCTTTCTGTCTCATATGAAAAACCTGATCTAAGAGAAGAAGGAGAGGGAAAAGGTTAGGTGAGATCAAAGCTGTCCTATGTCAGAAGAAATAAGGAAAGAAGCTGTTTCTGTCTGGCAGCAGTGGGAGCAAGCACCTGCCAGGTCCCCAGCTGTCACTGGGCCAGGGCTTGGAGTTGATGAGGAGTAAATGAAGGAGACATAGCAGCTGTGGAAGACTTACCCCAAGGCCAGGAAACTTGACCTCACAGAGCTGCAAGTCAAGAAGAGCTAGGACTTGGGCAGGGAGAACAGGTGAGTGTCCCACAAGGGTCACAGCAAGAGAGGTAATGACTGCAGGCAAGACAGGAAAACATGGATTTTTGGAGATGTTTCTGGGACTTCAGCTGTGGTGAGGGTCTCCTGAAAAGCCTCCAGCAAACTTCTTTGGCAGCCAAGAGGGGAAGGGGTGAGGGTGTGCAAGCAGAAACCAGGAGAATATGGCACAGAAAATGCAGTTCAAACAGATGAACAAAAGATAGAGGGAACTAGGAAAAACATTGAGGTTTTGAGCCACCCTTTCTTTCACTGTATCAAGCCCATGTGCAAAATCAGCTCATGTGAAAAGCACCTTTGCAGGTCTGTGCACTGCAGTTAAGTGTAGCGTCAATCTAAAAATGCCACACTGCAAGACATGTGAGCTCATCCATGTTCCCTCAGCACAAGGGGTGAAACCTCTTTCTTAAAAAAAAAGTAATTTCTTAAAAATTATTGCTTAGGGTACATACAAATTGCTATAACCTCCTGCTTTTTCTCAGCAAGTCCAGGCAATACTAAAACCCATTTTCTCTTTTTTCCCCCCACCAGTTATGATCATTGTAAGGGAAGGAAGTCCTGGCTTTGCTTTCCCCAGCACTGGAGAGGCTTTGCATGGCTGCACATGCTTTCAAGCTCAAGCCATCGACTGAAAAAAACTTAACATTTGTAAATAAAAAGGTTGTTTCCCCCTTGTTCATATAATAGAGTTCTGTTTTCCCCAATTACAATGCCAATTAATGGTTTTCACTTCATTCCCACTGTGACAAGCAATCACTTCCCAAAGCCTGAGGCCCTGTTGGTACCTCCATCATCTTGAGATGCAGGTGAGATTCTTTTCCCAGACTCTCAGCCAGCACCTAAGACAGATGTTTGTGTTTTTTCATTTGCTTCACTCTCTGTGAAGATTTGATTTTCTCAGCCTGAGGCAGCCTTCAATATTTAAGGTAGTAAATTAACCTGTCTGCTTTATGGTTTGTAGCCATCCTGCCTGGCTACCAAATGCTCTGTGTGGCCACATCTTTCCTCTGAGGCTGATGGAGATCCAGTGGCACCACCCCTACACATACAGCCCTGGTACATCAGCTGGTGACAGATTCTCCTGGTTTCATCTCCACAAAATTGTGCCTGGTCCTGAGTCCTGTTTGCCTCCATCCATGGTGGAAAACTGTGCATTGGGTTTTGTGTAGCTACTGGCACCAGGAGGCATTGCCTCCCTCTTAGGGCAGCTGGCAGTGCTGAGTGCTGAAGGCTGCATGATGTGAGCTCCCAAGGTGGACATTGAAAGCAGTGAGCAGGGAAAAGCTCAATTTCCACTCCAGGTGCAGTCTCTCTGTCTTTGACTCAGGTGACTTTTCTGTCTCATCAAGACCAAGCATGAAGGTAAATGTCTTTTCAGTGTCAGGACTGCTCTCAGTATATCTCACCTTTGGTAAAAGCATCCTTCTGCCTGCAAGCTGAAGAGCTCATTATTTTAACAGCATCCCCGTATCACCTTGAGAAATAAAGGTGCATACAAATATCACAGGTAGCTGAAGGCAATTAGTGCTTGCTCCTTCTGACCCTCAGTCACACACTCTCTGCTGACCTTCTGCCTTTTTTCCAGCTTCAGTCTCACCAGAATCCCCAATACTGTGTTTGCAGTGTAAAAATTACAAAGAGCAGCTAGTTCATGATAAGCACAGTGCAATCAGGAGCACATGTAGCTTTCATGTCGCTGCAGGCTGCAACTCTCCCTCAGCACAGGGCATCTCCCCCAGTACTCCATGCATCTGCACAGGATAGCTCTTGCCAGATTCCCTAGTAGTGAGATAAAACAAGCAGGATCCCCTTTGTTTGTAGCAGGACAAATGCTGACCTGTGCAACAGGTGCCTTTCCAGGCCTTTACTTTGTTTAATTTATGGCAGTGTGCTGGAAGGGATCTCTGGGGTGGCCAAAACATCACAAGAGACTTTGCAGCTGACTCTGAAGCAGCCAGCAGAGCTATTCCATGTGCACAGGGTGAGGGTGTGTGACAATACTGGGCTGTTAGGATAAAATGTGATTAGAAGGAGATAGAAACAACAGCCTGACTTCATTCTACAGCTCTGTAAGTGTCTATATCACTCACCTATTTTTTTTTTTCTCCAGGGAACGCTACTGGTTCTCTGCTTTGTCTTTTATGAATACACCCTTTCAATATACACATGCATTTTGTCTATCAGCAGCCATAGGTTTGCAGGCAGTGAGGCCATTCCTTTCCACAGTGACATCAGCCAGTGGAGGATGTGATTTATTTTAGCACGATCCAACTCCCTGTAATCAGAGTAATGTTGCTGCAGTGTCCAGAGGCTCCCTCCACAATGCAGAACATTTTGACGCAGTGCAAAGACTCCTCCTTGTGATAACAAAAGAGACATTGAGAGATGTGCTTGCCAGACCTCCACCACTGATATTATTAACACAGGTCTTGGAAACTGTGTCCCAGGCCTGGCTCCCACAGCTGTGCACCAAACTGCGCTGACCCTGCGGCCCCGCTGCACCCAGGGCTGTGGAGTCAAGGCTGACAATGGCCAGTGTCAGCCCACATCAATCCGCCTCCACCTGGGTACTGTTCCTACCATAAACAACAGATTGAGAGCTCTTTGGAGAAGGGAAATGCCTTTTTCATTTCTCTGCAAAGCATCCCACTCTCCTCTGGACACTGCACAAAGCCTCTCTGCCGTTTCCAAGGTGATGCCTGGAGGTGAAGCCTGTTATGTTTTTTGTCTTGCAGGTAGCAGCAGCTGTAGCTGAGAGATGCCCTTGGATGGGCCATTGTTTGAAAGGAGGTAGGAAAAAGACAGAAAGAAAAGATCTATTAGTAACCAATTTTTAAAGACTCATAAGGAAAAAAAAAGGAAAATAAGGACATTTATTTTATGAGATGTGTGTTTTCTAATGCAGTTCAAGTTCTTGTACCTTGGAATGAACATTGTATCTATGTTGTAAACAACAAAATCAATCATTTGATCCTGGTTTAGTTTTGTCCTGTAAGATAATGGTTACAAATGTTGTTTATGCCTAGTATTAAGTCTTGAGTTGCCTGAGGAAGACTGACTTCATAAATCAAAATGTAGATGTTCCTTACTGAAGTCTGCTTAGAGGAAGGGTTGGCTGTGGGTACAGCACTTCATCCCTCACTGCCCTGGGACTTCTTGAAATCTTGGGGAGCACTTTATACTTTAAAATACCTTTCTGGAATTTCTTATCAGAGTTTTGCCACAATCCAAGAATTACATTATTTTAAGCCTGATTTACATTCCCTGGAGTCTTTCTACTGATCTCCTTCAGCTGAAAATGTCACAATACCCTGAAGTTTTGCAAGCAGTAGTTTAATAGATACATTTCAGTCAGTGTGCTAAGAAAACAAAAAGCTGACCCCAGAAGATGTTTGTTTCCATTCTGGTTTTCCTTCTGGTAGCCCCATGTGGAAACCATAAGCGTATACCATAACACTTGGGTATAATGGGCATTTCTTCAAAACATTAAAGTCTGTTCTTGCAGGATAATGTCGATGCCCAGCAAGGCCAGACCAACATCTCATCCAGGCTGATGTCTGCCACTGAGAAATCAATGCCAGACATTTGAAAGGATAATTCATAAAGTGCAGCAGCTTGAAAAAAAAACCAACAGACTACTGCTTCTTACAGCAGGATTCATCTTTATTATACACAATCCAGTATTTATATGTTTCTGCTATGGGAAATTTTAAAAAAAGTCTTGGGAATGTGCAGAAGGAAAGACAGAACAGCCACACCCCCAAGCACTCTTTGGACCAGACATTTCTGCCCTTATTGCCCATTCACTCAAACATGCTCCCTGCCTGTTTTCTGGGAGGCAAAGGAAAAAACATTCACGCGTGGTGTTCATGGCTGCAGTCATTCCCTGGTATGCACCTTTCCCAGGAGAACAGAGACTCTTTAACAAAATTAAGTGTAACAGGTTGCTCTTCTACACATGACTCTGGTTAAAGGCAGGATGGCTGCTGCAGGCTGCTTCTAGAGCCAGTCCCAGGCCTGGAACACAGACAATGCTCTCAGGCCCATGGTGTGATTTTTGGGGCTGTCTTGTGCAGGGCCAGGAACTGGACTTTGTGATCCTTGTGGGTCCCTTCCAACTCAGGATATTCTATGATTCTATGGAATGGAGGCAGATGGTGAGCAGTAAACACATCATGGACACTTGAATCACTGTTGTCGGCACATTGAAATGTGCTGGTGGTTGGAACAAGGTCTGCCCCAGCCTGACCAAGAAACTCCCCAGGTCCTGGAAACTAGGAAAGAGGAGGATGGATGGAGATGAAGAGAGCCTGGTCATCTCCTCTCCTCCCTCCAGTCCTCACCAGGAGCATAATACAGTTGTGGTCATGCAAACAAGCACCAATGAGCTGGAAATCTTTTCAACCATGGCCTCTGATGCAATGGAGACCTGTGGAGGCTGGTCTGGTGTCTGTGGTTATTCAGGAGGAAAAAGGAATAAGTAAATCATCCATCACAGAAGCACTTTCTTTGGCTGTTAAAATGTGATAGATTACAAATGTACTGGTACCTGTGTGAGATGGGTGGTTTATTGCCCTCCTTCTCAGGCACGATCCCACAGGGGCACCGCCATTCCCACAGCAGGATTTGCTTTGCAGAGAAAAGACATGGGGGACTCTTGCTTTGTAGGCAAGATGCAGGGCATGACCTCTATTGCAGGAGAGACGCACTGGGGCCAGTTCAGCCATTCAGGATTAGCTCTGTTAGCACTGCTTAGCCTGGCACAGAGCAGAGACAGTGTGGCAGGGCTGTCCCCACCCTGGCTGTCCCAACAGCAGGATGGCAACCATGCAAGAGCTGCTGGCAGCTGTGGAATAGTGCCTGAGCATCAGCATGGGATGCAGCAAATCCTCTGCCTCCACATCCAGCAGCACAGCTCTGCTTTAGGTCATGTATTTGTTATTTGTACCCAGAGGAATCGGGCTAGGGTGTGGTAGGGAAATAGTGAAAGTTTATTTTCCATGGAAAATTATGAAACCCACATGGAAAATCAAAAGCACACTGACACCTATGCTGTGCAAATCCTTGGCATAGAGCAGCTCTGCTTTCTGTCTGTGTAAAAATATGTATATCTGTTTACTGTGCTGAGTTCCAGGCAGTACTGTGGTACATCCAGAGAGCACAGTAGGCATCTCAATTAGGCTACAAGCATCAGTTCAAGCATTTTTTGTATATAGTTACTGGCAGATTATAGGCTTACTAGACATTTCTTCTAACTGGCACAGGGAGAAACAAAGAGCTCAAAAGCCATTTCATAATAAATCTCTCTTAACACTTACGTCTGCCCATGAAAGTTATGGTCTTTTAATCTGTCTCTGACGTACTGAACTTCTGCAACATGCTCGTTGTTACTGATTTACAGTTCTTGCAAGTGCATTCAGGGCTCACAAAAAAGTCCAACAAGGCAGAGGAGGGCAAAGCAAAAGAGGCTGCTGCAAGCAAGGGCTGCAGGCCCCTTGAAGCAGCCATGGTCCCCAGCTTGGGGTACATCACATAATGCCGTGGGCTGTGCTCATGCAGCAGCAATGGGGGTGAGACAATGCCCTGCCCTGTTCCTGGGGGGCTGCTTCCAGTCTCCCTTGGGCACCTGACTGTCCACTCAGGATGAGCTGCACCTGTATCCCTGGGAAGCATGAGACCTCAAATCCTGTGTTCAGTTTTGGGCCCATCACTGTGAGAAAGACACTGAGGGGCTGAAGCATGTCCAGAGAAGGGCAAGGAAGTTGGAGAAGGGTCTGGAGCACAAGTGCTGTAAGGAGCAGCTGTTGGCACTGGGGCTGGTCAGCCCATACCTTGACTGGCCAAGCCAGGCCAGTGAAGAAAGCTGCTCTGTGGCCACCATCAGGTAGGTTCCAGCTGTGCACAGGCACTGTCTGTCACTGCTGGCAGGGAGCTGTGGTAGCAACACTCACATATCTCCTGTGAGAACACAGACACTTTACTTTTCATCTTTAAGGGTCTTGAAACATCAGGATAACCTCAGAGGGGTCTTGGAACCCTGAGGAGGGCATGAGAGAGGTGGAAGTGTTTCCCTGTGCAGTGGAGGGGTTTGGAGTAGGTGCAAACCAGCAGCACCTTGCTGTGGACGTGACTTGGGCTGACAAAATGTTATTACTGGATCTGGCATTTCTCCAGGACCCCAGGATTAATGATCTGATTCACATGAAACCTATTACCACCCCATAAATACTCAACAACATTTTAAAGAGTTAATTTATTTTCCTCTCCTCTTCTCTTCTTCTGCAATTTGCATTATCTGTTGCTAAATATATTATGGCATGCTTTACCCCAATTCACCACTTCAAAGACCTCCCTGTAGCATTTCATAAGTAAATCACTACTTGATCTTATAACTCAAGCACATAGTGTCAACCACAGGAATTTTATTTCAGTCCAAATCACCATGTTTTTGAAAGCTAATATCCATTATTTTCCTCTAGTAGTTTCATCTGCTCTACAGCAGTAGAAAAAAAAATTCTGTCTAGCTGAAACCATTAGGTGGAGATCTGTTTAAAGAAGGCATCCCAATGCTGCCTGTTAAACTCTCCTCTGGAGTTGAGGTCATCTGAAAAATATGAGTGTTTACTTTCTTCACCTCTCTAATCTGAGGCATAATTTCTTTTTCCTCATGGACCCTGGAGCACACAGAAATGATCATTGTTTAAGCACATTGGGCACCTTTTCTCCAGGGGAAAAATATGATGTGAATTTATTACTCAGGGATCCTCAGCTCCTCGCTGGCCCACAGGTGACC
Organism: Pseudopodoces humilis; assembly: GCF_049639895.1. Lineage (NCBI taxonomy): Eukaryota > Metazoa > Chordata > Aves > Passeriformes > Paridae > Pseudopodoces > Pseudopodoces humilis. Next base: position 8,827,401 of record NC_142205.1, on the reverse strand, counting down.
AATGTGGTGGCATGCATCACAGCACCAGTGACCACCTTCTGTGTCAGGCAAATCAATATCTTCCCACCTTTTGACCCTTTTACAACACCAGTTGGCCTTGTACCAACCAAATGTGCTAGCAGTTGTCAAGGCTCCTGTAAAAAATAGCTTTGGAGGTGGTCCTGTGTTCTGAATAGAGTCTGGCCTTTGCCTCTCCAAGTAGCAGTGCCAATATTTTATGCTGTTGGCAGCCTCTTGTGCTTTCTCCAGCCAGAGAATGAGAAAAATGGCTTGTCTGGCCTTTGCTCCTGGACTGGTCCACACTGAAGTGCACCTGGCCAAGTCACAATTATCTCACAAGTGGCCGAGCGGCCGGCACACCATGGCAAAGGAGCAGCCCCAGAGGCAGATGCAGCTTCACCAGTCACCACCTAGAAAGGGGCTCAGCTGCTTGACAGAGAAATTACTATGACAACAAAATTAATATGGATTAAAATCAGCATGAAACAAATTTTAGCTAGGAGGAGAGGGATTTCTCTCTTGGCTCAGCACAGGAGCTCACAAAGGCCCATGTACTTTGGTGTGGGGGAGTCAGCAAGAGCTGCATGTTGTATATCAGTAGCCTGCACTGATTTATGATGACAATCATAAATAAAAGTGTTTTTCAAGAAAATACTTAGCTCTTGAAGAAAAATATTTTCTGGTTTTCATGATTCTGTACAGTTTTCAATTCCTAGGCTGCCCAGAAAACCCTGGGAGGGGTCTTATTTACTTTCCATGGAAATATTTTCAAGATATTTCTTCAGCTGGAAGTTCTTTTCCTCATTGGTGCGCAGGGTGTCCAGCCAAGAGGGGCAGCATTAAGAGCACAAGTGACCACCACTGTGCTACAAGATTGCCTACCCCAAATGTCCCTTCAGGGCTTGCACAAGGCTGCATTTATTCCAATCTGATTAAGATGAGGTGAGGCAAGTTTTGCCTTGATCCACAGCTACAGAAAGGAATCAGGTTCTAAACATACCCAAAAGCGAGATTAAAACACAAACAAGGTTAAATGATGGTGTTCTAAGTGATAATTCAACTTTGTTTTTTCATAGAAGAGGAAGGAAAGAGACAAAATAGTAAGGTGAGAAATACTGAGAGTAATTATGGGAAGCACAGGAAGGGGGTTGCCACCAGTGTGGGCCCAGCATTGTCTCATAGAGTGCAGGAGGGAAGATCTGTGTTGGGTGGGATCCCAGCAGGGCAAGGCACGGCAGCCTGGGACCAGCAGCACAGACAGCAAAGACTCTGACACTTTGCAGGTTTTGCAGCAGCCTCTGGCAGGCTGGGCACTTGCTTACAGGGGGTTTTGAGAGCAATTTCCCCTTATAACAACAGCACATCAGTGGAGAAGTTCTTTGCCCCATCGAAGTTCACTGACTGCTCATTGGTACCCAGGCAAAATTCACCCGGTGTATCCAAGTGTTCATTGCTTGTTTGCATGAAGTATCAACTACAAGGCCTTTCAATGACCTTCACACAGGGCCTCATTTCCTAAAATGAAACAGTTCAAAGCTTTAACTTTCAATCCTCGATCTTCAAAGAGAAAATGGAGAAACATTGCGTACTTTTTACTCCTTCACTACAGCACTTCTCCCTTTCCAGCACTGGGCATTTCCAAGGGTTGGGAAGTTCCTGACAGGGTCCCAGCAGACCCCACTGCTAAATCTAAACTTCCCTCCTGTGAGCTCTGTCTTCTTCTGTTCATCTGTTCACCAGTGTGTTGGCCACAGGTTCCTCCTCTTGTCTCACGTATAAAACCTAAGGTAAGGTATTGGTGAGATGCCTGGCTCACAGCTCAGTGCTGAAGGGGAGAACCACAACTACACATTTTAATGTTTTCCATTAACCTTTAATAATTGCTTCCCTCTTACGGGGCCTGTCACTGCAATAAATTTCAATATACTAAATACTTGTGTTAAATCCTGCCTAACAGTTCCCTTGTTAGGCTGAATAAAAGTCAGATTTCTTCAATATGTCCCACCAAGATCCCTAATCATCTCCATTGTTTTTCTCTTGGCTTCCTTAGTATTAACAGTATGCAGTTGAAACAGGAACTGCCAGCTTCCTCATCAACTTTAATAACAAGTGTTTAATAATTGCAGGTATAATTATTCATAGCACTGACAAAATTTGCTATTCACCACTAATTTCTTCAAATTACTGAAAGCATAAAGCAAAAATAGACTAGTTAGAAAGACATTAATTTTTAATAATTTTCATTACCGTTGTTTAATGAACAAAATCTGCAACTCAGCACTCCAACAATATTTCAATACAATATAAAAAGAAAGCCAGCAGGATTCTGGGTTGCATCAACAAGGGCATCACCAGCAAAGATAAATATGTCATTATCCCACTTGTCAGGCCACATCTGGAATACAATGTTCAGTTTTGGTCCCCACTATGCAAAAAAGATGTGGACAGGCTGGAGAGGGTTCAGAGAAGGGTCAGAAAGTTTAGAGAATTGGGAAGCCAGCCATAACAGAAAATGCTGGGAGAACTGGGTTTGTATGGCCTTGGGAAAAGAAGGCTTAGGGGACACTTTATTGCCATGTCCCAGTATTTAAAGGGTGGCTACAAAGAAGATGGAGACTTCCTTTTTACAAAGAGTCACATGGAAAAGAGGGGAGGTAATGGGTATGAGTTTCTTCTGGTGAGATTGGACAAAAGAGGAAAATTTTTTTCACAGAGAGAGCAGTCAGTCACGGGGATAAACTCCCCAGGGATGTGGTGGACTTCCCCAGTACTCAACATTTTTAAGATTCAGCTGGACAGAGTGCTAGGCCATCTTGTCTAGACTATGCTTTTGCCAAGAAAGGCTGGATCAGGGTTCCTTGCAAGCTGGCACTATACCATAAGAATAAAGGTAATGGTGATCTACATGCACAATATGCTTTGGACTTGGCTAGAAACACTTATCCCAGACCTCTGTCAGGGTGTGTGCCCAGACCAAGATGGTGCAGTACCAGCCAACATTGTATTTCCTCATCTTGGTTTTATCCTATTTGTAAGTTTTGATTAATCCCACAACCAGAAATCAGGCAGACATGGCACAGAACCCCACACAAAGGACTGGCATAAACCCAAGTTTCCCATGTGCTGTCACTTCCTCCGGTCTTGGAGGTTGGTGCATCTGAGAGGACATTTCCCACATGTTCCCACCTAGAACCCTTTTCCAAAAGAAATCTGGCAGCAGGGGTGCAGCTTCTAAGTTACTCCAGGAATGTCAGTGCTGGATGGTCTCTCCCATGGGATCTTGGCTGCAGCACCAGGTAGGAGCATCATCACTCGGTTTGGGGAGGCGAGCTCCTGCCTGTCCAGGAACCAGCCAAAGCTGAGCTGTCAAACACCACGTGTGTCCTAGCAACAGCCTCAAACTCTTCCTGTGTGTTGGACCTAACCTGAACCAAAGTGTTTTCTATCCTAGTGAACTGCCTTGTGTCCTGGTCTGGCTTGCCATGATTCTGTCTAGGCATCACTATGGCAGGGAATTAGGGATGCAGGGCACAAGTCCACGACCACAAGGTATTTCCCAGCCTATAAACACACCTTACCCAAGGGATGTTTCAGATATTAAGGGTACAGTCTTGTAGGTGTTTGCAATTTCAGATGTGGAAGCCCAGAGGGATGACTGAGGAGGTTAGAGTTGACAGTCTCTTGTTCAGAATATCCAAGCATTGCAAATTCAGCTGTAAAATCAGTGTGTAAGATGGATAAATACATAAACATTTGTTTTCAAAATAATGTCCAAAAAGCTTTTTCCAGGCATCCTAAAAGATACAAAACAAGATTAAAATCAATATAATCCTATAAAATATCTAGGTAGCAATACTGAAGTGTAACAAGAGTATACACAGCTTTCCTGTCCATTTTTTAGTAGCAAACCCTTTCTGCTTCCCTTGCATTTCCAAGGAGCTGCTGTGTACATGACAATTATTTCATTCATCTCTTCAGATGAGAAGAGATGCCCTGCTGTGGCTCAGTGAAACCCCATTGCTGCCAGAGGGAGTGGTAGCAAATCCAGCAAAATTGGGCGTCAAGTCTTGGCATCCCTGAACACATGGCAAATAACAGCTCTGCTTTCTCAGGAAGGAGGCTCCAAAATGAAGGCCCTGCCTGACTTCATGCCTGGAAACCTGGTGGCCTTTATTAAATCCCTAGCCTCCAGCACTGCTTGAATGGCTTGTCTCTGCTCCCCTCTGGAAACAGCTTTGGGGGACAACTTGCAGCTCCTGCAGATGGCTGTAGAAGTTTATGGAACTGGCTGATTTTTGCTGATCAAATAAAATTAATAACAAAATGAATAATAAAATTAATAATCAAAAAATCAATTTCAGGGACCAAGCAGCTCCAGCTGGAAGTCCTCTTTCGTTCTGAATGATGGTGGCAGTGGCTGAGCAGCACTGTTCCATGCAGTGCTCCCTGCCTTCAGATAGAGAGGTTGGAAAAGACAAAAATAAAAGGAACACTGACAGCAAGTCAAACAAACTGTCTGTACAGAGAAAGAACCCTTGGAATGCCCAAAGCACTTCAACTATTTTTTAGGCAGAAGTGTCAGAAAATCAGTCTCTTGTGAGCATTTCTTCTAATTAGCTCTTTGCAATTCATGAGGCCTCACGGTTAGCAGGCAGCTCCCTTCCCAGCGGAGTCCTGGCTGCTCCTGCAGCCCCGCGCTCAATTTGCTCAGCTAAGGGGTGTTAATGCTTCAATATGCAGCAGGCATTTCCTTAAATGTTGAAAGACTTAAACAAATTATAACCATCCTATAATTTGGCAGGTTAGAAAAGAAGCTTTTAAAGAGCCTTGTAAAACGAATGACTTAAACCTTCACCCCAGGCTATTTTTAAAATTCATTTGTCTGCAATCCAGCAAGAATGAAGGCACAAATATATGCATGATCCATGTCTAAAATTTTTATTTCTGAATTAGTTAAAAATATGCTTCAATCTTTGTGGCAACTCATAAATGATTTGGGGAAATGGTGTTGTAATACTGGTCATGGAAACAGCCACAGCTTCATACCCTTCCTCTACTGAGCAAGGCTTGAAATTAGATTTATGGAGGAACTTATGGCAAAGGAAAGAAGCCATAGCACATCACCTCCTTGCAGTAGAATCTTAATGACTAACTTTCATGCTCCTTTCCACTGCAATATATGTGCTTTTAATCACACTGATTATGAATTGCCCACTTGTGATGATGCTGCAAATATAGGCAGAAAGAGCTACACAGAAGTTTACATAAAAAAATAATGCTGCTCTATCTATCCCATCCCATAAGGCACTAAGTGGGATAAACTACTGCTAGAGAAAGCAGAGGCCCTTCTCTTTCCCCAGGAAACAAGCAAAATCCCTCACTATGTATGAATACATTTAGTATACCCCCTGTAAAAAGAGTTCCTGTAAAAAGAATTTGAATGTGCTTAAAATTGACATCTGCAAGTGCTTATACAGACACTCTTCAATGACCATTAAGCCCTTTACCGCTACAACAATTAAATCAATATAATAACCTGTTATTTTTCTGTGTAAAACTTTTGATGCTGATATCTTCTTTATGAAATATGAGGCAGGGAGCACGATTAGAAATAAGCAGTTCTCCATTCCCATTTTCATTCCTAATTATCTGCTTTTAACTGCATACCTGAAACCTCAAGGTAACATCTACTATGGAAAATAAAAATATATTAAGTCTGAACCTGCAATCTGTGGGTAGCAGAGTTAGTAGAGGGAAGTAAGGCCTTCAGGTTTACATTACTGGTATAATCAACAGCTTTACTGAGTGAAAGATGTGGCAACCATTCAAAATATTTTTGAAATAGTCTTTGAGACCTCCATCTTATTCCTAACAAAACCTGAATATATCACATCACCTGTGCATTCATCCTGCACCACTAACATGGGTGGGACCTCTCTCTGACAGGACATGACAGACTCTTGGACTGCATTTGGACATTGCACCAACAACTCTCCTTGACAGAGATGGCAATCCTCTCCTCTGGGAAGCTCCAGACCAGATATTCCCGTTCCTTTTACCTTCCCAGAACCCTCAAAGAAAAACTGTAGGAGGATTTACAATTACAGAAAGAATGTGAAGCACCTCTAAAGCACCTCATTGTTTGCAGGCCCTAAGTCAACTGTAGAAACAACAATGAATTTGGTCTTTAGATGAAACACAAAAAACCAAGCTGGATTTTACATCATCAGGCAACATTGACATAAAAAGACAAAGTACGCGGAGATTAAACCATCCTCAGAAGCCCAAGGGCTCAACTGCATGCTCTTGACATAAAGAGTAAAATAGATTTTAACAGAACATATCAAATTAGCATTCACTGCCATCAAGTGTAGATCAGACACAGTGCAAGCACACATCTCTACAGTTAAAATCTTCATAGATGGCATCGTGTCACCTGTCAGCATTGCCCCAGACCTGTGTGCCACCATCCTAATCCAGGCAAATTGAGGTTTGAGCTCTGCAGAGAATGCAGCTATAGCCCTACTAATGTGTTTCACCTGCCATACACCAGCACTTACCCTTGTCAATTCCCCTTTGCCAACTGTCCGCTCACACACAAAAAAGCTGCAAACTCATCTGTACACGTCCCCCTGTGGTTCCAGTTTCCAGCTCATGATGCTCCTGCACTGGTCCCCAGTCCACAGCCGTGGTCTCCACTCTAGCCCCCAGGACCATCCTCCCAATCTGAGCCTGCACTTCAGCCACTGCAGCACTGCAAACATTACCCAGATTACAACTTCAGCCCAGCCACTGGACCGTGATTCATACTTAGCTCCTCAGACCAGGGCTGCTCTGCCCTCGACCTGGTTTTCTAACTGGTTTATGTTTCATACCCACCCCTTCTGCTTTCCAAAAACGTGATACAGAATCAAACCCCAAGTGAGAACATCCTTCTGCAGTTGCTGCATGCTTCATCCACCCAAAGTGCCAAATCTAGCTGCAAATCAGAGCATGGATCTGATGGATCCAATATTCCACCAGAAGCAGATCAAGGGCTTCACTGGAGCAGCAAGGACTCCCCATAACAAGTCTTCCTGTCCACACAGCCCTCTATTTATAACATCTGACAGCCTTGAACAGCAGGCTACATTGTTGCATGATGGAGGTTGTCACTTTAGTCCTGTAAAAAAAGATCCATTATTACAGAACGTACTGTAATAAGGCAAAGATAGCACAGCAGAAAGAAAAAAAAAACTAAGTTTGTTTTAGAATAAAGACAAAAGTATAATGGAATAGCAAATTACTCATCAGCTTTTGGAAAGGCAGCTACTCCATATGTGTATAATATAAAGAGTAAAAACATACAGAATACAATAAAAGCAGCTAAGAGGGATAAGCCAAGACCTTCAGGAAACAGCATCTCTTTAGTTTGTTTGGAGAAGAAATCAAGTGAGTTTCATTGCAGCTTTGAAACTACCCCAGCTCTCTCCTCAGCCTTGCCCTCTCTCCAGTGGCTGCTCCACATGCAGCAGGCAATGGCACACCCAGGTGCCCAACACCCTCCAGCCCCTGCACTGCTCTCTCTCTGGCACTGGCTACCAGCCCCTCCCCGCTCACAAGCCCACCTCTGCATCGCCCCACTGCCCCCACCCCGAGCAGGGCTTCACCCTCTCATCCCCACACCCCTCTTGTCCGGGGCAGTGCCTTTCTCCTTTGCCCCACACAAACCACACTGGTCCCAGCATCTGAAAGGCTTTGGCCTTCAGGATTATTTCGCCTCAAATCAGTGACTCCAGTGCGATGAAAAGAATAAGCACTTGTGATTGATCAATCCAATTGTTTTATTTTCACCTGTTAAGAGAACCCTCTGCCTACTAGCAGAGTTCAACATAGATAGGCAGACAGACTTGAATACAATTAAATACAGGAAAAATTTAACTATATACAACAAGACAGACATCTACGTAATATAAAGATTTTTTTCATTTTCTATGAGTTCTTGTCAATGTGAAATATTGCTGGAACTGAAATACATCAGACTTTTTCCCTTGAAGAAAAAAAACATGTAAGGAATTTCCAATTTTTTTCCCATGTACTGAGACATACTGTTTTGAGATGCACAAAATTTGTGGCACTTCACAGGGTACACAAAAGCTAAAAACTTTTTGTTATAGCTTATGATATCCAAATTTCAATTAGATCTATTTATTGAGACACTAACTCTAAAGTGGTATTTACATGGAGGAAGTTGTGCAAAATCATTTAGGCTATGGCTAGTAGACTGTGAAAGATGCACGGTTAAGTGACTCATCCTTATCCTCAGTAGTAATCCCTTAAATCCTCTTCTGATCATTGCTTTCACACAGCAGCCACCCCAGGAAAACCAGACATAATTTACTGCTTCTTTGTTAAGCCACTGGGACAAACTTCTGTGACCCTTATGGGTCTATACAGTTTTTAATGTTGGGCTGCTACGCTTCACACAATTATACTTTAAGCATCAACTCTGTGCTTTTTGGGACACAAATGTAGCCATCACTGGCACCACAGTATTCTGAGATAGCCACAGTCCTTGGTTGTAATTTATCTTACCCATGGGAGCACACAGCAAGTACCTGTGTGTAACTCTGTAGGAATCACCCTATTGCCACAACACAGAAACTGCATATTCCTGCTAACAGCACTGTACCAAAGCCAGTCCAAACCAGTGTGGGGAAAGTACTGCATTTCTTGAGACAGCCTTCATGTAACAAAATTCCCTATTACTATATTCAGAAATATCCTAATTAAATTAAAAAAAAAGTCTACTTTGGGTTGCAAGGCAGCTGGAGACAGCTAATTTAGAAGAGCTTCTTTAATTAAAGGCTTCCTACAGATCCCAAGGTTAGCAAAGACACGTGTGTTATCAACATTAACTAAACACATCCTTCAATTGTGCTGCACCAGGGCACAGAATGGTTCTCATAATGGTTTATATAAGCAACCAACTGCCAAGAGATGGCCAAGTTTAATTCTGGAGTTTTTCATAGATGCACCTACCACAGCTGTAGATCATAAACCACTGATTTTAATTTTCTTGTCTACATCAGCCTGTTTGTATCAGCGCACCCTGGATTCCACATCAGCTTGGACATTTTAGCTGTAAGTTTAAAACAGACATTTAGAACTCAGTCCTGGGGAAAAAGTGACTGGGTAAGAGTGCATAAACTGGTGTATTCCTGCCTTCTCAACTAGAGGAATTGTCTTTCCTAGGATATCTGACTTTGTTATTAAAACTGCATTTAAAGAAAACTGGACAACCCTCAGAGCAAAGGGAGATGAAACTTTTCTCTAACAAGCTGCCAACATTGCTACCAAACGCTTTTTAAAGCCTCCACTCAATAACGGCAGTACAGTTATTTAATTTTCAATCCTATTCACCAGGCTACATCCAGTCAGGTGTCAGTGTAACCACTGAGAACAGCAAAGTGAACACACTGAACTTAAAGCATTACACCAGGAACAGCTGATACAGTAAGATGATCTGCAGGTAGTTTGGTATTCAGCATACAGATGAATTTTCTTCTTGTTCATCACTAGGAAGCCTAGAGAAGACTGTATTCTTGATAGTTATTAGGAGAGAGTGTTACACCACAATTAAACCCAAGAGAGCATCTCATCGTGTTAGAAAATAAATTCAGTGTTTGGATTAAAATACAGGAATTACTGGCAGTTAAAACAATTAAGGAATTATGTTCATATTGTACATGCTGCAATGTGTCTATGTACTTGGGATCTCATGGAGTTCATAAAAACATCTGCATGTTCAAATCTTCTGTCCAAAATACATGACTGCTGGTTAACAGCAGGTTACTTTATTGCATAACCTTTATTGTCAATTTAAGACTGATTTATGAAAAAGCAACCCATCAGTACAGAACACTCTACCTGGGCAATAATATTCAAGAATGCAAGTCTCTGGAGCTTCTTACAGGATGAAAAAAAAACGGTGTAATGAAACTGTAAATGGCTGATCTGTCTTCTGAAAGGAAACTATTCCATACCTGTATGTGAAGGTAGGAATAATTTACAAGAAAGAACAAAATATTCAAACTCCCTCATTGAAGCACTAAAAAAAGTAGAAGGAAATGGATTAACTGCTTCCTTCCTGGTCTAAGTTGCTGGTGTAGCTTAGACACCGTCATCGATGTAGCATGATAACCAGGAACATAACAAGAAGTAACTAGGACCATAAAAAAGCTGTCTAGATACGTTCAAGTTGGTCTCCAAAAAAAAAAAGTTTTATTTGGATTTGTGCACAACCTGCTGCTCTTTAAATCTTCAGAGCACTGAAAATATAACATTTCCCCCAAAATCCATTTGAGTCTGTCCTGAGAAATAAAAGTACTCATATATAAATGGGATGATATTGTCTGTGAGTGAGTTTCTTCCTGCAGGTTGGGCAAGAGTTGGCATTCCTAAGGGAATCACGGAGGCACTGACTGCAGAAGACATGGCCACATTTTGTTGACACAATCAGTCGTCCACTTTGCACAATCTGGAAGAAAAGAAACCACAACAGGCATTGGAAGTAGAGAATTCAACTTTGTTGGTTTACTGCCATCACACAAACAGGACTTAGAATATATGGAACTGTCCTTTACTCTTAGAACACTAAGGAACCTGAAGATCTTTTAGTGCCATCCTGCCAAGGGTTCCCTCTACCCCCACCACCACCAAGCGACTTAGACTGACAAGCTACTATGAGCTTCAAAGCAAACTATGTGCTTCAAGCCAGCTCTCTGTAACATCCCACACCAGCCAAGTGAGTTGTGCTCTCTCCCTCAGCCCCTTTCTTCCTCACACCAAATATAAAGGATGACAGCATGTGGATCCTTACCTCTGAGTAGACATCCATGCAAATTGGACAGCTAACAGTACCAGATGGCCTTGTGGTACAGAGAACAGAGCAAGAAAGAACACACAGCCATTAATTTCACTGCACAATCAAGGGTTACCCACACACAAAATGTCATGTCACCATCAGAGTGCACCGACTAGCCATAATGCATTACTTTTCAAGATTCCTGTGTATCTTTAACTGCTCAGTTTGTGGCATGTAATAACAAGACTGGGTCTCCTTGTCCTAAAGGAAAGATTTTCCCTATGGGGAAGATGCACTCAGTCACCCTGGTCTAGCAGAAGAACTCACAGCAGTCTTTTGCTCTAATCTCCAACAGGCCATCAATGACAGCTCTGTAACAAAAGCACTGAGCTGTGCCTTGGAAACGAGTCATACTAGAAAAGGAAGAGGCTGTCAGAAGTTCGAAAATCCTCTGCTCTAATTTAGCAACAGCCCAGTAACATACACATTCCAAGGACTCCTCCTTATAAAAAGTAGGTCAGGAATACACTAACATGAGGAAATACTCAACCCCAAATTTCAAGTTCCGAGGTAGAAAGACTGACTCAGTGCCTGTTACTGAGCTGTGGTTACAGACGTGCCTCTGCTGCCTTCAGCCTCCAGGACAGCAGTACTGCACACACACGTAGCAACAGCCACAGCATGGCTGCCTAGGGAACACGAGCCAGCCCAAGTGCTGAGTAGTATCAGCTAACAAAAACATGAGCTTCTTGACCCTTCTCTTTACAAACTAATCTCTAGTTGAAACCTTCAGAACTCTTTACCCTAGACACTTGGCTTTCTTACATCACCACCCACACTGAATCACAGTTTTTTATTTATTAATCAAACATGGATAGAAAGCATGAGATGGCCTTTATCCCTTTATCTTCAATTCAAGCAGGGAGCACTACTAACATCTACCCCTAGTTTCACCTACAGAATTTAACTCCACTAATTCTGCCATTTTTACTCCTCAAATTCTTGAGGCACCAGCTATAACACTTCAGAAACAAACCACAATTGATGATAATCTTAGAAGGATGTAGAGTACAACACTACAGATGGCTCTGGCTATCCCCAGCACCAGGAAGGACCCTTTTGTCATCATCAAATGCTGAAGCACTGAATTCTTTCAGCCTTATCTACACAGAGCAGGAAGGTGCAATCTTTAACAAAGGAGGCTGAAGGAACAAACTATTACTTTCTTACATGATCCAATTAGTGGTATTTATTCTCTGAAGTACTTAACAACCAAAATTTAAACATTTACAACTCCACTGGCAAAGCACACTATGGATTAGAATAGCATAGGACTTTTCAGTAGCCTATTTATGACCTGGCACCCAAAAACTACATACTCAAGTTCTCTCCTACATTGCCTTTCGGTAATCCAAAAGGCTCAAAGCACATCAGCTTTACTTAACCCAGTATTTACCCTGCTCTCCACAAAAAAACCCCAAAAACAACAAAAATACTTTAAAATAAGTTTATACCACAATTCTTATGTACTTCTGATGGTTGGAGAGGCTACCTAGAACAGAGGCTAGACAAGGTTAAAACAATAAAGTAGGTATTTATTAAAAGGTCTTCAAAGGATAAACCTTGGGCAGTGCAAAGCCTTGCAGAGGCCACATCCAAGATGGACAACAGTCCTGAAATTCTCAGAAAGATGTAAGTTTGGTCTATTTGCATATCAGAGGTAATTGTCCAATTATAGTTTCAAGTAATGAAATCACATTTCCCTGGTTTGCTTCCCCCCAAATTCATTTTTGTTTACATTTTCCAGGACCCGAGGCAAATGGTGTAACCTTGGCTCCCAGACCAGAAGTATTGTTTAGTCTGACCAAAATGGGAAGAAAGCTAACTAGCACTCTATAGAGAGTTCAAAGTTACACACTAATGCAGTACAGAATCTGAAAAATGTAAAGCCAAACAGTTAAGGCATCTCTTCAACCTGCATAGTCACATAGACACCAGATTTCATTTCCTTAGTCTAACACGCTGCAGCAGGATTTACTCTTTCTCTGCAGAATGGGGTCTTTACTGACTCAAACAGAAAGACTCCCATCCCATGTGCAAGCATACCCATGAGACAGAACAAGAATTGACCATAAGAGCATAACCTTCAGGATCACCTTGCAAGTATACCTAGGGAAGGACAGCAGCTGCTTTGAGAAAGGCAGCAACTGGCACAGTATGTAAAAAAAGCAGGGAAGGCATATGTATTTTTACCAGAATTTGCCAGTCTGCTGCCTGCCAGTCTTGTGATACCAAACCTCATGGACACCAACGGAAGTATTTTATACTTCCAGTACAAAATACTTATACGTTACTATATCCAGTAACATAGCTACTGGAGTTTTGTAGGAAAAGGAAATGCAATATATTATGAGCTCTGGCCTGTGACTAATCCTCACTTCCTTGCCATACCCCATACTCATCTTTAAGACTAAATACAAAGCTGTAGATCTGTTTTGGGCTGGCTTTTCATCCTGAAGTGAAAATGGTATCACTTGACTGTCATGCAAAATGGGATGTCATACTCATTAAAAGAGGGAATTGAATAAGTGAAGGCTTCAAAGAAAGTCAGGTGATGACAAATACAACTTAATCTTGTCTCAAAAGAAGCTCAACTCAATGTTTGGTAGGTCATGAGGCATACATACTTAGAACTTGCAGTTTCCTCTTCCAGTGGTCCCAGTTCTCGAGGTGCTTTATCAGCCACATACACATCATTATCTCTTGTTTCATCTTCATCATCACTACTGAGTACACAGCTGTCTGACTGTCGCTGGCTTCTTAGTCTGAGATTTCTCCTTTGTCGTTGGTTCTCTGTAATTTAATTTTGTTAAGTTAGCTATACCATTATTTCTCTCCCTAGAACTATCCTTAAAATGCAAGAATAGATCCTATTCAGCTGGGTTAAAAGCAATCTTAAACAAACTGATTTCCAAATATTAAGGCTGAACATGTCCAGACATTGTGAATATTCTGCTACATACTGACAAAAAAGACTTGCTCTCTTCACCCTACAAACAACTAAAGCTTAATACTGAAGTTCCTCAGTGTCACACATTCCACGTAATTATACTACCTGTGAATTAATCTCCCCCATAAAGATACTTCTTCCAATCCTTACTGACAGAAACTGCTACAAACTGCAACAATTGCTATGCTCTGGAAGGGAGAGGACTGAACTCAAGTTTATCTCTGCAACTCTAGCATCCATGTAGAAATAATCAAGCCACTAGTCAATGAAACAACAAAAAAAGTTGCAAAATTAAAACCACTTCCTGCCTAAGTGTTCAGCTACTACTTTTAATGCAGGCATTTTTCACTTACCCTTGCTTCATTCAGAGCACAGGACAGATTACATTCTAGATAAGCAACTGACAACATACTAATACATCTCCAATAATGTAATCAGAACCACGTCTGAAAGATGTAAAACATGAACTTCTTTAGACCTGTAACTATTTTAACATCTAAAGCAGAAGAACAGTTAATACTTCTCACTGCAAAATTAGAGGTATGTTAGACTACTGAATACTATGAGCACAAATAATTTTCTTTAGTTCCTTCACTGCAATACAGGTTAACAAAACTTCTGACTTTCTTTTCATTCACAACCAATATTCCAGTGCTAAACAAATTTATGGTCAACTTGGGGCTTAAAGAAATTCTGTCTTTAGAAAATAAGAAAAAATATTTAGAGCAGCTTTTGATATATTTTATTTCAGATACTTTCTACAAGCTCTGATACTAACAGAGACTGGATTCATTCTCTAAGGCACTGGCCAGATGCTTTAGCAATGTCCTTGGCCTTTCGCAGTTTCAATAAATGCTGCTCAAATTCATTGGAAAATGCAAACAAAATAATAATAATTATTACATTTAGGAGAATTCTGTAAAAGCTGATGGAGAGATGGGGACTTCAGATGGCTTTTCTTTATAATGCTGTTTATTCCAGAGACTAGGTAACAGCACAGGGTTGTGGGTCGGCCTACAGCTGCTGGCTATAGGCAAGCCCTGTGTCCTGAAGCCCCTTTGGTTCTGGTTACAATGCATTATATCTCTTTCTTTTGCTGTGCATATTATTACATAACAACCGATCTGCATCATACACAATACTTTTACATTTACATATAGCCTATCAAAACTACTAAAATTACCAAACTATGTTAGTGACTAACTAATCATCTGAGTTAGTAATTACATGTTAAGCTTTGAAGCTTGCTTTGCAGTGGAAAATTCTTTTTGCTTTGGTAAAAAACATCTTTCTGTCTGCCTATGCTTTTTTACTTGGTAGCAAACATGATTTGTTTGAAGATCATGTAACCTGCTGGACTTCAGCCATAAAACTTCCTTCTAACTGACTAAACCTTTGCTCTAAACCTTCTAACCTGACTAAACCTTTGTTCTCTCAGCTGTTTCAGCAACAACTATCCCTAAAAACATCTTTTTATATATCAAAGCTTGCTTTCATTTCTAGACAATCTTCTGCTAAGCATTCATATCCACAAAACTTTTCTGTTAAATTCTCACCCTTCCCAACAGAATTCCATTATCAATTTTAAAATGTCAACTCACCTTCAACAATCTTGCATCAATACATATGGGAAGGGAGAGAAAAGAAAATACAATTAGACTTTGTTGTGCATCTAGGCATGGCAGTTCCAACAAAACAAGCTAAGAGTGGTAGGCTTATTTTGATTAAGAATATTAAAAGTAGTATATTAAATGCATTACTGTACAGAACTATGTGGATGTTGATGGTTCTGCCCCACTGCTCCAAAGGGGTAGAAATACTGGTAACTTATGAATCACCTGAATCCACTCCTCCCTGCTCCCCCATTTTAGTTCCATGCTTTAGGGTTTTAGGTGATTCTTTCCCTTTTTCTCCTCTAACAGGCCAGTTCAGCAGTGATGTCCATAAACACTTCATATTATGCCAGCTGCTGAAGAAACCAAATCCCCAGCCTGCTCTTGGTGGAACTGGAGCAGGGTAAGCGCAGATTTTGTTGTTAAGTTTGAGGCCTTAATTTGCAAAAGCTCAGGAATAACCCCAGACAGAAATACTGCCTATGCTATTCCTGTTGCTTGTTTCTGCTTGGCACAGCAGCAGTGGCATCCCAAAACTAAGGGAATAAACAACACTGTCAGCTGGAGCAAAGACTATTCTAGCTTTCAAAAGGGCAGAAAAAAAAATAATATTTTTTAAAGGCTTCTTGGAGTATTAATCTGAACTTCTTATACTTACTCTTCTTTCCCTTGGCTTTTTCTTTAAATCATTGTCTTATACGGCTATTAGAAAAAATTCTTCACCAAGAGTTGTTAAGCATTGGAACAGGCTGCCCAGGGCAGCTTGAAGTCACCATCCCTGGACTTACTTCCAAGACATGCAGATGTGGTGCTTATGGATATGGCTTAGTTGTGGGTTTGGCAGTGCTGGGTGAATGGCTGGACTCAATGATCTTAGAGATCCTTTCCAACCCAAACAATTCTATAATTCTACCTTTAATACATCTAGAAAAACTTCACCTATCAACTGCATCTCTTTATATTACACTACTTATGACTGATTCATATAAAGTAGGTTCTGGAGCAAAAAGCTATTTTATACTACCCTATCACTAACAGCAAGTGCACCTCCAGAACCTTTTTGTTATCTGTAATACAGGATCTTCATGCCCTCACAAGCCAACTCTGAACTTAAAACTTACCATTAAAGTCAGATTCTATCAGGCAATACACAACAAAACTAATTTGACTACAATATTTAGACAAGTGTCTAAATATTTACCACTACTTACCACAACAGAGTCATTGTGAGTTAGGTCTACGACTACAGGATCAGAAGATTCACATGTGAGATCTACTACTTCTTCACCAGCTGAAAAACAAAGTTAGAATCAAGGTCAGAGACTGCAGAGGAAGTAAATTGCCTGCCACAGTGTAACAGCCTGAGATTCAACCATCTCCAGTCCATCTTCTCTTCAGGAAAGAGTCCAACATTTCACTCAAGCTTTGCCCTCAGCAATCCACAGAGAGCTTTTCCAGTCCTGTTTTCAGCAAGCTGAAATGCAAAAGAGCAGCTAAGCTCCTCACATGGTTCACATGTTGTTGTTGGATGACAACAACAGACAATTCATCTGACACAGGAGAATGTTTATCCCACAGAAATATAACATGAATCATACAGGATATAATAGTACTGTGCTGTGCATGTACCCTTGAGGGATAGTGCAAAATTAATGATAAAAAGTTTTCCTTATTTTCAAACTTTGGGAGTTCCCAAATTTAGTTTGTCACTCTGTATAGTGGCAGCTGCTGTAACTCCCATCTCATCTGAACAAACATGCAGATGTTTGAGCAGCTCTTGAGGACCTTTCCTGTGCAACTCATCTATCACTAACAGTGAATGCACTGTAGCTCAGTAACGAACCAAACCAATTTTCACTTGGCTTGTTGTTTAGCAATGCCATACTAGGCACGTCCTAAAATCATGTCTCCCTTCTTCTCCAGTAAACAGCCTAGAAACTGGCAAAACACATATTCAGTTGGACCCAAACCCTCCAGAAGTACTTTCTGTCCTTATCACTTCAAAAGAAAGCTTACCACTTTCTTCAAGTTCTATTGGTTCTGCTTCTGAAGCCATTTCAGCAGTAGAAGCCATAAGCCTGTTTCTTTTTTGAGCTTGCCTAGAACTAACTGCTCCTCCACGGCGCTTCCGTTGAGTCTAAGAGAGAACAAAGAATTAGCATTTTCTGTGCAAGCAATATTAACACAGCCCTCAATTTTGCAACACCAAGGAAAGCACACAAGGGTACAGAAAACACTCCTGGAATAGCTGTAATGCTCACCAAAAGGTGGTATGGGTTATTCTTACCTGAATTGATTCCAGCAAGGAAAAAACATCAGCCCAGATACAGATCTCTTACCAGCTGCCTCACCAAGAAAAAGCTTATCATGATGGTTTGCAAATGAGAAACTAGTTCAGAATTTATCAGATTTCGCTGACATCGTGAGCATTTTGGTACTACTGCTAGCACCTAGAGTGATTAAAAATCTTTACTGAACTTATATGAAGATTCAATATACTTATGTTCCTGTGTATTAGCTATAAACTCCTAAAACAGTTTGCAGAAATACAATGGAAAACATGTTTCAAGGGTCAGGTTTGCATTGAGTAGCAAAATACTTACTGTGCTCATAGTGTTCCTTGATCTAAAACCACTGAAAAAGTGGTACAAACACCAAAAAAGTAATGGCAAGGAAGCTACAGCTATAATTTCTGTAGATTCCTTTACGTAGCTCTCTGATAAGAACTCCAGGTTTCTGAAGTTCAGAGGTTGCTGTTCTTCCAAACCTATCAAAGAGAAGGGAGAAGGTTAGCTGCCTGCAATGCTTGTACTCTCCAACACCCCCTGCTGCAAGATTCCCATTCCTGAGCCACCAGTTTCTGCCAAAGTCAGAGGAGAGGAAAGCCCACAAGTTCAGTACCTGCAGCGGGGCCTGAAGCCTCATTCTCACCCATGAACTAAACACCTGAAAAAGTGAGTTTGACAGCAAACTCGAAGAATATTAAGCAATCCCAATGACAATGAGCTGAAAAGCAACTGATTGATACTCAAGGCAATGTCTGTGGGCAGGAATCAGTGGGAATTTTGTCATAAACAGCCATCTTCAGAGAACCTAAACTCTGGATGAGCAGCTTTCTTCTGCAACCCATCTCCAGATTCCAACAGCTGGGAGCCAAACAGCTTGAGAGGAATTTAAAGCAAGCGAAGCAGACAACTTTTAGATTCAAGATACTTGCTGATGTGCAGGAGAACATGAATTCACTGTAGCTGCTCTGTTACCTGCACATGCGCATGCCCAGCCAAGGAGGAGAGGTGAAAAGCATAAGGACAGCTCTGTGTAACTGACTGAAGCTCCCATCTTGGAGCCTGGCTGTGGTACAGTTATAGTTACCACCTGTCCAACACACAGTGTGGAGCTGGGGCTGGGCACAAGTGTACACAGTGGAGGGACCAGGAAAGTAATAACTATGTGTCTTGGGGGACCGTATGGTCCTGTATCCCCTATAGATATCCCAATATCCATATCTGCTCTGTGCTTAGGTATGAGTCCTGTAGCTTCAAGTTAGAGCCAAGAGAGAGGGGGAGAAGTAGTGGAATTATTTTGGCACCTGTGTTCAAAAACACAGAGATAAGCCTCTCAGTTTCTCCCAGCTCTCCACTTTCTTTCTCCAGGGTGAGAGAGAGAGAGAGAGAGAGAGAGCTGAGACAGTAAATTTTTTTCCTGTGGCTGTGGACTGTGGCTTCTTCTTCTGGAACTGTTCAGATTTTCTCGGGTCAGAAACAGAACATTGCCTGGCCCCCCGCCCCCAGCAGCCTGGAGGGGACCACGATGCACCCCAATGCCTGAGAGAAACAAGCCACACCTACAGAAAGGACTCTGAATCTACCATCTCAGAGCAGTGAGAGGTTTTATTATTTAACATTATTCATTCTTTTTTTCATGCCTGTGAGCAATCCAATTGTTAAATAAACAGGGTTTTTTTCACTTTCTCCAAGGGAATTCCTTTTGAACTTGTGGGAACCTGTGGGGGAGGGGTTGCTAAAATCAACCTTGTTAGAGGAGACACCCTTTAGGGGATGTTTCCTCCTAAATTTATCCAAAACCAGGACACTACGTTAAACAAGAACTGCTGAACTGTCCCCAGACCTGACTGATTTTTGCCACATAGAACAGCACACACACTGTAGCCTACTCCCAGATGGGGAAATGTGTGAACGTGCAGTGGGATGGAACAGCATTGGTAGTCAATCCTAGCCTTCAATTAAAGGAAACCTGACTGATCTTTTTCTGCTTCAACTTACACCATTTCTTAAATCACTTTCTTAAGAGACTCATTAACACTGAACTGTGACATTATTAAAACAAAATGCGCTTGATAAAAATGCTTACACTAAATTTGGTACTTATTACGAAGCCCAAAGATATATTTATGTATGGTTTTAAGCAGCACAGTACATCACTCATCCATTTTCTCATATTTTATCATTTTAAAACTGGCACAAAAACCAAAATGAAAGTCAACATGCCTTTGTTTTCCCCCTAGTTGAACCACATATGCCAGACTTAATGCCTAGTGAGTCCACGGGCAAAAGAGATCTCATTTTCGGAACTATTATGTGTAACACTCACTCCCACTTTTTTTTTTAAAATCTAAACTGACATGTTCAGCTTTTCTGGTAGATAAGAAATAGTCTTATGTTGTCACCTGGGATATTTAAGAGTCAGGCTACCAGCGAAGGCAGACTGACTTCAGTCTCTTGGTTCTTCAATGCAGGACTCACCCATGCAATCATTTCCATAACATTTTGCATCCAGCTAATGAGAATTCCCTTTTAACATTTCCCATCTGTTTAACATCCCACTGTTCTTAAGGTCTAGATTTCATTTCACTTGTTAAGAAAGAAAGCTTCTCAGCGAGCCTTATCAGCTTTCTTGGGAAGATCCTATTTTACTCACTTTACTGAGTTTCTGGGATAGAAGACAAGAACTTTTAAAACCAGACCATGCCTAATGCTGCAAGCATACAAAAACCCAACCAAACAAAAACCAGAAGAACAGAGAGACTGTTCTGTGAGCATATTTTCTAGGTGCTATACAAGCTCCTAGTTCCATATGACTATTATTCATGGGTTTGGAGGTTTTAGGAGACCAGGGGAAGAGGGAGGGGAAGGAGGAGACATAGCACAAGGGATGAGGGATGGAGGCAAGGGAGAGAGCCATCCCTAAACCTTACATATCTGCTCTTTCAAAATAATTGCTTCAAGACAAGTCACCATCTTCACTGACCAGCTACAAATGAAATGAAAAATTACTTAGGTAAACCAGTTTTTTGCACACAGCAAGAGGATGAACAGGACTGAGCAACAAATGAGGTATATTAAGAAGTTAGGCCATTAGATTATTTGTAAGTCTTTTTTCATCAAGAAAGCCAAGAGACATTTTCCTTGCTTCTCCTCAGATATTGAAGTGGAAAAAATACCTGGACATTAAAAAGCTGGGAAATCTTAGTTAGTGCACACACCTGACAAATATAAAGGAACAAACTTTATATAAGCTTATTTTAAATTATAAGTTGTCAGAACTGATTTTAAATAGAATCTTTCAGAACAACAATACTGACATACCTGCACTGCTGAAAGACAGCAAAAAATAAGCCTACTGTATTCATCAGGCAGCATAAGTATGCATGTAAAATACCCAGAAGGTTTCACAAGACCTGGTGCTTTTCAGACTTAACACTGAATACAACCCAGTGCAATGGTTTCAGCTGTGATGACTCCAAACAAAAACTTGCACTGATTCTCTTTGGCTATGAGTGACTTAAATGCCAAAGGAGAGCTGTAACAGAAGAAAAAATGAAGCCAACCAACCAACAAACTTAAATTTTAAAGTTATGGTGAAACCTGAAGTAACACACAATAGAAGACATGTTCAGACCATCCTATCCACTTTAAATACTGTAGTAGCTTAGATTTGCCAATGCAATAAATACCCACAGGGAAGCTCATCACTGAAAAAAATACCTCAAATCATCAGGTAGATTAATCAATATGGCTCATCTCAGGAGAGTCCTGTTTACTAAGAAAATCAGACTGCTGGAAATTATTAAGACTCTGGAAGAAGTCTTATGATCCTGTAACATTTTCATTTTGTAAGAACAAACCTTTTTTGAGTGGCTATAGACTTCCACATGTTATTGGCTTACTTGGGGAACCCTCATTGAACATCAGCTGCCCAAACATTCTGAAAACAAAGCAGAGTTTACTTTCTTAAATACACCACAGATCAAGTTTAGTAATGTACAGGAACAGGGTATACACACTGCATAGTAAGAGATACGCTAATTTCAAACAATTCCTTAAAATTCAAAACTGCAGGACCACTTAACAACCAAGTTTGTTACACAGGACTGGACAGCCCAAGTTCATGATAAGACCTATAACACCCTTCTTCCAGCAGTCACTACGAAACCAGACAGCACCAAGACTCTCAGGAGTTGATAATAGAAAAAATTACAGCAGCAACCTCCCCCGCCTCAATCCACAGACATCCAGTGACTTCAGTCACAGCTTTAGCTGCAGTTATCTGTGACACTTCCAGCAAGATGCATGCAGACATCAATTCGAAATTCTAAAATTATGACTTTTTAAAAATTAAAAAAACTTTTCTTTGTGTAAAAATTTAGCAGATAACTTAGCAAGGCAATAAATACTTCCAAATATAACAGACTTTCTATGGCTTCACTGCAGCTTGGTACAGTACCAGGCCACTTACCTTCCTGTCATATGCAGAGTTCTGCACATGCAGTTATTGCTCCTAAGCAGTGCTACTCTCAGAACAAATAGCATTTCAAAGACTACAAGTACCAACTTTTCTCTGTACCTGAGAAAAATGAAGCTCAAGCTATTTAAATTAAGAATGTTTACACTAGGAGTGGTAACTACTGCTATTCATCATTTGTCTTGTTTTTTCCTCTACAAAAAAGTCAACATTTTCACTGAGTTCAAGCTGAGCTAATTAAACATGTTTTAATTACCACTCCAAAACAATTCTCTAGAATACTGGAAACTGTCTGAAGCAAGAGATAGACATTTTCCCTGTCTCACTAACACAGACAAGACTTAAGTTCATATTCATCCTAAACATGACAAATACACTGAAGTACCTACTTAAAGAAACCAATAATGTCAGTCCAAACACTGGGAACGTGCAAGGCACAGCTAACAACACATTTGTATAACAATCATATGTTGAATTTGTTGAAGTGGGATATCCGAATGATGCCTTAAGTTATAGTTTTATATTTTTCAGATCCTGTACTGGGTTAGTGTATAACTCTGAACTTCATATACAGTGCTAGTAAGCTCTCATAACAGTTTGGTCAGACAAAACAATCCTTCCAGGCCTGAAAACCAACTCATCATCACAGCCCCAGGCCCAAAAATTACAAACAAAAGTAAATTGGGGGGGAAGCAAACTGGGGGAATGTGACTTCATTACCTGAAGCTGTAACTGGACAATTAACCCCTGATATGTAAACAGACCTAACTTAGATCTGCCCGAAAAACTCCTGACTGTCCTCCATTTAGGATGTATCCTCTGTGAGGCTCTCGCACTGCCCAAGGTGTATCTGTTAAACACCTTTGATAAATACACATTTTATTCCCTAACTCTGTATAGCCTCTCCTCTAGGTAGCCAGTCCAAGACATCACTGTGCCTTTAAGACTTCGCATCTCGTTTCTACTACAGATGTTTTTGTACTCCTAACAAGATACACTGTATCAAAGATGCATCTGCATAACGACATTTTTGTCTTTAGAAGATGCACATACCAGGCACAAAGCGCTAGTCTCAATTTTTTTTTTACTATGCAGAACACTAATCTTTCACTCTTTTAAACCTTCCTATCCTGTATTTCCAGTACTTTTAAAGATGCTCTCATTTTCTCAAATGCACTACACCAACTTTAGTGAAAAAAGAAACTGAGTCGCTGTTCCCCAAATTAGGTAAAACCTTCCCATACTTAAAGACCTTGGTGAGAGGCACCATAGAAAGAGTCAAGATGAGAGATAACCAGATATAAACAGATACACCAGTCTGCCTACTCTAAGCAGGCAGCTACATCTACAGAAAAATACGACATGTTAATGAGTAACCTAAAAAACCCAAAACAATTCCAGAAACAACCAAGAAATCCAATAAAACAACCAAACCCACCCACAGAACAAAACAACACACTAAACCTTTTCATTGGCCGTATGTCCTATTCCAGACACAGAAAAGAAAAATGGATACTGGCCAGAAAAGCTCATTGCTCTTACTTGCACAACTTTCTGCGAGAGACGCCACAACTCACTTTCGATAGTCCCAAAAACAGAAGAAAGCAAAAAAACTAGTTGACTCTTTCCACATCCTGTAAAGTGCAGGTGCGGGCTGAGGTAGGCGAGGAACATTCCCCCCACTCCTGCTGTCACACAAAATGGGAGGGCACAGCGACAACTTCATGCAGCTACATCCACCGAGCCCCGGAGGAGAACAGGGAAGACGGGACAGGACCGGCGGTAGCCCAGCCCTGCCCGCACCTCGGCGCTGCGGCCGCCCGCCGGTTTAGGGCAGGGCACGGCAGAACCGCCGGGGCCGACCCGCGAACCGGGCGGCGGCGGAGCCGGCCCCGGAGCACCCGGCCGGGCCGGGAAGGGCGGACCCACCACGCAGCTCTCGGCGGGGGCTGTGGGGGAGCGCCTCGGACAGGGCCGCACCCAGGAAAGGGGCTCGGGCACCGTCCTCAGGCCGGAGCGGGGGCGGCGCCGGCCCAGCCCCGCGCACCGGCAGGAACGGCCGCATCTCCTCCGCTCCCCCCACTGCGGCCTGGAACGGCTGCTTCCGCTTCCCCTTCCCTTCCCGTTCGTCTCCCTCACCTGCCACCCCGGACCCTCAGGCGACCGGGAGGGACGGACCCGCTAGCGCCGCTCCCCCCGGCCGAGTCCCCGGCCCGCCGCGCTCACCTCAGAGCCGGCCGGCAGCGGCGCACGGCAGGGCCCGCCCCCGCGCGCTCACCATTGGCGGAGCCGCGACCCTCCGCTCTTCGAGTGGCTGACGCGCACGTCAATCTGATCACGACTAGACGAGCGGCCCCACCTCCTCTGCTGCCGCGAGGTGTGCTGGGAGTTGTAGTTCTGCGCGGGCGTGGGGCCTATGCGAGGTTATCGGGGCCGGCTGGGTTCTTTCGCCACCCCTCGGGAAAGGTCTCCTGGTCCTCGAGTTACTTCGGCCCTGACAGACCCTGAAAGGGGCGGGCCGAAGCCAATCCGTGCTTTTGCTGTGTTCTCTGGAGCTGGAGTGTGTGTGAGCTTCTGGGGTGGTGTTCCCCACCCCCTCCCCCGTCTTCTGGGAACGTTTCACAAAATTTCAGAATCGTTGAATCAATTAGGTCGGGAAAGATCTTTGAGATCGTCAAGTCCAACCAGTGACTGGACACCACCATGTAAACCAGAGTGTTATAAACTGCTCATGCAGAAGAAACAGTTAATTGAACTGTGTGGTTGTTACTGCACCTTGGAAGGAGCCAAGTCAGCCCAATCTAGTTCCTTCAGAAACACTGTGCAGCTTTTATACCAAGGGCAAAAAACAACACTGTGTGTGGGAGACCACCAAGGGTTCCTAGAGACCCTCGAGAGATCCCTCTGAGGCTCACTGGACAAACCCCAGCAACTTCATATCTAACGCTTCTCTGATTTTGTACACCACAATATAAGGAAGATATTAAACTAATAGAGGGTATCCAAAGGAGGGTGACAAAGGTGGTGAAGGGCCTTGAGGGGAAACTGTCTGAGGGGCAGCTGAGGGCATTTGGTCTGTTCAGCCTGGAGGAGACTGAGAGGACAGAGACCTCATTGCAGTTAGAACTTCCTCGTGAGGGGAAGAAGAGGAGCAGACATTGATCTCTGCTCTTTGGTGAGTGACAGGATCCAAATAGCATGAAGCTGTGGCCAGGAGACCTTCTTCTCTTGTTTTAAAGCCTTTATTAGAATCAGCTTGGGGTGGGGGCCCAACGGGTCGCACGCACACCGCCGTCGCTCCCTGAAATGGCTCGGAGGAGGAGGAATGCGGCTCTTCCTACGGAGTGCAATGTGGGCAAAGCCGGGATCTCCGTCCTCGCGGGTAAACCCAGAGTCCCCTTTGGCTCGAAAGTCCAGGGGTGTCATCCCTAGCGAGTCTCTTCCCGGTCATGGCGAGGAAAGCGGAGTTGGTGGGTAGTGTCCCTTGATCCCGACCTTAGGGCATCGTTCTCAGTTTCTTTATTTAGTGTTCCGATGCTTCATAGATCAGGTTTTTTGTCCGAGGTGGTGTTTTTCGGTAGCTGATTTGCATAAGCCCTGATCGCCCTCTTGGGAAGTCCTCAACCCTGGCCACTGTTTCAGGAAATCTCCGGTCGCCATGTTGGGAAGTCTCTTAACTCCGATCGCCGTGCCAGGAAGCCTCCGACTCCGATTACCGTGCCGGGAAATCTCGAACTCCGGCTGCCGAGCCGGGAAGCCTCCGACTACAGTTGTTGTGTTGGGAGGTCTCGAACCCCGGCTGCCGTGTCGGGCTGCCATATCGGGAGGTCTCCGACTCCGGCTGCCATGCCGGAAAGTCTCTAACCCCGGCTGCTGCGTCTGGAAGTTTCCAATAGGAGCAAGAAGGAACGGTTTGGCATGGAACTCAGAACAGGAACGTTTCGGAACCTGGAACAGAGGCTGCAAAGAACACTTGAGAAACATGGACTGCAGGTAGGGCTTATTTATATCAAGTCCCCCCTCTAATTCTTTGATTGGGTTGTAAACCCGCATCAATTTGGTGCCTCAGGATCTGGGATATAAATTTCTTTTAGTTTTTGAAACCTAAGATAGATTTCTTTAGCGCCCCCCTGTTCTGTGCTGTCAGGAGTTTTTACTGCCATCATTTTATTTACTTCTCTTGACTGTCTCAATCCTCCAGGGACTTCAAGGCTTGCTTTTACTGAGGTGGTAATCAATCGGGTTACACAGGGAAGTATGCACAGCAGGAAGACTAACCCAGTAATAGCACATATGATGATAAAGGCTATTTTCTTCCACCACTCTCCCTTCCAAGACCAGAACCCATCCCACCAGTTCGTGTTGATCAGGGGTGTCCATTGTTGGGTTCCTACATAGGCGATCTTTCTGATCCCTGGGGATATATTTTTGATTACCTCATTCCTGTCATTTATTTCCAGGCAGCATTCAGAGTTATTAAACTTACCACAGATTCCCCCTTCATCAGCGAGTAGATAGTCAACTGCTAGCCTGATTTGGTAGATTATGGAGCGAGTTTGGGTTAGTTGATCACTGATGTGATCTAGAGCCAGGGCGGTCTTATTGGACACTATTTCGAGTACTGCTTGTAGCCGAATTATTCTATTCAGCATATAAATTGGGGTCCGATAACCCCAGGACCCGTCTTGGGCCCAGGTAGCAGGTCCATAAGTTTTGATGATCTCTTCTGGGGTCCAGGTTTTTCCTTTCCATTCTTGGTCACCTCCCATTTGGATGGTCCCCCTCTTTTGTCGGTTTAGGTCTTTTTTTAAATCATCAAACAATGGAATCCCCAGATTTCCCCCAAGTTCTTTTGGCAATAGGAAGAAAGCAGGCTTCACTATTCCGATTGTGCATGTTCCTGCCCAACTGCCTGGAAGTTTCGTGTATGCAGTATCTCTGCAAATCCAGAACAAATGTTCTGGTGTTTCCCAGAAATTACTACTGATTGCTGAGGGGGACTGCCAGAATTTAGACAGTTCTTTCATTGCCCAGAAGGGGTTTGTCTCCCCGCCTGCACATTCATATAATTGATGTCCCTCGTGAAAGGTACAACTGTGGGAATCTTTCTCTATAGACCAATACTTTACAGGGGCCTTAGGTATCCATCGAGTTATTCCCTTCTTAATCTTCAGATAACGCTTACATGCCATGTTTCCTACTGGGATGTCAAATGTTTCCCCTCTCCTCAAAATACATTCTTCTCCTATTACCTTGTTCTTTAGGCTCCATTGTTCTATTTTTCTTATTCCTAAAGACGGGAGTTTTGGCTTACTTTGCTTCCACTTAAGTAATTCCAAGGGTCCTAAACTAATACCCTCCCAAGGCCAGATATCAGTCATTTGGGTGTTACCACACACCCAGCAGTTGGTTACATTTAGTTCTTGACTTATTCTTTCCACTAGGTCCACAAATAGGTTTTTCCCCCTTGGAAGGTCCAATTCCCCTCCCACATCCTTGGGATGAGTTATTTCCTTTTCCTTTACCAGGTCAATGGGTCTATTCTGCCTGAATTCATCTCCAAAACACAGCCATTGTCCCACAGGACACTCCCCCAGTAGTCTCTGCCGGTAAGTGGCAGTGTTTTTAGCCATCCAATATCGCTGTCTGTCTTCCTGACATGGCATGGCTAAGGAAGGGTTTATGCATTTAGGGTTTAGATTCATATGGATTTGCAGTAAGGAACTTCTCTCCTCTTCATAGTAGAGAGGTTGGTAGCACCTGGTGCATGGTCCTGATGGATCTCCTTCAGAGACCCAAATCAGCAAGAGCCACCCCACACTCCCTAGGAGTCCAGTATAGGCCATCATTGGAGATCAGCCTACCTGGTCTTGCCTCCTGGAATTTTCAAAGGGGTGCACGGGAGGAGTTCTTTTTGTTCCTTCTGCTCTGAACCTCTTCTCAAACTTTTATATAAGGGAGATCCTAGCGGGAGTTTTGGCTTAAGCCTCGGAGAGCCCTAAAATACTCCTTTTTGTGGAAACAAAGTTCGCCTCTCCCACTGAACTACAGCAACTTTGTAACAATTTTTAAGTTAGAAGTGTAACCACAATCTTATAACAACTTTGTAATTTAAGGGTGTAACAATAACTTTACACTTTAAGAAAGTGGTAACAGTTTTAACAACTCAATGTTAACTTCAGATTAAAGTCTTTTATACTCCTCTCTTACTGGGAGTCTTCTTCTTGAAAGTTAACTTTAAAGTCCCTGGGTCCTTGGACACTGTCCATTGAGGGGGTTTCGCTGTGGGTTTGGGATGATCTTGTTCCGGGTCAGGGGGTGTCACTGGTCCCTTCACCCTAGTGATGTGTGTCCATCCTTTTTCTTGTGTCCAGACTGCAGTGCTCGTCGTGAGGAGGACCTGAAAGGGGCCCTCATACTTAGGAGTCAGTGGGGCAATAGTCCAGGATTTAACTAGCACCCAATCTCCCGGATTGATGTTGTGCACTTTGACATCTAATGGGGAAGTTTGAGGAAGATAACCTTTTTTACGTAAGTCCTCTAGAGCTCTCCCTATAGTTTTGAGGTACTCTTGGATAGCTGTTTCTCCATCTGCATAGTTCCCGACCCCAAAGGACATAGTGAGAAAGGGGAGCCCGAACAGCATCTCATACGGAGAAACCGCTAGGTCCGCCAGAGGCCTGGTCCTGACCCGTAGAAGAGCTAGAGGCAAGCACTTTAACCAGTTCATTTTGGTCTCCTCAATCAACTTAGTAAGCACATTTTTCAAAGTCTTATTCATTCGCTCCACCCTGCCAGAACTCTGAGGGTGCCATGGGGTATGTAATTCCCACTTTATTCCCAACGCTCTCATGACCTGGTGTAAGATTTTAGCCGTGAAATGCGGACTCCGATCTGAATCTATGCGATTTACCAAACCATATCGCGGGATGGTATCTTCCAATAGGACCTTAATTACCACTTGGGCTGTTTCCTTTCTTGTAGGAAATGCTTCCACCCAGTGGGTTAGGTGGTCAACTATGACTAAGAGGTGCTTATAGCCTTGCAACGGAGGCATTTCGGTGAAATCTATTTGCACACTCTGGAATGGTCTTTGAGCTATTTCCCTCCCTCCTGGTTCTATTTTTCTCATTGCCCTCTGATTTACTTTTTGACATGTTATGCACCCCTTAGTGATAGCTTTAGCTAACCCATACACTCCCACGCATAGATTGTCCCTCAGGAAATGGTCACATAACCCCTGTACTCCCCAGTGTGTTTGTCCATGTAATTCAGAGAGTGCTCTCCTGGCTAAGGGTTGGTTTAAAAACTGTCGTCCATCCGGAGTCAGCCATCTTCCCCCTCGCTCTTGGCGTAATCCTAGTTCTCTGATTGCTTCTTTTTCTTTTTCACTATATATTGGTTCTATGTCCCCTTCCTTCTGTTCTTGTGCCTCTCCCAAGTGAAAAGACTTAACTCGATCTTCCAGCCCTAATGCCGCTTCTTTTGCTGCTTGATCAGCTATCCTATTTCCTCTCGCTTCCAGGGTATTAGCTCTCTGATGTCCTTTTATGTGAACTATGGCTATTTCTGCTGGTTTTCTTAAGGCTTCTAGGAGTAGTTTAACTAATTTCTCATGAATTATATTCTTCCCTTTCGAGTTGATATAACCTCTTTCTTCCCAGATCTTTCCAAATATGTGTACTACTCCAAATGCGTATCTCGAGTCCGTGTAGATGGTTCCTGATTTCTCTTCCAGCAATTCCAAACCTCTTTTTAGAGCATAAAGCTCACAACTTTGTGCTGACCAAGTTGATGGCAATTTTCCTTTTTCTATCACCCACATGGTTTTCCCGTCTACTACGGCATACCCTGAGGCCCTCATTCTCCCTGTCATCCTTGAGGATCCATCTATAAACATGATCTCACCGTGCGGTAAAGGTCTGTCTTCCAGATCTTCTCTCACTTTTGTTTGTAACGATATAAGCTCAATAGAGTCATGTTCTAAGCCTTCTAGGGGTTCCCCAGAAAGGAATTGGGCTGGGTTTAAGCACTTAGAGGTGGCAATCTCCAAATTGTCCGTATTCATCAGAATAATTTCATACTTCAGAATTCGGGCATCAGTGAGCCATTGCTGTGCTTGCTGGCTGAGCACTGTTCTCAAATCGTGTGGGGTATGCACTTTTATTTTTCCATATAGGGTTAATCTTTGGGCCTCCTCCAGTAGGATAGCAGTAGCTGCAATTGCTTGCAGACACACCGGCCATCCCCTGGCCACTGGATCCAGTAGCTTAGATAGATATGCCACTGGTTTGTTGGAATTTCCCCATTCCTGGGTCAGTACCCCATATGCTGCTCCACCCTCTGTGTTTATGAATAAATCAAACTTAGGTCTGGAAGGCTCAGGACTGGAGCTGTGGATAACTTGCTTTTTAAGTCCCACAGCTATGCTTCATCTCTCTCTGTCCAGAGTATGGGTTCCGGGTTGATCAACTTCTCATACAGAAATTTTACACATTCTGAGTATTGTTCTATCCACCACCTGCAATATCCTACCAGCCCCAGCAGTTTCCTCACATCCCTCTTAGTCTTTGGGGGCTCAATGGACAGGATTCCCGAGATCCTCTCCGGGCTCAGTTTTTTATAACCACTTCCAATGAGGTGGCCTAAGAACTTTACCTCTGATTCCACAAATTGTAATTTACTTTGTGATACTCTCAATCCTTGTTTGCCCAAGAAATTTAAAAGCTGTATGCTGGTATCTTTTACTTGACTTTGGCTCTTTCCCGAGACCAGTAGGTCATCTACGTACTGGAGGAGTTGTACCCCTTCCTCCAAATCAAATTGTTCCAATAACTTCTCCAATGCTTGCCCAAAGAGGTTAGGAGACTCTGAAAATCCTTGGGGGAGACGTGTCCACCTAAGTTGTTGTTTCCTTCTGGTAACGGGATCATCCCATTCAAAAGCGAACCAGTCTCTACTCTCCTCTGCAAGGGGACAGGTCCAAAAGGCATCTTTCAAATCTATGGTGGTAAACCATTGATGTTCTCTCTGCACTTTGCTGAGGAGTGTATAGGGATCTGGCACAACAGGGTGCCTGGAAACAGTCTTTTTGTTGACTTCTCGTAGGTCTTGTACTAGCCGATAACTTCCATTGGCTTTCTTTACAGCCAAAATGGGTGTATTGTGAGGGGACATACAGGGTTCCAAGACCCCTTCTTCTAATAGCTGTCTGATTATTGGGGCTAACCCCTCCCTTCCCTCCGGTGAGATGGGGTATTGTTTAACTCTCACTGATGGGGTATCTTTCACCATCTCCACCACTATTGGGGGTATCCCCAAAAGTCCTCTCTTTCCTTGGCCAGCCCACACTTCTGGGTTAATTTTCTCCATTTCGTTTTGGGTAAGTGCCATAATTTTTACCACCATCTTCCTATCTTCAGGGATTACTCCCACACCTAAACGGACTTGAAGGTCTTTCCCTAGTAAGTTACTTTCCAACTTTGGCAAGTAAATAAAATTTGCCTTGCATTGCTTGCAGTTTCCTCTTATTTCCACATTTTTAACCACCAGAGCCCTAGATGGTTTCCCCTCTGCCCCTATTACCTCACAGGTCTTTTCACCTATGATGACTCCTGATGGCAACTTGTTTATACTAGATCTTTCGGCCCCAGTGTCTATTAAAAATTCCATATCCTCCCTCAATGGACCCACCTCAAAGTTTGCCAAGGGCTCTGTCAGATGTTTCATGGGGTCCTCTACTATATAAAGCCCTCGACACCCCTAATCATCCCCTTTTAAAACTTTCTCTAAAAGATCTTGTTCTCAGGCAATGGCTTCATCAAACTGTAACTTTTTACAGTCTTTTTGAAAATGTCCAACCTCATTGCAGTAGAAGCAACGTCCGACCCTAGGTTTCTCAGTTCCGTCCGCATACCTCTTCCAAGGTTTTGCTGGCCCCGGTCTCTCTCGACTGGTTGCTGCCAGAGCTCTTTTTTCTGACCCTGCACATTCTCTAGCAACTGCCACCATTATCTTTGCCTTTGTTCTAGACTTTTCTTCTTCTCTCCATAGGTACACCCGGAGTGATTCCCTTAGGAGCTCATTAATGTCCTTTTCTTGCCAGCCCTCCATCTTTTCTAATTTTCTTCGGATATCCGGCCAAGCCTTTGTCACAAATTGCACCTTTAAAAGCATCTGGCCTTCCGGGCCATCTGGGTCAATGTTTGAATGCAGCTGGAAGTTCCGTTTTAACCGGTTTAGCCAGGCTGCCGGAGTTTCATCCCTCTCCTGTGAACCATCGAATGCCAGTTTAGTATTGCTCCCTCTGGGAACTGACTCTTTTATACCCCTCACCATCAGGGACCTATATTCCCTCATATTTCTCCTCCCTTCCTCCTCATTGGGGTTCCAGTGGGGATCTGCTATAGGTATTTTCTGATCTCCTGGGGGCCCTGGCCTATTCTCTCGTTCCCAAATCCGTATTCCCACCATTCTTATTAGCCGGACCTCTTCTGAGGAGAATAGTACGTTAAAGATTGAATTAAGTTCCCCCCACGTATATGTGTTGGGTCCCAGGAACTGGTCCACTTGATTAGCTATTCCCACTGGATCCTCCACCAAATTCCTTATTTCTTTCTTGAAACCTCTGACCTTTGAGGCAGTCAAGGGAACATTTACAAACCCGATGCCACCAGTTGCTCCTCCCATAGGGACTTCCCTAAGAGGGAACAGTTTTTCTGCCTTGGAAGTCTTGGACCGAGTGTTACAATATGGTCCGCCCTCTGCCTTAGGGTCATCCACTTGGGAGGTAAGTCCTTGTTGAGGGCTAGTCGGGGCATCAGACTGTGGGGTGATAGTAGGTGGGGGATCACCAGAAGTTTGTAGAGGTGACAGTGGCAATGGTGATACTGGCTTGCTCAAGTCCCAGTTAGGAGGAGGTAAGGGAATAGTGGCTGGGGAAGGAGTTACAGGAGAGGTAGTCGTTGGGAAAGGTGGAGGTGGTAGAGGAAGGATAGCTGTAGAAGGGGTCACGTGAACCTGAGGGGGGGCCGGAGGTGCACTTTGGGAAACAGCAGGAAAATTTGGAGGGGGCAAGTAGTCAAGGGGGTCCCACTTCTTGTCCTTCTTCCCCTCCTCTTCACTCTTCTCCCCTTTATGCTGCAACTTACAGATTTTTACTTCTCTATCTCTTGTTGTATTCTCCAACCAACATGCAGCATACCGTATTTCTTCCAGGTCAGACCCGTCCTGTGCCTTTAGATGTTCATTCAATTGCCTACACATCCACAAGTCCTGTGTCCCAACCCATGGCCACCGTTCTGGTAGGTTCTAGTTAGGCCACACCTCCACACAGAAGTGGATCATCCTATTTTATCCAGCTCCTTCGTTACTTCCCAATCGTCCCATTTGTCCAATAATTTCTCTAAGGGACTATTGGGAGGAATACTCTTGGCTCTTTTATCTCTTTTAGTATTCTTCTTGCTTACACACCCTCCCATATTTCTAGGCCCCAAACTAAATGGATAAGGTGCCCCTACCCAAACTAAAATTTAATGATGGGCAACACAAATCTGGACTGCAACAAAACTCTCCTGGCCTCTTTCCAAAAGAAAATATCTCCTAAAAAAAAATTACCTTCGCTTCTTTCCAAACAAAACCTCAAAACAACTCAACTTTCTTATTCTCTTTACGAAGTCGGGGTCTACTTAACCATCTTTCTAAGTCAGGGTCCACCCGACCCTTTCGCTGGGGTAAGGTCCCAGCGGGGTCTGCTGCTCTGCCCCTCCCTATACCCCTATCCAAGAGGCGCCTCAGTCTTCCATCCTTCACTCACTTCCCCCTGCTCCCAGCCAGCCCCCTCGCGGGAGTCTGGAAACGCGGTACTGAGGGTTCCACTCTCGCTTCGGGGGTCCGAGCTGCCGGCCCCGATCTCATTCACACCCCACTCGCATGCCTCTATACCCACCACCGGATGGTCTCACCACCCCGGCGCTTCTCCGCGTCGCTTATCCCTCGCCGATTCCCAGGGTCCGGGGGTCACCAGCAGTTCCCGAGGGTCCCACGAAGCAGGCGGCCGTCCTGTCGGGGGTCTCCAGTGGGCGTGGTGATCCCAGATGAGCCCCCAGCTGATAAAAACAGGGCCAGGAGACCTTCTTCTCCTGTTTTAAAGCCTTTATTAGAATCAGCTTGGGGTGGGGGCCCAACGGGTCGCACACACACCGCTGTCGCTCCCTGAAGCGGCTCGGAGGAGGAGGAATGCGGCTCTTCCTACGGAGTGCAATGTAGGCAAAGCCAGGGTCTCCGTCCTCGCGGGTAAACCCGGAGTCCCCTTTGGCTCGAAAGTCCAGGGGTGTCATCCCTAGCGAGTCTCTTCCCAGTCATGGCGAGGAAAGCGGAGTTGGTGGGTTGTGTCCCTTGATCCCGACCTTAGGGCATCGTTCTCAGTTTCTTTATTTAGTGTTCCGATGCTTCATAGATCAGGTTTTTTGTCCGAGGTGGTGTTTTTCGGTAGCTGATTTGCATAAGCCCTGATCGCCCTCTTGGGAAGTCCTCAACCCTGGCCACTGTTTCAGGAAATCTCCGGTCGCCATGTTGGGAAGTCTCTTAACTCCGATTGCCGTGCCAGGAAGCCTCCGACTCCGATCACCGTGCCGGGAAATCTCGAACTCCGGCTGCCGAGCCGGGAAGCCTCCGACTACAGTTGTTGTGTTGGGAGGTCTTGAACCCCGGCTGCCGTGTCGGGCTGCCATATCGGGAGGTCTCCGACTCCGGCCGCCATGCCGGAAAGTCTCTAACCCCGGCTGCTGCGTCTGGAAGTTTCCAATAGGAGCAAGAAGGAACGGTTTGGCATGGAACTCAGAACAGGAACGTTTCGGAACCTGGAACAGAGGCTGCAAAGAACACTTGAGAAACATGGACTGCAGGTAGGGCTTATTTATATCAGTTGAATCAATTAGGTCGGGAAAGATCTTTGAGATCGTCAAGTCCAACCAGTGACTGGACACCACCATGTAAACCAGAGTGTTATAAACTGCTCATGCAGAAGAAACAGTTAATTGAACTGTGTGGTTGTTACTGCACCTTGGAAGGAGCCAAGTCAGCCCAATCTAGTTCCTTCAGAAACATTGTGCAGCTTTTATACCAAGGGCAAAAAACAACACTGTGTGTGGGAGACCACCAAGGGTTCCTAGAGACCCTCGAGAGATCCCTCTGAGGCTCACTGGACAAACCCCAGCAATTTCATATCTAACGCTTCTCTGATTTTGTACACCACAATATAAGGAAGATATTAAACTAATAGAGGGTATCCAAAGGAGGGTGACAAAGGTGGTGAAGGGCCTTGAGGGGAAACTGTCTGAGGGGCAGCTGAGGGCATTTGGTCTGTTCAGCCTGGAGGAGACTGAGAGGACAGAGACCTCATTGCAGTTAGAACTTCCTCGTGAGGGGAAGAAGAGGAGCAGACATTGATCTCTGCTCTTTGGTGAGTGACAGGATCCAAGGGAATAGCATGAAGCTCTGTCAGGGGAGGTTTAGGTTGATTATGTTAAGAATAATTAGAGGATTGTTCCATATTACTGTTTGTAAACCCCTTACTTATCTTATACCCCTGTCCCAGGTTTACTTACCTTGTACCCCTGTTGCAAATTGCTGTACCCCATATTTCTTGTTCCTTGTTCAGCCAGGCCCTACCCCCACTGCTCCTAGACTCCCACATGGCAACATTGTACCCCTGCCCCAAGTTGCTGTACCTTTTTCAGTTGGGCCCTGAGGAGGAGGATGACATAAAGACTTTTATGTAAAACAAGAGAGACTAGAGACTCATGGGATGCACCCAGACTGGAAAAAACCCTGAAACAACGAGCCACACAAAAGGGAAGGAATAAAAACAGCACCATCAAACAAGGAAGACCGAGAGGAGTCCCCTGACTTCCCTCCAGAGGCCGACATAATCTTGAGGGGACTCCACTGGAATGACACCCTAGACTACGAGGCCAAGAGAATGAGTTTTTCCCAGGGACTCCTGTGAGGGAGGAAGGCCCAGCTTTGCCCAAGTGACAGAGCTGCATGGGTCCTACTATTCTGTGGTGTTCAGTGGGAGGAGTGGCAGTGTGTGTGACTCCTTGGGCCCCCACCCCAGAGCTGTCCTGTTTAATAAAGGCCTTTTTAAAAGAATCTGGTCTTCTGGCCCATTCATCACAATTAGAAAATGGTGGTGGTTGGGCAGTAGAACAGGCTCCCCAGGGAAGTGGTCACAGCCCCAAGCCTGATGGAGTTCAAGGAGTGTTTGGACAATCCTCTCAGGACATGATGTGATTCTTGAGGATGGTGCTGTGCAGGGCCAGGAGGTGGGCTCAGTAATCCCTGTGGGTCCCTTCCAACTTGGCATATTCTGTGATTCTGTGATCCCTGGCTAATAAACACATATATCATCTTAAGCCAAGGATGAACATTAGGCCAAATTACCCCCTGGGCATCTGGTGCCGTAATAAAGTAATGTCTGCTTCTTAATACTAGTTAAGGAGTTTTATTCTTGATTTTTGCTGATAATACCACGGCTGTGTCCAGTCTTTCCATAAACACCCCAGGGATGGTGACTCCACCACCTCCCTGGGCAGTCCATTCCAATATCTAATCACTCTATCTGTGCAGAAATTATTTTTCTCAGTGTGTTTCCAAAAGACTGAGCAAAATTCATCTGAGCCATCAGCATGGGAGATTGTTACGTCTTACCCATGGAATAATTACTCCAGATCCAATGTCTAACTCATAAACATTTGCAGAGGTTTTTCAAGGCCTTCACCTTACGATCAAAAAGGGTTTCCCCCAACAGTTTTACCTTAGTGCAATAAGCAGCTGTCCTTCTCTGGATTCTTACTGTCCTGTGCCTGGCAATTGGGCTATTTGTAGATGAACTGGTAGCTTGCCCTAGTGATTTGTCTTCCCTTCTCCTCCTCTGGGTGCGGAGTGCTGGAGATTTGTACTAGGTATTTTTTTTCCCTGCCATCCCAACATAACCATCTCTGTCTTTAACTTCATTTCAATAATGACACACTTGTGTTCTCTAGGGCAGTTTGGATTACCTGGCATGACAGTCACTAAGCGTGAGCTTTCCCCCATTCCTGAAGCTGATGTGGAAGAGGGAGCCAAATGCCACTAGCAGTGACTGTGTTACCTGAGTGGGGAGTTCCCTGTGTCCAGTGCCTGTCACATGGCAAAACCCTTTGGTCTTCCTCAGGTAATCTGGGCTTTGTTACACCTCCTTACACTGTAGTGGCATGTGAAGGCTGCTGTGGTCTGGCTGTTTGTGCTGCAATGAAAGATCTCTGGAATGTGCAGCTTCTAGCACTATAAATGTTTTCTTATGAGTCTGTCACTATGAGCGCAACCTCTGATTTTGCTATTCTGTTTTGATGGATTATTTTGGAGTCAGCCTTGTTCACTCAGGCTCCTCTTCTCAGCTGCAAATGGTGTAACAAATGTGTAAATGAATGAATCATGAATTATTCATCCACCTGTGTTTCCATGAAGCAAGTGTAGAGGCACTGCTCACTCAATTTTCTGAGTGTGGCTGCACCAGGTGGTGGATGGTCCCTGCCACAGGCACCAGCTGAGGCAGCAAGTCTCAGTGAGCTGTGTGGCTTCACAGCTTACCTGGCTCCAGTGGCATTGCAGCTGCTTTTGTAACACAAGACTAACAAGTTCCACCAGTCCTTTGATGGCTCTGCATTGCTCACCTCAGGTTTCCATACACCACAAAGGAATACTAGGAAATGTGCTCTAGAAGCCAGGGGCAGAGGGGTTCTGGATATGATCTGCTGTGTCCAGCATCAAGTAATACACATTTGTCAGGAGCAAGGTGGTATTTTTAATGTTATTGTGTATTCTATTGCAAGGCCTGCCATCACTGAAAAATCAATAGGCTATATTGATACAAAAATACAATATAGAATTATATTGGTATTTTCTTCAAAACACATTCTTCTACATTCCTCAAGATGTTGATTCTGAAGATGACTTTATGCATCAGATCCCAAAGTAGCAATAGGGCTACTTGTGACCTCTGAAGGCAAAAATTCCACAGCTGCATTGTTGAGGTTCCATTCCTCAGTCTTTTCATTTGTGAGCAAAGAAAATATGGAGAAGGAAATAATTCTGAATCATCTTGATTGCAATTCAATAAGAGTTTTGAAAACTTGGTCCAAAATCACAGGGGAAGAAGCCTGAAGTGTGATGGGGTTTTGAAATTTCAATGACCTCAATATCTGTTTTATGATGCTTTTTTTTTTCTTTTTTAAATTCTTACGAAAAAGTTTGAGAACTGTTCAGCTATGTAATATCCTAGACCATGAGTGTCAGCTGGTAATTGCTGTCTTCTGGAAAATCACGGTGTTTGAGTCACCAATTTGTTGCTCTGGAATACAGTGCAAAAGAATGCTGAGCAACCACTAAGGAAGACAAGCTCCCTGACACCAAGGGTTTGTCATTTAAAGATACGCAATAACATACTAGACATGGTATCACAGTTCCCTTTTCTGTGTAGTTCTACTTCTGTGATTCCTTCTCTTCACTCACCTGTGTTTCTTAACTCGTGCTATGGAGCATGAGCCCTACCTGCATTGCCTTTGTGGACTACTGTTGCATTGTATTAAGACACATGGTATATTCCTGAGGCTCTCCCTCTGATGTGTAATGTGTTAGTTCCTTCCCAGTCACCCCTCCCCTTTGATTCTTCCTTATTGGTTGTATCCTGCCCTCCCTACCCCCTTCCCCTCGGTTCAAAAGTCAACGCAGGACATGATTCTTCCTCTTTTCCTGTCCTGGACATCTGATTAAAGCTGGAACTCCGTCCCACCAGGAGAGAGCCTCCTTGTATCCCTAGTCCTTGCTATATTAACTCCCCCCTTCTCTGGACCGTGGCTGGGCGGACGGAGTCTCAGAGGTCAGGGGAATTTTAAAATAGCAGACTACTATAGCATATAGTACAGCATTTACTTGGAGTGAAAAATACAGCACATTTTATCAACTTGTGGGTTGTGGAAGTGATCTTCACAGCTAGATGGCAATAAAAGAATTCCATTAGACCTCCTTCAATAAAAAGTGAGAAATGCAATGTGAGAGCATTAGAAGCAGCTGCCTGACTCTAATGTCAGTGACAGTCTCCTTCAATTTAAATATTTGCAATAGCCATAATTAAACACTTAGTAATTGGCACTGAGTTAAAATAGAAATACATTACAGAGTCTTACTGCTTGGCAGATTTTAATTCTGATTTATATCATCCTTGGCTTTGTGCCTGGATAAGTTTTGTGATTTAAAGGCTGTTTTACACAGTATAGAAATTGTCAGAGAGCGAATTATCTTCTAGGTGAGTAACAGAATTTTTACTTTTTCTGGAAGAATCTCCCTAAATAGATTAATGTTATGTTCTCCTTTAACTGTTTAAAGACTGAAGAAATTTATGTCTGCAAATAGAGGGGTGGTCTGCCTGGGTCACTGAATCTGGACTCTAACTTCTGGAGGCTTTCACGTCATCTAAACCTTCTAAAGAGTTTTTCCCTCATCCTCTAAAACAGTATTGAAACTGGCAATCCTCTTACATAGTTACTGTCATGTAAGAAGACATGTTAGGAAATTGAGCTGACCATGCCTTCTGAAAAGATGCATAATGTAAACAAATATTCATTGGGATTTGACCTCACTTTTATTCTTTTGGAAAAATGAGTGTAGCAAACCATGGCATAGTATACAAAACCAGAAATACAGGTCTCAACATTCTTACACAGATATTTGCCATTATGCTGTAGGAGCTCTGATGATAAAGTTTCAGTTTCTTGAAGCTTTTGATTCTAGCAGAAAGAAATCATTATAGAATTAATTATTATATAAAAGAACATAAAAAAATCATATTATATTACAACACCCCCCACCCCCTATTTTTATTCTGCTGTGCCTGTAAGACCCACATTTTCCTAGTCACACTATAAAGGTGAAATAAAGAATAAAACTCAACCTTGGATATTTCCAGCAGGCCTGAGTTTGTTCCAAATATATTTTATTTTAGATCAGAGCGCAGTACACAGGCTTTGGCTCCACTTCTTGCTGCCACAATGAGCTCTCTTTTCTGAACTACTTCTCTGTCCATGAAGCCATGTTGTAGGGTTCTGAAATGTCTTTCCCGACTCTCTTCCAGTTCTTTCCAATGGTTCCATTGCAAAGAATCCTGTAAAAAAGACACAGAGATGATCAGATTGCAGGTGATACAGTGGTTCTCTTTAGAGAATACAATGAACTTCTATTTGATAATCCTGCTGGCTGACAACATGGTTTGTTTGCTAACATGAATGGGAAACTTGTTAGCATCAAACTTGGTGTGATGAACGGAAAAGTGAGCGGAATGGGTTGCCCAGTTTAAGATGACTTAAACACTGCTGCAACTCTCCACAAAAGCATGGGAATAATAAACTGTAACATGCCTTGGGTGGGAGAGGGGTGAGCATCCCAGTGTGGTGTGATGGGATGTGTGTGATAGGAAGCTGGGAAAGACAAGAGTTGGAGATGAGGTAAGATGCTTGACGGGATGAGTGTGTGGTGGTAAGAGTGGAAAGGCAGGTGTTGAATGGATGAGCACTGTTCTGTAATAGCAGAACATGTGAAAAGAAAGTGAGGTCAAGGCCACGGCTGGAGAAATTGTGCCTAGGCAGGAGGCGGGGTGTTGCCAGCCATGTATGGCACCATCTGCCTCTGCCTCCTTGCCAGTGCTGGCAGTTGAGCAAAGGTCTGTGAACAACAGGTCTATTGCAGAGCTTTTCTCCTTATGTAACAACCAGACCTTGCTTGACACGATTCTGGTTTTCTGGGGGATAATCTTCAAGAGTCCTGCTTGCTTTTTACGTTCCATTGTTTTTTCTACAATCTTCTTCTGCAGGTTTAAAATGCGTTCGTCTTTTATGGGCCTTTCACCAGGCTGGAACTTTTTCTTTTCTTCTTGCCTGGAAAGCGAAAAAGAAAAAATGAGAAGATAAAATAGTATCATGCCACAGAATACGTCCATCTGAGCACATATTACCTTGGTAATAATGAATTTGCTCTTGCTTCTGAGAACCAGTTAGACTCAAAGGAGATTTAAATCATATAACTTGCATGTGGTACTCAAAATTTGCCTCTTCTTTACTGAACAGCATTACTAAACCACATATATTTTTTTCTCACAGGATGCCACGATGACAATATCTGAAGTACTTCAAGCCTGACATAACATTCTTTAGAAAAAAATGTGCAAAATCTGGGACACTACTGCAGCTCTTTGCTTGTGTGAACTATGGAGTTTGCCTTATACGATCATTAGTATTCATCTTGATTGATGTATTCCTTGGCAAATAAAAGATATCTTTTTTTGTGTAATCCAAATGCCCAGATACAGAATCGATGGGATGGTGATATATTAATTAAGGTTAGTTGTTCTATGTGAGCATAAATTGATAGCAGCATGTGCAACATAAAAGACATACCAGAGGTGTTATTGGATAGTCTTCCTTTTTCTCACCTTTCTATTGTAGCCACTTTTCTGTCCCCTGGAATTTACATTTTGTCTGGTTTTACGTATTTTCATCTAATTTACTCACAACTTCTCCATGTAGGTTACACCGTGTTACGGAGTGACTCATTTAATATCCAGCTTTCTCTTTTATTCAATATTGCCCTCAAATTTAGCTTAGTAAGATCAAATCATAGAGTTATGTCATGAGCAGCTGTGATTCTCTGGCTAAATTCAGGGCTAAAGCGTCAGATCTTCCAAGGAATGTACACAATTGTATAGACATCTTAGCATTGCTAGGTGCAGCTGGCAAAGGATAATTTCATAAAATATCTTTTTATGTTGCGGTGGTGCAACATTACAATTGCTTTTATTGGAAATCAAATAAAGACTCCAAATGACCCAGAGCAGAGTGCACAGGGGCACTGTCCAGCTGATTCTGTAGCTGTCAATTTGTCAGTGGCAGGACTAGCTTCACAGTTTCAAGTTGCCTTTTGAAAATAAATTTTTACAACTGAACTCTTTTCTTATATATTGGGTGTTTTCAGTATAAGACACACTTCTCAAGAAGCTGGCAGATGGGGAAGAAGGAAGAAGTTCCTTCTGATGCTAAACCCATCAATTTGCCTTTAAAAAGTGTCTGTATCAAGAATTCAAGGATCCAAACTCTTCTTTCATCTTGGGAGAGATGGCTTTTGCCTGCCTTGTTAGCTTTATCTCTGCTTATAGGAAACTCTCTGTGACAGCAAGTTTTCTTCAGTGCAGCCATTCCAGACTAGAGGTACCCAAATCCTTAGGAACTGGATGAAGGAGAAATATGACCTGTGTTACATTCTGAAATGTGAGTGTGAACTCTAAGTAAGGGACACAGTTAAGCTTGGCTTCTCATTTCCAATTGCTTTCCTGAGACACTCCCTGAACCCCTCTGCCCCGTGTCATGCTATCTGGTTAGGATAACGTTTCCTTATCCTCTTTAAGCCTGTGATTTACTCTGCTACACTGAGATTAATTTTTAACACAGTATTATAAATCTAAAAATTGTGTACTATCACTTAATCTAATTGAGGACATGATTTACTTCTATTTGCGCTGTATCAAGACATTGCATTCCAAAGGATATAACAAGAATATAACAGTAAGGTTTTAAGTAAATACTTGATGATTAAATCTTGTCAGATAGAATAAACAACAAAACCTTTCCTTACATGCAAATCCAGATTCTTGTAAATACAATTAAAGGAAATATAGCAAGAGGTTTAACATCAGGAAGTAGCAGCAGCTGCTTCTATATTAACATTGTAAATAGTTGTTTATTTCCAGAGTAATATTCATTCCTCTTCTACATGTAGTCTTGTGCCAGCCATCTACACTATTCCAAAAAGCTGCCTATCCCATAGATTTTCAGATGCCACATAACAGAAACTCCAAGAGAGGAAGGAATGAAAAATAGAAA
This sequence comes from Pseudopodoces humilis, assembly GCF_049639895.1. Lineage (NCBI taxonomy): Eukaryota > Metazoa > Chordata > Aves > Passeriformes > Paridae > Pseudopodoces > Pseudopodoces humilis. The sequence continues at coordinate 8,784,201 of NC_142205.1, read as the reverse complement.
TTCTAAAATTCTGGTTTTCTGTCATCAGTTGAGAACTTTGAGGGCTCAGGATAGAAAAACCTCTTATGATCTCTGTCACCTCATGTCACATACTTCCTAAGGAAGTAAGGTAACAGCAAGGCAGAATGGGCTAGCACACAGAAAAATGCCCTCCAGATCAATAGAAAATTAGGTGATAATTTATGAAAATTCTTCTCAACTAAATTTTAAAAATGGGGAATTTGAAGATTTGCACAGAGGTTTCCTCCTATAATCTATATTTGGCTCTTCATTTACATTTTCAAACTCCAGCTTTGCATCAGAAGTATGAAGAGATAGATGTATCTCTTGATGTCAGCTCTTAACTGACCCAATACTTGTACGAGGTTGAGTAAAAATGACCACTTGACCATTCTAGGCATCAAAATATAAAGCAGCTAAAACTGTATTCATAAGCTCACCTTAAAAAATGAAGTCTTGTACAAAAGCACAAATATTTTTTTAAAAGCAGAATCGCTTATATTATATATATATATAATATATATATATTATTATATATATAGCAATATTTTAAAAAAGATTCTTGTAGCCTCAGTGAGCAGGGCTTCCTGTACTTCACAGTACCTTGCCTCTTGCTGTCCTGCGATATATAATTCTAATTTACTGCAGTTAGCAAAGTGAATGTATATGTTAACTGTTCACTATTAAGGCAGTCACTATTTTGATATTTAAGAACACTACACTATTAGACTGATTACTACTTTGTACTAATGTGAGTGATTTAAGCACTCAACATCTGACTCCCAAAACAATTAACTTATTAAGCACCTAATTTTAGGTGGGGAAATGATTGTCATTCACAACAGTGTTTTCCTCATTTGAAGTAAAAAAATTTGAAGCTGCATAATCAAAGTTCAGTTCCTGAATCACAGAATGGCTGAGTCTAGAAGGGACCTCTGGGGGTCATCCTGACCACCCCATCAGCTTAAGCAGAGCCACCTTCAGCTGCTTGCCCAGGTCTGTGTCCAGGTGGCTTTTGAACATCTCCAAGGATGGAGACTCCACAACCTTTCTGAACAGCCTGTGCCAATGCTTGGTCACCTTCACAGTAAAAAGTGTTTCCTGATACTCCTCTTGTCCTCTCAGTGACCACCATTGAGAAAAGCCTGGCTTTGTTTTTTTTTACATCTTCTCTTCACATCTTCATATTTCTGATCCATCATTATTGATAAATTTCCCCCTTCTGTTTCAATGATAGTGAAGAACTAATTACCTCTTCCTCCTTCTTCTCCTCCTCCTTTTCCTGCTCTGGATGCCTTCACACTGTGCCCACCCTTCCACACCTCAGGCTAAGAGAAAGAGATTACCCTTCTCTCAGTGTGTGTGGTCAGTGCCCCTTGTCAGGGAGGGATTTTAGCACTGGCAGCGGCACAGTGTTGAGATGAAAAATGAGGGATGGGACCACCATACTATTTAAGATGATTTATTGCTCAAGTAAGCCATATAAGATATCAGTCTCAAAGGTGTGAGATTTGGACAGAAGCAACAAGTCAGCCATAGCTCAAGGTAGTCACAGTTTTCTTCTTCACACAGCAATATATAACATTTTGGTCCAATAGACAGTTAACACGAAACTTGTTTCTACTTAATAACCTATCACCTTTGCTTAATTCTGCCACACTGGGTCTTTCAGCCAATAAACTGATACATCATGTACCCCCAGACACCTCTATTATAGCTTCTAGATCCTTAGCCTACCTGTAAGTCACACTATTACAGCTTAAACTCCTCACTATTTTACCTAATAAAATTTCTTACTTACTCAAGTAAGTATATATTCTTATGTACAACTATAGGAACATAAGTTTATAATTTTTCTACTGAATGTTTGTGTACCTTTATAATTACATTAACCCAAGCTCTTTCTAGGGCTGCAGATTGAACCCTTCAGCATCTGTGGAAGTTTCTGTTTTTCCATTTCCCACAGCAAGGAGAGAAAAAGGAGTACTCTGCCATTTTGGCAAACATACCATCATTTGTAATCCAGTGCTGGCATCCCAGCATGCTGTACCATTACCACAGTGTGAGGTGGGGATGTAGGGACCTTTTGAGCTGGTGGGAGTCTGTACATCTTCCTCATGTACAAGGAAGTCAAGGACAATTAATGCTGCTCTCCTCTGACAGCTTTAGATGACCTGAACGGTGAGATTGTCAAAGTCCCAGACTTTGACACAAAGTAACTCTCCCCCCAAACCACAGATAATGTGGATGGGGGAGCCTCAAACCACCTGGTTTGAACTATTGTGTGATTCTTAGGGCATTAGATTCATTGCAGTAATAGATGTCCCTCACTGGAATGAAAGGGAGTTGTACCTCAAGTACACAGGCATGTAACTTGAGTACATTAGCATGTATTCAAACACACACAAATCTGCTGGTGCTCTAGTTTGAAAGCTGAGAATAGAATTGCTTGTCCACTTCAAATGACAGTGCTGATTTTCAAACTGTGTGAAATTCTAGCAATTAAAGGGATGTCCTGCATATATACCATTCTGCAAGCACTCTCAAAGCCACTGCTGTGATAGATGTCACGGCTTGTAGTCTATTAAAGGCCAATGTTTCTGTAATTTTTCCTGTTCCATTTCCTATTTTGTGCAATATAGCTCATTATATGCTTGCACAACGTGCCTCTTTTGTGTTGATGTACGTCTGTAAATGATATTGAAAAGAACTTGCTTGGTAGGGACCCAATTAAACCCCAGCTGTCACTAAAGCAGGTTTGTTTAGCAGAGTTTAGCTGCCATACTTTAGCTGATTAGCAGTAGCTTTCGACATAATGCAATTTAAGATATAACACATAATTTTATATTGATGCATAAGGCTAACTTATGAGTACCATTGGTAAAATTTTCTATTCTATCCCTATAATTCTATAAACATAAAAGTTAGCTTTCTATATCTCCTGTGCAGCATATCTAGAATAGAACCCAAACAATTAATCACTCACACTGATTTGAGAGATATTTCAGGATTCAAGATCTGCAAATAAGGTTTAATACACAAAGCCCATAGTTTGTATAGAGAGAAATAAAACCTGTATGGAAGTGTCTAGCATTTGTAAATGCCATGGTCAGCATGCCGCAATTCTGTATAAATAGAAATAACACCAGAGATTTGGATTCTGTATGAAAATGCATGAAATACACTCCCAAAGAACAACATTTTTGCTATACTATAATGATGCCTTTTTATAGGAGTTACTTCCAAGTTACATACATAAATTGCCTAGGAACCATAGAAGGAAAATATCTTCTAACATCTATAATGCAACATTTTATTTCTTTATTTAGAAAGCACACAGAGCTCCATTAAAATTACTGTGTAACTTATCAAGAATCTGACCAGATTGACTGATTGATTCAGAGGCTTGAAATTTAGTGTATAATTTAATTTGGATTCTACTATCTTTGGCATGTCTGTTCTAAAAAACATTTCAAATGGCAGAACAGAAAGTGAATCAAAGCTTCCCATTCAAGCATAGCTTATTTTGGGATCAGAACAATTTTACTTCTGAATTAAGCCAAAGAATCTAGTTTAAAGGAACCCAGCCCTATACAAAATGCATGCACTGCATATCTAGCAGAACAGGTGATTCTTTAAGCAGGTGCTAGTGGAACAGATTTTATGTAGTTCTTAATGCTTAGTTTGCATCTTTAGTGGAAAGCAGTGGCTTGAGTTGTTCCCACAGGCTTTCATAGTACTGAGTGTTTAGCAAGAGGAGTTCATTTCCAGCTCCAACTCCATTTCAGGTTCTTAAGTCTTAAAATCTTTTCTTGATACATGCCATAGAAAAGAAGGTTACTAATCTGTGCAGTCAATCCACTGCAGCTGCACTTATCGATTCATTAAATACATTAAACTATCTTCCTAACTACTGACATAGTAAAACCCCAGTCTTTGGAGATTAACTATCAGCAACAAACCAAATTAGAGCTGAGACAAGTGAAAACTAAAGGAATACATCAATACTGCCTTCTGTAACTGAGATGTAGAACAGGATGATAAATGAATAACATGAATTGATCTCTGAGAAGGCACCTTTGGCTATAAATGTGAATCTAAGACACATCTAAAAACATGTGTTTGTAGCCTGATAGAATATGTCTTCTGAATGTCAGCCTGAACATCAGTTAGCAAAATAAATATGGCAAGACAAGGACTTACTTCTCAAAGCCACAAAACAGAAAAGATGAAAGACAATTTGAAAGAAAATAGTGGCAAACATTTAAGATGCAATAAAAACGGTACAAGATCAAGAGGCATGCCATGTTGTGTACTTTTACACAGGCTTTCTCCTTCTCAGCTTTATTTGAAAATAGCTTTACCTTAGATTTGAAAATGTTTGTGGAAGGGACCTGTCTTCTGCATATCTGAAGCATCTAAGACAGCTATGGATCCTTTATGACAATGATTAATAAATATGATAATTAACAATTAATAATGAATGCAGAAGTTGATCAGAGAGTCTGTAAGCAAAGAATTTCCTTTTTGATCTAATGCTATAACATATTTAATTATAACTTATTGTCGCTATCACAAAATCTTCATCCTAAAATGTTTTTAACTTCTAGAATAAAACCTTCTTTTTCATATTACAGATAAAATTCAAGGAAGATAACTACAGCCCTAATATTGATTTAGATGAGAATGAGAAACAACTTCAAGTGGCAAGCTAGAATGATTCTAATAACATCAAATTAGTTCTGATTAGCTGAAAAGGAACAGAAGAAAGGCAAAACTTCTTTCTAAATATATATTATTGGCTCTGAATCCTGGGGCAATACTGTCAACACTAGCCTATGGAGTGTCTTCAACCATAAATAATGAAAACGATTTGTTAAATCTGATGAAAATTATTTTCAAGATTTAAAAGGAAATCCTGGCCCCAATGTAATCCTTCATAAAAGTCATACAGATTTATAAAAGGGCTGTATTTTGCTCTCTACTTGTTCTCCTCAAGGGCTGGTAAAATAATAACAAAGTTGCAATGTCTTAAATGTCGCATGCTGTTTTATACTGACTTTAAAGCAGCTTCTCGTCCAAGTTCTGCTCTGAATTGGGAAATCTGGTCCAGTGTGTCTAGAAGAAGCTGTTCCTTAGCTTGTTTTTCATGAATTATCTGGTCTCTCTTCTCTTCCTCTGCTGCCTTCTGTGCTTCCTTGAGTAGGGCAAGGCGTTCACGCAGTTCCACTATTGACATTTCACCAAATAAACCATGGCCACCAGTCTAGAGAATGTGAAATGTAGGTTTAAATAATATTGTAAATACCAAGGGGAGAGTAAATTAGTAAAACCAGAATATTTTGATTGTTGCTAAATATATTCTGATTTCTAGAAATATAGGGATGGTCCTAAACTAATTGGTACTTAAAAACTGTTTTTAAAATCTAGAGCATATATTTCATAAAACATTTAAAGAAAAACATTGAAAAATATCTAGAAGAATAATCATAAATACAATATATTTGCTGTCAAAAAAATTCTACTTGACTTTTAGTTTTAATTAGACTTTTGAATTTTTAAAATGTGTAAAACTACTTTGGTTTTTTATGTGAAACCAGAACAGACTTTACACTAAAAATATGCATATTTTGTATTTATCTATTTCTAAAGTATGCATTTGATCTATAATGGTATCTACTATTTTTATCTGAAATGACTAGGACTAAACAATGTTTTGTACCCAGAAAATCCAGATCATAATGCCCAAATTTAAAATATTCAAACCTGAATGTTTAATAAAGGCTTTTTAATATCCACTTTGCAATGTGAATGATAATGAGTTTTTGAGATCTAAAGAGAGACTTCTGCACTTTAGTTTGCAAACAAAGATGGATTGTTTGCAAACAGCTTTGTGAAGGCTTTAAGGTTTTGGCCCTTGCTTTTATATATTCTTTTCCTTTCTTTCAAGTCCACCATTAAACCATGTCCTTAGGTGCCATGTCTCATCTCCAGGGATTGCAACACAACCACTGCCCTGGACAGTCTGTTTCAAAGCATGACAACCTTTTCTCAGAAGAAATTTTTCCTAGTGCCCAATATAATCCTCCCCTGGTGCAATCTGAGGCCATTTCATCTTGTCCTATCGCTTGTTACTTGGGAGTAAAGAACACTCACCTTGCTACAACCTCAGTTTGCCTGCATGTATGGAAAACTTGTATAAACCTATACAAATAGTGAGGTCCTGTGTAGCTTTCTTTGCAAAATTTAATCCCTTTCACTCCAACTAATATTATTTTGTCTATCTCGACATAGTTTTGGTACACATCTTTAGTGAATATCTTGTACCATAGCACGTTAAAAAAATCCCCCTTTTATTGAATACTGAGTGTGCTGTTGACAGAATAGTAGTGATCTTTCTGTTTGCGATCTTTTCCCAAAACTGAACATGAAAGGGAAGGAAAAGAAGCTAGAAAAGAGAAGGATGTTCCATCATAGATAGATGCTCAGACAATTCAGTTTGCCTTGAATTGACTGCAATTCATTCCCTCTTCCCTGGTCTGGGATGCCATCTAAGCAGACTAGTCAGGTGCTCGTCCTCCAGTGATCATTCTCTGGCTCTTCCGAGCATGTCCACGAAACAGATGGAAAGCCAAGAGAGATGAAGAAGACAACAAGGGGACTGGGGGATAAGTGGCTAGGAACAGTAAAGACACAAAATAGAATATGACAAACAACCAGGCTTGGCTTTCTCTGCTATAAGATTTCCAGCAGTTTTGGTCTTCATAGCTTCTTTTCCTAAAGCTTCAAAAGCTGAGTTAGTAAAAAGAGATCATCAATATTTTTCATTTAAAAGCTGGTTGTGCAATATTGTCTCAGTGGTTTCTGCTTCTGTGCTCTGTGTGTCTGCCAATCACCTAAACAATGATTACCACTAGCAACAGTAGATAATTGGTAAAAGAGTTCAGCGTTAGGTAGTCTTTATTTTTACATAAGAATATGTATTTTTGAAAAAGATGTACTACCATAGGTTAATGAAATAGTATTATGGTTGTTCTGAGTTGACAGTTGGACTGGATAATCTTGAAGGTCTCTTCCAGCCTTGCTGATTCTGTGATCTTCTCAGCTTTCACTTGAGAGTGATTTGCAAATAACAAGTGCTATAATACTTTGCTTCTAGTTTAAACTAGTCAATGACCTTTGAGTCATATTCACAGCAAGTGAAAGGGAAATGTTTTGCAACAGGGTATATATCTATATATCTGTATATATATATATATATATATATATGCATGTCTGTATGTATGTCTGTCTGTATGTATGTCTGTCTGTCTGTATGTACGTATGTATCTATCTATCTATCTATCTCAGTGGTAGTGTTTGAGCATGTCAAGCAGACATCAAAGGCATCTAGGAAAGAGAATTTGCTCAAGGCATAGAGTGGTAGAAGCTGAATGTTTAGAGTGTCTGCATTTCAAAAATGCTCAGTGAAGCCAGTGAAGTGATACCTAAAATAAGAAAAGTTCTATACTTATGCAGCAGATACTGCTGGTGTTTAAGCAACTAAAATGCCATGAAGAGAAGAACTGGTATTTTAATAATTAGGAGAATGAATGGGAATTTTATGGACAAATACTTAATTTCACTAAGCCTGAAAAAGCCTTTTGTAGAAAGAAAAACAGGGCAAGCTATCACCAAAAGTGTACCAACTCACTAGAGTCCTGCTGTAGTAGTAGTATAAAAAATCAGTGAAGTTGTGATACAGAACCACAGAACAATTTGAGTTGGAAGGGACCTTAAAGACCAGCTAGTCCAAATGCCCTGCCATGTCCAGTAACAGCCAGATGACCTGGTTGCTTCATGCCCCATCAAGCCCGGCCTTGAACACTTTCAGGGATGGGGCATCCACAACTTCTCTGGGTAACATGTTCCAGTGTCTCATCATGCTCATTGTAAAAAATGTATTACTTATGTCCAATCTGCTAATCTGCTTCTGACTAAGTTAACAAATAAAATAACAGTTTTCTGGATGCTGCCTATGTCCTGGCATTGCAGAGCCCAATCTCAGGCATATGAGTTGTGCATCAGCAGCAAGTCCAATAAGTTTGAGATACAGTTAATACAGTTACTATAAACTATAGACTTACACACACAAGTCATTTACACAGAATTGTAACAGATCAGTAAATTTTGGTTCTCTTGACAATCTCTTTCATATACCTGGATGTAGACAGTTTTGAAAGCAAAGGAAATTAATCTTGCTAATTACCATGGCCATTGCCATCACCACTGCAATATGACTAAGTATACATCAGTGCAAATTTTGTGTTGACCCAGTTCTTACCCTGACTGACAAATCTTTGAATTTGTGAAGATGCATAGAACATCTTGTAATCACTGTCCAGTCTCTTTTTGGAAGATATTGGGAAACTCAGATCCTATTGGCAAATTCAAAGAGGGTTCAAGAGGACTAAGATTTCACTTGCCATCAGAATATTCTTCTTGATAAAATTTTCATTTTATAGACTTTGTCAATGTTCCCTTTCAGATCTAACTTTCATCATGCAGTATGAAAAAATACGACATGTATGGCGGTCACCTTGTATTTCATCCATCCAGACAGTGATATATCTGTAGTACACAATCCCTCTGAATATGTCAAACATATACAGTACACATTTATGTAAAACCAGTAGTTTTTCCTTTTGAGCTTACCTCTGTTAAATCAACAAACTTGTGTCTGACGGTAGGTATAGACTCAATAGCTCGAATTTGTTGAATTAGTTCATATCTTTTCCTATTCTTTTCCTCCTTTTCTTCTAAAGCTTGCCGGAGAAGTTCTCCACTTTCTTCACAAACCTGCTGAACTGAAAGATAAGAATTAATCTCAGTTAGCTCTTTGCCTGTTTTAACAAGGAGTCCATCTAGAGGAAAATTCATATGCATTCATGAATAATGATAACAATACTGATCTAAAGGTACTTGAGGGAACAGTCTGGTATTGGTGGGAGGAATCATTAAAGAAACAAATGAGTACTTCCCATCCTCACCATCTATCTTTCTATTCAGTGGATAAACATACTATATACATACACAGACACTTTGAATTACTGCTTTGTAATTTCTGTTCTCATTTGTACATATGGTTTCATTACTTAATAAAAGGATATTATAAAATAGAAAAGATTTGTAGTCTTCTGAGCTATGTATCTCCTTGAAATGACTGAATTGCAAAGGCTGGTAGGCTCTGCTAGTCCATTTCGGAGTGACTAACACTCTTTGCCTGCCTTAATCCTGGTGAGTACAAGTATGAAGATACACAAGCAGAGAAGTCTGCATTTGACAAAAAGCAGTCATTTACATGTACCACTTTTAGATGGAAGGGAAACTGCTTGCAGGACATTAGTGATGTATTTATCCTGTTTAAATGCAGAGTAATTCCCATGACCAGTAGCTTAGATATTTTGATCTACCCATTACTAGCTGATTCCTGAATTCATATTCATACATTCATGGATCTTTCCCTCAATTTCACTTTCCCTTCTGTAAAAATTGTAATTGGTCCACTAAAAGAAAGATTAAGTTAGTTGGGGATATTTAGCATCACCTCTCATTTTTTTGGCAATATATATACCTATCTGTTGTTTGTATTCCTGGATCTTTGCTTTTACTTGCTTTACATTCTTGTGTCCTTCCATGACTTGTTCCACCAGCTCCTTCATTTCTTTCTGTTCCTGTAGACGTTTCTCTGCACACAGGTGCATCAGTTCTGCTTTCTAAATCACAAACAAACAGGTGAATACAACTCCTGGTAAGTGGTGATCAGGGTGCCTCAAATCATTGAAACAGGGCAAGGACAATTGGATTCAAACTATTACATCATCCACAAAAGTAGTGAAGGACAGTGGCTGGGGACAAGAAAGAGACACATTTTTCTCATTTTAACAAGATAAAGAAATGAGTTATATATTGTTGATTTCAATGCTAATAGTGCTTAGTATCTCAGTATCTGTTCAAAAAGGATTTGCATAATGACAATATATAGGAGAGCATGCTTTGACCTTCTGCTTTTATTCAATTTACTTCATAATGTTAATCAAATAAAAAAAAACAACTTGTAAAAAGTACCTTCATGTATAAGCATTTCTGTATCTGGAAGTTATAGCCCTCTTTTTCCTTTGTTTGCAGACTCCAGTGAGTAAAGACACTGCATAGAATTTTACACCTCTAATAGTAGGTATCATCTGTGCTATGATTTGCACAGATTGGAAGTCATCGAAATTTGAGCATCCCTGTATGTATTACCTCTTCTCTCAATAGATCAGCTTTCTTCTTATTTTCTTGGATTACATTCTGATGGGCTAGAACTGCCTCTTCATAACTTAGTTTTCCTTGAAGCCTCCTACACTCTATTTCAGCCAGCTGTTCTTCCAAATCTTTTCCACGCATCTGTTTCTGCCATTCCAGGAATTCAGATGGGTCTCCGGCCCCTTGCTGCAAATTTTCAATTCTGCAAGAGAGGAAAAAAGTATACTATTTTAGGGATCTGGCTTCATAGCCCTGCCTTGGTTACTAAAACCTTTCCAGTAGCCTTTGATGAAAAGTGTTTGATCTCTGCAGAGAAAAAAGGCAGTCATCACAAAGTTGTTTGACAGATGTATTTTAATTCTGGTCTAAGAGGTGTTCCTACTAGGTGTAAAGCCTGAGAAAGCCAGACTGAAAAAAAAGTGCATGAGAACATGGACCTGAAAGTTTTCAGTAAAACAAAGCCCCAAGAGAGGGCAAACTTTAGCTATGTAAGGATTCTCATAAAGAGCAGAGACAATCAGGGATGTACATTTTCTCAGAGGACTGCTTTGCTTAGAGGTAGAAAGAACAAATAACTTTTCTCTTTGGCAATCTTCTTGTCAACTTTAACACTGAGAACAAAAAACTTCTGCTTAACACTATTTCTGTTTTCTATTTTTCAATTAAATAATATTGCTGTAATGAGGCAAAGAAGTATTCAGCTGTTAAGGAAAGTCACATCCCTATTTTTTGTGCTCAGCTGAGAGAGAAAAACATAGCAAAGCCCTGGGGCAGGCCCATCAAAGTCCTGCAGCAGAGGAGGGAATGAGCCAATAACTAGGGCAGAGACACAAACATGGAGTGAATTGCCTCCTAATGCCACCCCCCAATGCATGTACATGTGATACATCTATCTCTCCATATATCTATATATATTTATCTCTCTATATATGTATATGTATATGTGCATATATATATATATAAAATATATAAATATATTTATATAAAAATATATAAATATCTATATCTATATCTATATCTATATCTATATCTATATCTATATCTATATCTATATATATATATATATATCAGTCTTTTTGTTAAATGCAGTTGAAGATTAAAACTCATTAAGATAAAATAGTATCAAGTTACAGGGAACTATTCCTTAGTGATTCTGTGTGATTCTCTGATTTTGCTGAGTGGAACAAATTCTGCCCTCTGGAGTGAACAGTAGCATATGTAATATGGAAGAACATCAATATATGAGAATAGCTGATAACAGAACCTGAGTGATGTTTAATATCTACCTGCTAAAATCCTGATGCATGAATCAAAACCTGCTAGGTTCAAAGATCAAATCCAAACTTACACAGTCTTTCCAGGACTTAAAATACCATCAATATTTAGTGCTTAGCCTGCTAAGACAGGTGGATTAGAAGTTATACTAAAGCAAGATAACATAAGTTTTATCTTCGTGAAGTTTTTTTGTGAAAATGTTATGTGATTCTAGCTGTAGAATACAACCTTCAGTGGCCATCCAGGATTCATCCTCTCCTAGTAAACATCCTCTGAAAAGCTGTGTTGCTGAATAAGGAGGAATCCTAATGTCAGGATTTCTTAGAGTGCTAAATGCACAAAAGGACCTGCAACCTCTTATTTACACCCCTTCCCTACTGCCCTGGATTCAATGCTTGTGTTCAAAGACAGTTCTGCTGCAGTGTGTCTAACACTGGATGGGACTGGAGTGAAAAGAACGGTGTTAGGAAGAGCTATGAAAAGTTCTGGTTGGTATGCGTGTAGTTTCTTCCCAGGAGACACATTTGAGCCCGGCTTAACAGCCTTGGTCCTTGCCTAAGCCTGCACCCAGCCCAGGGCCAAGTTGACCCTGCCTTGTTGACTTGGCTTCCTGGCTGGACCTCGGCCCAGACTTGTCCCTTTGGACCCTCATAGCACCCTTGGCTGACCCTGCTGTCTGTCCCTGGATCTGTCCTGCCGCCTGCCATGGTACTGTGGAGCTGCTGTCAGGGAGGACACTGTCCCTACATGTCCTGCTGTCACTCTCAGCTCTTGGCTTATCTTGCTTTAAGGAACAGCACACTCTTATTGTCCTATATCTTAATGTGATAGAAATGGATGAGTATTTTTATGTACATATAAACAAGTTAAACTATCAAACTTGGCATGTAGCTGACCATAACCATTGAAGAAAATGGAGATATATGAAATTATTTGGCTTGATACGTGCATCTTGTACAAAGGACACAGAAATAGATGTGTATTTGGGTCATTATTTAGTCTGGAAGATTGGAATAAATATATAAGTGATCCCTCTTGGACTTTGCAAGTGGACACTAGCCAGAGTGCTAAATCAGTAACACTGTAGAGCATCTACACAAAAAAGAATTACTTTACTGTACACTTTTTCTTCAGTCCACTTCAATCCACTTCTCTCTTCATTTGTCAACTTTTTTTATAGAATGGAATGCCCTACAATAGATCCATTAGTTTAGTTTACCTGGAATTTCCATAATTATTTTTGATGTAGTTCATTATCCTATATCCAAGGATGTGAAAAGCAGTCCTAGGTGGAGCATGGTCATACCTTTTGAGCTCCTCTTCCAATTTCCGCTGGTAGAGGGCACCCTCCCTCAAAATAGCTGCTGTGTTTAATTTAATGGGTATATTGTCAATCTGTCAGGAAAGGGAATGTATATTCCATAGTTAGTGATGTAAACCATAAAACAGAGTATAAAAACATCTCAGTGGGTTAAATAAATTGACCCAAGACAGCATAAATTTTGCTTAAAGCATTCATCTAGCGTTAATCTGACATTCACAATGAAATTGCATGCTGTTCATAAACCACTCAAGCTGCTTAAGAAATCAGCAAAGTCCCCCAAGTGGATTATAAATTTGTAATCACTCTTGGACCATGTCAAATCCCATAGAATGTCTTCACTTCCTTTCATATTTTCCATTGCTCATATACATTGTGCAAAAGGATTTGATCTGTTTTGGACAAAGACAATAAACTGCCTCTCTGTAAGAGTCAGTTAGCCAAAACACTGAAGTAAAACAAAAGCAGCACCTTTCATAGGAAGATCTTAGAAAAAATTTATAAATAATCACTACTACAATGTAGAAGTATTTCCAAGACAACTGCAATCACCCATTGCTTTATCTATTTTCTTGACAGTAGAAGTGGAGAACAGTTCTCAATGACTTTCAGGCCTCAGGGTGGAGGACTTGGACTAGATCCTGTGGCTGCTTTGTTAACTCTTCAAAGTATTGTGTTAAGACTGACTCCCAGACAACTTCTAAATACTGAGGGAGGAAAGGATCAATTTCTCTGCCAGTTAAAACTGTTCCCTGCACAGGTAGGGTATTCAGAGAAAATGGGTCACCTTTGCAGACACATGTAAGAGACCTGATCTGAACCAAGGCAAAGCAGTGCTGCTGAAATAAGAACTGGGATCATTCCTGCAGAAAACAAAGCTCAATCATAACACGTTTGACTTAAATCCAGACAAGTTCTGTGTTCAGAATTCAAACATGTATTTCAATTCCAAATGAAGAACTTAATGAGTAGCTGAGAAACAGATGCACAGAATCACTCAAGCTACATGCTGCAAATATTGTATGCAGAAATATTAACTGAAGTTTCCTGATATACATAACTGAAAAAAGCATGTGTTATAAATTATATTAATTAGGTAGGTTGAGGATTGCAAACACATTCCATCACCTAGAATTCACTAAGTAAAATTACTGGTTTTACACTCATAGCATATTTTAATGCAAAAAATGAATTACCTGTCAGTTTCTTGACAAAATGATGATAACTTGAAGAATTTAGGAAAAGAATCTAAACCAATGTATTTTATTTATTTTGTTTGACTTACTATGACTTCCTAATGCCCAATGTCGTTTTACCTTTTGATCTGCATCTCAACACATCTCAAAAGCTTCTGCATTATATGAACAGTTTGTATTTTAAGCCTGTACTGTGTATAACATGTTTCCTTAATGAAGTCATTTTCTTTGACACATGTAGATGTTTCCATACTTTTGACAGTTTTCTGTGTGCACAGATTTCATGTTCTGTATTTACCAACTGTAATTTGGATAGAGAACTGAACAGTTATGGGAATACCTTAAACTTCAGTTTCACAGTCTATTGGCCAGAAATCTGTCTGACAATGAAACAGAAATACAGCGATATAGTCAAAATAACTAGGACTCCCAAGACATGTGCAAGCAGGTGTAAGTAAAATAAGTGAATAAATTCTTCTGTCATATAGTATCAAGGAAGTTCTGAATTTTACTCATTCTCGTCCTGTCGTGAGATATCTTTCCTTTTTTCATGATGAGAAAATGGAAGTAAGTGGGAAAACTACAGAACATTAATTCTTGTGGAAAAGTATAATATTCACTATTGCCACCTAATGAACATGCAACAGCTCACTTAAACAAATAAATATGCAAAGAGCAAATATGATATGAGCAAGAGGCAGACTGAGACAGAGTGGTGATATATTTGTACTGTCTCATTCTCCCAGTGAAAAGGATGAATAGATACTTTGGAACAGCAAGAGAAATAATTTGCTGCTACACATAATATATTTCTCTAAAAAGAAAAAAAAAATTCATATACTGTGGGTGTTCTAAAAATAGGAAAGCAAAATACTAGTTGGTTAAAACATGATATAATTTCATTAATTTGAAGATAGATTAAAATTATATATATACCTTGGATAAACCATCCTCTTAGGATTTATCTACTCAGAGAGTTGCACAGGCAGGAAGGCAACAGGAATAGAAAGTATTTTAAAAGTCAATAACAATATGCCTATCTCTGCTTGAAAGTTACAGCAGCATCTTGAATATCACCTAAACAACCTTAAGGCAAATGTGTTTAGACAAGATAAAACTGTTTATGCATCTAGAGGAGATACCAGCAAGTTTTAGAAGTGGCCCTAATCAATAACAGAGGATGCCAGATCCATATTTTTCTTGATGCAGTTTAGGTAGATGTCTTGACTCTTGTTAAGTCTGCACTAAAGTTTTATTATTTTATATTATCAGGAAGGGCAATGGGATATACAGTTTTGAACTGAGCCCATGTAATTACAGGTCACATGTGTTTAACTATGTAAATATTTCCTGTTTTGGGGTTTTCTCTTTCTTTTTGTGCAAAATTAACTAGGATCTTATTACCTTGCTGTAATTGAAATGCTGCTGGACTGTAAGCAAGCAGGCTGAGTAGCTGATACTGTTACTAAAGATAACTTCAGTGTGTGATAAATGACAGACAGGCTTTAGAAATAGTTGCCAGATGCCCAGTCCCCCAAGTGGAGAACCAATCTTCTCACAGCATTTATGAGCTGTACCTAAATACATAGTTTTAAAGAGTAGGCAGACCTGCTCACAAGATATTTGAGACCACAATACAAGCACAGCTGAAATTATTCTGCATAAGAACTTGAAACAAATCAAAGGTGTCAGATAGAACAATATAAGACTGAAGATTATCTGTAGTGCAGTTATTGCAGAAACAGCAATGTGAGTTTTCACGTGTTCCACTGTTAAAGCCGAATGGCTCTTTTCCCATGTTTACAATTCTCTGACCCTTGAAAATTCTACAAGGGAAGAAATCAGGATAGTGGATTTCATGACCTCAGTGTGTGTCTGAAAGAAACAAGGCGAACATCCAGCCTGATTGTATATTGTGTATCAGACAGTTGTTAGCTGGAATGATTGCTCAGCATTCTTTAGGATCTCATTTTGAAACAATGATGTACTGATGCAAGATTCTTCAGTCCTTACGCTGAGTTCTTAAACCAAGGTTCCACATTTCTTTTTTTGCTGGAGACAATTCTCATTTTATACTATTTTACATAAAATCTTCTCCCTTTGTAACTGAAAACACTGTTATGGTTACATTGTGCAACTGCACACAATTTACTTCAGGGACCCAAAAGGTTTTGATCACCCTGATCAGTCTCACCCAGGACCTTCATCTACACCCTCTAGTCCCTGGCCTGGGAGCACCAGTTGGACTCAGAAATGGGCTTCAGTTTCCATTATGCTGGGAATTCTTCCACTCCTGGTTGTGTCTCCATTTCTGTCTCCTGCTGTCATGGACCTGGGTTGCTGTTGTAGCTTTGTCTCCTGACTCGAATTTTGGGGGGACCCCAAACCTGATTTGTTACCTTGTTTTATCCAAGGGTGAGTTGCTGTCAGCAGAACCTGTCACTGCCACCAACCTCCTCACATTCAGATACTATGTCCTGCTTGGTGAGGGCACTGCCTGTGCTCTCATCACCTTTGGCTCCTTATTTCTCTTTTGTCATGGAGTAGGCCTGCTCTTGTCACTCCCTGACCATTTCTTTACAGATTATTAAAGGTGCATAGGACAAAATCTATTAACCATAGACCCAATCCATCCCATGCTCTTGGCCAAAGACCTTAGTGTAAAACCATGGATTTAAGTTGAGTTTCCATCATCACAAGATTTGCATGAGTGTCAAATTTTCAAGTACATTTGACAACAGTTCCTTAAAGGTTGCTTACCTTGCCTTGGATCCTTTGAGCCTTGAATGCTGGTTTACTCTGCATACTCTCAGGTATGCTCTGCAGTTCCAAAAATACATTATTTAATTTCAGAAACAAATTTTCAATTACTCAGCAGAAGATATTACATATTTATCAAAACTAACACTTGAATTTTCATCAAATATTTTTTTTGAGAGTAACAAATACACAGGGGACATATCTTGGAATTGTAATATACACAAAAGCTTGCTATGTACACCCAACCTAGTGGGAATATGACCATACAAAGGTAGGTCCAAATATTGACTAAAATAATGCTAGTGATTCTTTCTTTGACTATGAAATATTACTTACATATACATATATATATGAATATATTCATCTTTTAACTGAAATAGATACTGAGAGGACAAAATAGGATGTCAAAACACACTTCATGAAATTATTAATTAGTGGTAGAATTCTACTGATGCTTATTAATTTAATGATGTTAGCTATAGATACTGATGTGAAACTGTCTGGTATCATGGGGATGAACACACTGAATAGAATATGCAGCACTGATGCTGAAATGAATATATTACATACATAGTTTGGTGACGTAACTGTGAACTGGGAATCAACCAAAGCAAGGATTTTGTATGAATGGGACCATTATTCCCTCAGCTTGGCTGCTCTGTGGCATCAAAGTTAATGGAAAAATAATATGAGGATTTAGAGAAATATTACCAGTTTGGAGATTTGTTGGAGCAGTTTCACAGGAAGGTTGCTTGTCTCAAAATTAAGAAAATAATAAAGCAGCACCAGAAGTATAAGAAAAGGGAGCAATGCATTATGCATACAAAGAGGCAAATGCTGGCATAGGGATGTGAAATGACACTATAGCTATAAATCATAGCACATAATTCTTAGGCTCAAATAAACATTATTTTTCTAATACTCTAAGATATCTTTAAATACTCCAGTCATTTTTCATCTCACTACTGGAGGATTCTTGGGCATGTGTTTTTCACCATACCTCTCTCTTTTCAGGCTTGATGGCTGCACAACGGAACTGGTTAGTATTTGCTTCCAGGAGCAGATCCTAAAATTACAACAATTATCTTAAAGAGTGCGGTACATTTAAATTCTCTAAGAATAAACTTATGTCTCAAAATGTCTTGTAGCCCCAACCACTATATTCACAGAATCATAGAATGGATTGGGTTGGAAGAGACCTTAAAGATCATCTTGTTCCTAAAGAGACCTAAAGATCATCTGCCATGGGCAGAGACACCTCCCACTAGATCAGATTGCTCAAAGCCCCAATGCAGACTTGAACCCTTCCAGGGATGGGACCTTTGCAGGTTCTCTGGGCAACCTGTGCCAGGGCCTCACCACCCTCATAGTAAAAAATTTCTTTCTATCTAATCAAAACCTACCCTCCTTCAGTTTGAAGCCATCCCTCCTTGTCCTGTCACTACCTGCTTGTGTAAAAAGTCCTTCTCCATCCTTCTTGTGGGCTCTCTTCTGGTACTGGAAGACTACAGGTCACCCTGAAGCCTTCTCTTGTCCAGGCTGAACAATTCCAATTCTCTCAGCCTTTCCTCAAAAGAGAGGTGCTCCATCCCTCTTGGTGGCCTCCTCTGGACTTGCTCCAACAGGTCCATGTCCTTCCTGTGATGGGGCCCCAGAGCTGGATGCAGCGCTGCAGGTGAGGTCCCAGCAGAGCAGGGCAGAGGGGCAGAATCCTCTCCCTCCTCTGCTGCCCACGGTGCTTTGGATGATCCCAGGACAGGGAGGTTTCTGGGCTGAGTGCCCATGGCTGGGTCATGTCCAGCCTCTCACCCACAGCACTCCCAAGTCCTTCTCAGGGCTGCTCTGGATCTGTTCATCCCCGGCCTGTGCTGACCCTGGGAGCTGCCCTGACCCAGGTGCAGCACCAGCACTTGGTCTTGTTACAGCTCATGAGATTCCCATGGGCCACTTCTTGAGCTTGTCCAGGTCCCTGTGGATGGAATCCTGTCCCTCGGGTGTGTCAGCTGCACCACCCAGTTCAGTATCACCTGCAAATGTGCTGAGGGTGCACTTAATCCCTTCATCTGTGTCGTTAATGAAGATGTGAAACAACACTGGTTTCAAGACTGATTCCAAAAACTTGACGTAGTATTTACATAAATTTTCACTCCCAATCAAAGACTTGAAGTAAGCAAGTATTGATTTTCTACACAGTTCTGCCTAGATGTATCCTTTGCACAGGACGTCAGGCCTTTGATAGACCTGCCCATATAAAACATATTATTTGTTCAGATATCAGCTTAAAAATATCATAATTATCCATGGCACATCAGTACCATAGGCAGTAATTGCCAGACAGCTGACAAACAATGGCTTTGGTTTGGAGTTACATTAGGGAATTATGATCAAGGGATCACTGCATTAGGGGTTGATTCAATAGGCACATCTCTGGCATTAATGACCCAGTCATTATATAGGGAAGTACAGACAACCACATTTCTAGTTTTTGGATATTTATTTTGGTTTTAAACCAAATCTCTAATCAAAGTTGTGAAACAGACTAGATTTTTTAATGACTTTCTGGGCAGCAGCTGATAACATCTGCGTTTCTATAACTGTCTAGAGTGTGGCTTCCAGTGTTCTCATTCCTCACAGATGCTTAGATGTAGTTCTTACAGTAATAGCTACAGCTTCTGCAAAAATGCTATGAAGTAAATGGCATTTTTCATCCATATTTCTGCTAGGACCCATAATGTCAGCTTGCTTAGCAAACAGTCTAGAGGGAAGTGACCTTTGTGAATGCTTTGGATGCCTTTAATAACATTCCAGAAGTGATAAAAACTGCTGTTATTGCAGCTATAATTTCTGTGGTGGTTTATCTTTGTTTCTTGTATTAATGCATTTTCTTTATTGAACAATGTGGCTGGTTGTTAAGTGATTTTACAGTTGTCATAGATTTTTGATGGTATGTGCACTGTGCTTTTCTTTCCCAGTTTTTCTAGAAAGTTTTTAACATGCAAATAAGCACACAGAAAAACAGATGTGCTTTTCCCACAATATGGAAACTATAAAAGAATAAAAAAATAATGTTGAATTGTTTATTATGAAATATCAAGCATAGGTAATGTGATGGACTAGGAAAAGGAATGAAAGGTTTATATCCCTAGAATCTGTCAAACATTAAAGCTCTTACTATAGTTTAGGAACAGAATCCAATGTCTCTTTCACATGGACAAGAGGACAGCCCAGAGCTGTAATGAATGGACTTGACTGGCTAAAGAAAACTGGAGTCAGGCATTTTCAGAATGGGGGTGGGAGACTGCTGATACAAAGGAGTCACATGGCATATCTTTTATCAAGTTCATATTGTTATTTGATTGGATATGGTGACTGCAGTGTGGGAATGGGGAAAGTGGAAATGAACATTTAATTAATTCCTTTCTGAGAAGACAACAACAATCTGCTTAAACTATGAGCTACTTCATTGAACAAGATTCATGTCAAAGTTTGGATCAAATACCTAGATATGTTTGTATTTTCCCTTCCCTCTCCAGGCCCTCCCTTTTCCTGCTGTCTTAACACACAGACCATGTACTCTGTTTCTTTACAAACCAGGATGACTTTACACTCTCTCTGCTGAAGGGAATGCCTTAAGAATATGTAAGAGTATGAAGTCTGCACAGAAAAGAAGAATCTGCTGATATTTTACAACAGTGAATAACGTGTGGTTATTTTTAAATTACTACAGAAGAAAACTCCAAAAATACTGAACTTATTTTGTAATTTGAACCCTTAATAAATAAATGAATACCTTATATATGCACATGTCCATGGGACTAGAAGAACCATTGTGAAGAAAAGAAAGTAATCATCTTGTCCTACTTTATATGACTGCTTGAAAAATTTCTCATATGGTACTTATACAGTGAGTAAAAGGAGGACCTTGTCCTGGACATATTGTCCTGGACAATAATAAAATAAAGAAGGTGGAAAAAGAGTGCTAAAACAGAGCAGAGGATACAAACTTCATGATTCTAGAGAAAAAGCCATGAGCTATTTAGTTGCAAAAGCAGATATGTTTCAGATAAGTTCTAAGATTTGTGAAGATGAAATAATACAGAAGAACCGGTTTAGAAAAAAGGAAAGAAGAAGAACAAAATACACTTACTTTTGCTTTTTGGATATTTTTTGTTTTGATTTCCTCTAGTTGCTTTCTTTCCTTTGGAGGCTTATAGGTGCTTGGAGGAACCTATATTAAAAGACAAAAATCTCTAAAATATGGGATATAAAATGTTCCAAGTGACACATTCTTGCAGACAGAAAAAAAAAAGCTCATTCACTTTTATCGTAGAACAGCAGTGTTTGGTTTTTTGGTTTTTTTAAATATTGATTCTTTTCTATTAGTGCTACTCTAGAAGACAGGGGCAGATTCCAATTAGTTGGAACTATCCAGCTTTTCAGTTCTGTTCAATATAACATAACCCCATGTCAAAAGACCAGAAAAAAAGACAAATTTGGAACTAGTACAAGAAGGGCTAAAGCAATAATAAATCCTGTGGGCCCTATCAAAAGCAGTAAAATGTTTCCAGAATTGGAACAGTTCTGCTTGCCATTTCATAAACTTCACTAAAGTTAAGCTGTGGCACTGTGTGTGGTAGTAGGAATAAGTTACAGATTCTAAAGAAGTTCAGGGGAAAGAAATCCTTTAAAATTTAATAAACACCCAGGAACTTCATTGTAATTGAGGAGGTCTTTCAGCTGAAATGGTGGGATCCTGAGAAGGAAGCTGGAGAAAATCAGCACATGTCCCATCCCTCTGGTTTTCCCAGACTTCAGTGTTTAAGCACTGCTGGAAAAGATACACTGGGAAAAATGGGCCTTTGGTCTGGTTTACCATGGCTGTCCCAATGTCCTTGTAAGGGAAAACCATTGGAGGTGTGGATTAAATGTTTAGGAGGTAAAGGACTCAGAGGGTTTTTGTAGCATTAGTCAAAGATACAGGAAAGCAATCACACGTCAGCTAAAATGACCAGGACATGACTGGCTGTCAGCTGGATCAGCAGGACACTAGGGACTTTAGGCTGATTTCTGTATTTGTTTGAGCAATAAATTTATCCCAGAGTAAGCCCTGAAAAAAGACTGGATGTCTCCTTCCTATGTGGGTGAGATAGTCTGACAGTTTACTGGACATCTGCCTAAATATTTGTCTTGATAAAAATGTGCTAGATCAATTAGAAGTTACAGAATTAGTGCAAGAATTAGTGGCAAAAATATATATTCTGTCTTGTACTGGAGGTCAGTTCAGGGAACACGGGAATCCCATCTAGCTTTATTGGACTACATAATGAACTACACTTTCAAAAAATCATGAATCTGACGGCCTTTACACCATATTTGCTATGTGACATCTTTAGGAACAGGTAAAACAGAAGAAGCTAGGAATTAAATGCACTGGTGAGACTGCTCAGGTTTTGAGAGCTTTTAAAGTGAAGTAGCAGTGAAAGTATCTCCCAGAAGTATCTAAGAATTTTTATTATGCTTTTATGGATGGAGAAATGAAAGCCCGGAGGATTTGCAAAGGGCTCCACAGGCAGTGAGTATCAGTTTATTTCACTCCTCTTCCTACTCATGTGCTTTACCTACAAACTGCACTCATCTGCCAGAGTAAGCTGAAAATCTCTCCTCAGAAACTGCTATGCTTATTCCAAGTAATTGAAGGAGGAGCTGTTTCCATCAGCTGTTTCAAAAGCATTCTTTGCCTTGTGATGTAGCCCACAGGGATGAATACCAAGCAGATAGACAGACAGACAGACAATACAGCAATTAGCCAGTTGTTGAAAGAGAATAAAAAGTCGCTATAAATAAATTGTAAATTAGGGCAACGGAGAGATCAAAAAAGGCCAAACTGTACCTACTTATTCCAAATGTGAAAAAGGGGGTTGGGAATAAGAGACACCAACTTTGCTTTCCTTCCCCAGGCAGTGGTCAGCCTCACATAGCCTGTGTGACATCCCTTAACCAGAGGATTATTTAGGGAATAGGTACCACAGGAGGTTTAAGGAAGAAAAAAAAGAATAATCACTTGGAACTTTGGTAATCATCACTCTTCTATTTTTTAAAGTTACTGTCATAAGGTGAAGAAGGAAAAGCTAATGCAATGCTATTGTATTATGGGTTTCTATTTTTATAGATAAGATCACAAAAATATTGATGGTTCTGTATATTTGCAAACAAATTCCTCTGTACTGGCTAAATGATTTCACCCATTTAATTATTTTAAACAATCAGCAACTTCCCTCATGAAACACAGCTGAAATAATAGAAAATATCTAAAAAATACATTAAATTTGGCTGAATGGTGTTAGAATAACATCCCATTGCAGCCTTTTTTTTTTTTTAATATATGACTGGTTTACAGAAAATTTAATAAAAAAATAATTGCATAATCTTATTACTTTAGTATAGTGCTGATATTAAAAGAATGGATTTTGTTACTCTAGGCCAAGATATCCAAGAAGGTTGAATGTTTCTAAATAATTTTGCACGTTACCAGGTTTATGCACCTGTCCCCATTTGTTTCCTTTGCAAACCCCAAGGTAAAGCACTCATTTCTCTTTGTAGAATTGTATTTATTTCCTTCCCTTTTTCTTTGTAGAATTGTATTTGTGAATGTGTGCATGAATATGGGCAAGCTTGTGTTTGCATCCATGTGCATGTGTGCTAGGGCCAGAGGAGACACGAATTTATAACCTTTAGACCAAATATTTGGAGCGAATTGTTTTATTATTAAATCTCAAAATTAGAATGTTTTTCCTTTTTACCTAGTGACCCCCATTTTTGATGAACATTTATGATGATGAATGATTATCCGAAGCTTCTAGGCTTACGTTACTCCGAGGCTAGTTACTTTCCAAGGCCAGTGGGGAGACCTATCTCATTACAGGTCACTAAGACAATTTCCTGCCTTCTGCAGTAGCCCACAACCCAGCCCTACCCTGGGAAGGCAGTGAGTTCTCAGTGCACAGGACAGCAGTGCCATCCCAGCTCCTGACCCAACGTATGTGACACATCTCATCTTACTTGGAAAGGAATGCCTAGAATAAAATTATGCTAGAAAGCAATACCTAAAATAATAATCCTGTTAATCAGAATGAACTAACTGCACCACAGGGATGCAATAACCTATTGCTCAAACTCCAGATGCTTCTGTATAGTTCTGTACAGCTGTTCCAGTGTGGAGCAGTAACTGTGGGTAGTGCCTACAATAGTCCCTGCTGATAAACCACATGACAAGTTCTTTGACAGGTGCATGAGAACCATGAGTAATAAACTGATATCCCATAAAATGAACACTTTTGTGAGAAAATGGATGAGAACATTTCTGCAGCAGCTTATGGGATGTAACGTGGAAGAGCTTTATTTCTTTGTGTTCCTCTGAATTACAGACAGTCCTCCACCATAGAAGAGCCACACCTATGGCTGGCTCTCACCTAACTGAGCCTTTCCTGCCATGTGTGCTTTCAGTCTCTGTTCATTTCACTATGTGAATTTGTGATACTGGTAACAATGTGGCAAGCTAAACTGAATTCTAATTTGCTGAGAGAGGTACAGAAATGAGTAGAAGATATGTCACTACTTAGATTCACACAAGCTTTAAATTTGCAAACTTGGACAGAATGTAAACCAAATTTGATATAATCCAAACAACACAAACGAACTTCACTAAATGCATCTGCATTAAAGAAAATTTATTCTAAGAGGGGCTGCACAGCATAAAGTTTTAAAATGACAGCAACATGACTCATTCCTATACTGATTAAGTAGTTATTAAATGCAATTTTTCAGAGCCTGGTATTAAGCTGTTTCAATGTAAAATCCCATTAACTGTATAACACACTACCATTAAATTGCTCTGCCATCCTAAGATGTAAATGGTTTCTAAGAGCATTCAACGCATGTATTATTTAAAACCTGAAGTGCTAATACAAGGTGGAAGATAATGCCCAAAACTATGACTTCTAAGCTCACTTCCCACTGCATTTAAATATAGATGATTTTGAAGTCTTTATTAAGTTGGTCATAGTAGCTTGATCCCAGATCCTGTTTGCTTTACCCCAGTGAGATAACATCAGCTGTGGGTCTCTAATATGTACCAGTGTAACTAAATCACAATCTGAGACAATAACAGCATTTCAAAGACAAATATGATCTCAATTTTACATGAGCAATGAATTTAAACTGAAAGCTTTAATTTTAGAGATTCAGCATTAAGACAAATAAAAATAAAATTCCACCTTCAAGGAGGAGCTGCAAACCTAGAGTCCATCTCATTTCCAGTGAAACTGCTTCTCCATTTATTTTAATGAGAATTCATTTACAAAAAAATCTAAATTTATGAAACATTTTCATTTGATTATCCTTTTCTTACTTCCTTCAGTGCATTATCCAAAGAAAGCATCTTAGAAAGCCAAGGGCAATCAGAAACACTCATTTCAATATTGTCATCAATTTATACCCATTTTATAGTTCTACTTCTGAAAGTCAAAAAATGACTGCAGGAACCAAACTTCCCTTTTCTCTGGTTGGCTTATAAATCGCTTACAGAACACTCACTGAAATGAAAATAATAAGTTTGTTGTTTTTTTAAGAAGCCTGACCTTTAATAACATAGATAATTGCCAAAGTCCTGTTCAATCTGTCAAAGGTTGTAGATTTTCTATAATTGATTTAAAGAGATTATTAATTCCCCTACCAAGATTTTGTGCACAAGCATACATGAAATTTAGTGTCTTTCAAAAAATAAACCAACTTACAGGTTGTCTTTTTGGCAGTACTGGCAGAGGTGCTGGTGAAGGTGGAGGAATGGCACGTGGCTTGGGTACAGTCAAATTAAATTCCTCTGGCTGAGTGACTCTTGAAGTCTTGAGAATGGTGGTTCGATTATTTAATTTATCTGTGAGCTTTTCAATCAGTTGCTGCACTTTTGGCTGCCACCTTCAAATAAATCCAGATTTTTCAGTTTTATTTTGTTTTTCTGTTTCATACAAACTTACAAACAGTATATGAGGTTGGCATTGGTGCAAATTCTGTAATGCTTTCTGCCATTCAATTTTAATAAAACCAACCTTTGAATTTGTATTCAGGATTTAGCTACACTGTGTTACTTCTCCTCGTGATAGATGCTATCCACCCAGATTACTAGTAATGAAATAGCCACATTTTTTACTAAATAAACAACTATCTGGCCAGTTGGTTTTGTGGCAGGACCAGATTAGGAGTCAGAAAAGCAGCTGCCATAGGCTGATTACACACGTAATATACTTAGATGAAGAGACATGAACAGTGGTCTGAATGTTGCCACATATACCAAGAGCACATGCAGATCAATCTTGAAGCACAGGCAGTTCTAATAGAAAAAAAAGAAAGATCCAAGGAGTTTGGTGAATTATCAAATGACTGAGTGAGCCCTGGGGACAGACAGGAAGATTTTGATTTCTGCGACTTTGGTCTTGTATCAAGGTTCAGACTTCTTCTAAGGAATGACAGGAAGATGCAGATTAAAGGTAAAACACAGAGTATCACACTCTAATTAGAGTGACAGCTTCATGCCAGTTATTCTTCCTCTGTATTCCTTATATTCTTATATATTACACATGCAATGGAACTTTCCTAGAACTTAAAAAGCAGATGACAATGCAAACTCACAGTAAATTGTTTATATGACTGTTACCTTAGGTAGTACTGTCATTACAGAGTGAGGCTTGCAAGTCACTTATGCAAGTGATGAAGCCCCACTAAAACAAATAACACTCTTTATGTTAACCTCACTGATATTAGAAAGAGGAACAAAATACATATTTAAAATAGTTGCAGCAACAGAACTGACTAAATTCATCACTGCATCCTCAGACCCCTGAAGGATATTTCAAACCCAGTAACTAAATCTGGTCTTTAACATTCTTGTGTAAACTTACATTTGCCACTTGCAGGCAAAATATTTCATTACACTGAGCGTAACTGACTGTGAAGGACAGTTCCAATAAACTTGGTGCTAATGAAACAGCCTCAGCCTGCATGAATGTGTATGTGCAAGAACTGTGTGGGTATGGATGTATATTTCCATACCTCTCTATATGCATTTTTATACTATACTAAGCATTTGCTCTAAATAGAATTACTACAGTGGAATATTTTCAGTCAAATTCTGACTTCAGCCATATCAATGTCGTCCCTGTAGAACTTGGAGTAATGCAAGCCAAATCTGTTATATATTTGCTAAAGTGCTAATGAACTACACAGTGTGAAAGAATTGGTTCTAGGGACTTTGATATGAGAGAAACAGATGCAAAAGTCCTTTTCAGCTGATATTGTTTCTAGCACGTTTTTGTCTAACATTGTTTGCCATCATCTGGGTTAACCTATACTGCATTGAGAAGGATGTGTGACTGAAGCCACATTGGTGTCATTTATCTGTTCTGGGTAAAAATGACAGCAAAAAGTGACTCAGTAGGCTGCAGTTACTATTGCTCCACATGGAAATGTTTCTGTTTGGCAAGTGTACAAATGCTACCATAGCACCACCTAACCAATAAGCAGATGCACCTCAGAGCATTTGAGCTGTTAAGTGGTGCTGCAACTGTGTAAATAATAACTTTAAAAGACTTGTTTATATGCTTATCTGATTTGCTCAGAAGGGATTTTATGGCCATCAGTATTAACAAGTCTGTTCATAAATCCAAAATCAGGGAAGCCAAACATTTTTTCAAATACCTAATGTCATACAGATGTTGAAGTGACTCATGAGACATGACTCTAAGATAATTTGAACCTTCTATTTTACTTTTTTTCAGAGTATGATGTTTTCTCTATTCAGGGACATCAGGGAGCAAATGTACAACAGCTGTGAAAAGACTTTTCTGAGAGAGAACCTTGCCTCTGGGTAAGTAAAAGGGATTGCTAAAGACTTGTGTAGACAAGAAAGGTTCAGAGTGACTTCAATAGGAGAAACACTTGAACAGAAACGTGAGCTTTCAGGGGAAGCTTTCCCCCGCTTTTAAACTTTGAGGAGGCCAGAGGCTACTTAAATACTACTTACCTTAGCAGTGGATCAATCCAGTTCTCTTTTACATACACTGAATCGTAGAAGTGGCTCCATTCATCTTTTATCCATGTGTTCAGATACAAGTCATTGAAGAAGAATCTAAGAAACTAATAAGTGGTTTCTGTTGAAGAACTTGCTTGTATTTGACCTTGTAATTACAAACATAGATGCTCGGTATTTTTAGGTTCTTATTAACTGGTGGACAATCCCATGTGTTTTGGCTCTACTTTGTGAAACACTAATAGATAATAAAATTTCTTTCGTGTGAAAACAAAAAATGAACTAGAGGCTACAACACAGAGATGTGTTGATTCATCTTTAATTTGCTTCAAACATTGTGAAACAAATGTTTTATTCAAAACTAATTACTACAGGAATACACTGATTTTA
Source organism: Pseudopodoces humilis (assembly GCF_049639895.1). Lineage (NCBI taxonomy): Eukaryota > Metazoa > Chordata > Aves > Passeriformes > Paridae > Pseudopodoces > Pseudopodoces humilis. The sequence continues at coordinate 8,755,892 of NC_142205.1, read as the reverse complement.
GCATAATTTACAACAGAGTTTCAGAGTCTAATACACCCGAGGTGGACTTCTGATTATGGGTAACTGGAAGACCCATGAAGCCCAGAAATACGTCAGGCCTGGCACTGCACCTGAATGACTTAAATACTTTTCAGCTCCATGAGAACTGGGCAGAGAGAATTGCTGAAAACTATAGCAAACACTATACTATGTGGCTTTTTCTTTTATTGAAATACAATTAATTTGCGTATTCCTATTAAAAGAAAAGACTGAAATTCGGCACACTTATACATTGTAGGGCTCTACATGCTGGATAACAACTAACATTTGAACTTTTGTTTACCACTCCAGTTCACCAGAAGGTCAAAAACCTTTCTCTAAATTTTGAAGTATGCAAATGGCCTTTTGAAACACTCTTGAAAAATGGCACTCAGATTCAGCCTCTATCATTTACAGCAATATAAATTCCAAACTTGAACCTTAGCTCTTCCATTAAAATTCTTGGAAATGAAAGTACAAGCATGATGCTGAAATAATCACAGTAAAAGCAAAAAGCTCCAGGAAATAATTTTGACATTATGGGACATACTGGGGAGCAGTGCACTGTCACTTTGAGAAGCTTCAGATGGAGACTTGCAGAGCTTATTAGATTAAACTTGGCATCAGCCCCATCTCAAGTTTTTACACAGAGCCATAGAGTTCTTTGTATTCAGTTTTTAGTTTTGCAGAACTACCAAGGAGCTTCTTAATTCAAATGTGGTGCCAGGCCCAAGGTGCCTCAGAACTCTGTGAATAATTCAGCTACAAACAATTCAGATTTGACTCAAGGTGTTTGTTGCAGATGTTCAACAGGTCTAGAAAACCTGCTACTTGAAATCCATAGTCTTGATATAATAATTTTGAAGAAATTAACATTTAAATTTAGTTGTGTTTTAATCTATAGTGGTTTTGGTAGTCAAAAGACTGATCAGCACTGCAGGACTAAATGAATATTATCTTTTTGGATTTCCATTCTTGTCTAGAAACTACTGCTGTTCCCTAAATTTGCAGGAGTCAGATTATCAACACACCATCCAAAAGAAGTTATTTCATCCCTAAAAGCTTGATTATACACTAAGTGCTGAATTGTGAAGAAGTTGGGGTTTTTGATGTTTCCGGATTCTGTGGTGTTTAATAAGCATATGGTGAGGGATGCATTTTACCCCATTGGTCTTGAAAGAGATTCATTGTCCTTAGAGAGGATCTTCTACTGTAGCACATGCATATTGGATTCAATTTGTCACCTAACAGTAATTTGTACTTCTGCAATGTGTAAATACAATGTCAAAAGTCTAGACTGAATTCATACCTTCCACCAGAAAGGATGCACAGTGTAGACACTATTTCAAATGGCAATATAGGATGACTGAACATCATTTCTGACCAGAGTGTGCCTGGGCCAAAGACAACAATCTTAGTTTTGATAATCCCTATCACAGATGGCGATAGGACAATAGAAACTTTTGTGTTTTGTGAACTGAATTGATAGGAAAAATCCCTAATATTTCTATTTTGTCTTTGGCTACATGTGACACAGGTGGAAAACCCACTATCAGCAGCCATTGCTTTTACAGCAGCAGAATGGGGCTTCTCTCAGATTTCTCTTTGGATGTTACAGGGCTCTGTCTCCTTAGCAAAGTCACAGGTAGTCATTTTGGTAACAGCATTATTCTGCTTACTTCTCTGTCTTGAACATTCCAAAACTCTCTGTACTCAGACAGCATGATAATGAAGATCCATTTCCCTTTTGGAAGTGATGGAATTACACCAGCAATGAATTGTACCCATGTTTATATTCTAATGTATACTCTGGCTGTAGTAACACAAGTGTGTATAATTAAAGAGTATTTTGTAATGCATTTTTACAGGTGGACTGAATTAATACCATGCTTTTGAGAATTTGAACTTAACTTGGTATTTTTAACACACTTTTACACAGTGGGATCATACAGATTTCTAGAAAACAAATAAAAAATGGGAAATTTCCTCATCTGGTATTACCTTTACATCCATGCAGGCATATGCAGAGCTGAAATGCTTACATTCACAATATAAGCCTTTGACTCTTGAGTTAAGGAAGTAACTGCAGGAAGCACCATGTTCTGTTTCTCCATACAGATCAGCCACTGCCTGAATACATTATTGACCCAACTTGGACTGGTTTTACCCACCATCCAGCATGAGGCTGAACATGTCCTGCTATTCCTACCTCATCTTAAACTCTATTACAATGCCCAGTTCTTATGTAGTGATACTCCTTTGATGATCTCAAAAGTTCTTTAGAACTGCTTTTAGAAGAAATCAGAACATGAAACAGAAAAAACAGGTTCTTAACTGCTAGAAAGAAAACACTATATATTTTGTATTTTTTACAAGACAATTCAGAAATTACAAAGCTGTTTACTTCAGCTTTTTATTTCAACTGTGTATTTTCTCTAACACACAAATCCTTAAATTTTAAAATAAATATAGAAGAATAGTATGTAGAATAATAGAATTCAAAAATAGATTTGAGCCAGCATTGCATGGCTAAGTTCTTAAAAGGATAATCCCACTAAAGTTACACAAATGGGTTTTATCCTGTTGTTCTGTAATTATATCACCATATTTTTTTTTTTCATGTGTTCTTAATATTACAGAATGAGAGCTTTTGATTTTCTGTTCAAGCAGATGAAGATGTGCAAGTGAGGTAGCACTGTTATTCTGCCTAAATGAAAATATGTGAACATTCATCAAACATAGGGAAACAAACTGTGACTTTGAGTTAAGGAATTCCATCCTACAGGTCTTTAAGAGAAAGGTCTTAAATCTCGCACAGGTTGACATCGTTCACCTGAAGATTATTCATTTGAGTGAAAATTCCACTCAGCCTGTGATGTGCTAAATTTATTTTTAATTGAAGTATATCTGTCCTACACAAATATATGTGAATATTTTTTCAGTGTCTTAACTAAACTCAGACACAATAGTCATCAGGCAAAATCTGGAGTTCAGCATCCTGAAGGAGGATCCCAAATTTCTGATAACTTTTGTTGCTAAGGCTGCAGATCTGCCTTCTGCTCTTTTGTCTCTGTTGCTGGGGGGACAAAATGCTGCTTCTAAATCCTCTGCTGCAGGTGCATTAATCTAATCTAGCATCACTTTGGAGACAAAGAAACTGTTCTAATGGAAGAGAAGAAGAACTAGGTACCATGGTGATGAGGATCTGGTAAGATACTTAAAGAAAGCAAATCACACCTGCTACAATGATAGCAGGTGCACGACATTGGAATATGCAGCACTTCCCTATCAGAAAAGAGTTATTCCAGACAAGGAAGGCGGTATTATCTAAACCAGAACATCAGGGCACTGATGCCTAAGCCATATAAAGCTAGATGAATGGAATCAACAAGAGATAATTGGCATGATGTGAGAAAATTGTGTTGCTAGCTGAATGAGCTCAAGATGCATCCAATAGCTTGTGTCTAAGATGTTTACCAAAGAAGGGGCTGGGAGAGCATTTTAGACAGAGTGATTTGTCTGTCTACCAGATTATGATAATTCTTCCAGCCACTCCTCTGTTCTTTCTAACTGTTAATGAAATATATAATTTTTGTCTCTGAATGGAATTAATAATAAGTATTCCATAGTAAGTGCATCTAAAACCAGACAACTTAACCTACTCTGTCCCTCCATATTGCAAAGCAGCCCTACTCATTAAAGAGACACTAGCATCCAAATGAACATTCAAAGTAATCACTATAAGGATAAACCTTAGCCTTTTGAGCATTAATTATTAAAATTTGCCTATCTCCTTAATTCCATCTTTGTTATTCAAATAGTGTGTTTGGACTATACTTGGAAACATCTGGATAATTAAGGTTACAGATGCTGTATCACCAGTGATTTAATTTTTAGCCCATTTTCCTGAGAAAACAGGGCTTATGAGAAAGCACTGCTGCTCAGTTTATCCCTCTGCTCCTCTGTACAACAGAGATTTTAGGATAATTAGCACTTTCATTTTGAAAGAGAAGCAGAAGATAATTATATTTCTACAGTTATAATGAAAAATAGCAAACAAATAGTGAAGCAAACCCCAAATTTATTACTCCAGAAAAGGACAGGGAAGCAGAATTTTGTTGTCCTGCTTTTTATTTGGCAGCAGTGGTTTGGCCAGTTGCATGTTGTACTGGGGCAATGGGTACATGCATAGCTCCAAGTCAGCCAGTGTTTCTTGGGAAGGAGAAAAAGTGATGGAAGCACAATAGGCTTGATAATGAACGTGGCAGTGGGATGTTCAGGGGAAGGAAGAACACTAAACAACAAGAACTGCAAGTTTCAATAGATTTACTGCATATGAAAAAAACATCTCTTGTCTAAAGTCAAAGAAAGAATGTGAGCAGAGGCAAGCGTGAGTGTAAATTATATAAATTGTATATTATGTGATTATTTGATCTCCTCAGATTATATAAAATAGATTTTTAATTTATATTTGACTGAATATGAGAATCACCCTGTAAGCAAAAAAATTGAATGGTTTTTTGATAACAAAATACTAATTTAATTTCTGAATTTTAACAGAAAAAACAGTAATTTCTCCATTTAATTTATTCCCAAAGTTGAGAAAAGCCATCTGATTAATCAAACACAATGAACAGATAATTATTTGTTTTAAATGTTTTGTACTTTGATTACCTGTTGCATTTTTGCAGTGTCCAAGGATTTCACAATTCTGCTGAAGTGCTGAAGACCAATCTCTTCTAGTTGAAAAGTAGCTAGATAGCAGATAACTATCAAAAGATACACACATTTAAAAGGTATGGAAGGCAGGAAGCAGGAAGTTCTAATAAACCTATACCCTATACTCAACATATTCTGGGATTTAGACTGTTACCTTAATTTTAAAGGGTTTTGATAATGAATTTTTCAACATACTCTGGTTTTAATGTTTTCAGAGACGATAGCTCTTACTCTTCTGTTACAAATGTATAGTCTATTATTCATAACAATATTATAGTTAACAAAAAATTTAAACATAAAATTTAATATTTCTAGTATTTATTTTGCTTTGTTTCTCCAAGTGACCATATTGCCTAAAATATTGTAACCTTTGTTTTTATTCTGAATTGGAATAAAATCAAGTTTTTAAATTGTGAAATTTCAAACCTGAATCTTGGACCCTCTATGGCAAGTACACAGTTCAATGATCTTAGAGGTCTTTTCCAACGTAAATGATTTATGATTCTATTCTATGATACAGGAAGAGGCACAGTCAGTACTGTGAAATTTTAGTAGACCTGTAAAGTTCATGGGCTCCTGTATCAGCTTTCATTTGTCCCCAGCCACTTGGATCAATCAGGCTTCACTTACAGTGCAGTGTTTTAGCTGCCACCAAATCGTAATGATAGAATCAGGAAATTCTGACCAATGTGCTACAGCCAACTCAGTGTATCTTTAGGCTTCAATCTCATGTGCTTTAGTACAGCAACGTATTTAATCAGTCTTAGCAGAATATACATTTATCTCCTACAAGCTTTATTAAATTCAAATCTGCTCACACATAGCAACAGCCTCTATAAGCAGCTTTGATCATTTAAGTGTCAATGCAGCTTGGCAAAGGGAATCACAAGCAGCTTAAAAAAAAATGTAAGCCAATGACCTTAGACTCTCAACTTGTTGATAAAGGAAAATTTTCTGTTCCTACCCTCTGCCTATGATTAATGGAGGCTTTTGAGTGGACCAGTCCTGACAATCCAATTATAGCAACACTCAGCTTAAAGGTATAATTTATGTGCCCCAGACAATGAAAAACATGGCTCTGGAGAAATGGAGACAATGAAGCATTACCATTTAGAATAAACTCAATACACTAATATTTTCATCCTCGACAGTTTAGGCTCCCTTTTGTTTGTTGTTTTAGATTTCTGTGCTTTTCCAGATTGTGACAGAAGTGACCAGAATTGTAATAAAAATTTAGTAGCTTTTAAAACATAAAATATAGATATATTTATATTACATAAGTTTGTATTTCTCAACCACTTTGAATTAACTTGTCTTTAAATATACCCACAAAATTTCAGAACTTAACTGACTTAGAGAACCAGTGACAGGGGTATTTGTGATTCCAACTTATTTAGGGACTTAGTAGATCAACCTCAGCATGTGTGTATTAAATAAATAGCATAAATATTCTTAAAATTAATTTTTCATGTGCTTCTCAAGACCTGAAATCATTTTGGGAGCAGTAACCAACCTAATTAACTGGTTATACTATCAGATATAGTTGTATCAGAACCGATTCTAACCAAGTAACTAATAAAATGAAAATAACTGACCTCACTCCTGGAGACAGATGGAAGTTTACTTATGTCATTGTGATGGTCAGTAATGAAGAAACCCATGTATGGATAGAGACAATTGTCTCTGCATACTGTGAGATGTGCTGTGTTCCTCAGCACACAGAGCTTTGCTACACATTTTTGTATCTGAATGGCAGAGGTACCGGGTTGCATAGAAGAGAATAAAGGGGAATCACTGGAAAATATTTTTTGAAGGGATGGTTAAACTTCCAAGATGCCTCTTCCAGTCACTGATGCTATTTTCGAACTGCATCTTACCTTTCTTAGGTAAAATTCCAGTTAACACCTGTAAGATTATAGACTAAATAAAAATTTCAGGTTTTGGACTTCACACTCATTAGGATGTTGGAAAAGGTCCTGAACTTCACACTGCACTAGGTACAATGACAATGCTTCCAATGTAATATAATACCAAGACCTACATTAGTAAAATTATACTTTTTTAAATTTTGTGGTAAACACATTTGGTATTGTAAAAACAACTTACCTATATAAAGATTACGCTCAGAAATTGGGCAGTATCTCCCATCCTGAACATAAAAGGCATTGACAACCACATCCAATATGGATTTATATTCTGTGCATCCTGCTAGTGTATCCAATACAAATTTTTCTTCTGTTACATTAAGAGTCTATAGAGATACAAATTTAAAAATTATTAATGTACTCTGGAAAGAAAATAGCTGTGTACAAAAAGTACAATCATTTTGAAGTAACTGGAAAACATGAACAATGAACGGCAGTGCCTTTGGTAGGGCTGCTGCCCTTAAAATGCTATCAAATAGGGGCAGTCCTAGCAAACTAATGGCCCTTGTTAAGTAAAATGTAGGTTTCTCCAATGTTAAGTGTTCATTTTACCTGCTGACATAAGCATTGAGTTAAAAGACCTTCATGTGTGAATGTCAGTAGTTGATGCAAAGAAAATCTGAGGTCCCTGAGCTATCAGCAGTGATTAACTTAGTCAATAGTATGAGAAAGTTTCAGTAAGATTTTGTTTTCCCTCAGGAAACCTCTTCTTTGTGGGTGGAATCTGCTACATAGGGAGACTAAACTGAGGGGAGAAGCTGGACAGAGACTATGGAAAAGACTCTTAACTGGTACTGAAACCCAGCTTTGGAGAACATGACTAGTTTAAGCTAAACCAGTGTCAGGATTCTTTTTAATGCAGACTCTTTCTTATCCAGCTAATGCTCCTGGTCACTTGTAATGTTCATGCAGCATCCCAAGAGAACAGGACAGTAAGATGCTCACTGCCTTCTGGATCCTACCCCATAATCCCTTTAAAAAGTCTGAATACTCCTCAACTTTACAGAGTTTCAATCACAATAAATAACCTATGCAATATCTGCTACTATATGAGAAAAATTTCCTGTATGAACCACCTCTAAACGCTGCAGTAAAATCTGAGGCCCAGAAGAGTTTGTTACTACATGAATTGAAAATGGCCAGCTGAGCTATGACAAAATGACAAACAATAATTATTGTTTGATTTAAGGAGGTTAGACAAGAAGCCAAGAAAAAAAGGCTAAGTTCTGAAAACGTGTAGTCCACATTTGATGTATGATCTCTGCTAGAGCTCTGAGGTGTGGGAACAACTGAACTGCAATAATACATCAGATAAGACATTCACCTTGCCTGGTAGGCTGTCTGCTACCCTCTTGATTGCTTTATTTCCCTAATGTGATTAATTTCCAGTTTATGGGTATTGTTAGAGGTTGCTAGATGGAACTCTATGAGTTTTCTGATGAGTGATACTATGCAGGGCTTAGAGATCAAGCAAATATAAGGCAAACTTTAAAATTACCATTCTAATATTTAAATGTAAACAATTATGCAGAAGAATTCAAAGTGTATTTTCTCAAGTTGTCATTCAGAGCAAGCATACATTTTTTTCACTACTCCTGCTCAAAACCCAGATTTCCTTTTAATTTTTGCATCATCACCAGGAAAGATGAGGAAAGAGACTGAAAAAAACTTAAAATATGGAAAAAAATTTAAAAATATGGGAAGTATGGACTCTATCTTGCTAAGCATTGAGGATTCTTGTTCATTCCAAATACACCTTTTATGGATGAAGATTTATGTCAGTTCTTTCATGAAACTAACAAAGAAAACCCATAAATCTAAGCTCCCACTAAATTATTATATATATATATATATATATATACACATACATACACGTACATACATACATATATTTATATATATATAATATTTGATATGAGCTCTCTGAGAATTTACTACAAAAGGCAAAAGCAGACCTAAATAACTGAATGGCAAAGTCAGAGAGGACGTAGTTCCAGGGAGAGCAGGATTGTGACATTTTGAATCTAAAACAATTGCTCCCCTTGAGCAAATGGTGTTATTTATGAAGAAACTGCAGAAAATAGTAGCTCTGTTAATAAACAAGTCCATCGTAAAACTGGTCAAGCCTGTTGGAAACAGGGCCAACAGAAACTCTCTCAACTACCTCTGCTAGAAAGCTAAAATTTCAGTTGTTTTGAGGATCTTTTTTAGATTAGAAATTTTGCATTCATGTTCTGTGTAATTTGATATAAAGTGCTATGGCAGCCCTGTGCTTTTCAAATGTACTTTGGAGAGGTGGCCAAAAGTAGACAAACAGGTAACAACAGGACACCACTTGTGCCCAAATCATCTATACAGTGGAGACTACAGCATAAAAAATGCAATTACCTGTCTACATTTACTCTACTTTTACTGCTCTGAGTTAACAACTCAGTCAGAAGTGTTAGGACGAACACAGAAGATCTTGCTCTTGCTTATACCTTGAGCAAGAATCTATATAATAACTACATGGCCTTGGGACAAGCAACAAACAGGGTGACAGGAGGAGCAGCCTGGGGACAGCTGTGCCCCACAACATCAGTACTGACTGGCAGTTCTGGGGACCATGGGACAAAACTTCTTGTCATGAAACATAATCAGTCGAATCTGCTTTCAGCCACAGAAGGTACTAAATGTTCTGTTTCTGCATGTAAAAATCGAGAATAGTTGAGCAGCCTGCAGCTGTGTCACCTAAGGAAGTGATCTCATCACTACTCAATCAACTAAACAAGACTGGGCAGGAGGTGTACTTGAATAGGGAATCCCAAAGATGAGGCAGTTGTTGGTTAAGCCCTGCAGATATTCTAGTGAATCAAAACCCAAGCCAGTGCTTTAAACTAGTTAGGATACTCTCTCAATAGAAAGTGCATTGTATCCTCTACAAATTTCACCTGGGATATTTAGAGTTTATCTGTGTATCTGAAATACTAATGGCTTTGGGAAAGTAATGTGTTGGGGAGGTGTAATTTCTAACACTAATTCTTAAATGCATCTTTCTGTAGAGCTTTGGGCTGTGTTTTGTCAGTGGGATGTATTTCAGAGAGGGTCAAGTGATCCTGAAATGGTATGACAGATTGTATGTTTATAGTAGCTTTTGTATGAGGTTTTCAAAACACTTTACTAGCTTAAATTGTATTTAATGAGATTGCTTTTGGCTAATATAATTTTGTACATGCAGGAACTATGGCATGGAGCAGGTAAGAGATCTGCCCCAGGCATCACACTAAATCATTGGTGCCAACAAGAATTAATAAATGCTGATTTGTGAGCATTTATTCTGTCCATCAGAGCAACTTTTTACCTTTTTAAATATACTTTAATCACGTATTTCATAAAACAACTAGCAGTTAGCAATGATGTGTGAGCCCTTCAACATAAGGAAGGCCAGATAATTTACAGTGAAAGTAACACATGCAGTGATCATCTTCTGTTCATTGAATATTAAAAATATCAGAAGACAAAACAGATCTTGAACAGATACAAATGTCTGACAGTATCCTCTCTATAGCATCCAAGTCCAGCTTTTTCTGTTTACTAAGTGTTTAAGTTGTAAAAAAAAACCCGATTCTGTCTGAATGTATCCTGAATGGTCCTGGTGAAAAATGTGATTCTTGTCTAATTATGTGCTGATTGGCGTTACCTCCCCCTTTTGGGAAAACCCAATACCTGTAGCCTGCTTCCATGGACATATTTTTCCTGCTCTCTGACACACAGCTGTAGCTGGGAATCAGTCAAGTTTCCTGAAGGAGAGGAGAGTCTCGGTAAGAAGAGCTTTGAACACAACTTCCAGCAGGGGTTAGTAAAAGAAATAGCATGAATTAAATGGAGAAATATCTACAAAAGGGAAGCTTTTTCACCCCAGCTATATCATAATAAGGCTGATTACAGTGGGACCTGTTTGAAGGGGCCAGAGAAATCAGAAAAGGAGAGAAAGGAAAGCTCTTCTCTCTGGAGAGAAAAAAGGAAAGAAATACCAGCCATGCTCTGTTTGAGACTTCTCAAGCAGAAGACATAATTTAGGTGAAACAAACGTTTTAGAAAGAAGATAATATTTGATGAGAAGATAAAATAGCTTTCACCTCCTGAGATAACTGTGCAATAGTAAGTAGTGAACTTGTCTTCTTCTAAGAAGAACGTGCACATTTTGCAGATACAGTCTGATTAGTTTAGAGCGCTTCAGTTATCAGTGCTAGTCCTCTCCAAGGGTCTAATCAAAATGCCGTGAAAATGAAAGAAAATATTCCTACTGACGTCACAGAACCCAGTCTTCTTTCAGAAGTCAGTGGGGAAAAACCCCTGGGATCTTTGGATATAAGTAGGAAAATATCCTGCTTCTTCTATTCACAATCTATGTTGCAGTCACAACCTAATATTTTTCATTTTCAGCAGACAGTGCTGACCAATGCATCTACTAAGAGGTACCCTGAACATTATTTTCCCTTGTACTTAATATTAAGTCCCAGAACACTGCAGAAAACTCAGATTCCATCATTTCCTTGGAAAGATCCTAATTTGCATTTATGTCAGTAACTAAAAATACAAATTAAAATTATATAATTTACTACAATTTTTTTTCACCAAATCTATCATTTTTACATTACATTACATTGTCTTCATATTTAAAGCTATGACTTCTGAGGATTTTACTCCCAATTGAATAAAATCAGTTGAGTGGGCATGTGTGAGACACAGCTAAACCAGCACAAATGAGAACTATGAAGAGTTGTGCCAAATCACACCATGTTCTTGTGAAATGGGAAGCTCATAAACAGCCTTATCTTGCTATCAGCATGACAGGGATAAAGGAGCAGAACAGTGATTTCGGGGTGGCAGTTCTGGTTTTACAGAAATAAGCTTTTCTGTAGCTGGGATGTATGTAGGAAGATCAATATGATGGGTCTGATCCTGCAACTCTGATTGAAGCAGATAATTCCACTGAAAATAAAGTGAGTTATTCGCATAGAGGAAGTTTGCAAATATTGCATGGTAAATCCTGTGTTAAATCTATCTCTTGTTATCATAGCCAAAGCTTGATTCTAACAGTCACAAGGAAGAACAATACCTGGGATGCTTCAGTTAGGTACAAAATCAAATCTTTTTTCAAAATGAACAGATGCAGTCCATTTCTATAAAAGGTCTGATGAAATGATATCATGTACAATATGCACTGGATGAAAAATCACCTTTGGATATGGATCATTTTTGATAGATTAAGTAAGGAATGCTTAAAAAGAAGGGGGTTTAGTACACAAGAATGAAAATATTATCTGGACATCATCAGTATGATAAAAGGAGTATTAAAAAGCATTTAGGAAGCTAAACAAGGAGAAGTAATCTGGCCATTCAAATGAAGAACAACTGGAACAGATGTAAATTTGAATGTGTATATAATAATTTAAAGATCAGAGACAGACTTAAGAATTATTTTAATTTAATGTGTTATTCAGGTTAATTCATATTGAATTCTGTTTTAATAGCAACAAGGTCACAATATTGAAGCAAAAACATTTAACTGGACTTATTTGTTTTTAGGAGGTTTGAGTGAATAATTTGATTCTTTATAATTGAAGGTGAGGTTTTGTTTGTTGTAATTAGGAATCATCCATCATATTGCTAATGAATCTGTGGTTTTATTAAATATATTTGCAGTGAAAAACAAGTCCAATTATATGTCATAAACATTGTAAATTACAGTACAATAAACATGAAAACTGTAAATAACTAAATTACAACTCAAAGTTCCTGGAAGAACATAAAGTCTGATCACTCACTGAGAACAATAAACAGAAATTCCTTTTATGATGTAAAGTTTACATGTAGCAGAAATATATGCAGTTTAACACCTCTAGACTGATTTTCATCGTGACATTCTAATTAGAGGAAACTGTGTTATTCATCTCCCATTATTCAATAATTAAAAATCCTTATGTATTTTATCTCTTTTTCCCTAAAACAAGAGGCTAATAATCAGTGAGTTTTTCTCACTTTACTTTTATATAAAAGGCTGAACTAGGAGTTAGAAGATAGGAGCTGAAATTTGAATGTGTCTTTCCTGTTTCCTGCATGGCCTTGTAGACATCATGTTCTCTCTTGACACCTTGGTTTTAAACACTGACAGCTACCTGGCACTCAGCAATTTCTTTATACATTTGCATCACACCAAAAAAACATTCTATCTTTATATGTACAGCGGTTCAGACAGACCTAAACTACTGTCCCAGTAATAGTTTACCTTTCTTTAATCTCCCTTTCCTTTTATTTGGCACTAATTTTCTGATTTCCTATTTGTATATTAAAACACTGAGTGGCTGCAAAGTGCAACGTGTGAAAAATGTATCCCAGTGGTTATTTGATATGGTATCTGCTTGATCTACCTCAAACACAAAAATTCAGGGGAAGAAGGGTGCTTTTTCAGAGCAGCACACAGGGATTAGGTGCACAGCCGTCGCTGCTGTAAATAGGCTGTGTAAAGCTAAATCCCACACGCAGCTAGGGAAAAAACTTACCTCTGGAGAGCAGAATCTAATGCCATAATTTCCTACAAATAAACTACTTTTCTCATGTACACTAAGGTATGTATGGGGTAATGATTCTGACTGTGGGCAGCCCCTCTGGAATATACTTGGAAGCAGGCTGTACAGCCAAATGTTTTCCAAACGGATTTCTGTCTCAAAGCTTGAAACAAGATTTCCTACACTGAGAGAATATGCTCAGATGGAACACTAATATTTGAATAAAATTATAAAGATGCATTAAGAAGTTAAAATAATAATAATTAAGATGTTGATTCTGCTTCTGCTGAAGTTAATGGATAACCTCACATGTTATTTGAGAGGAACAAGTTGAGAGCAGCTCACATGGCCTCATACATATAACAGATTTTTGACAGGAAGTTGTCAATTTTTCAGGTTTTTACCTAACTATTTGGAAGTGTTTAATAGTTTCAAACCAAATGCAGGGAAACAGCTGGGGATGTATTTTCAAAGTGGCACACAGGGGTCAGCAGTGCCTTACAAATTCTGGCTTTTTGGTTTTCTTATGAATATCCACACGTATTTTGCCAAGTGAAAAATAGACATTTCATGTGTTTTGTGTAAATTGAAACTGTAGCAGTGAAGATCCCTGAAGATTCTGTGTGCCCCTACCAGAGCTTTCACTACAGTACAGGGTGAGCCTGGGACAAGCCATACTGGGTCAGTCTGGGAGCTGAAACTGATAGAAGAGAGCCTGTCTCACCTATCTTCTCTGTGGCATCTGTCTCTTGTGGGCTTCAGTAAGAAGAGAGAGATTTCTCATCTGATTTAGGTACAGTAGAGATTGGAACTGAATGTGCAAGAACTCTGAGGTGAGCAGAACAATACCAAAGAGGTGAGCAGGACTTGCTACACAGGGATAGACAATAGCACTGGAATCAACCACTTGAAGAGATGGAAATGGGACAGGTTAAATAAAGAGACCTGGGCAAGTAAACTTGAGGGCAAGAGAAAGGACAGGGATAGAAAAATGATGGAGCATAAAACAGAATTCATTTTACCCTTCTCTGCCACCCACTCAGTATTTGGCTATCAGAGTATTCCAAACCTCTACAGTACAGCCATTGTGCACTGTCAAAATATAAAAATTTCTCCACTGTCTTTATGAAAGACCAAAATATACTATTTCATAATCATGTTTTGACTTTCATTTTGATTATTCATGTAACCTTATGTGCATGTAGAAATTAAAAATAAAATCTTGCTGAAGATTGACTATGTTCTGAACTGTTGTTACCTTTGTAGCAGCAGAGTGAAAGCAAAAGAAACCTGCTGCGTTTTGATCAGAATATTCAACAATGACTGAATGTATAGTTAGTAAAAGATACAATATGGAAAGCTATTAATGCCTTCTTACTATCATTTGCAAAGCAAGTGTATTTTCAACCTGATGGCTTCAACCCGATTCATTTCTTTTTTTCATACATTCATATTGTAAACTCCTTCATTTTAAAATATAATTGATTGCCCACTTTCACTTCTTTTCCTGTGCCTCAATTCACCAGCTATTTTTACTGCTTTAATTTGCAAGGATTCCCACATGAATGCTCTCATGCTGCTGGTAAATTGTTGACAGGGATATCTGGATCAAGACAGATTGTGCCTTCCAGACTCCCTCCTGCAGCACTGCATCCAACTTCCTTTCATAACATATTCCCATTTATCATGTACACAAATAAGAACCCTAAACTTCAGTCTAGGATGCTGACCTCTCTCTCTGACATTTCCTTCTTGTTGTTGTCAGTTTAATTTCAACAGTGCAAAGCCAAAGCTTCAGTGTTCACGTGCTACTTCTTTCCTCAGTTATTGGTTCTATTGCCACCCTGCCTGTCAGACAAGCCCATAACTCCAGAGGTCACCTTTCATGCAGATTACTCCCCAGGATATCATCACCAGTTTATGTGCACATCTTCACTCTTTTTGAACAGTACATTTAAAATAGTATTTTCCTATCACTTCCTAGCTAAAAATCTAAGGTAGTCACAGAATCTTCTATTTTACTGAGATAAGTGTCTCTTTCGTGGGTTTAACCAACCCTATCTTAGTAAACCAACCATCTGGAATGCTACAGTTAAGTTCATCCTGCTAGTCCATTGATTTGACCCACTTACTCCACCTACCATCTCACAGTTGATTCTAGCACATAAAACTAAAGCTGCCTGTCAAGATGCTTCACAACTCAGTTCCATTCTGCATTTCATTTCTTACTCTTTACTGATGTCTTCCTCATTTCTGATCAACCAAGGATACCCATCTCTTCACTTCCTTTATTAGATTTCCAAAGAAACAATTTTGTTTAATTTCAATCAGTTCCTACATATACTTCTATTGCACTTAAAAGATACTTTATTCTGACAGAGATTTTGCTCTGCAAAATGTCCTTGGCTCCTGGCAGTTCAGGTGACAATGTGTGGCTGTCAGAGATACTTATTTTGAGGATCTGGCATTTGACATGACTGGCATCATAGTGCCTGTGTGTATTTTTTTATTTTGAGGGAAATAATCTAGCCCAAAATTGTTGGTTTCAGCAGGAGCATCCCCAGACAGGTGAACAATAGGCTAAGGAGGATATTTTATGCAGGCCATCAACAAGTTATCAAAGAACTAAACAAGACACCTCAGATATCAAATTAGAAGACATAAAGACTCTAAGGCATTCAAATACAATGAAGATATACCTTATGAACAAAACATACAGTATTTACATCTGAATGCACTGTAAGGGGATGGAAAACTATTAAAAGAAAAGAAGACTTGTAGAGAAGTGTCATATACTGCACACCTAAGTCAGCAAATAATATATAGAGCTGTGTCTTAAAATAACTTCGATTTGGTCTCTTGGAATCTGACTCTCCAGATGTTTTTCTGGTCAGTAAACAACATGAGGTTTACCATTTTTCATGCTGCTGGCATGAGACAAACAGGTATGAATCTAGTCTGTGATTTAGAGCCAGGGTGTTAATCAGGAACCAGGGTGTTAATCAGGATACAAAGTGAAGGAAGTTTCTACACAGGTTAGTTAATATCAGCTAATTGGTAAGTTACCAAACCTGGAAATCACGTGTACAAAAATGCTACAACATTTTTAGGATCATATGCCTCTTAGGAAACAGAAAAGAAGCAGGTGAATTTTTAATGATGAATTTTAATCACCCATTTAGTACTGAAACAAAGCTGAATTTTATGAAAGTACAAGTCTTGCTTTTTACTTTCTTTGATAAGTCCTATGTAGTGGGTGACCTGAAACTAGCCCAGAGAAAGATTTTGGCCATACCTTTGGCCTCAGCTATCCTCCCTGTCCTTCCCCTTCTGAAAAGGATTATCATGAAACTTTAGATTAATATTTCTTTAATAGAGCTACTGCTTCTTTTGTCTTTGTATCACCTTTCCTGGGCTGAGGAGAACAATGATCTGAAGACTCCTTTATATAAGTATTTATTTTGGCAGCAGTGGTAACTGAACTTACCTGCTTTCTGCCCAGTGAAAAATGATTATTTTGAAACTGGATCAGTTCCCTGATGTAATTCAGGATATGAATACACAAAGGGCTATGCCAGTACTACAAGGCAGGAGGGCAGGGCCGGAAAAAATGGGCCTCAGTGGCAAATGTTTGAGAAAGCAAGCACCCAAGGAATGGGTATGAAGACACTGCTCAGCCCCTGGATATCTTATCACACCTCCATGCTTTTATATTATTTTAGTCCTTTGTATTTATGCAAAATCAATGCAAAAGACTATTTGACTGCAATAGCAGTGATTTATACTTTACTGTCAGGAGGGCAAATGAGCACTGGCAGTGTGGAATCAGGGCTCCAGCAATGCCATTTGATAACACATGGCACACACAGACAATAGCAGAATAAACAATGTTACTGTCTTCCCATAGTGATTTGCTAAAGCTGATTCAATCCAATAGCTGCTTCAGCACAAGTCAGGGCGACATTGAGGACAAAGAGATAGGAAGAGGTGACAGACTACGGTCAGGAAAGGATGGGAACTGCTTCAGCCAGGACAGATACAAACTGGAAAATCATGGTCTGGTTACCTGCAGTATGAAATTAGAATCTGCTGGCTGATTTATTGTCACTGTCCTTCTATCCCACTGTTCTGGTGGTCACTTATGTCCTCAAAGAAAAAATACCTGATCCTGTGACTCAGCTTCTGAACTGCATTTGTACATAAAAATGGGTGGTGCAGTCAGAAACTTCTACTTGGAAGGAAGAAAGGAATAAGAATCTACAAAACAGCTTGGTCAGAAGTGGAACAGAAGTTTTCCCTATCACTATCTTCACTATCTCATCAATATTAGAAGGTTGCTGCCTTTTTATTTTTTTTCTTCTTGTTGCTATCCAAGCAGTTTTTCAACTCTTCTGATCTTTACTGCCTTGTTTTCTGGTGATAACCATAAGAAATTTGGACTTTACTCATGAACAAAAAATGTCACTGTAAGGGAAATCAATGGAAGTTACAACAACATGTTAGAAAACAGAACATGATAGAAAACAGATAAAATCACACAGCAACAAAGTAAAGTGTGTAAGATCAACCAAAATGAAATATACCTGCAACATCATAGCTGATTCATTCAAGAAATCCTCCACATTCTGATTTTCAGGATTAAACTTGTTAAGCTGTTGCACTATTAGTGCAATAAGTTCTCTATGGCTGACCATCTTCTTCATGGAGAATCCTATAAATACAAAAAAATCACGACTTTTTCATGCCTCCTGCAGTTGTGGCATAATGCATGGTGGTAGGCTCATACAGAAGTTACACTGCAGTAATGTAGAAGAGAACATTTAGGTCAAGCTTTCAAAATCACAGTTACTCACAAGAGCTGACAGAAGAAATGAAAATACAGTACAAACATCAAGAAAATAGAAGACATAATTAAATATTGTACATATCTCAAAATATCTTAAGGATAAATGGTTACAGCACCAGGTTATTTGACAAAATATAATTAAAGATAATATAGAGAAAAGTATGGATTTTTGCCTGTGTCCTATTTAATACACTGCTCTTCCCAGTGAGATGCATCAGAAAGCAAAATTTTGGTCTTAAATCTAATCACATGTTGCTCTCAACAGCCTGGTTTTCAAAAGCAACAAGAGAACAGGAACAGAGAGGAATTATAAGGAAGCAATGACTGTTGGTCAGCAGGGCCATGATCACAGCACTTGCAGTGGTCTGGGCCACTGCCAAGGTTTCTGAAGGCACAGCAGTTGAGTATTTATATTTGATGCCTTGCTTGGGAAATGACTGGATTTTGTCTGTCTCAAACAAAATCTTACCCATATGTCTGAGAATGTGTAGGATTATAATGCGTTTGTCCCTACATACACATGTTGTTGTGTATGAAAGACCAATGACAGCAATTATCAGGACTGAAAGACATTAATCTGGTTTAGCAATGGGAAAAAAATGAGCAGAAAAATAATTTTCCACGGTGAAAACAGAAATGTATTTTTGCATATAGTTCTTGTATTTTATATATCATCGTATTTTGTTGTCAGAAAAGAATGCCTGATCTAGATGATTCATTTCCACTGTGGTAAACATAATTAATTTCTTCCTTTTAAATATTATGATAACATTTCCAGACACAGTGGCATTGTACTCTGCTTTTCTCACCATCTTACCCAATAATTGCCTAAATAGCACTTTTCATTACTAAAGCCCTGAAAAAAAGAGTTTGTCTGTGATTATATTCAATATAGGCATTTAGGTGCTTGTTATGATCAAGACAAAATGTCCAAATTAAAAAAAAAAAAAGTCCAGCAAAACAGGGTTGGATCATGACAAGGGATGGCAAATGCAGAAAGAGGCATCACTGTGCAAGGGAATCACTGTTACTCCACTCCTCTGAGAATCATTTGTTTCTCAGATAAGAACCTGCCAAGGTTCTTACACTCACAAGGGATTTTGGATAAGCGAGAGAGAAATATCTCTGTACTTCAGACTGAATCATAATTCAGGCTCCAACAGCTTTACCAGTAACAAATGGGTTTTTTTCCTGGCATACCAGTAAGAAATTTGAGCTCTCATGCTCTGATATCCACCCCTCCCCCCAAATAACAATCATTAAACCCAAAAACTGGAATATGAAAACTAAGATATGTAGTAATGGCTTCAGATCTCTGAACATACAGGGGTTCTTAATAGAAAGAGCCCCACTTCTAATTAAAGAAGATGATATTATTATTGTCAATGTTTTAAAACATACACATCAGGAATAAAATGCTTTTGGCATGATATGCACCATTATTTCCACACAGTTGATTAGAAAATTACTCAAATTATTATGTATAAAAATGATATAAATTTATACTGTGTATAAAAAGGCAGAATTCTTCTTCCATTATCAGCTGTAGCTTTCAGTTAAAGGAGGTGAGAACCTGACTTAACCTTATTTCATGGTGGAGTTTGAAAGCAATTACATAGGATAAGAGTGGCCACAATTGTAGGAATTGGTTTCAATGACCTGAAAGGTTCTTTCAGGTTTTACATCTGGTCCTACATTCCTGGCCTAGAAAGACTGTGATTGCATTTCCTCTAATGAAAGCTGTCCTTCTTAAAAAGAGCTGAATTAAGCCTCCCTACAAAATTCAGACAGATCAGATAGAAAATGTTCACTTTGAGGATCTTCATTTTCATGTATTTCAATGTTTTGCATACCTACTGCAAGTGTTTTCCTTAATATGACACAGTATTTTTTATATCTTATCTTGTAGAAATTTACAATTAAATACTTACTGTACATAACCGCCTGCAAATAAGTTCCATTAAGAGGTGGGTTAGCTAACAGACACCAAGGGTGGCTACTTGCCCAAAATTTCAGAGAGCAAAGCCCAGCAACCCTGTCCACAGTGTAACACAAGCCCCCTTGATGTTTTTGTTGTACTTATTAACACCTAATAAATATGAACACTGAAAGCTTTAGATTAGATGTTAGGGAGAAATTCTTCCCTGTGAGGGTGGTGTGACACTGGCACAGAGAAGCTGTGGCTGCCCCATCCCCGGCAGTGCTCAAGGCCAGGTTGGATGGGGCTTGGAGCACCCTGGGATAGTGGAAGGCGTCCCTGTCCAGAGCAGGGGCGCTGGAAATAGATGAATTTTAAGATTCCTTCCAACCCAAACCATTCTGTGGTTCTATGGTTGCATGAAAATAAAGGAACGAAGGAGTCACGAGCCTCCCAGGGCACCCGCCACTTTCACGCCATCAGGAATTGCACCCCGCTTTCTTTCCGCAGGTGTCACGTACGGCCACATCTGCCTTGCACCGCTGCTCCCGGTCCCGTCCCCGGCTGTCCCTGCCGCTCCTGTTCCCGTCCCTGGCTGTTCCCGGTGCTCCGCATCCCGTTCCCAGCCGTGTTCCGGCCGCGTGCCGTCCGTGTCCCGGCGCGGTCCCTCCGCCCGCAGAGACCCCGCGCGCGCCGTTGCCAGGAAGCGCGAGGGCTGCTGGGAGCTGTAGTCCTGCTCCGAGCCCGCCCCAGTGTTGAGAAACGGCGCGACCGGGAACCCGGAACTACACGGGCGCGAAAACAAGATGGCGGCAGTTGTTTGCTGCCGTTGCCAAGGAGCTAGTTCCTCGCCCCTCCCCCGGTGTTTCCGCTCACGAGCAGCCAGCGGTCGGTGACCCGCCGGTTGTCGGGACACAGGCAGCTCTGGCGGGCGCAGGTAGAGTCTGCGATCCTAGAGCGGATACGCGCAGCCAGGCCCGCGAAAAACTACAACTCCCGGCAACCACTGCAACAAGGCGTTCGCCGGGGCGCGGCCTGCGTGGCACGCAGTCTCCCCGCCCCCTCGCGTGTTACGCAAATGAGCAACCGGGTGGGCGGGGCGACCGCGCGGGCCCGCCCCGGGCCACCACCCGATTGGGTGGGGAGGGGAGGGCGCGGGGGCGGTGTCGCGCATGCGCCGTGGGCTGGCGCTGCTGCCGGCCGCGCAATGTTTTGGGGGCGGTCGGGGCGGCGCGGAGCGCGCGGAGCCGCCGGACGATCTCTGCGCTGACGGGAGCGCCCGGCGGCCGCTCCGCGGGAGGAGGCGGCGGAGCAGGAGGAGAACACAACCCGGCGGAGTCTCCCAGAGAGGGGCACGGGTCGCCTCGGTCCTGTGAGCGGCGCGGGCGGGGAGCCGGCACCCCCCGTGGCAGCAGCGGCGGCGGCAGCGGGGTGTCAGCGGCCGCGGTGATGATGAACAGGTTCAGAAAGTGGCTGTACAAACCCAAGGCAAGTTGCGAGCAGCCGCCGCTGCCCGGTGCCGCTGCCCGGGGTCACCGTCACCGCGCGGGTGGAAGTCGGGACGTGGTTCCCGGCGGATCCCGGCGCGCAGCCGCGGGTCGCTCCGCGGCCGGAGGCGCCGTGTGGGGCGAGCGGAGCCCGCGGGCGTTCTCGCGGGTCCCAGCCGGCGCGGCCGGAGCGCGGGCGCGGGAGCGGCTCCGGCAGAGCGCGGCGCCCGCTGCGGCGGGCGATGACAAAGCAGGGCGGGAGCCGCGCGGCTACTCCGACCCGGGGGAGCGCGGCCCGGGCCGGGCTCGGGGCTGTGCCCGGCACCGCGGAGCCCGCGGAGGGGCTGCGGAGCTGGCGGCTGTGCCCAGCCGTGCCCGGGCAGCGCTCCCGCTTGCGCTGCGGGCTGCGCGGAGCCCGGACCCAGGGAGACGTTCGGGCGCTCCTGTTGTGCTGTTAACGCGGTGTGTGTACACCTGGAAACTTCATAAGTTAGGAGATTTATTGGAAGGGACTCTGTGGGTGTGCGTTTTGAGCCCTTCTCGCTTTGAAATTCTTGGAATGAATCCAACAATCGCAGTTTGCTTTGCAATGAAATTATCTTCTGGCACGAGTTAAGTAACAACTGTCTGGAGAGTGATCTTGTCTGGCATGTGATGTTCGGATCGTAAATCAAGGACATTACTGGTTTTGAACGTCTGTAGCAGCTTTTTCTTGTCCAGGCATCACAGGAGTCGGTATAGTTATTCACTTTCTGAAGTATTTGATTTAATTTTGGTTCCTCTTGGTCACTGTCAGTCGTTTTTTCCTATGCTTTCCTATCAGTAATAGTGTTGAGTCTCAGTTTGTAAACCTTCTGTGTACTCAGTTCTTTTGGCTGAATTATGGCCAGCGTGTTGTATTAAAAAATAAAAAAAAAAGGCCGAGGTGATGCTGCAAAATAAAAGTTCATATTGTCTTGGCTTTATGGATTTTACATGTAGTCATAACTCTTGAGTACTGCTGAAGAACACATACTTATCAGATACTGCTGCTGATATTTGCAAAGGGTGATAATGTAGAGAATTAGTAACCAAAAATAGAGTAACAAGTTATAGGTAACTTTAACTGAATTTTATTATTTTTATGTTTTATCGAAGGGAAGACCAAAGGGAGGAATAGTTTATGAACAAAAAGAAACACTGTTAATCTTAAAAGAAGAAATGTGAATATTTCTTTTGTCACTGTTTTTTTAAACAAAACTAATTAGACTTCACACTGTTTTTCTTTCTAAAAGAGATTTTGTCTTTTTGTGATGAAACTTGCTTTTTAATATTCTGTGTCTTTGTTGTAAGGTGTGTGTTTGGCATTCAGGGTCTGTAGCAAACAATGTTAAGTAAATTTTAAGTAAAAGTTCTGTGGGACTTCTCTGGGGTGAAGTAACTTTTCAAGCCTGTTGCATGACACTGGAACATAAATCATAAAATGGAACATAAATTCATAAATCAGGATCACCTATTGCTGTTGATTTGAAACCAGCTCCACTGCTTTTTTTGTACATTTAAACCTTCTTTGCCCACAGTTTTTCTTAGTTTCAGTAGCTTGCAACAACGTTTTTGTTCTGCTATTTAGAATGGGTTGATGGCAAATTGTAAGAGCTTCAGAAAAAGGCGTTTTTCCTGGTGTGCCTGTTGAGTGGGTGTGGATTAAATACTCAGAAGTTTGAATAGCACTTCTTTTATAGAAGGTGAGACAGAGGATCTCGCATACAGAGACTGTACCTTTCCTGGTTGTTTTGCTTGCTTTTCTATTTAAAGGAATTTGCAAGGATTGCTTCCCATAAGGTCAGTGGGTTCCAGGGTCTGTTTTGAATATAATGCATTTTGAAGAGGAGTTCCCTGAATATTTATTCTGGTGGGGGCTCTCAGGACTTACATTATTTATAACCCTCTGTTAGTTACTGTGGGTGCCAGGTGCGTTTTATCAGGTTTTGCTATTCCCAGTGATGGGAATGCTTCTTCTGAAGCATTTCAGGTCTTACTGCCATGTAATAGGACTTGTGCATGGCAGCAGATTTTGATACCACTGGATGTTTGGCCCAGAGATTTGATGGCCATTCAGAGGCCTTTTCGAAGGCAAGGGGTGGGATGACATCAGAGTGCAGAACATTCATAATACAGCCTGCTCAGAGACCTAAATATGTGGTTTAGCTTAATCCTAGGGGAACTGTTTTGTAATTCATCCCTGAAAAAACAGAGCCCCAAAATATGTAAAATAATTCAGCTCTTTTTAAATGATGGAGACATGGAAATGGACTAGAACAGAGTTCATAACAATGTGGATTCACAAAACTCTCAGGGTAATCATCATTTACTGCAAGATGCACGACCGGCATCAAGGCAAGGATATTTACTTGGTAACTGCTGCATGTGTTTGAACATACCAAGAATGGGAGAGAAAATGTGGGTGTAGGAAGTGGAAAGTCTTGACTAATGTTGCGAGCGTGTCACGAGAACAGCATGACTTCCCTAGATCCTTGTTCAGTCAGTGCTCTTCCTGCCCAGCTCTGCTCCTCAGGTATGCTGATATGCCAGATTTTAATAAACCAGATCAAATGCCAGTGGTAGCGGTAACCAGAGAAAGAAATAAATAGCAGTGACATGATCTGTAGTGCTGCTAGGAGGCAGACTTTTAACTGATGTATTGGAGACAGAGCAGAGACAAGATTTTGTTTCCAGCCTCCTGTGCCACATTGATTGTTGTTTAATTTTTAAAATGTTGTCTGTAATAGGTGTTTTGTTTTTAGGGGGGGACTGTGGATTCAATGCGTTTTTAAGTGTTTGGAGGGAGGATGGTGTTTGCTCCTGACCACTTTTGTAGAGGGGTGATTTGAAGCAGTAGTTCTGAATTGCAGCACATCGATGGAACAATAGTTCCTGTCTTTGACCTCCTCAGGACACTGTAGGCTTCCCAGGCATCACCACCTTCCTGAGACAAAAGAATGATCCCATCTAAATCAAGATACTTGTCTTTATGCACAGATATAATAGAAGTGTTCCCTGCCACTTCAGGGAATTTCTTATCTTGTACCGTCTGCTGCTGGAGCATTCCACAGGTGTTTGGTCAGAACCTGCTCCCAGGCAGATCTGAGCGTCCAGCAAAAATACGGAACTGGACTGGTTTTGCAGAAATTTGAAATTCCTTTGATATCGAAAGAATTCAGAATAATTTCTGTGAATGTTGCTGCTTAAATCTGGAGACTAGCTTGAAAAATGCGTGGGTAACTAGCTCACAGGGGTACCTGCTTTGAATTGAGCTCATGTTTATTGATATTTTGAAAGAGCTGTTTTGTGTATGATGGGAAAAAAAATGTCTGTCTCTAACCACAACTTGAATATGTTTGTAATCTGTTTAGCATAACAGACTGAAATGTCTTTAGTGTGTGTTTATTTTTCATATTTTTATTTTTAAAATACTGCTTGTTTTGTGTTTATATCTCTGATTTTTTTCCTAATTTCTTTCACATAGTAAATATGAACTTCGAGCAGTTAAGGTAAAGAATTTCTCACGTTCCTGTAATTCAGTCAAAATTCATAGCTGTTAGTGGTAAAGCTGTTGCTTTTCTGAATGCATTGCCCGTTAAAGGATCCTCGCAAAATATGCGTAAGGTCTGGAGATTTTGTGGGTGTGGTTTTTAACAACCCTCTCCTCTAATACAGACCAAATTGTGTCTGTGCCCTCAGTGCTTGTTTTAAATAAAAGGCTGTCCAACTCACATGGGGATGTGAAGGTGGGTTTATGGAAATGGCCCCAACTTGTAGCTAGGAGTGAACACTTACTGACAAGTGGGTACTCAGCACAGCTCTTTTACACCCTTCAGAGGCTGTGCATCTTCTCCCCCTGGAGTGCTTGAGATGATGAGAATTGTAGTTACTTTCTTCCTGTGTGTTTGTTCTGAAATACTGTTCATGGATTTTGTACATCTGATAATTACTTTCTGCAGCTGGATTAGCAGATACATCTTGAAGAGGTTTTTGCTGCCTGTTAATGTGTGTCTGCAGCGGTGCTCTGTGATCAGAAATAGCATTTAGGGATAAGTGGAATGGTAGGTAGTTGGAGAAGGTTTGTTTCTGTGTTTGTGCCTAATGCCTTTTTCTTTTTTAAGGATCTTCTTAGCTATATTTCTATGAAAGTAAGCCTTAGCTAGTAATAATTGTTGCTACTAATAGTTGTTAAAGGACTTGGAACAGCAGATAGGGATACTACTTTAAAAAAAAAAAGGCCTAGTAGATAGTAAAAGGGTGTCTTGGAACAAGCAAGTAAGATGAAGAGAGTATGCCTAGCAAATCTAGAGCAATCACCTAAAGTAGAAAGTGAGAGCCAGTGGCAAAACTCAAAAATAGCCAAATAACCTGTAGGAGGTTCTGTATTACTTTGCACAAGGACAAGTGTTCAGAAAAGAAGGGAAAAAAAAAGTCCGAGGTGAATGCTGAAGATCAAAAACTTCCTAAAGAGTAATCTTTCTCAGCAGCCTTGTCAGGGTTGCTTAGAGCTGACTCCAAAAAGTAAAAGATGGGAAATATGGTAGGAAATAGCTGATTTGGTTTTTTAATGGTGAGAGAAGAAAGAAGTTTGCAAGATCTTTTGTAGGAAAAGATTGAAAGCACAAAAAGGATTTTAAATAGGAATAGAAGTTTGTTAGAAGTTTGTTAGAAGAATGGAAGATAGTAAAAAAGTACACAGCTGTGCTTAACATAATGCAAAAAGCATTTTAAAAATTGGGTTGGTAGAATGAGATGCAGGAAGAGAGAATTATTTTGAGCTACATTTAAATGGATGGAAATGGTTAGGAAAAAAAAAAAAAGACAAAGCTGCTGGAATTGCCAAACAGCTATTGATACTAGTGTTGGGGGAATGAATGCAAAAGGAAAGATCATTTCCCAGTGACAGAAGGGAAGCAGCTAGTGTCTTATTTTAGATATGATTTCCAAATCTTAAAAGTGAAAGGTTTGCTGTTCACAGAAGAGAATTAGAGGGAGTTTATTCTTGGGAAAAATGTCTTACGATTAACAATGAAAGGTAAATGCTATTTATAACTTACTTTTGTTTGTCTGGTACCATACAGTATTCAAAACCTTTGGGCACAGCAGTTTGTGAATAAAATTTATTATTTGGTGTAATATTTATATTAGCAGCTAATGACTTTCCAAGACAGAAGATTGAGGAGTTTTTCTTACTTGAGAAAACAGCTGTTACTGGTTCTTTGAAAAGTCACTGTTTTAATGATCCAGCTCTTTGATCTCACTTATCTGTGTAATTATTCTTGTTGCCCCCCTGTGATCAGAGGCTGCAGCTATTTAACTACATTAATCAGTGTTATTGATAACAATCCTGAGGAAGGCAACTTATAAATCATCATGCATTATTCAGAGTTTTGCATATTGAATTACTTCATTTTAGAAGCACCATCTAGTGGTTTGAACACAAGTGTGGGACCTAATAATTCTTTGCTGATGTATTGTAGCACTGCAGTTAAATCAAGACAATTACCTGCAGTCATATTGTTTCTTAGACTTGGTGTACCTGTAGCTGAAAAAGGGAAGGAGGCCACTATTGCAATTGTCTAAGAGAACTGCATGTTTGTTTTTAATTACTCTGATGTGAAATGTATTTTTACCTTGTGAAATTATTTTTTGATGTGGGTTGCTGTGAGCAGAGTCATAATATATCCGATCAAAGGTCCATCTAGTCTGGTGTGATGTCTGGTGGTTCACTTTCGCTGTCCTGTTGCAACAGATGCCTAGGGAGAAAGAGGAGATGAATAGAAATTGGTATTTTATCTGGGCTGTTTTTAAAAATTTCATAGTCTGCAGCATAGGAGTTTGTTGAGGTATCGATTGTGCTCCTATAATTCAACAGCTCATGAAGTTGTTTCTTTTAAATTACTAATAATTTTTCAAGTAATTTACATTTTTAATCTCCATAATGACTGCTGGCTTCTAGTGCTTAAAGCTGAATTTGATTCCAGTGAAGTAAACATGTTCTTTAGAAGCTTTTTCTTTTAGGCAGTGGTGTGACCTAATGTGTCCCTTGTTCTGCAGACTCATCTGGTGTTTCTCCAGGAAGCCTGATTTGGATGTTTAGATTCTGTTACTCTCCTCCCAGAATGTGGTGGTACTTAACAGAATTTAGAAAAAATTACTCAGAAATGCATTTGTCCTATGTTATTTTAGAGGAATGACAAAAAACTCCCACTAAGAATATACTCAGCATTGGACCATAGTAGAACATTTTCTTACTGAACTAACTGAAAAATAAACAGTGCAAATGCTGTTGATGTGCTTCATTTAACTGCTTTAATAGTTATGATGATCTACTTTCCTGGCAGTTATACTGGCAACATTGACTTAAATTAATTCAGTAAAACTATTTTTAAATAATGGTGTTAAAAATAAATTAATTCAAGTCTGCGTATATTTATTTGGCTCACATTTGATAAGACTGACCCACCTTCATAGTGCATGTGAAAGAGCAAGTTTCTCCAGCTTGGTGGTTTTACTGGAAGATGATGCTGAATTTGAGTCTGTCTTACCTGTTCTCAGCTGAGTCTTTGTTTTCATCTTGAAAGTATGCAATATTCCAGCTATTTATTGTATCTCAAATGACAAGCTGGGATCACTGGTGTAGTGCCATATTGCATTGCAATGGCCTGCTTGCAGTCAGGAAGTGCACTGCTGCATTCCATGCCAGCTGAGGCTCTTGAGTCCTATGAACTCGAGCTGTCCCTAAGTCAGCTAAAGCAAAGCACTTAGCCTGGGTCTGGTGGACAGCTCAGTGTAATATGATATGGTTTTCCTTTGAGGCACTGTCAGCTGCCTGCTACTTGAAAACAGGTGAGTGACAAAAGTTGTGGTGCATTTTCTAGAAGTACAGATTTAGGGTATGGCAAAGAATGAGTTTTTTTGGGAGATATGATATTTGGACAACTAACTTAAATATAAAGCATTCCTGGCTCAGTACACCTTGCTGGTGTGACTGTAAGGTCTTGCTGTTACTTATTTTGATGATGTGGGTCAGACTTACTGCATCCTTTCTGTCTGTTCTACCCTGCAGCCTGTAGGGTTTTCCTGCTTGTCACTCCAGTAGTCAGTGGCTTTTTTGCATTATTATTTAGGCCTCTAACCTGACAATTCCTCTTGACCTTCTTGATCCCGTAGATGGTGCTTCTTCCTCTGGTCCCTCTACATTCATCACCCTCTCCTCCCTTACTGTTGCTGCTTTTGATACTGTTTAGGAGTAAGATGCCCTGAAAAGCTGATCAGCAGGAACTGAATTGTACCTCTACTTTGCTCGGTCTCAGTAGGCCATAAGCTTATAGGGTCTTTACTCATACTTGGTAGTCATTCAGAATGAATAAAAGTGAGCATCACATCAGTACTGGATACACTATTCTGGGTGAATGAATGAAAGAGAAGCAGGTGGGGGAAAAGAAACTGGGGGAGACAGGTGAAGATGGGGTTGAAGAAAAGACTTGGCATAGAAATGTAAGAAAAACAGTTTGAGAGAGGAAAAAGGGAGGATGACTCTCCTACTATTTCAAAATGCCTGCTCTTTATTTTGAATTGGAACACAGGTTGATTTAAATAAGGTTGATGTTTATGCTGGAATGTGTTAATTCCTGTCATCAAGTGGCACTTTGATCTCTGAGAATTAGAGGTGGCTGAGGCTAAACTAACCGGATGCTCAGGGTGTTCTGCATTTCTGTTTTGCATTCTTCTAATTCTCACCTTCCTTTGTAGCCTTTTAATGTAGGAAACATTTCCTGACATTCTGAAGTTCATCAGATGTTCAAAACCACAGTTTTTTCAGGTTTTTGTTTCCTGCCAAGAAAGGAGCTGAACTTGAAAGTGGTCTTGAGTGTTTATCTGTAAATGGCTTTCGGATGTTTGTCATCTAATAAACGTTTTTACAAATAGTGTGGGGCTCTCATAGTGATGTCTCTTTGTCTAATTCTCCTTCTGTAAGCACCAATCCCCAGGCAGAAATTCGACCTTTCTGTCTTGGTCTAGTTGTTGAAGTTTGTGTGCTCTTACAGTACAAATGAGAACATACCAGCATTCTTCTTGTAAAGCCCTCCAAATCCTCTTAAAGCAGTCTGCATTTTCAAGATGCATATATAGAGAGTGGATGTCTGCATTCCTAAACGTTTAATGTTTTTTTCTAAGTATTTTTTGTAAAGCTGGACCTAGTCAACAGCCTTACAAAAATATCTTGATGGAATTAATGTCATTTTATGGTGCAAGATGGATGGAAGCCCTTCTAGAATAAGGAGAAGTTAGTATGATGTAAGAAGCAGGCAAAAATGCAAAGGGCCTTCAGATCTTACCTGGAATCCATGGTTTATTTTGCTTTGTATTTTAACAAATCTTGCAGGTCCTGGAGGCGTAAGAGATGAAGTGGGAACGGCAGCTAGGTTTTTCTGTTCCTTGGTGATGAGTGGTGGTTGTGTGGTTACATGAGGTCCTGTAAGGACATGTGCTGCCATGGGTGTTTATTGCAAGTGTACACACAGGCTTTGTTTGTGTGGCTGTGAAGACATATTAATTTTTCAGTGATTTTTCTTTAAGTCTGTTTCTCTGTTATGAATGTGGGGAGTTTGGCTTGATCTAAAGGTTTGTTTTGAAGACCATGGATAGCAGTGTGTTCTTAAGAGGAATGATCTTCCTGTGCACTGCATGGCTATCTTACTTTTTTTTGTGTATAGTTGGGCATAAGGAAGTTACATCATGATCAGCAGGAAATAATTGGAAGAGGCCTTATGTTAAAAAGTGCTTATTGTACACTGACAGGTGCTCACTGGTGTTAATTGTTAATTTGGCTAATATTTTCTTCATATTGAAGTGGCTGAGAACTGATGTGTTCATGTTGGAGAATCTGGTGTGAGCTACTGTGGTGGTGGTCTGGAGTTACTTTGTGGAAGGGCATCTTTGGGAGTTTTATTCTATTTTGATAATTCCTTTGTTAATGGTTTTGTTGAAGCAGCTGACTAAGTATATTTGATGAGAATATTAGATACACAACAAGTATTCTCATGTTCAGTAAGACTGGTTTCATGGCTGGTTTTTTGTTTGCTGCCTTTATTTTTAGATTTTTGTTGGTTTCTTTTTAATTTTTTTCCCCTAGGCTATATCATACCCTTGTGTCCAAAAGTTTTGTTTAGTGCTTGCTATATCTTCTGTTTCTCTAGTTACTTCCACCTATATTTTTTGGTGGAGTTTTGTGCATAATTGCAAACTTACTATAAATTCATTTCCTTCTTGATTTCAGGATACTGGACAAATACTTGACCTGATAGTAATGGTGACAGTAGGACGACAGGGACTGAAGTAGAAAGGCAGTAGGCTTTTTTCTCTTCACTTCTCTCACTAGAAGAGACAAGGAAGCAAAGAGGCTTCTTATTGGACATTTAGGCATTTATCCTTATTTTAGATTCTGAATTCTGTTGGCAATTTAATTGTTTTGCCCAGTTATTTTTAAAGTTATACTTCCTCAATTAATTTGTCACACTATTTCCTTTGACAATTAGTTTATTTCAAGAAGCCTTAGTCTTAGGTTGTAACTATTTTTCAGTTTATTTCTTTTTCTATTGGAATTTGAGAGTTACTGTTTGGCAGTTTCATAATAGACAGTCCTGTGTATAATTGATGCAATAAACCAAGAAGTTAATGTTAAAATAACTCTTACTTTTGAATTTTGAAGTATTTTTAGATACGGAACTGGGATGCATTTTTTTTTCAAAAATGAGTGAATCTTTAGAAAGACAACATGCTTTTCAGTATGAAAACATTAAAACCATGTTTCACTGTGTATTAGGAATGTTCTGGTAATTTCTTGGTGTCATATATGTGTATCTGTCTTCATGGATATATAATCTACTGTTCTGATGTTAAAAAATCAGTGTTGGTGAATTGTAGGTGCCTCATTGTGTTTATTTCCTGTATGAAACAAAGAGGTTGTTACTGTATAATGTTATCTGACTTGTTCAGTGCATTTGATCAGCTTGATTAGCTTTTTGATTAATTTAGGAAAAAAAAAAAGTGTCTGGTAGAAATTCATACTTTGTGAGAAATCATACATTGTTTAAGACTGTCATAAAGAATAATTCATGAGTAATCCTGAGGTGTTAATAGGTGACATCTTTTCTCCTGGAAACATTAATTTTACTGAGGGAAAGATAAGCACAATTTTTGCTTAAGCCCAGAGTCACTTGTTATCAGTCAGGTCAAGTAGTGAAACGTTGTGAGGTTGATTCCAGCTCTTTTTATAGTTATTTCTCTGTCTATATATATCTACATGTGCCTGCATGTTGTGTCTGTTCCAAAACTTGTGCATTTTTCAAATACATGTAGTCATGCTTCCTATCTCTGAAATGGGGGACTGAGGCATGAAGGTGTCAAAGGTGAGAAGAAGTTATTTGGTGCCCTAAATATAGGTCAATAGCCAAACTAGCCAGAAAAGCTTCATTTGGGGGTTTCTCAACCATTTTATTCCTCATTTGCCTTTTCTTTCTATCTAGTGCTTTTTATTGAGATGATTTTTCCTTTTGGGTTACCCTGCAATATCATTTTACAGCTGAAGCAATAGACCAGATTGTACGTACTTTGCTATTCAAAGACTGGAGTGCAACTTACTGTTGCCATATGTTTAGATTTAGTGTCCAACTCTTGCTTACAAATGAGAACATATGGGAGATAGGTAATGGTGATTTTCAACTGTTAATTAGTCACGGTTAAAATGATGCCTCACTAGCCATCCCTCCAGTTAGTTCCGTCTTTTTCATCTCCCCCTCGTGGTAGCGTCTCTGGTGTATATGGACTTGCAAAACTTCTGATGTAAAAAAAACAACAAAAAAAGTTACCTTCTATGAAAATGGTTCTGTAATTTGGAGGGTGTGAGTCCTGAACTGAGGCGGGGCATTTTACTTCCAGATTTTATATTTTGTTTGCTTTTTGTGAAATCGAGTTGCTTATGTAATGCTGCATAGTAAATCAGGAATTAGATACTAAATGCTGGTACCTGTGATGCAAATAGGCTTTACAATGTTGGATAAAAATGTTATCAGTAATGAATAATCTAGTCTTTGAACCCGTTCATGCAAACTCATGATAGAATGTGGATTTTACTCAGTCGTAGTCTGGTTATTTAACTCTGTATCTACACACTGTTTATTACTACCTTCTTTTACTGCTTATTAGGCAACTTTTCTATTGCAATGACTGAAATCTTCTATAAACGAAGATATGGTCAAAGGTATTGGTGCAATAGTATTTGCTTCAGAGCAAAGAGAGACATATTCGCCTGTCTCCAGTGTCCAGGATACGTGGCTCTTAGTAAGAATTTTTGCGCACTCCCCTTGTGAATTTTAAGTCAGCCAGGACAGTGAAGAAAATGCAGAAATACTGCTGATGCTCAGCTGGTTTTTCAGCTTGCAGCCATATACTCCTGTCTTGCCTCCCTGATGCTGGCGTTGGAAATTGTGTAGCTGTGTCTTCCACTGGATCATCCTAGCACAGGTGGAAACTTCCTTGTTTGGTTTATATAGTTTTACAGGCTCAGTTACCAGCTGAATTGGGGAGAGGGCAGCAGAAACTCCTCCTTTGGTGGCAGAATGCTCTTCATATTACCTTGTACCAGCTATGCAGTTGCATCTTCAGTGTCTTTAGCGCTTATGTCTTATGTTCTACTTGTAATACAAACACTGGTAAAATGAAACCCCAACCCAAATGGCACCAATTCTGTTGCTCCTTGTTTTGTATGGAAGGCATTCATTTCTGTAACATAAAGGCCAGTGTGAAACCTAGGTGAAGTCATGTGGGACTGAGTTGGACTTCTGATTCAGTTCTCTAGCATAAAACAAGCTCACCCAAAGTTATTTTTAGGTGACATTGAGGTGCAGACCTTGTCTAAAATGTTAGTGCAAGTCATCTTGCAGTGGCAGAGGCACAGGTAGCTTCACACAGATAGCGTGCTGAAAGCAAATCTCTGCAGAAGTAGAGAGGCAAGGTAGTGAGCTATGCAAAGAGCAGGGTTTCCATTCTTGAACTCTGTGGTGCTTTGGGCTAGCTGTTCTTACCAAAAAGTGCTGTGAAGGTTTTTTGGTGAAAGCTCTACTGTGAGTTTGGCATATCTGTTCTCTGTTTCAAGCTGCATATATGAATTGTCAGACTTAAAGCTTGTTAATTTTCAGCTTGGAACCAGTAGAGTAAAAGATCAGGTAATTACACTATTTAAACATAAAAAAATTAAATGCTTTAAAAACGTTTCCTCTGTTTAATTTTCATCAGCTGGCTCAGAATTACTCTACTGAAATGACAGTATTGTCATATACTGTAATATTTTTCACTGTATGCTTACTGTAATGAGATTTTTAAAAGTGTAAGAAAAGAGAATAAAAATCCTTGTTAATTTTAATGAAAAGCAGGGATTTTTTCTTTTTTTTTTTTTCTTTGCGCTTTCTTTACTTGAGAGCTAGCAAATAAAACATCTGCACAGGTAAATGAAAAAGCAAGATCTGGGTTACACATAGAGGTACTCTTACTTGGTAGATTCCTGCCCCTACCCCTCCAGTAAAGTAAGCAGTACCTGTACAAGTCACTGCATTTTGCACTGCACCACTTTATAATGGCATTGAGTGGTCACAAAAAGACCTGAAAGTTTTGCTGTTCTTGAGGAGCAGCTCTTAGAGCAGCAGAAGCTGCTCCTTGGGAGGTTATTTGCTTAAACAACTTCAAAGCAATATGGAGGATGATATTACATAATGTGTTTCCATATCTAAGTGCCTGCTCTCCTGAGTCCCCTGTCCTTTAGATCCATGTGGAACAATTAGGTGCAGGAAAAAGGCAACATGATGGAGAAGGGCTGCATTCCTGATGTTATTTCTACTGATAAAACGTTGTTGCTGGGGGGGAGGACAGTTTCTTTTGTGATTCATACCACTTTTCTCTCTGCATAAAACAAGGTGTTAAAGGAAGTCTATTCTTAACCAGCCTTCAGAATTATTTCCAAATCCTATTTGTTTCAGTGAGGGATTTGCTGAAGAATATGGGGATTGATTAGAAACTGTCTATTAAGCAGTGTCGGAGCACCCTCTGCAGCCTCATAATAATATTTAAATGAGCTTTCTACATTTCTGGTGATAGATTAATGGAATGAATATTCAAAAAGAAAAACTAAGTATCCAGGTGCTTTATGCTGCTCTCTAGGCCCATCAAAGTACAATAGTAGATCCACAGGGAAAATAATTAATTAGCATGTTGTAGACCATTTGTGCCTGTTATCCTGCTGCACCTTTCCTGAAAAGAAAACTCTCAGCGGTTCCTGTAGGTTCACTGAAGTTCAGACTGAAAAGTGGAGAATAGCATGTCCAGTGGGAATGGTGTGAGAATTAGATCTGTGTGACAGGCAAGTTATAATGCTATTTAACAAATTGAAGGGAAAAGCTTAAGAAGTATTCCCTTTTGAACTGCCAGTTTACTGCCTTGTGATCTCAAGTTTCCAGGATTTGGTAACCTATGAGTCAAGTCACAGCTCCATGTTCATCAACGGGCTAATTGCTGGTGTCATGCTGGGATATTGGTTCAGGTCAGATTGGGAAAGCATGTGACCGAATGTATTTCCAGTGCTGTGGCCTTTTTGCAAATGTTTGGGTTTCTTCTAATTCACTGTTGAACAGCCTGACTCCTTAGCTTGAGCTGCAGCAGTTTGCGCCAAGAGTGTGGTAAGGCACGAGAGGCTACAGAGCTGCAGCAGTTTGCACCAAGAGTGTGGTAAGGCACGAGAGGCTACAGAGCTGCAGCAGTTTGCACCAAGAGTGTGGTAAGGCACGAGAGGCTACACAGCTGAACCATTGACGTGGGAGTTGTCTTTATAGGTGAATGCTCTTCTAAATGTACAACAGTAATTTAATTTTTGTCTATAATTTCTTACTAAATCAATCATAATATTTACACCAGGATCATATCAAGCCTTCGTTGTGTTCCTTCAATATATTTGAAGGATTCATTGAGGATATTGCTATGATAGCTAATGAAGCATATAGGAATTCTTTGTGTCTGTGAAGAATTACCTGGCTTTACTATCATAGCTTGTTGTACATGATAGATGACTTGTATCTATGATAATCACAGAACTGGGCAGAGGGTGAGGTTGGAAGGGACCTGTTAAAATTGTCTAGTCCATGTCCCTTGGGTTCTCAGGACCATGTCTAGTCAGATTTCAAATGCCTCTAAAGATGGAGACTCCACCACCTCTGTGAGTAGCCTTGACAATGCTCACTCACCTTTAGAGTAAAAATGCGTTTCCTGATGTTCAGATGAAATTTCTCATATTTCAATTTCTATCTACTGCCTCTTTTGCTCTCATTAGGTATCACCACAAGTCTGTGTGAGTATTTCTGCCTTCCAGATGTTTATAGACATTGATAAGATCCACTCTGAGCTTTCTCCAGGCTGAACGGTTCTACTTCTGTCCTAGCATGGCAGATGTTTCTAACCCAGAATCATCAGTCTTAGATAAACTATTTCTAGTATGTCCATGCTGTTCCTCTACTAGGAGGTCCAGAGCTGGACCCAGCACTCCAGATGCCTCCC
The DNA here is from genome assembly GCF_049639895.1 of Pseudopodoces humilis. Taxonomy (NCBI): domain Eukaryota; kingdom Metazoa; phylum Chordata; class Aves; order Passeriformes; family Paridae; genus Pseudopodoces; species Pseudopodoces humilis. Next base: position 8,719,803 of record NC_142205.1, on the reverse strand, counting down.
TAGTCCTGACTGGCAAGGCAGGTTTACCTCCCTCTCCCTGCCAGCAGTGCTCATGATGCACTGCTACCACTGTGGTGTGAGGGCCTGTTGCTGACCTGGTCTTCAAATTTGGCAAAAATGGTTTTCACCATCTCTTCGGATTATTGCTCTGCCTTCATTACTAGTTCCCTTCCAACTCCCAATGCCAGTCTAAGCCAGACTGACAGCGCTGTGACATTTCTGGCCTCTTTCCCCCTGCTCCTCCAGCTTTGGCTGTGGCAGTTGTTGGAGCCCTTGTGAGCTGACTCTGCTGAGAAGAAAGCAGTTTGGGCATTTGTAAGGAGAACAGAACTGTTTCCCACTCTTTCTGCCCCTTGGAAAGCTTCTCCCTTCCCCCACATTTGGTGATTAAATCAATTTGACAGTGAAAGGCCAGATGAGCTGTAGTCATCCAGGAACTGAGTGGTAGCCCGCCAGGTATGTAGGGGTGGAGGATTGAGAGAAATGGGATTACTCTTGGCAACAGCAACTCCATATGAAGTTCATCAGTGAAATTGAATCTTCTGTAATACTGGGGAAATGAGTATTTCCAAGCCTGTGGATTCACGAACTTCTTACAAAGTGCAGTTAAAAACCTGAGATTCTTCCAGATTGAATGAGATTGCCTTAGGTGAAAAGCAGAGCATGAACAAAGATCTGAGAGAGAACCTAAATATACATGATGTGACTAAAGTGAAGCAGTAAAGTTAGTATATTTTCTTTTTATTTTTTAAAAAAGTCAGAAAATGAAAAGGCTGATTTTTTTTTTAACTCCAATCCTTTTTTGAGGAAGGACAGGTTTTGACAGTTAACTTTTCATGTTCAATGACTGATACTTACTGGACTATACACCTTGAAAAAGTTTTTATTCTGTTTCATTCTAAGTCTTCTTGGCAGGTCTACATGTGGGTGCATGGTGTGGGTGTTTTTTTTATTATGAGCATTTTGGTGGGGAAAATTCATCTGGGAAAATAACTTTTTTACACAGCAGCTTTGACTCTGGGTACTAGGAATACAGCTGCATCTGCTGATTTAGGTTTTTGTCTGCTTTGGCTTCTAGAATGTCATTTTGAGGCATCCTGAAAGGTTTCCTTTTCATGAGAGGTTGGGTAGGCTTTAGGCTATTTTTAGAGAAGTCTCTAAAGAAGGTTTTCTCTGGAGACAGTAATGGCTTCCTCTCTATAGTGAAAGTAACTGAAATCCAGAGTGGAGCTGTTTATTCTTATATATTATTGTGATAGAGGTTTCCAGAAGGTACCTGTGAGTTGATGAAAGAATGAAGAATTGAGTAATTTTGCAGGTGATTCCTTTGGAGATGTTGGCGCATGAGGAAAGCCTGCGCCAGGGCTGCTTCTGCCTCTGCCAGTCTCCTGTTGCAATGTCTGTGTGCTGCTGTCATATAGCACACCTTGAGCAGCCTCATTTTCCAAAACCATAAAGCTTTAAAATATAGCTACATCGACTTTTTCTGTCTTCTCCATTTGCAAATAGTCTGAGAGTATTTGCAGTACGTAGGCTTACAAGAGTTGCAGAGAGGGAGGAACACTGCCTCCGTTTTCTAAGGGAAGAGGTATTGCCAAGCTATTCAAAGGCTAACTTTAGCCTGGTGAGGCTTGTCTGCTTCCCACATTGAGGAAGTGAAAGACACTTCTGCGGGAGACAGTCTGGAGCATCTGTAGCTAGTTTTTAGTGTGACTTTTCTCCTAGGAGAGCTTGTCTCTTAATCTTTCTGCTGACTGCTAAGCATGGGAAGTCACACTCCTGCGAGTCTTGCGTCTGTGGATGCTCCTCTTAGAATTCCTAAAGTGAGCTGGCAAACTGCTTTCAGCAGTTGAAATTGTAGTATTTTCTCTGGAAGAGGCACTTCTGTGTTTTGCACAAAAAAAAAAATAAAAATTTAGAGATATCAGAGAAAGGAAATGTCATAGCTGTCAGTTAAGTTTTTATAGGCTATGTAGGATTCCTCCAGTTTCTGACCTTTCTTGAAGTCCCATTCTTTAAGAAAAAAATTAAGCAAGCCTGAAAACAGAGAATGTTCACAATAATGATCATGTTGTTTTAGTCTGTTTTTCTCTTCTGACTTTTGTCCTTTTATCCTGAGAACAACATTAGGTATCCTGAGTTGTTGTTTAGATGGTATAGTGGCTTACAAGAAAAAAAAAAAAAACTTGTTAGAAAAGCTTTTTAGTGAGATTCACCAAAACTTGGTTTGAATGCTGTCGTGCAGCTTTTCTAAGTGGAATTCTTGTTGGTACCAGAATGCTCTTAACGGCAGCAACTGCTTCAAGGTGAAATCGAGTTACTCTTTCAGAAAATTCACACTGTGGCTGATTTTTGTAGGGGCTAGAAAATACTGCATCTGTTTTAATGCAACTTTTCAGGTTAGCTGGGATGGCTGAAAGAAAATAACTTTCCAGGATTACAATGTTGTATTTTAATATTATATTTTAAAATATTGCATTTTTAAATTTTAATAGTATTTAACCACAAAATTAAATGCCGAATTAGATTCTATTAGTAGGTATAATTTTCTTGTTAATTTAGCCATGTCTGCGGAGAAAATTTGAGAAAGGATCATTATCTTTGTTTTCTGTTTTATGCATTTTTTTTCCTCATCTGAACTACAGAGTCACAGAATGGCTGAGGTCGAAAGGGATCTCTGGAGGTCAGCTGGTCCAACCCCACTGCTCAAACAGACGCATCTGGAGCCAGTTAGCCAGGATCATCTCCAGATGGCTTTTGAGTATCTCCAAAGATGGAGACTCCACCATGTCTCTGGGCAAGCTGTGCCAGCGCTCAGTCACCTTCACAGTAAAAATGTGTTTCCTATGTTTCAGGTGCCCATTGCCCCTGGTCCTGACACTGGGAGCCTCTGGAAAAGCCTCTCCAGCCTTTATGCCCCCTCCCTTTCCGTATTTACGGGCATTGATGAGACCTTGTTCTCTTCTTCAGGATGAGCTCTCTCTTCTTCAGGTCCCAGCTCTCTCAGACTTTTCTCATAGGAGTAGTGGTCCAGTCCCTTCATCATCTTAAATTAAATTAAAAGTGTTTGTGACAGATTCTTCTTAATACCAGAACTAGCCAAAATAGCTTTTTTGAGAAAGATAGTTAGGGTTGTCAGGCCACATTTATCATGCTCTCATTTGTCTTCCCTCAGCAGAGGAAAGGGATTGCTCTTGTAGGGCTTATGTTATAGCATGAATATTGAATTGCTGTGAGTTAAGAGTTACCAAGATTTTGTTGGGCATCTCCTGGGGTTTCTTGTGCTCACTATCTTAATTTCCATTGCCTGTGGTGGTTTGGCTAAAGGTCGCAAGGTTTTATTGCACTGACCTTTTTGAACATTGTCTGAGTAGATGAATGTCACATAAAAGGCACTTTAAGAAATGTCCAGGCCAAGACTCCTGCACAGTTTAGATCTTTTCCTAAAAACAGAGCGACCTGAAATTGTATTGGTTTCAATATTTTATGCTACTTTGCATTTGTATATTTAATTTGTAAACCTTGAGGGTAAAATAACCACCCTGGGTAATAATTCAGATTATACAAAAAGGCTGGATTAGCCCTTCTTGTATCCCACTGTCTCACTCTGATGGACATCATCAATGTTTGAGTTTTAAGTGATATTTCTAGCAGTTTTTTCTAAAGAATTGTTAAATTCGAGCAAATACCTTGTGAGAATGGAATACTAAAATTGAGTTACAGCTTGAAGTAACAATATGGTTAAGCAGAGCCCTCAGTTTGTTACATGAAAGACGCAGAAGTTTGCCTCTTAGGAATTAATCTGATTGTAGAGTAATCATCCTAAATTTGAATACCTATGGCTGCTGCTTACTTGTGCTTTTCCCTTCAACAAATTTACTGTAAGTGTAGTTCTGTGTCTTTTATCTACCTTGTTTATGGGCCTAATTTTCTGTTGATCTGCTTTAAAGTGATCAGATCAGCCCTTCTTAATTAATTAAGTTTCTTGGAAGTCATGGCCTATTCTTTTCTTCAAGCAAGACTAGATTTGCCCTAATTTAGTACTAGATTAATGTTAAATTGTGCTAAACAATTGAAAAGATACATATTTATATAGAGTGATTTCCTGGTCTTCTTCAAAGTCAAAGGGAGCTCTTGTCATTCACTTCACTTGAAGGTAAAATTTCATACCCAGCTTTTGGAAGGTACTTGGGCTAAGGCTTTGAGGCTAGGCCTCCTTAGTTAATGTTTTATTTATGAAAAAAATAAAATAAAAAGTTGTGTGATCTACCTGCCCTTCAACCAAGTGTTTGTAGCTTTTCTGTCCCTGTGGCATTCCTGATGCAGCTCATAGAAGATTTGGTGCAGCCAATTGAAGTGTTTTGCAATTTATCAATTTCATAGCATCAGGTAGACTTGCAGTGATGTGCAGAAACTGATTCTTCAGACCATGGCAGTGACATCAGCTTCAGTTATTTTCAAAAGTATTTTCTAATAATTGCATGTGTAAATCCCCATAGGTAATCAGTAATTATAAATTAGATTTCAGTAATTAATTCATGAAATCACTTAGTACAAAAACTTAATGCATATCTCAAGTGGAGGTGACTGTGTGTTGACAACTGAACGTGAAATATGTCTGAGCTAGTTCAGCAAGTAACAATACTTCAAATATTCTTGTTTTCTTACTAGTCGTACTATGCAGTTTGAGCTGAAAAACACTGATACCCGTCACCACTTGTCTGAATAAGTTTCACTATAAAGAAACTCTCATAATTTGTTAGACATTCAAATATTTCAGTTTTACAACAGTTTGCTTACATAATTTGCATGTTCTGTTTGTTGACATATAAATTGCAAAAATGCTTTCTAGTTGCAACATGTCAGCTTTAACATGTATTTTTACTTGTTAGTTTTATTAAAAGTAATTATACATCTTCATGCATGCATTCATGCAAGGAAACTGGGTAACTTTTAGAAACAGCTAAAAATGTAATCTTGAATCACTTTTTTTCTGTCTTACAATTTAACATTTTATGTGCAGATTTTAGTAGGCTTTAGGGATGTGTTTTAAAACAAGTAAAATGCAGCAGGTAGAAAGAAATCCGAATGTCTCATTTGTATTTTAATAGTACGAGTCTCTTATTAGGCATTATAAATAAACACTGTTTTAAAACAATAACCTCACTGAAAATCAGTCAGATGTGTTGGGGGTGTTGTTTTTTATTGATTTTTTTATATTTGAAGTGTTTCCAGCAACTCTATAAGTGAATCGTTGCTTGAAATTATTTCTGCTTGTGGTTGGTATGTGTAGCAAAGATTGCAGGGAATTGGGTCCTGGTTTCTTTGGTTTCCTTTGAAGTTTTAACAGGTTTGTTGTATTTCTTGGTATATGTTTTAATACTATTCATTTCCAGGTAAACAGATTATTATGGGTGAGAATTGAATACACAGCATAATCTAGCAAATTTTAATCTGTATACTGCATTGCTTAAATAGTGTACAATAGAATTGGATAATTTAAGGTTTGTGAATATCTCAACTTCCCATGAAACTGATTTCTACTAGTTTCTCCTGGAATTCTTCATTCTCTTAAATGCTTAGCTGGGCAGCAGATGGAGATAAAGAGTACTCATAAATTGTGTCTTTTTTCTAGTTTCTTTTTCTGTCTGTCTCAATAAGCAGCACATATTTTTATAGCTGGTTAGTATCATAGTCTTGATACATGGACAGTGTTAAAGGCCACCTGTTGATAAGGTCAATCTATGGCAAATGTGTATCTATGCTACTTTCTCATGAAAGCCTGATGACTTTTGTAATTAAATTACAGAAACCAAAACATGAACACTCCACTGCCCTTAATCCTTTAGTTGCAATCTATTTTCTTCCTCAGTGTTTTTCTTTGAAGAAGTAGATTTGAAGTTTGTTGATATGTCCTGAGTCTTCAAACCAAGATCTTCATTGTAAGTCTGACTTCACCTCCAAACCCCCAAAAAATTTGCCACTACAGGTAGATATGCAATATGTCAAAGGACTGCAATTGCACCTTGTTTTCTCATGTTTCAGGGACAGTATGCCTGGGAATTTTCAAACACACAGACACTGTGGAATTTGGAGCAAATGTGATGATAGATGATAATCTAGTGGAAATGACTTGGTCACAGTGAGGTTCATCATGTGAAGTACATGGAGTGTGAAAAACCTCCTAATACTTGATTCTGTCCACTGAATGACCATGTTTTTTGATGGAAAAATCACTCTCTTATGTTGTTTAGACAGAACATCTACAGTTGAAATGTGCACTGTTTTGTGCCTCTTACTGAATGATTTGTATTTGCTGTTGGTACCTACATGTGGGCAATCCACCTGAAAACTACCTGAAACAATACAGCTTTTCTTCATAAAATGTAACTATTAGAGTCACCACATAAATTTACAATAAAATGTTTATGGATTGAAAGGATTTGTAGCTTCTTTTTAAAGGTAGAGTATGTTCTTGAAAACCACGTCTTTTGTGCCCTTTTGTTTTCTTTAACAAAGAGCTAAAGCTGGTGTTGGGGCAAGTTTTGTTTTAGTAGGTTAAATTACTACTGAATTTTTACATGGATCCAGAAGCCAGAAGTTCTTGAACACTGGTGTTTGGTTTCATAACAGATTTTGCTTGTTGTAGTCAAGTCACATAAAATTACTATCTAGTGTATGGGGGATGATGATCAGGCACTTTGGAAGGTAGGTTCTGAAAACCTTAATCAGGAAGAGTTGTTTGGACTTACTTTCTAAAAATCTCTTTCCAAAATAGGTACTAGTGAATAGGTGGAAATCCTACCTCTGAGTAAAACTGATATGAACATTTTTCATAGAATCGGTTTCAGCAGAAAAAAGTGTGAGCTTTGTTGAGATACGTGGGCACATTTTTATTCTTTATGCTTTTCGGTTTTGTTCTTTTTGGTATTCTGTCCTTTATGAACAAGACTAGTGCTAACTTTCTGCTGTCATCAGTGGCACACTGCAATAATGTGACTGAATGATTGGACCCAAGCCTTGCAGGAAGACACAATCATTGATTTGCAATTACTGTTACCTGCCATTTTCATGTTGTGAAGAGAATCTTTTACTTTGTTCAGCAGTGGCTTCAGGGCTTGGTTTGGGTTTGCGTGGCACAGTTTGGGTAGCAGGAGGCTACAGGGGCATCTTCTGTGAGAAGCTGCCAGAAGCTTCCTTGCTATCTGGCAGAGACAATGCCAGCCGGCATTCAGTGAGAATTTAAATATATTCCTAACAAATTATAAATTAAATTAGTAGTACAGCATAGTTCTGCAGAGGGTTTTCTGATACGGGTAACTTCTGCAGAAGTGTGGTAGTGGCAGATTTTTTGATGTGGAATTTTTAATCCAGACTATGCTATCTATGTGTAGTTCATTTAAATCAGAACTGAAAAAGCCATGTGTAGAATTACCTGCTTCTGGTGGACTGTAGAATGAGGTCTGCCCCTTACAGAGCTTGTCTCTGGTTCTTTAGTAGATACTGTTACAGCTTGGTTAATTAGCAACCTCTCAGATTTCTGCTTATGTACAAAGGACTTTGAGTTCAGTGCTGTGCATGACACTGGTCATTTTAGATGAGCAGAGGTGACATTACTGCATTGCTGCACTGAAATAAGGAGTGCCTGTCTCACTGAGTGCAGTCTAGGGCTGGGTCACACCATCCCAGCCAGCTGCCCCTTGGTTTACCTGTGTCCCAGTGGAAGGAAGCTGAACTTCTGTATCAACAGGTTCCAGTTTAGCATGTTTTATTGGATAATGCTTATATTTAGGATAACAACATGAGTTGGGCTTTCTGCTATGTGGAAAATTGTTGGAGGTATTTTTTCAGACATATTAAGAACTTCTGTTTCTAGTTTAGTTAGTTTGGGGTCCTAAATTATTCACATCTATTTTTATCTTCACTGCACCTCACATCTTTAGTGGTGTTGCAATTGCAGTGTGCTGGAACAGAAGTTGCAGAGCAAAAAGAGGAAGGTGAGGGTTGAGGAAGAAACCAAGCAAGAAAAGAATGAGCAGGAATGTTCCTTAACCTGTTACTGATGTAAAAGTTCTAAATTCACATTAGAGAAACATGTTAAGTATCTCAGTTAGCTTTCACCTGTACTCTAGTTATAATAGGAGATTATAATATGTGCTTAAGTCTTAGTTCAAACAAACAAACGAAACAAAAAACCCAACCAAAACCCTATTCTGTGGCTAGAAATATGGGGATTTCCTTGCAAAATGTGGTGCAGTCAACAAGATGTTGAATATCTACATTTGCTGCCATTCACAGCAAATTTTATATATATATTCATAGCTTGTTATTTTGTATGGAATTACTTTTGCAGAACTGATGGTGTGCTTTACTCACAAAGTGCTAATATTGTCAGAGCTCAGCTCTCATCTGTGTTATTTCTTGCTGTTCTGGCTAAATTGCAGTAGAAACTTGGATGTGAAAAACTGTTATTTGACCAAAAAGCCACATTTCCACATCATAGTTGTGAATTACAAATATAATTATTGAGGATAGTTTACAATGCTGTATTTCATCACAAAACAAACATTGCATTCTTTGAAATGCTGTGTTTTCCATAGCCTAAAATTTCACATGGCATTCATCATGGCCTTAGCAGAAATCATGTGAAAACAGCTGAGAAATGTAATTGCTTTCTTCTGAAAATAGACTAAGCAGAAACAAGAATAAAGCTGAATTTACAGTGTAAATCACCATCAGTATTTTTGTGTGATGATCTAAGGTACATCGATAACATTTTTAGCTTTTGCTTCAGTGATAAAAGGCAAGACCTTTCTAGATTGGGATCTTGGGAATCATGAGAGGAATAGTGACCTTCCGCCAACTGAACATATTCCTCTTAAAAGAAGGAAAAAGATGAAAATGTGGTAGAACATCTTTTTGATGGAATGGTTGTACTGCTGTGACTACTTCTAAAATGATTCCTGGTGGTGAATAAATTCAGATAGTTGTAAGCACCTCCCTAGTGCTGCTTCCCTGTTCTGGGTCATTGATTGTAGAGATGTTCTTTGTGGATACTGGCTCCTCTCATGGTAAAAGACAACAAAAATAGCTCCCTAGGAAATTCCATTGGTTTTTTGTTGAGATTTAGTTCTTCCAGTGGAGCAGTATCTGTCATGCTGCATCACCCAATTCTGTGGATTTGGGGTGATCTTTGGAATTGTGTGCTTTTTTTTTGTGGGCTGTTTCAGTTGTTCTGGGCATCCTTTCACTTTGTTGTTCAGAAATAACCCAAATTATTGTCTTTCTCTTGTGACTGCCTTGGGTGTATTTGCTTGTAAACTTACATGTGCATATAGGTGTGCACATTTATCTATACCCATATGTCACAATATCACTAGAATTTTGTAATAATACACTGGTACTTAGGAGTTGCGATGTGTGCTGGAGGCTGACTATCTACTTGGGAGATTCTTCCACACCTAACTGGACTATTGCAGCAGTGGCTTCTTATTGCTGGGCTCGTGGTAGCCCACACCTGCAGCATTTGTTGCCTGGGCTGAAATGATGTCTGGCTGGACACTCACGCATCACATGCAGATGTGGGCAGGGTGTGCAAATGCTTGAGTAAGAGCTTTTTATGGATGAAGCTGTCACCAGCCAGGACAGAATGATCATTTCCTCAGTAAGAATAATTTTCAGATTTTTTTCTGTTCAAATAAAAAGGTTTCCCATCTTATTTTTTGGGGCCAAGTAATATCAACAGGTTATTGCATATGAAAAAAAAATGTCTAGCAGTTCTTGTAACAGTAAAGTTATTTAGCTTATCTGTCTTACATTGAGTGAATCCTCACCTCTGATGGCCTGGCTATTGTGTACACTAAACTTTGAAACCGTCTCCTCCCCTCCACCCCCTTCTCTTACAGATAACAAAACTACACCACAAATCTACTGTAAAGAGCCTGGAAAAGAAATTAACAGAGATACAACAATAACATTTCACTGGTGATTGTGTTTTTCTAGCCTTTTTATAAAAGCTTTAAAAATAACAGGTCTGGCAAATACTGAGTTAAAGGAGATGTATGTATTGTCAAGAAGTTTTAATTTCTGCTTGTAGAGCTCATATTCTCTTGACTGTCAGAGTTAGAGTTTGCAGTTGGGAACCAAGGATGGTGCATTAGAAGCAAGACAGAAGAAACCACTTTAGGGTTTATTCGTGACTTAAAAGAATGTGGCTTGTGGTGGTGTGTTGGAGGCACTGAAGTGGTGACTCATATTGTGCATCATCAGTATCAAGGAAGAGTGCTTATATAACATTGATTTTTGTATCTTGGTGAAGAGTTTCAGACAAGTAGACTACATTTAGAAACAGTGAATGTGATGTTTGAAGAAATACCAAGCTGGAAGTTTGAACGATGCACGAGTAACTTGAATAAGCAGCTTTGTGGCAGGGCAACTGTGAATTTCATGTATTTTTTCCAGCTTTAGCTGTTATAAGCAATTTGTAATTCCATTATTATTATAGTTTTTGAATAGTTTAAGTACAAAATGATGGTCTGTGGTATTATTTATGTCAGATTCTGTACTGGATTTATCATGACTGATACAGTGATCACATTTTCCTTAGCTTTCTGTATAGCACGAATAGCATAAAAATTGATCAGCTGGAGCTGTTTTGGAAATAACGTGATTTGTATATCATTAATATACTGCATCATCAGAAGGGGTTTTTTTCATTCACTCTCCCTGTAGCTTTTTGTAGACTTCTTTTTTACTGTTAATAAACAATATAACTGTGACCAAATAAACCCAAATTACCCAGCCTCAAAAAAACCACAAAAAACCCAACACCAACCCTGGAACATTTTGAGAAGTTGTCTAATATTTCCATGCTGTAAGAAAAGTAGAAGACAAAAGAATAAATAAAACCAACACTTCTTAGAGTTATGGACATGTTCAGGAAGTTCATAAAGAAATTTTGTCCACTTTCAAGGAGGTGTAGGATGGTAGGGCAAGAGTTTTATGATCTGAATGGCAATTTATGCACTATGGTATAATGTTTATATCTGTACTTTTCCTAACTTTCACTCATCTAGAGTTAATATGATTGTTAATAAGGACTCATAATATGATTGAAATCTGTTTGAAGAAGTCAGATACTTTGATTATTTCCTGTGGTTTGTTCAAGTATTTTTGTCTGTCCACCTTCACTCAAGGAACATTTGAACTCTGATGTTTGGGGGATGATGCAAGGTATTATCTCCTGCTTTTCTTTACTTTTTAGGTCTCAGGAAAGTGAGGTGTGGTTCAGTGCCATTTACACCTTCCATGTCTTGTTCTGGTTTTGGCTTCCATGTCACCACTTGAAACCTTGTGCTGCCTTAGGATTCAGAGGTTTAAAAATTATTTTTCATATAAACTTTTTTTTTAGAAGGAAAATCTGTTTTTCCAGATAAATGGATATATAAACCTGCTCATTTAAAAAAAAGAGTCTGCAGTAGAAATAAGGAGGAAAACAAAATACCTGAAGTTGAATGATCTTTTTCAGTATTGATGTTAGCCTGCTGTTTCTATTGTTTTTGTGCAAGCTTCAAGAAGGAATGAAATATTTTTTTTTATTCTTCATTTTCCTTAGTAGTCTGATTTAGTAGGTTCTACTTGTTGGGTAAGAGAGAAGCCTGCAATCATTTTGGAAAATTCTATTTTGTGTATTGAGACTTGAGTTTGGAGTACAAATGCACACAATTAGATTTGAAGAACTGAATCCCTTTTCTTGTGCTTTCTTGGTGAACTTCAGAGAAATTAATTTTTAAATTGCATCTTATTGATTAAAACTGATGCAGTATCTCCTTTGAAAGGCTTTCATATCTGTAGGTGAAGGTGAACCTGATCTCCAGTGGAAAGCTGAAATGGGTGGTATAGGGCTTGCTGAGGCTGAGCTGAGATTGTAACCTGCATCCCTTAACTCATTCTGACATAGTAGTTACTGTTCTACCTTGACTACAATCTCACCTCCTCTGTGGGTTGACTGATGAAAGAACTTCCTTTGCCTAAAATCTTGTGTGTTGCTTGGTAAGAAAAAGCTCTGATAAGAAAAAAATGTTTTTCTTGGAAATTTCTTGTTCAAATCTCATGGTGAGTGCTGTGAAGAACATGAGGCTTTTTGTGGAACATAGACATCGGAATTAGTTATAGAAATCTCTGAAATAATGTTATACCATATGATCTTTTACATTCCATCTGAGCCCATTTTTATGGTTATCTTTTTAATGCAGTGTTTTTAGTACTGAATAAGAGATTAATACCAAACATTGACACTCATTTTAGGAAGAAGGTTGGTAAAAGTTGGCAGACTCAAAGTGTTTTTTTAAGGCCTTGACATTACAATGACAATAGAAATAAAGACAAATAGAATTATGGTTCCATTGCAAGTATTCAAAAAAACAGCATTTTGAATGATTGTGAGACAATATATAGAATGGCTTGAAAGTACTTATTTCCCTCTTGTTTTCCTGAAACTCTAATGGTTACTTTTATGAGGAAGCATGAAGATTTCTGAATGCTTGCTTTTAACTTTGCTTTTGTTTATAAATAACTCTGAGAGGATCTGAAAAGAGAACTTTTGGTCCAGTGAATAGCCGAGGAGATTAAAGAGGATTGTGAAAATCCAGGTGTATTAATGTTACATGTCTGGCTTTCCCTTAAAGATCATATTCTCTAAGGTAAGTGTGAATCTTGATGTGAAATAAAGCCTTTTTAAAGATGTCAGATATTAACTGTAAGTAGTAAAGGTTTCCTGATTTATCTCTTCTGAAAACCTTTTCTTGATGTTTTAAGGCTTATACATCTCTTCATTTCTTTTATCAATTAAATGTCGTTCTCTAAAGTATTGGGGAATTAATTCTAATTCTGGTATATACTGATTTTTATTTAATTTTGTGAGAAAAGCCTCCTAGTTATTGTTTAAAGAGTTAAAATTTCGTAGAAACATTTATAAGGAAACGAGTGTTTAACAAAAACAATACCCTAAAAGTGAATCTTGAAATGTGGTGGGTTTAGTAAAGTCTAAATGGCAGGCAAGCTTTTCCTTGCAGGTGCAGTGCAACTATGAATGTTCCAGAATATTGTAAACGTTACTGTGAAAATTACAGATTCACAGTAGCTTCTGTGTTTTTTAAAAGTACACAGTTACAGTAAGTTGTCATAAAATCATCGTAGCCAGCAATAAGATCGAGATGTTTATGGAGCAATTTCCTTGTCTCTTGGCTTTCCCAGAGGTAGATATTAACATGCCATACTTGATCTTTCACAGTTCAGAATTATGAGTGACTAGAACTGCTTGTAATTGTTTCACATTTCAAAATTTTCTTTGTGAGAAAAGGTTATTTTTTTCTTTTTCACTTGATTTAACATAACTTTAGTTTAAACCTTTCCTTTTTGAGGGGTGAGAAATAATGTTTACATAAGTGATACTCTTCGAAAAATATTGATTTGTAAGCTTGCTCTGGAGAGTTGTGATAAATTGAAAACATCGGTATCATGATAGAAATATTCCTGAAATTCCCTTAGTGCTGGCAGATAGTGTGGTGGGTACTCTGTAGTGTAAGGTAGTGTTAGTCTTTTTGAACAGTACAATTTTTCTAATGATAAAATGATTTTGTGTCTTCTGTATTTTTCTCTCTGTGGTTCCCGATAGTACACAGCTTTTTGTATTCACCTTTAAAGGAACTAGTGGTATTCTTATCTGCAAAGCTCTATTTTCTGCAGTTTAGCCCTGAAGGCATTTAAAAATAAACTTGGCACACTACACCCAGCTATAAAGAGGAAATTTCACTGTATTAAAAAACCCTGCCTGTCTTAGAGCTTTTTTTGTTTTACTCTTCTATTTGTTTAGCAGTTCAAGTCACTGAAAAGATGGAGCTAAAAGTCGCTTGATACTTAAATATAGGTGAAATTCTGGAGAGAGCCCGTTTTGCAGGAGAATGTGGTGCTGACACACCTGCCTCGAGCTCTGCAGTGCTGGGAGATCAGCACAGGAGGCCCCTTCCCACCCCAGAGTGGCTCAGGGAGGGTGCAGGATTTGCTGGTAGCTTTTGGAGGTGAGAATCCCATTAACAAAGAGGTGACAGGCAGCTGTGCCACCCTCAGAGAGATCTAGAGCTCAGGTCTGGGAGATGTCTCAGTGTAGCTGCAACACGATGACACCGTGCTGGGGGTGACTTAGAAGGGAAGATGATGTCCTTGCTTTTGTTGTTCCCTGTAGCTTTCTCTGTCCTGGGTAGAGGATGAGTGTGTAAACTCACTACAGTAAAAAAACCTTCCTGAGCATTTCAGTTCAAGTTCAACATGTGTCCAGTACCTCCTAGTGTTTTTCTACCTTAGTTCTTGCCTGCCGTATTTCTTGATCTTTCTTTGGCTAGTCCAAAGATTTTCCACCTGATTTTCCACCCGATTCTCTTGGGTGTGCTATTTCAGACCCTGCATAGACTTTGCCTCTAATCTATGTGTCCGTTTTTCCAAAGCTTTGACTTAGGATCAGTATGGTACAATGTTCCTGGACACGTTGAGCAGACTGCTGCCATATTAATCTCTTAATTTATTCACCATCAATTTAATTGACTTCTTCAAATCTTCTTTTTTCATTTTCCATTTAGACTCATGTGGTCACTCTAGGCACCTGGATTGGTTACTGTGACCATGTATACTTAAGTGGAGTTGCTTTCCACTGTCTCCTTCTTCTCTAATATAGTAGGCGCATAAGTTATTTCCTTTGTTTTCTTTGCTTTCCTGCCTGAGCCACCTACCCCACCTAATTCCAGTATATGTAGGAGATTTTGTTTAATATGGAGAGGTCAGCTCTGCAGCTGGACAGTAATACCCAGCTTGTGTTCTTTGCTTTCCTCCCTGCTGCTCCCTGACAAGAACTCCTTGTTGGTTTTTTTTCTCCTGCAGTGTAATCATAAAAACCTTGGCTGTAGCTAAACTGCTTCTGGGATTAATTAGCATGCTAGGCATATCTTGTTCCCCAGTTTATATGTGAAAGTTCTAAAGCTCTTTCTCTCTCCAGATATTCAGAAAGTTCAGATTAATGCAAAGAAGTGTTGAGGTGGATGGTTAGTTGGGAAAGAAGATGGATGTCCTAGAGAAGTGAGAGATGAGAACATGTACTGTTGGCTGGAAGAAGGAATTTATTGCATGTTATCATAACCAGAATTATGAAACGTCACCTGGGTGAAGCTCAGGGCACAGGGAATGCTGCAGCTGCTGGCAGGTCTTTGGAGTAAGAGGAGACCTTGCTTATTTTGCTTATTACCTTTTCCTTAAACAAATAAACACAAAACACTTGTGGAGCCCAGGTGTCTGAGTAGGAGCTTTATCTTAGCCGTTTTCATCTCCTCTAGTCTAGCTACAAATATTTATGAAGTTTTGTGTTTGTAGGGTTTTTTCCCCCTTTGAAGCAGTAAGATTCTGTAACATCTTGTATCATATTGGTAATACTGGTTTTCAGATACCACCATAATGTAATTCATAGAAGCCACACTCTTTTCCAAGTCCAAGTAATTTTGTTTAATGCTATTTCAAAAGAACCAGACAGCCTGCTTTGCTATTCTACCAATATGTTGATTTGTACCAAGTTTTGGAGGCTCAAGATCATGATAGATGGTGGTAGTTAATCATCATGTTTCATGCATGGAGAAGAGTTTAGGTCTTCTGATGGATAAATAAATCTCATTGGATAAAAGGGATAAGTTCTCATCAACATTTTACTCATAAAGCCTAAACCTAAAGGTAGTAAAACGCCGCAGCTGAGCGTGAGCTGTTGTGGACATTGTAGACCACTGATCCCAAGTGTCCTTATCCCTGGTGCCACACCTGTGTTTTAACATGAGAAATGTCTTCCAAATATTTCTCTGTGGTTTCTGCTTACTTACTCAGCCACTCCTTCCACCAGTCCCTGAAAACAATACAGAATTACTAAAACCAACAGCAAGATGGGCTGGAGAGAGTCCTCTTTTCTAATCTTGGATGAGTTATTTGTGAAATCTACTAGTTTTGTGGAGTGTAATATTTCAGTTATGTTGCTTTACTGTGGTGTTGGAATAGTCTAATTACAACTTTCTAAAGCAACTTATAAAATCATGTTTATTGTATTTTTAGTAGAGCTAAATGAAAAAATTGTCATAACTTTTATATACAGTATATATATAACTTGTATGTACAGTTTGAGTATCACATTGTATGTTGGAGGAAAATGCGCCATTTAAATCTGACTTTATCAAAGAAGCTTCTGGTATCAGTTCTGGGATTTTTTTTAAAAATCATTTTAGCTTGTGTTTCCTCTGAGCAGGATTGAAGGCGGCCTATTGTGATTTCAGTTCTTTCTCAGCATTGGTATAGGCCTGGTTCCTAAAGCAAGTGAAGTTAAAAAATGGATGAAATGCAAACCCATGAAGAAAAATGGAAAAAATTAGTTTGTCAATATCTGCTATATTAGAGGGAAATCCATGGATGCTATTTTTATTTTCACTGTGGCACTTCAAGGTTGTGCTGTTTCCCATGGCACTCTAAGACAAATAATTTGACTTGAAAGTGAATGATGTTCAGAGAGTTATCCTCCAGGACACTATTGCAGGGTGTTCACAAGTTAAATTAGATGATTCTTATATTTAATGTGAAATCACTCTGTGTCCCTTTAATTATCTAGTAATTCTACTTTTCTTCAAGCTGTCAGTAAGCTTTGCCAAGCCTCTTCTTTTATATTTTAAATGATATGAGTAAAATTTAGCTAGTTTTCATTTACTCAAATAGTTGGAATGAAATTTTCCATCACAAGCTTCAACGATGAAAGTAAAACCAAGGAGATATATTCAGAACAACAATGGAGCAGCTTTTTAAAATCACACAATCTTAAAAAAATAAAAGGTAACAAGAACAAAAAAGGGCAACAGGAGTTGGTGGGCTTGTATGATTTTTGAAGGGTGATGCTTGACTTTAGACTGATGGGGAAGGTAATTACTGCATACAGGTTCCTTCTGAGCATGCTGCCTGTCACTAGGCATTTGTGTTTTGGAAGCACCAGTTGAAAACCTCACTTCACCCTTTTATTGCAGCACGCACAAGTAATGGGACAGGGCTCTGTCAGTGCTTGGAAAGCACCAGGAAGTAAATAGGAAGTCAGGATCTGTGTCTGAAAAGTACTTTATTATATGGTTCTAGTAATTAAAACTGCCAGACCTGTTTACTGCACTTGTCAATAGCCCAGGCTGGCAGAGGTTTCCTTCAGTTCCTTCCTCTGCTCTTGCCAGAGTGAACTTCTTCCACTGACTCGGGTTTGTAGATTTGCAGACTTCCTGTGTCCTGCACTTTGAATATCAGGGTCACTCAGGTGGCTTCTGCTTCTCACTCCTGTGTTTGGCTGGGCTGTGTAGCTGTTCTTGCTGACACCGTGTGGTGCCAGCCATGCCTCTGACCTGTAGCAGGCTCACTTGGACCGTGGCAGCTCCCAGGAATCCCGGTGACTCTGAGCCTTTCCTGTGCATCATCCCTTGACTGTTGTGCAGCCTGATATGTGATATCAGCCATAAAACCAGAAAGCAGTTGAAAATTGTGTGTCTTGCATTTTTTTTTTCCTTGACTTCAGTCCTGCATGATTTGGTAGCCTTCTGGAAGAAGGCAGAAAAAGGAAAAATGTAGATAAATCTCTTATACAAAAGAAAAAGCATATAGATGAACACTTTTGAGTGACTCAAAACATTGCGACTGCATATGTTCAGATGAACTTTTGCTCAAGATTTATTTCGTAGCTCAAGAATTCATGCTTTAAGATGCAACATGTTCAAACCCATGTTACTTGTTGCTTATTGCTAGAAAAAGCCTTTTGAGTTTTCTTTTTGATCTTACTTTTATTCTCTTCTTGAAACATTCTGACATTCTTTTAAGTAATAAAAAAGGTTTTCTTGTTTGTTCATTTTTATCTTTCTTCTTTCACCAGGAATTAAGCATCTTTTAGAATTTTGTTTTAGAATTCCACTTTCAGAATTACCGATACCTTTTCTTTCTTTCACCTCTTTGGACCTCTGCTTATCTTCATAAGTCTTTTTCAATCTGTTCTGTAATTTTCTTTGTTACAGTTTTTATTCTCGTATCCTTAAGAGCAAAACAAACCCCCAAAAGACAGCTGAAATCTATGGGAAGGCTCAGGACATGAACCTAATGAGCAAAAGCACCTATTTGTGGTGTTTTTCCTTCTACTGTTCTGTTCCCTCTATTTTCTCCTGTGAGTTTGCATAGTAAAGTCCTCTGAGGGGGATTTGTTTAGTTTTGCAAAGCAGCGAAGCCTTCCCTGTATTTTAAATCTAATGTAATTTTAAAAGACACAAACAACTTCATCAGTAAAATAGTAATAAGCTGTAATACGTTCATATGGGTGAGTTAAGCTGCGCCTCTCATTTCTTTGGTTAACTTCAAGGATCAACTGCTGCATGCTTATCACAAGCTTTGATTTCTTTGATTTAATGTTAAAAGCAGTTCTTGCTTTGCAGCTGTTCAAGACTGCCTGATTTTGCTGGGCTGGAACTTTGGGGAGTTCTTGGCTTCCTGCCTGGTTTTCAGCAGCTTGTCAGGGACAGATGTTGTGCTGTCTCCTTCTGAGTATTTTAAAGCTGCTCAAGTGAATTCTTCAGACAGCACTTAAAAATCCACATGGAGGCTTTTGAAGGCCAGTAATTTAAACTGTAAGGCTAAAAATTTAAAAGCTCAAATGGCATATTTGACATGCTATTCAGTGAGAACATGCACAAAAAAATCAGTGTCAGCATTTTCTAGTTTAAAAGTACATTTAGAAAAAAACAAATTCTAATAACCTCTGGTAATTATTATCTGGTAATTATGTAAGAATATGAGACAGGAGAATATTTAACTCTTCAGTGAGGAGCATATACTTTTCAGACATCATAAAGTAGAGCAACACCATTGAATATTCTTGTTTTGTACCTGCAAGTGATTGTCATAAATTTCCCTATGCCTATTTCACATAATTCCAGCTTCATGTACAGACTTGAATAAGTAAAATGATTACGCATGTCCATAACTACTAGGAGAATTTTGGAATACAAATCAAGTCTGGCAGTGATGTCAGCCATAACTATTGTCAGTGTTTCATGTAATTATAACTTTGGAAATACAAGCCTAGAGTAAATTTGTTTTAAAATTGCTCAAGTCTATACCATACTATACCATACTGGCATAAGGATAATTTCAGATTGGTAGTAAGAACTCTGGTTATTACTGGACCAAAGGAGATTGCGAATAGGATAGCGCATTTTGGAGGTTTTTTTTTAATTTTTATACCAAAATTTTTTTAAGAACACCAAGGATACTAAATTTCTTCTTAACCTATTGTATTTTGCTAATCTAGGGAAACTGTTATGTGAGAGAAGGGATAAGATGTGTAAGGAGGAATTCTAAACAGTTGATGACTTAAAGAATGGAAAATTTCACTTAAACAATTTAGTACCAAAACTGGCTAGAAATATTTTCCTGGTTTATCTCCCATCCTTCTACTTTACTTTAATGCCATTTACCATCCTGATACATCTCCTTTATTCTGGTTGAGTTTTGTGGCATGTCAGCCACTAAAGCAAGTCTCTTGTCAAGATCGGAAAAGGACCAGTGCGTTTACACGACTGTGAGTGCATAGGCTTCAAGAGAACAGAAAATACTTTAATCAGAAATTAGTTTGGTTTTGGTATTTTTTTTTCCCTTCTGTATGCTACTTGAATACATCATATTTTCTGCAATTATCCCTTTCTCTTATATTTTTTCTGTGAAAAGAAGTGTAGGGATTTTGTGTAAATGTGCTTCGTGTTCTTTACTGTCTACTGAGGCTGTAAGAAAAGTAGATAGAAGAGATCTCACCCATTCTTTATTTAGGCTTTTTTCCTGTGAATAGGCATGAAAGATGATCCTCAAGTTGAACTAAACTGAGTAATATGAATTTGTGTTGCCTTTGTTCCCTTTCAAGGGAATTTAAAGGTGTTTGGGCTTTTTAAAATGCATTTATCCTCACATCAGTTTTCTTAGGGGGCTTTTATTACCACTGTTGTCCATGAAAAACTGATTTATAAAGCAGCATAGAATTTCTGCTTGCCTCATTGTGAGTTCTAGCACAGTGCATTGAAATGCAAGGTTAAACTTACTATGGGGTGATCTGGAAGTTCCACAGTAACTTATTCAGAGGCCACAGGTTACAGTAGATTGCAAACCAAATAAACCGTTAATCACATATTTGCACTGAAATTGTCTCTTTCTGTATGACCATACTTTATTTGTTCTGGTTTGAATATAACCAAGACTTAGGTCAGTATTCTCAAAAACTGAACACTTGATACCTGAAAATGAGATGCAGATACTTTTGTAAATGAGGTATGGTAATGATGGCGTTGATGCATGAGGGGAAAGAAAGTCTCGCTTCTTAAATCATAACTATTCTAAAATCTATGGTAACATGAATAAATTTATTCAGTTAACACGTTCCTCATAGATATGCTCAGGGATATATACATGGAGCTGAGGAGGGAGATGTGAAATCTTTCATCCTTTTGTGTTTGCTAGAATTGCTGGTGTTTTATGAGGGTTTTTTTGTTTGTTTTATTTTGGTGTTATTTGGGGGTTTTTGTTTTGTTTTGCTTTTAATGCATGTAATGCTCTTGTGAGAGTCACTGGATACTCAGTGGGTGTGAAGGGGAGCTTGGCACTGCTCCTGACCCAGAGCTGGTTGAAGCAGGATCAGGGTGCTCAGCCTCTTGTGGTAGTAGAATGACAGTATGTGCAATAGATCTATTTTCTTTCACTTCTTAATATGTTTTTTTGTTTTCTCTACAGAACCATATGGAATTTACATAGCTCTTATCATTGTGTATACAAACTCAGCTCTGGGGCTTTGCTATCACTTCTGTGAAGATTTGTCTCTTCTACTATAACCTTTATAGTACCTTTGGAGTTCGTAAACATATAGTGCTAGGATGATGACCAGTTGTTACAGACTACAGTGTGTATCTTCTCTTCCAGGTTTTTATCTTAATCTCTTCCTGATATTTAAACATACAACTGGAATTTGAATTGTCTATTCTAATTTATACATAAGAAGAAAGTTACAAATCTGATTTATACATAAGAAGAATGTTAGAAATCTGAGTTCATCAGTTTGAGTCATCCTTCAGTCATTTCATGATTTCCCTAAAGAAATCCCTTTCCCTTATGTACTTCTTTCTGCCTTCAAAATTGTGCAGTTGCAAACGGGGTTCTGCACAGTGAGATGTATTAATGCAGCAGTACATTTTCCTTTCCAAATGTAATCCATGTCGAATAATGAAAAGCACAGGCTGATCTCATTTGTGATAGATGTAGTGTTAGCAAGAGATCATTTCTTCTCTTGCCCTTGATGAAAATTAGGCTGTCAAAGATACTAGCTGTCCATATGTTAGCAGATGGGTTTTCTTGGTGCTAAATGTCACCAAGTTTTATTATGGTAATTGCTCAAGGAAGAAATGGTGGGGAATAGGTTGTCATTAGCTAAGCAGAATTTAACAAAGAAAAAGCATCCTGACAAAGTTTACTTAGAATGATGTCCCATCATTTTATAGATTGTCTTCTTTGAGGTTTAACAGTTCTGTGGAAGAAAATAAAAGATGCAAAGGTACATTATTAAAAAGGATCTTGTTCATCACCCTTAGTGTCCATTATAATGAAACCTGCCTAAAGTTGGTTAGTTTATATAGCAGATAATTGTCAGTTTTGATTGAGGAATTCTCTTCCAAACCCACTTTAATTGAAAATCCTGGGAATTAGCTATATGGCAGCTGATTGCAAAATCTTAAATGTAAATGTTGTGGTTTAACTTGAATATTAGCAGTAGACAGTGTGATTCATTTGAAATTTGAATCTCTTTCAGATTTGTGGTAAATTGTTCATTAATTCTGATAGATGGTGCCTAAAGTATTCCAAGTTTTGTTTTTAATGTTTTTGTATTAACTAATGGATACAGTCACAAGGTGACTCTAAAATATATGCAAAACTCTGAATTTGAATGTTACAGGTGGTTGATTCTCTTCATTCCTTCTCTCATGAAGCAAGCATTAGCGCATGGCTTCAGTATGGAGCACAAGTTTAGAATATCTGCTATTCAGCAGGTCCTTAGAGACAGTAACTGCATTCAGGGTAATTGAATGTGAATAACAAAATGGTTTTGAGTAACCTGTGCTTAACCAAGTAAGACTGACTGTACTTGAGACTGTCAAATATTTACCTCCTCCAGCTAAGAAATGCTTGTGCAAACTCCTTTGAGTATTTTGAGTGCATCATCAATGAGCACCAGGGCAACCAGATTAATACACTTTTGGGGTACTCTTGCTGCCCAAAGAAGAAATTAAAAGAAAATAGAAAAAAAGGCATGCATTCCTCTTCTGCTTTCTGCCTAGTAATGCCTATGTATCTTGTGGTGAATTCGCTGTATGGTTTTGTGGGGTTTTTTTTAAGCTAACCAAGAAACAACTCCTCCAAGAAAACAAACCCTGGGTATGTTGCAAGTCATAGGTTGCTCCTGTGAACCTTTTTGTCTCATGCCTGCCTCTGCCATTCATGGTCCTCTGGTCTGTGGTGGGCAGGACATGAAGTGACTTCAAGAATCTGTCACTGACTTCTAACTAAGAAAGTTATGCACAATAAATGTGTTAAAAAGTGTCTGAAAGTGCCTGTAAAGATGGGGAGACCCTTTTAAAGGTCCCATCCTGTTCTTTTGTTTTTCAGGGTAGTAATGGGAAGTAATTTTGTATCCAGGATCCTGGGACTGAAGAAGAAAGTCTTACAGTTGGAATCTCAGAGAAATCTAATAATAATGCTGTGCTGGGTCTGGCTGGAGTGGTATTACAAAGTTTTCTGTCTGCTTAGCAGTTGTGGGGCTGTGTCTCACACTGGTGGCTAAAACAGTGCTGGCCACGAGGTTGTGAGGAGACACAGCCAGTGGAACTGACCTCAACGGACCAAAGGGATGTTACATGCCATGCCGTATGATGCTGTACTCACTAGTGGAAACTCAGGGAAAAGAGGAGCACGGGAGAGGATCCTTCTGGCTATGAAAGTCAAGTGTTAGCTGTGCTGAGGCTCCTCTTCCCAGGAAGCTGCTGGACATTGCAGAGTAGTGAATGAATTCCTTTATGCTGTTATTAAACTGTCATCATCTTGATCCATGGGTCTTTTTACCTTCTTTTTCACTTCATCCTGCAGGAAAGGATAGTGGTTAATGCCAGGTGGGTGTTTGGCAGCTGTCTGGAATCAACTCACTTCAAACTCTCTCACTGGATGATGGGCACTGAATAGGCTCAAAAAGCAAATTGAGGATGAATGTGAAGCCTGGCCTGTTCTATGAAGTAAGATGATGTAGTCTGCTGCTCAGAGGCAGGGATTTACCAGGAGAGTTGCAAGATAACGGATATTTAAGCATGCTTAAGGGAGTTTGTGTAGCTGGTTAGGATGCACGGGTGATCACTTGTTTTGTGCTCCCCAGCCCTAGCCCTGATCAGGTGGTGTTGTTGAAGGTGTAAGGCAGGCTTTTAAACTAAGTTCTCTGGAAAGGAAACAACAAAGTGAGGCTTGTTTGTTTGGTTTCAGTTTGTTTTGGTTTCTTCAGAGGAAGTTGATGCTAGTGGTATCTGCTGTTGCTTTTTGAAAGGGTTTATGTAGTGAGCAGATGTCACTTGGTGACTGTCAGACTGTTTTGTGCTCAGCTGAATGAGTAAACAAACTATTGGAGAGACTGTGCTTGAGGATTTGGAGTTCGTTTCTTTAGAATGCCATGTCTCTGTAGTCTGTATTTACAGGGTGAGAGTTACAGAATGGAAGATCGCTGTATTGACTTGTCAGTGTAGGGAATTATTAATTACAGACTACATCTTGTGAGCAAATTGATATAATCTGACTGTAGAGCTCTTTTTTTGCATGGGTAAGCAAATGCATTGAGCTATAAACAGATGTATCAGACCTTCTTCTTTAATATGGGAAAAATTAGAAGTTAAAGTTGGTGAGCAGGTTCAACAGTAAATAAAATTACTAGGTCATCAGATAAATGGTTAATGCAGAATGCAGTTCATTCAGTATCTTAACTCCTGGGATAAATAGGATACTTGATGCATTTTAGTGTTCCGTTCAGATTCCCTTTAAAATGAGCCAGATGCAGCTTCATCAGTTTTTACTTGGGAGACTTGTATCATGTTGCTACATATCAGCATAATTAGAGATACTCAGTGATGTTAAAACTGTATGTTTACAAGATGTAAATGCAGTTCTGTAGTCATGAAGTCCAGGAATTAAATAGCTGAATTAATCTGGCAGAAGCGAAGTCAAGAGAAATTATTGAAAGTGAGAAAAGGAAGTCTGAAAGAAACTTGTTTGGTTTTATACTGTCTGTTACTGGCTGGCGAACAGTAACATTATAAAGCTAAATCATAAAACCAGTTACAAGGCTCTGATGAGCTCAAGGCTCTGATGAGCTGTGAGAAGGGCTGAGAGTCACACAGAACTGATCTGTTCATCAAGTGAATCCATAATAGCTAAACAACACCACAAATATCTGTTTCAGCTGTTTACTATCGATACCTTTTACATATTGATGAAAAAAATGTCATTTCTCAATCTGTAATCGCTGGCAGATTTATTAATGTTATAATTATATTTTTTTCAAAGTGTGCATAATGAGAATACCTTAGGATGCTGAGAAGAATATTAATAACTGGCCCTGAAAAATAACTTAGATTGTCCCGGCTGCTCTTTGTCTTTCTCTTTCAAAATGGTATTTATGCTATCAGTCAGCATTAGTTCTCCCTCTCTCGAAGAGTTCTGCCTGAGACTCCATGGTGACCTGCTTTGAGAGACTGTATCTTCAGATTTGTATTTCAGCTCAGAATGAGTTTTACAAAATGTCATGTCAGTGCATTTGGATGTTGTACTCTAAGTTGAAAGCCTTTGAAATGCACAGTAAATACCTAAACTCTATCTGACACCTTAGGAAGGTACTCACAGCAAGTCAGGAAGTGATATAAAGATGCTTTAGTCTACTGATGTAATTATAGTGGGAGAAAAATCTTAGAGGGTGTAAGAAATAAGATAATGTGGGAATAAGTTGCAAAGCATATGAAAAATTTTAGATTTAAGAACACAGTCCATCCTAAAAATGTTAAGGGAACCTTTATATTTAACAATATGTCAAAAAATGTGGTCACTTCTCTCAAAATGTAGCAGTCTTGGTTTATATCCTACCTGTTTCTTTCTCTTCCCCTCTAAAGTATTATTTCAGCTTACTGGGAAAAAGATGTTTCTCCAAACTGCGTGAGTCTGTTTTAAAAATATTTTTACTACTTTGTGATTTATTGTAAACAGGTCAAAATAATAAGATGCTTTTAGGTGCATGTTTTTAACTTGAAAAGTTCTAACTTCTGAAGTCATTAATGAATTGCATATTACAGCTTGGCTCATTTAGTGTATTCCCAAGGAGGAAAACGGAATTTCTCCTCCTGTGTTCAGCCGTAGTGGAATGTGCATTAAACTCTGCCTCACCCCCTGTGCTATTCTGAGCTTCTGCATGCAGATAAGCACTGAGTTCAGCCAGGTACACCAGCAAAGTCTTGATGTCCTGAGGATGTTGTCTGCGATGGGATGAAATCACACACCTTGTGGTTTTAACAAATATCAGAAAAAAAGACTTGTAAAAAGTCTGGGGAGTTTTTCATGGCAAGAGTTGAGCTGGTGCAGTGTATGGCCTTCAATTTGGCTCACAAAAACACTGCAAAGAACATATCTTGCCAATATGACAAACTTTTATTGCAGGAATTGGCAAAGGCTGAAATACAAGTTGTGTTAGAATTATAGTTTGTAAATCCCTCCCAACTCCACTTCCAGCCTAGAGCCCCACCGGTGGGTGTACAGCCAGAACTGTACAGCCTACTTCTTGTAGTCGGGCTGTCGTGTCTGTGGTTGAGCCCTTGGATTGCCAGAAGTTCCTCAGTAAATGAGTGAGCTGTGTTCACAGACACAGCAAAACTCACTCTTGAGGTGGCTAAATGAGTTGACTTGAACTTGGGAATAGGAGTTTCTTTCCCACGTATTCTGGAGTACTTCTATGGTGGCTGTATGTTTGTTACTTTTAATACGAGGTTTTATGTTAAATAGCATTTTACCAATTTTTGTTAGACAGGATTTTGTTTTGAATGCTGAGTATTACTCGTATGAGCTTTTAGAAAGAGAGCTTAACTGCTGCAAAAATACCTCATGCAAGTATTGAATTACAAGACTTTATTTTTTTTTTTTAATGGTCAAATGCCTATTATCCTGAAGCTAGGTAATTACATTGTGTTTTCCTGTACTCCGTGTACCTGGCAGTGGGTATGTCATATTTATAGGTAAAAGCAAACTAGTGATGAGTCATGTGATAGGAGGTAAATATGTCAATTTCCATTCTGTTCTATTATAAAAATAGTTTGTTACTTAACATCTAACATGCTTAATTTTGTACTCTGTTTTTATAGAGCTTGTCCTACCTAGAGGCTTTGTATATGCTTTAACTGTTGCACTTAAATGTGGAAACATTCTGAGTTGAAGATAGCTTGAGAGGCAGATCTAGTTAAATAAAGCTAAACAATGAGTTGGTCTTTGAGATGTAATCCAGTGCAATATTTTTAGCAAGTCTGTAAAGTACTTCCGTAAAGTACAGTGCGAAACTATATGACAGTGTTTGGAAAACATACCTGTCTGGCAGAAGGACTAACACTGAATAAATGCAGTATCCAGGTAGATGCCTTTTGGGGTAGATAATCATGAAGTGATGCCCAATGAAAAATGAGAGAGGAGCCTCTAGATTTGCTGCAACAGGGAATAAAACCTCCCTGATTAGTTGAGGCCGTAGAACTGAAAAGCTGTTATTTCTTTCCTGTGGCTGTGGGTGTGTTTTAGGGAAATGCAGTCGGGCGAGTTGCTGCCAGCAGTTTGTGATGGGATTGTGTCATGTTTCCGACAAAAGCTTTGCTGTGCAGCCACATGACTGCGGCATCCAGAAATAATCACATAATCTCGCTGCTAGAGGGCCTGCCTTACACTCGCAGCAGAACTCTGTGTTTGGAGCCTAACTGATCTTTCCTATTTTTTATTTTTTTTTTTTGTTTTAAGCAGAAGGTAGAAGGAACTTTACAAATGTACCAGGCTCTTTATATTGCTTGCCTGGCTTTTATCTGCCAGATGTTGTA
This sequence comes from Pseudopodoces humilis, assembly GCF_049639895.1. Taxonomy (NCBI): domain Eukaryota; kingdom Metazoa; phylum Chordata; class Aves; order Passeriformes; family Paridae; genus Pseudopodoces; species Pseudopodoces humilis. Next base: position 8,692,534 of record NC_142205.1, on the reverse strand, counting down.
GGAAATGAGTTGTATATTTAAAAATATTTGAAGTTGTACAAATCCATAATACATTTTTTTAAATGGAGTTTCGCTTTAGAGGGTGGGTGTTAAAATTGAAAATATTTCCAGGTTATTGCTTGTGAAAAATAATGTATCTGAGAATAGTTGCAGATAATAATTTCTATTTTGCTCCCAAGGTTATGTTTTATACTTCTGCTAGCATTTCTGAAAATCTCAGTAATTCTCTTATGCAACCACTGGCAGCAATAATACGCTCTGAAAAAGCATGAGAGACCCAGTCAAGGCTAGGAGAGAATTTAATGCTTAAAATAGGGAAATCTATTGAGCAACCAGATCCAGTGAAAGATGCCTCTGCCCACGGCAGGGGGGGTTGGACCAGATGTCCTCTGAAGATCCCTTCCAACCCAGCTTGTTTTGTGATTCCGTCAAGAGTTAATATGTTCAAAATTATACATGTTTTGAAACAATTGCTGTTTTTTACTACTTGTCTTTCGTATTTAGATGGCAAAGGGAGGGAGATATTTGTAAAATCTGCCAGGTTTTTATGTGAAGTGGTTTTTTGTTAGTTTGTTTATTTTCTGTGGTATTGGGGTTTTTTTTAGAGACAGAATGTAATGTTATATAATTGTAAAAGACATATATGGGTTTGGTTGGTTTTTTTTAGTTCTGTATTCAGCACAGCAGCTTACTTTCCCTGTTGTATGCAACATTTAGAAGGCTGTTGGGATGCTTTAGCTTTTTTCAGGGTAGGTTTCTCTTGTCAATAGAGATTATAAAGACAGGCAGTTCTCCTATTTTGCCTAACTGAAAAATAAAGAAGGGAGACTGTCTGCCCAAAACTTGGCTGTGTAAAAGCTGAAAGTTGTTCTGCAAGTTTTGAATGTTCTATAGGAGGGGAAAAATAGTCTTGTTAGAGCTGCCAGAGTTTTATGTGGTGAAGTCTTACAGGCTGACTGATGTAAATCATTATCTTCCGTCTTGGGTGGATTTTCTGATTTTTGGCCTCTAGATTGCCCTTGTCAAACATGCATTTATGAACACTCGCCACTGTTGAAGGATGCTTCATAACCAGGTATCCAATGGCATTACCTGAATGTGTGACATCTGTAGCCATTACTTCCTGGGTATCATGATGTTTGCAAGTCCTTGCTTGGACTTGGGGTTCTGCTCTGCCCTTGTGAGTGTGAGAGGGGCCTGGAGTGCCACAGGCAGCTCAGGGACCCCAACACAGGGTGGACAGGAACCTGTTGGAGAGAGTCCAGAGGAGGCCACAAAGCTGCTCAGAGGGCTGGAGCATTCTTTGATGTGGTGACAGGCTGAGAGAGATGTTCAGCCTGCACAAGAGAAGGCTCCAGAGACACCTCATTGCAGCTTTTCAGTGCGGAAGGGAGGCCTAAAGAATGACAGGGACAGACTTTTTAACATGGCCTGTTGTGGTAGGACAAGGGGTAATGGCCCTAAGCTAAAAGAGCTTTGGTTTAGATCATATATAAGGAATAGATACTGTGGAACAGCAGAGCAAATTATCCAGGGAAGTTGTGGATGCCCCCATCCCTGGAGATGTTGTAGGCCAGGTTGGATAGGGTCTGAGCAATCTGATCTACTTGAAGAAATTCTCCCTCATTGCAAAGGGATTGGGCTAGATGACCTATAAAGCTCTCTTGCAACCCAAACCACTCTAATTCTTATTAAAGCATGGGCCAACTTCCCCATTCACTTTCAGTTGCCTGTGAGGTCTTCAGTGAACTGATTCTGAAGTTTTTTTTCCAGACACTTCTTTTGATGGTAAAAGCAAATAAGGAATAACTTTTGATGCTTCCAATTATGCAACAGCTGAATGTGTGTAACTCCTGTTTTTATGGTTATTGCTGTCCTCCCTGTGTTCAGTAATGCCAGGAGTCTCATTTTAGAGTTGTGTCTTTTTAGGAAAAAACATAATATACATATGGGTAGCTGTGCAATAAATTGTTGATGTCAGTGCCACTTTAAAACCCTTTTACTTTCAGTGTAGGGACCATTACAACATGTGCGTAGGGTTTCAGATGTAGTGGGCTTTAAAATGTGAAATACAGCTTTTCTGTTGTATGAAATGATTGCTGTATACATGAAAAATTATTTCAGCTAAGCTTTCTGAGCTTTTTAAACTTGACTCACAAGTAATAAAAGTGCCAGATAAGAAAAATCTTGTGAACATTTTATTTGAATGTCTCAGTAACTTTTCTTACTGCTTTTTCATTATATTTTTTCTGTAGGTATTTATTGTTTGAAATTATAAAAAAGTTATAGTAGCAATACATTTTAAGCTCACTGAAGGGTTACCACATTGATTTCTCATCTAAGTGAGACTGAAAGCTTCAGATTTAGTGTGTCTCAGTCTTAGTTTCATGAAAGAGCTGAATTTCCTTAGCTGCAAGAGTTTCAGATTTGTAACTTGAGGCAGAGTTGAATTTTGAAATTAGCTTAAATTCTGTCTGCAGGAGCATTGTAGCAGTGGTGCTGTGTGCGGGGGCGTGAGCCCTGTTAGGGAAAGGTGCAAAAAGCCTCCCACCAGTTTAGAGTAATTTAATTTGTAATTATAATACCTTTTATCCAAGAATCTCCAAATGCTTTATAAACACTTACAGCTTTATTCTCGAAATGTTCTTCTGTATTGCAATGCTTTCCCCAATAAGGGAGTGCTGGGAGAGTGAAATGTTACCTTAATTTTCCACATACGAGATGGGCATGTTGTGTGTCTAGTACGCCAGATGTTCATGATGACACGAGAATGTGAGTCACAGTGTAGACCACAGTTTTATTAAATTAATCATACAGTTGCAGGTGAAAATTAAAGGCTGTAATCATATTGTTAAAGTCCTTGAACTGTTCCACAGTCACAGAGGGATTCAGTGCTGATGCTGGCAGTAGACATTGATACAGCAGTTGCCAGGCCCAAAGCTGATAGTTTTCTCTTCGTTCACCAGCCATGAAAGTTAAAATAGGATTAAAATCAGAGATGTCCATTCCTTAATTAATCCATTTGTTGGCTCATCCTGCTTTTTAATCTTTTTTTTTTCTAATACTATTTTGTACAGCCTCTGAGTAATGAGAAAGTTTGTAAAATGGCTTTTAAAGAGCTGCAGTGTTTAATCACTTGAATAGAAGTTAGAAATCTAAAAGAAACACAGTAAGAGAAAACAAACTAATTGAATGATACTACAAATCTTAGCTACAAGAGTTAAGAGGATGCAAGTTCTGCTATTTCTTTGGGCACCTCTTCATTTCTGTTTGCTTTTTTTTCCCCTTGTCTTATTTTAAAAATGTGGTTTTCAGCTTACTGCTTCTTTATATCATGGTTCTTTACCGAAATGTCACCAGCCTAGCAGGTTACAATCTGTATCACATCAGCTGCCTAAAACTGTAGCTGCTGTTACTAGATTTTGCTCCTACCTGCCCAACATGGCCACTTAATGATTTACTTGTAAAAAGCAGAGAACTTGATAGGGAAACCTTTGCACTCTTTTTATGATGTGTTTTTTTCCCCCAAAACTAGGTAACCCTTGGTGGAGGAACAGTTTTATTTCAATGAGAAATCATTAGACTAAGTTTCTTGGAGACATGGTTGCAGCAAAGGGGAGGTTTTGTGTAATAAAGCTGAGAACTGTCAAACACGGATGTTTGTAACCGAGCTTTTATGAAAAGAGTAAGGAATACAAAAGCTTCCTGTGAAATACTCTTGATTTAAAGGATCTGCTTTTCCTTTGAGGTTTGTGAACACCTCTGTATAAACAAAGAAAACCAACACAAATAAGAAGTTTCCTTGTTTGGATATCTTACTTGTTCTGTTGGTTGTGTTTTCTCTAATCATCATGCTGCATCAGCAATGTTGTGTATCTGTGAACATCTGTGAAATTGACTCTGGTGAAAAATTCAAGGAAGGAGAAAGGCATGGCAATGCTGCAGAACATCAAAAAAATGAGGTTCCATGGTTTCTTAGGTATCCTGGATTGTTTGGTTCGTTGTTTTTTGTTTTTTTTTTTACAAAGAGGAAAAAAGTTACTTGTGAAACTTGAATTAATTCAAGTACTTACATTGTTGGCATACAGATTTCTTCTTTACTTTGAGTAAATAATGAGGAAAGTTGTATGTAACATTGTGAAGACAAATTGTGAATTTATTTGGTTCTATGCTTCCACTTTGGCTGGATAGCGACACTTTTACATGAATCTGAAAATAAGTTTATAACTTCCCATTTTCAGGTTTGGATTTTGGCTGCTTTTTTGCCTTGAAACTTTTTTTTCCAATGTGTATGATGACTTCTCTCACAGTTTTTTCCAAGATATTTTCTCTTTCTTAATTCCTATTGTATAGTCACATTCCTCAGAATAAATCCACATTTTTTCGGTTTTAACCTACAGTGAGGAAAATGGGATTTTCCAGTTCTGCAATTTAGTGGCAATTCTGAGTTCCATTGGTTTCTTTGCTAAAAATGCAAATTTCTTAGAACATTTGTTGTCTTGAAGGTTCATTTTAATTCAAATATGTGATCATGAGCTGAGATTATTGTGCATTGAATTACCACACATTAACTGTGAAAGCCTGCTTCTTACCTCATTTTCCTGAGTCATGATTTTTCTTTTGTGCTTTCAAGCGTGTAACAAATGCTACTGCAAAACACTTGGTATGATTGTCCCTGAATTGTGTAAGTGCTACTCAGCTCCAGGGGTGAAATGACCACGGTATTGGGCTGGCAGTGGTGCTTTCTGCTGGTTCATGCAGGCCTTGCCTGGGTCTTTCTATGGGGTAGCAGTGCACCTCTGACCACTCTGAGGCCTCCCAGGATGCTGGGCAAAAAGGGCGTAATTTCTCTGTGAAGTCACTCGTTAGACTTCGCCCTGCTTAAACATGATGTTTGCCTTTGGTTTATCTCAGAGTTGATGTGTGATGTTCCTTTGAATAGTGGCGTTTTTCTTGTATATAGGTAAAAAAAGACTTAATGGGTTCTTTACTTTGTAGACAGTAATTTGTCTTGATTTCTTTGGTTTTTTATTCAATTTCTAGTCTGCAAATAAAAACCTGTCTTAAGCGTCTGTGTGTATTTAAAAATATTTTATTTACATTGCCTCTGATATAAACAATATGCAGCAGCATCTTTCAGTATCCTTTTAGCAGAGGATGCCAATAAAGACTGTTTTACTAGAACACTTAGTTTTGTTAATTTCCTTCATTATTTGCTGGAGAGAGCCAAGTATTAAGGACACAGGACTCGAGGTGAGGCTGCCCCAGCCCAGCACAGAGAGGGACAATTCCTCCCTTGCCCACCTGGCAATGCTGTGCCTGGTACCCCCAGGACAGGGATGTCCCTCCTGGCTGCCAGGGCACTGCTGGCTCAGACCCAACTTTCCATCAACCAGGACACACCCAGGTGTCCCTTTCCATGGCCCTGCTCTCCAGCCCCTCATTCCCCAGCCTGTCTGTACATCCATGGCTGCCCCACCCCAGGTGCAGAATCCAGCACTTGTCCTTGTTGAAATTCACATGGCTGGTGATTTCCCAGCCCTTTCTTTTGTGCAGGTCTCTCTGCAGGACCTCTCTGCCCTCAAGGGAGTCAACAGCTCCTTCCAGTGTTGTATCATCTGTGACCTTGCTCAAGGTCCCTTCCTGTCCTGCATCCAGGTGATTAATGAAGATGTCCATCACATGATGTTTTTATCCAGCTGTATGTTGGACATTTTATCCAGAAGGATACTGAGAGATGGCACTGAAAGCTTTACTGAAATCCAAAATGGTTATGTCACCCCACTTCCCTTGATCAGCTAAGTGGGTTACCTTGTCAAAGGGTAGCACTGCTTTATGAATTGGCAAAATGCTAGCTGCTGTCTGATTAAAGAAAATGGGGAGGAGCTTGAGCTGTCTTTCTGTGTTCTGTAAGTTGTGTATCATCATTGAACCTTATGAATCTGATACCAAGCATGTGCTAAAGGCTGCTGGAATACAATGTTATATTTTTTGTTTGCTAGAGAAGTTCGGGTAAAAGCAGAGGTGACAACTCTAGGTTGTCTCTTCTGGCTTGTTCTCCATTGTTGAATATTCAAATAGTAACATGTCTGTAGTCACTTGACAGAGAAGTCAAATCTAAGTAATTGTTCCTCTGCAACAAATTGGTGTGAAGGCTGTACCTACAAGAAGAAGGCAGCTTCTGGAAGCAAAATGTCGTACTAGATCTGATAATGTGTTCTTAGACTTTACGTATACATGTCATATACAAATAAAGGTATTTCTCTAAAAGAGGTGAGCAACAGCACAACTGAACACCTGAACAAGTAGACAAGGAATTCACGCAGTGTTGCAGAAGGTCAAGGGGAGGAAGAGCAGTGTGGAGCTGCTGGCCTGTCTGCTTCTTGCCAGTCTGATTCTTGCCTTCTCTTTTCTTTAACACTTGCTGTGAAGTCTTGAAGCTGGAGATGGTTTCTCAGAATTATTTGTGAGCACTGTAGCATAGCCAGATCATGATGAAGCCTACAGTGATATAAATATTATATCAAGGTTGGTTATTAAACTGTAGAAAAGGACACAGCAGTTTTTTGAAAACTCTTAATTACTTAGGTTATTGCCAAGCTGGAATGAAATTAGTTATTTTGCCAATAGCCAGAAGATGGAAGATAAGAGTTATGAGCAGTGGCGTAAAACCTGTGACTGCCCACTTTTTTTGGTATTAAAACTTTGTTCTCATGTCCACCTGAAATGTGTTCAGAATTGTGTTTATAGCCACTCTTTCAAGGTAGTGCTGAAAAAGGAGATGTTTAAAAAAACCAGTTTTGTGTATGTGAAATACATAGAATAAACAGAGAGTTAAGAAGTTTCATTTCAACTTTGTAACAGGCATTCTGTTTTATCAGTTCATTATCAGGAATCAGTTCAATCTGTCAGTTTGGTGCTTTATGTGAACTTTTCCAATAGCAACTAGCAAAAATTCTTTCCCCTTGTATATAAATCAGTAAATCTGTCAAAGTCTGCCTTCAGCCTGGCTGTTCATCCATATGCTGCAGAATGCTGAAAGAACAGGAATGCAGCTATTTCTTAGACAGAACTATTTTACTGTGTTCTGGAATGCTGGATGTGGAAGCTAATTAGCATTTTTTTTTGAAATTTCTTTGTAGTTTGTTATTACTCTGTGCAAAATTTCACCTGGGTATATGCAAATGAGTTCATATTTATCTTGGTAGGGTGGTACAATATCTGAATGGCAGTAGCTTACAATAAGAAACAGGATGGGTTCATTTTCTAGCATCTTGCAAAACAGTTTCTCTAAGCAATTTAACCTTTTCTGTGTGAAGCAGTCACTGGGGAACCTTATGTATAATGCTACATTATAATAGGCTCTTGCACATAAACCAGCTTTATACATTTTTTCCCCAGTATGCTGCAGAGGTTCAGTAGTTTGTTTCTAAACTGAGCCAAAATAACCATAGCAGCTTTTTGTAGGTTTAGAAACCAGATGTCAAGAGTCTCTGAAATGTCTCACTGTCCTAGTGCTGTATTTGAATTTATGCTGGTGCAGATGTGAACTGTGATGGGCTAGTGCATCATCCGATTCTCAAAAATTCTTTTGCAGCTATCATATCAGAAATTTATCTAATAAAATGGTACAGCTTTTTATGGCAATGTAAATTCTAATGAGAAGCTACTAGATGGTGATTTTAAGGAGAAACAAAAGAATAAACCTGAATACATGTGAAAACTTTTTCTTCTCTGAGAACTCACATTTATCTTTTCTTCTCAGTCCTCTGAATTTTCTGCACTCTAAGTTTTGCCATCATGTCCAGGAGACTCAGTGATTTAATGGCATTAGGAAAAACAAATCCACCAGGGTATTCACTCAAATGAATGCATCCTGCAATATGTTACTACTAAAACTGCTTTCACTTAGAGCAAGTAATTAAATTCCACTGACTAGATTATTTTTTTTCCTCAGAATGGGAAGTGTCCTTTTCACTCTTCTGCCTTTCTTATAATCAAAACAACATATGTTGTAATTGCTGCTTTCTTGATGAATTCACAGTAATAATCATGAACTGCTGGTTTTGGCTTGATGCAAGAACATTGGTGTTGTCTTGAATGAGGTATTGCCAATATACAAATAAGGATTAGATTTTTAGGAATGTGTTTAGTATATTCAGTGAAGCAGTATTACAGGCAGAATGTGGCTTTAATCCAAGGTTTTCCCATCAGTTATTAGGAAAAGAACTGACAAACTTTGCCTCAGTTTTTTTTTTTTTTTGTAGTAGATGTAGTTTTGAGGAGATTCTTCTCTCTATCTCTGCCATTTCTCTCTGTATCACTGTCCCACCAGTGTTTTAATCTTGATTGGTTTGATCTCAGTTCATAGGCTTCTCTCTTGGTGCAGAGATTTCAGGGCAAGCTTATGGCAGTGGCCAACTAAACCAGTACATCTGTCTCCCCTAGCACATGACTACTATTTTTTCTTAAAATTAACCTTGGTTCTTTATATTTTACCTGATTTTTTGAGTGAGTTTGTTGGTTTTGTTTGGGTGTTTTTTTTGGGGGGGTGTTTTTTTTGGTTGTTGTTTTTTGTGGTTGGTTTTGGTTTTGTTTTGGTTTTTATTGTTTTCTTTCATGGTTAGTTGGTTGTTTTGGGGTTTTTTTATAAGCCAAGACTGCTAATCCATGTGTAATTTTGGAGACATCATCAGGTATGATGTCAGCTTTTCCACTTCAGTCTGTTAATATTTTTCTGAGGAGAAAGAACATGTTGGCAGAGGGCTGCCTCAGCAGCCTGATCTTAGAGGACAAATGGGAAAATCAAGTTACAAGAGCTTCCATGAGTGAACACATCTTGTACTTCAGAAGTGTTTTGGCGTAGCTAAGCCATCTGCTGCATAGAACTGAAAAGTTCTGAAGGCAGTGTCCGCAATATGTTGGTTCCAGGCTACGCTTTGTCTTTGCAGGATTTGGTCTTTTTCCTTTCTCCTCACGGTCTCATGTGGGGCCTTTCTCCTGCACAGATGAGGACTCATTAAAACTTGACCAGATCCTGAATGCCCAGTTCTCAGAGGAATGGGCTGTGATTTGACTCTACCAAATTTTGGTTTTCCTCTGGGCTCTTTGGCATTATGCTTTTTTTTCCTCTCTCTTTCTGGGGTGCTGTGGCTGCTTATGCCCAAGTGCAATTTTTCTTGGCACAAGCTGACAGACAAACCTGAGAAATAGTCTGAAAAACTGCTACTTTTGACTCTCTTCCCAGCTAAGGAGCTGTGCTGATTTTATGAATGGGGAAAAGAACCTCAGTCTAGGTGGAGTTTCTGTTTAGGCTGGGTAAGGGTTTAGAAACCTCTGAAAGGACCCAGTAAGTCATGTGGAATGTGAATTAATAAACTACCCCCTTAGGAAACTCAAGGCATATTTAATTTTTCAGTAAGAATGTATATTCATATGTCTTCAGAGTGTATAAAAGAACAGTAGTGACTGAGGTCCACCTGAAATGTATTCAGAATTTTTTCTTATAGCCACTTTCAAGGTGCCACTGAAAAAGTAGATGGTGAAAAAAAACCTCTTTTGTGTATGTGAGATAAGTAGAATAAGCGAAGAATTTTTATTTCAGCATTCTAAGAGGCATTCTGTTCTATCAGTTCATTATCAGAAAACAGTTCAAGCTGTCAGTTTGATGCTTTATATGAACTTTTCCAATGGCAACCAGAAAATGTTTTTCCCTTTGTATATAAATCTGTGTTGTGGCAGTGTGAAAGAGACTTTGGGTTGTTCCAAACAATGAGTGTAAAGCTTGCCTTTGTAATTTCAAGTGGTTTGCTCTAGTTGCTGTTAAACAGTAAGTTTTTGTGATACTATTTTGTTATAGTGGGATTTTTTTTTGGAAGTTGACATGATTGAGTAGGTTTAGTTATAAGGGCAGTGTCAGATTGCAGTCTCCTGTACTGAGCAATGTTTGTGCTCAGGTACTAAGCACAAGACTTACGGGAGTGTCATCCATTGTAAGTCAGAATAAATTCCTCAGCATGTAAAATGAAATGTGCGAGAGTCATGTTGTCCTCTACAATTAATTGCTGAAGTGTATAATGCTGCTTTGCTGGAGAGTTTTCCCATCTGTTGCAAAGGACAATATGTGCAGAGGAATTCTGAATCAGTGCTGGCCTGAGCAGAATGAAGAGAAAAGGAACTTTCTGAATTCTAATTTTTGGGGTTTTTCAAATTTTTTCCTTCAGTATCTCTTGCTCTAAGTGCTGTATGTGTTTTTATGTAACTATTTAGTCAGAGAGAAATTAAACATATGAGAAATTTCTCCCTTTTGTTCTCTTTTGGGAATCATAAGGCTCTGTTGGGCCACTTGAAATACTGGGCTGAGTGCAGGTCCAGCTGGGCAGGAATAAAGTCACTCTTGTGCCACAACAGAGGAACAAATGGCACCCTGCTGATGGTGGGGTGTGGGGTGGCAGACCACAGCCTCACTAAGCTCCTTTGCAGAAATTTGGGGTGTTTGAGAGGTTCTCTATGTCTGTGCTTCACAAGTGCAAACAAGTCTGTGGTAAGAAACATAATATATAATCATTAGGAGGTCTAGCAGTCTCCTGGTTTTTCATATTTTGCATAATGAAATTATTTCATGGGAGATAAAGATGTTTGTAATAGCTCTTTTGGTAATTTAGCAAGTCTCACTTCACAGGTAATTTAGTTTTTCCTTTATGGAATAAAATAACTTGCATAGCTTTCTTGACGTTTTCCTTTACTAATACAATTTCATATATACAAGGGCTATTAATGTAGTTTTCATAATTCAAATTATTTCATTTACAGAGTCACAGAATAGTTTAGGGTTGGAAGGGATCTCTGGAGGTTATCCAGTCCAACATCCCTGGCAGGGCAGGGGCGCCTAGAGAAGGTTACATAGCAATGTGTTCAGCTGGATTTTTGGTCTCTCAAGAGGGGGAGACTCCACAACGTCCCTGGGCAGCCTGTCCCAGTGCCCTGCCACCCTCAAAGTAAAGTTCTTCCTCATGTGAGGTGAAACTTGTTGTGTTTTATTTTATGGCCATTACTGCTCGTCCTGTCCCTGGGCACCACTGACAAGGTCTGGCACTCTCGGATTTCTCTTGTCAGGAGACCTGCATTTGTCACAGTTTTAGAATTTAGCTTTGGGATTTGATGCTTAGAAATTACCAGTAAGAAGGGCTGGGTTTACTGTGGAACTTCAAGATGCTTTTCAAAGAGGAGAGCTTGTGTTGAGGTTATAAATCCGTCTTTTTATCTGTTTCCTATGTTTGCTCTATTCTCAACACTAGTACTGATTTTGGCTCTCAGTGCTTTTGGTTGTTCTTTTATTTTAATCTTGTACTTCGGGTTTCTATTGCCTTCCTCATTGCAGCACTTGCAGCATTCAGGGCCACGTTAAACAGTGTCCACGGTATTTCATATGTGGATTTTCAGTGTGGAGCTGCCTTTCTCAAACTAGTCATTCTGAAACAATCTGCATTCATGTAACACCTGGGAATTTTTGCCATAAATTTTTGGCAGATTATTTTGCTGAATGTGGAATTAATACATAAATACATGTCCTCATAATGAGTCATTGTGTTGTAATCAGTCAGTCCTTTTGTCCTTTTACCATCTTACTGTAATTAGACCACCCCCCCCCCCCCCAGGTAATGCCATTTTTTTGTCTCAAGTAGAACTGGGTCCTGACTGGTCCTTAGGCTGGTGTAGGTAGTAACACAAACAATCAAGCAGTAGCTGGTTGGAGAGTAGAAATATACTGCCAACTTTATTTACATTTCTATTTTCAGTCCATTTCAAAATCATAATTGTGTTTTGCTGAATATAAATAATCTTCGATGGCCCTTGAAAATACATGCATATCCCCAGCCTTCATGAATTCCAAGTTATATTTTTGCCTGTCATTTCCAGTTGATAAATTCTTGACTTCCTTTTTTCTCTCAAATAAATAAACAAAAAAGTAAATGAATAAAAATTTTCCCAACACATACTTTGATTATAGATATTAGTCATGGTTTTGAATCATGTTTGTGTTCACAGCAAAGTTTTGGGATGTGATATCATCTCTGAAGTTAATGTATCTTGCTGAACAAAACCTTTAATTGGATGTACTCTCTTTTAGCCTATCTTGTAATGATTTTCTATGTATATCATTAATAATTACAAATAATGTAAAAAATATATCAAGGAAAACAAATAGCAAAAAAATCTGAATTATGGTATATTGGTATGAATATATGCAGTTAAAAGAAAAATCCCTGTCAGTCTTCACTACGTTTTCTTTGAAAAGAAATGCTGTGTTTCACCTATAACTTGATAAGGAAAAGCAATACAGTGTTAGAAGTTGTAAAATATTCAGTACAAGAGGAAACTGTTGCCTGACTAAATGAGGAGACTGCTTGGAGGAATAACCAAAAACATTTTACTCTAAGACTTTTCAGTTAATTGCTTTGACTGTGTTTGCAGGATGCAACAGAAGTGTAAAATACGGGTCTCCTTTAAGTATTTTCCCACAGTTCTTTGGGTCATGTGTATTAAAAGCAGGAGGTTTGTGTTTAATAATGCATTGAGATTTTTTTAGATCATCATTGGTAGTCCCTGAAGCTCTGCAGGCATTTTCAGCCTACAGGCATGCCTGTATCATGCACACTGGATTTTGGAAATTAAAGCAGAGCTGTGGCTCAGGTGTGGTGTAACCACTGCTGGAGGAAGTAAAACAGAAAAAGCTGGAGCTAAATTCAAATGCAAGGCAGTTTGTCTCTAAGGTAGCAAAAAAGGGCAAAAAAGAGATTTTCATTTCAGTATGCTTGAACTGGTGTCTCTTGCCTTCAGAAGGAAGTTGTACCAGTATGCTTCTGGCAGATCTAGAGGGATCTGGAGATGTCATCTTTAAACCTTGAAATGGAACAACAAAATACTGATTGGACTGGAGAGATTTCCTGTCTGGTTTAGGTGAGACCACTGTGGGAAGGTACTTCCAGGTTCTGACCTTCACTTTGCATTTGTTACGCAAAACAAAAAGGCTAGAACACAGAAAAAATGAGGAATAGGAGATTGCCTATGGTTGTTCTTGCCTATTTTAGAGTAAATTCACATGTTTTAGGCAAGTAATGTGATCGTGTGACATAGGTTAGAAAGCTGTGTAAGTCAGGCTGGATGCAACTGTTACTGTTTTCAGAGCTGTCCTGAAATTAATTGCAATAATTAAGAACTTGGATTTCAGAAATGTCAATAAACCTTTGACACCTGTATCTTAAGTTTGCTTAGGGAAAAAATATTCACTGTTTAGCAGCTGAAAAGAAATTAATAGTTTTGATCCAAGACTGCATTTATGCTGAACCTTGTGTCAATTGCAGTATTCACAGTAAAACCGATAGAACAATTTAACCTGTTATGTGATTGAAGTACAAGCTAAAGCTACTTCAGCAGGTGTCATTTGCTTTGGAAGCGCTGGAATTCTTTGCCCCATTACACATGAGGTGTCTTGAGTCTTTCTGTGATTTTGGTATGGTCCTTAGTGTTCATTTCTGGAGCCTCACTGGGGTGTAGAGCCTGTGTAGTGCAAAGATGGTATTGAAGATATTCAGCTGTGCTGAAAGATAAAGTTTTCTACTATCTGCGGATAAAGGCTTGAAGTAGGTGTTTACGTTGAAATAGAAGTGAATTTTCACTTGTATGAGCTAGTATTTTTGCGTTACTTAAGCTAGCTTTGTTTTTCAGACATGACAGTGCTCCATTTTTGTGGTGTCTCCAATCTTGTGTTGTTTTGCAGTACTGTTAACAAATACAGGAAAGGAAAACTAGTTTGAATCATATTGTTTCCAAGGCATTGTAAGTATTACAGTAAGCATTACTGGTAATGCACTTCTTATAACAGCAGTTCTGCAATTAATGCCTTTGTCTCTTTTGTCATTTAGCATTCTGTAGAAATACCTGCCAATCAGAATGCATTTGGGGACAACCAACAGTTATGTGAAAGTGATATTGCTGGTCAATAAAGGGTAATAGGCAATAGAGTGTATGTGTAATAGCTTTTCTGAAAGCTGTTGCTGAGAATATGGAAGAAGTGTCCATTCATTGAATAGGTAGTGCCATAATTATGTTGGTTTTTTATGAGTACCTAAACAGTCATCAGCCAGGTCAGAGGAACTTGATCTTGCCAGAAGAAACAATATGTGATTTTTAAATCCTTGTATGAATCACTGATACATGTTGACAAGAGGGCTTGGGGGTTTTTTGTGTTTTGTTTTGTTTAGATTTTTTGTTTTATTGTTCCTCTCAATAAATGGATATAGAACTGTTCATATTAAGAGAATATAAGCCTGAAAAGCATTCATGGTTACATTTAACTTCTGCTTAGTTTTTGCTCATTCTGTGTCTTGATTTAAAAGGAGCAATTTGGGGTGGAGAATAGCTGAAGACTGATAGAGCTTATCTAACATGCATGCTGATGAGGAGAAGTGGTCAAACTCAAACTGTATGCTGAGCTAGCACAGAAAACAGGAATAGCTGTGCAAACCCATTTGTCTCCCAGGAGAGATTTTCTGCGTGACCAGGAGACCAAGGACAGACCTTGAAGATACTGTCTGAAAAGACCTGTGAATGCCTAATTGAGGAAAAAACTACTCAATTCAGCAGGGAGTGGGAGCAGGGATGCATGGGAGCCTTCTGCCATGCACTATCATCCAGTCAGTTTCCTGTCTTCAGCAGATACATGCTTTTTGTATACTTGTATATATTTTGTTGTTGTTGGACTGCTTCAAAAGTGTTAAACGTAGTTTAAAGTCCTTTGTATTCTTGCTGTTGGTCTGTATGTCTGGTGCCTTTCCTCTCTCTTTCTTTCTGCTTATGTTCTGATAGTTTTCAAAGCCACTGTTCATGCTCAGGTGTTCTTGGAAAAAGGATACTAATCATAGTATCTAGTCACTGAAAGCAATGAAGTTCCTACAAGTTCCCTAAAACTTTAGGTAGGCTCTGCCTACAAGGAGGTGAGGACTTCCTTCAAGAGAGATGGTGTTAAATCCTTGGAATCAAGGACTCTGTCTGGAGTGTTTTCCTTGGGTGAACCTCCACAGACGGGTGCTGTGGTAAACATGGGACAGGCAACCACTGAAACTTGCTGTTACCTGGAGAACAGAGTAGGAAACACAGTGTGACTGATGATGGCACTTGGAAAGCTACTTGTCTGTATGATTTAGCTGAAATACTGGAAATAAGATCAAAAGATTTACTTATGCAAACATTCATTTGAAGTTATTGTCAGAAGGCAGAAGCTGGGAAAAGTTTCTGTGCTGAGGGCTGTACGAGCAGTTTCTTTCATCACCAGGTTTGAACAGATGCACTTCAGAACAAAGTTTTGATGAAATCTTTTTGTTGCAATGATTGATTGTGCTACTGATATGATGCCAAGGTAGTTAAATCCCAAACATCTGTCAAGGTGTTCAGCTTGAGCTTATTGAAAGTCTCCTACAAGGCAAATGAGGTTATGTATGAGCGGCTTTACACAGATGATGGTGATTTTATTAAAATACGATATGGAACACCTCAGACTCACCGTAAGTTTGCTGAGCCAAAGAAAAATAAAAAGATGTGCTTTGAACATGAAAAAACTAAGGAATGTGCTATGCCTGTTAATACCTGAGAAGGACTATGGGGTAACTCTTCTACAGTCATCAGGCCTGAACTCACTAGGTCAGGTGTCCCTCTTGTTGGAACTTTGTTTATTTGGTTTTGTTGGGTTTCTTTAGAATAAAAGTCTGGTTCTGAAAGGAGCAAAATGTTATAACAACATAACTCATGAGAAATTACCAGGTTAGACATGTCTAAGAAGAGGTCATTGTTTGCCCAAATATTTAGGAGCTATTATAAATATTTAGACACATCCATTAGACATGGTATAACGTAACTGGAGTGGGTTGAAAGTCCTCTAATGCAGTAAGTTGTGAAGATGCGGTGTGGCAGGATGGTTTGCATTGCTGCAGGACAAATTGCTGGGTGCCACTTCCAAATGCCACATGATACCTCTGTGTAAGGCGAGGGTTGTACATCTGGAATTGAATGCAATTGATCAACAAGCCCAGGGAGCTAAATTGGCTGTTTTCCTCTTGATAGATAACAAATCACTAAAAGCACTGCAGGATCAATTTTGTTTGAAGAGATGCTTAGTGTACTGTTTAAATATAAAAAGCTAGACAAATCTGAAGCAAACTTCATAAAAGCATTTAGAAAAATAAAAATTCAAAGAGTGATTTGTGTATTTCAGTATGTATCCTTACAAGCTGAATTTGTTTTTAAGTAAATATTTGTTCTTTAAATTTGATGTTATTGCAACAGTTGAGAATGAAATCTGATTAGCTTAAGGTCAGACTCTGAGATATTAGTTGCTGGAGGAGGCTTGGGGTAAGAGTTTTAAAGTTCAGAGGAGTGGGTTGATCTTGTCTGGCTGCTGGGTGCCCACCCAGCCTGTTCACAACTGGCCAGGGGTTAGAAAATAGGATGAAAAAGCTCATGGGTCAGGATAGACAGGGAAATCACTCACCAGTGGCCACCATGAGCAAAACAGACACAACAGGGAAAAGATGAATTTCTTGCTAATTAAAAATAGCCTGTATAGGCTGGATGAGTAGGCAGCCTTGAAGGTTACCCAGTCTTCACTTGGTAGAAGTGGCTGCTCCATCACTTCCCTACAGCAAAACCCTTCTTCTTCTAGGGTCCATGTTCTTTCCTAGAAGTAGAGGTTGTGGCTCAGCTGCAGAGCACTCCTGTTCTGTAAAGTAGATGTCCGAAAGCTTCAGTAATTAGTATTCAGCATATGCTTATGTGCTTCCCCCAGAAAGTATGGATTTGAGCACATGCTTTTCCAGATTAGTCTGATGAACACTCAAAAATAGAAGCTACGTACACCGACTTAATCTATCATGAGTGGAAACGACAGCATGGCAGTCTCAGATGTTCAGTACTCTAGTTCAGCATAACCATTATAAGATTTTCCTTTTTGGGGGGGTTGGAATTACACCCAATGTAGAGAGCACTGGAAAAATTCATCCACCTGATATTTGTTGTCCTATGAATCATTATCTCACTGGGGTTGTTTGTTTTGTTTGTCTTTTTGCTTAAGGTGCTGCTAGCATTTTATTGTGTTAACAAGCTGTTCACCTGTCTTTCTTGCTTGTGTAATGATATTCTATAGATAAACACAGAGCAGCTGGCAAAGCTTTAACCAGGCTGTAGCTTTTTCACTGTGCTTTTTTTTTACATATCCTCGTGACCAATTACCAATTGTTGCCTTCATCTCTGAGTCCTTTTTGTTTTTATGCATGTGTAACACTAGTTTAAGACTTCATGACATTTTACAAAATATGACTGTTGAGAGAATATTTTTCCTTTTTTTCTTTAACAGATAGCACTTCAGATAGTAGATTAAAAGGAAAATACGACAAACTAAAAACCCAAAACCAAACAACCCCCCTCCGCATACAGCTATGTATTTGAAACAGCAGTTCCTTTCTCATGTAGTATGAAGAAATATTTTTGCTGCTAAATCTTCTGACAGTTAAATGCCAGAATTTTTGACTCACCTGCATATTAGAGAATTATTGTTTCTTCTTGCTATTTTATTGGCATTTGGAAATTAATGAAAAATTCCAAGTGTCTGTTCAATGGAAGGATGTGAATATACTTGCTTACATGTGAGGTGAAAAATAAGCAGATGTAACAACTTGCTGGTATCCCTTTTTGAAGAAGTACCTTTAGTCTTTGGAATTCATCGTCTGCCAGTTAAACTTACTACTGCAACTGTGACTGGTGTAAAAAGTTGTCAATTGACTAAGTTTCTGTTGCTGTAAGTACATTGCATTTTCATAATGGGGGATAAGTAAACTTTGGACATTGTGCCTAATTCCTGTCCCTTTTGAACAATTTTTTTTTTCCTTCTTATATTGTTATGTAAATCATGTTAGTTAATGTAAATAATTGTTAGTTTAAATTTAATTAGCTCAAAAGTAGTTACATGCAACATAATCTGTAAGTTTTGAAAATACTGAGTTGGCTCATCACTGCCTTTATTTGAACTTTTTAGGGCCTAATTCTGCCTTTTGCACAAGTGGCAACCAATTCAAGAAATTACCACATTGGCAACTCATACAAGGAGTTGTTTTCCAGTACAGAGGCATCACTTTCTGTATGCTGCAGATAGAAGCAAGTTTGTAACCTCTAGCTTTCATGAATTCTTATCCTAAAGGGAATGTGCTTTCATTTGGGAAGTCCCTTTTTTTAAAAATTTCTGTGCTATGAAGTAATTGTTCCTATTTGTAACTGTCTGATCATGGCAGCAGTTATTTTGGGAAATGAAAAATTTGAGGTTGATCCTTTGCCTCTTTCCTTTCCATGAAAATATTGTAGGCAACAGATTTAGACTGAGAACAACTGGACCCTCCTTATTAGAATCACACTACTATTAAGACTTGCCCCTGAAGCAGGCTGAGATTCCTGTTAATAAAATCCTTGGGCTGAATTAGAGTGAAAAGACACTGAGTGAAATACACTGAGTGAAAATACACTGACCAGTGTATTTATGAGGCAGATATATTTCAAAACAATTCAATTGCAGTGGAAGGTATGTGGGCATTTTGTTTCTCCTCTATAAAAGCATAAAAATATCATAAAATATGTAAGGAAAAGAAAGAGAAGGAAAGGATAAGATTAGATAATTGAGAGGAAAGATGTCACCACCTGTGGATCCAGTGACGAAGCTTGATCACTGTTCTGCTGTACATGTGGTCACAGACATCATCCACTGGGAGCAGAGGCCCATGAAACAGTAAGTTTGTCAGGGTACGTACATTCAAGCTGGCATGGAAATGCCTGGATCCTTTCCCAGGGAGGGGATTCTCCAAGTGTCATGCAACACTATGGGCAATGTACAGTGTTCTGATGGAGAATTCCCAAAAGACTTTTGGGTCTTGGGTAGCCCCTCTATTGGTCTTGTCCACTCCTTGACCCCACTTCCATACTTCTCCACTTTATTTTGTGTGCTCACCATGGACCTGAATGGGAAAATTAGCTCCAGAAAGGTGCTGCCCTGCATTTGCACAATCCCCATTTCCAGGTACATCCTGTTCTAATTTTCTCACTTGAGTGAGAAATCGGTGTTGGAGGCATAGCACTGTATTCATTCCTTTACTGTCCAGGCTTCTCAAACCACCCTTTCCCTTACCCTTACCATAGGGGGAATAAAGGAAGCTGTGTAGATACAGGACAGTTCCACTGATGTGAATGTGAAACACTCTCTAAAACCTTTCACTTGAGCTGTTAGAGCTGTAGCAGAAGAGGAAGGGTTGAGCTGGTTCCTGTTGAAGAAAGGGTTGTTTCATTCGAACCCTGCAGCATTTAAAAGTATTGCATGTGAACTGTCACCAAATAATTGTCCTGTGATTGTGAAGGCATTTCGTACAGTGTGTAATAAAATACATGTATTTGTGTAAAATGCACCTTTTTCCAAGTGCTGCTTGAAAAGTTACCCCAATGGATCTAGGTTTACTTTGTTCCCATGTCAAAAGGCAATCTGGATTTACCATCAGCGAAGGCGTATAATTACTGCTTTTCTGTATAGTTTCTTTCCATAGGGATCAAGTCAGGGTTCCTGAGTGTGTGGCAGAAAAGCAAATGCTTAGTGCTGGATGAGTGCCAGTGAACAGTGGGAGATCTGGAGCCTTTCAACTCCATGGACTTTATTTTAAGCAGGGTTGGGTTTTAGCTGTTGCTCTGAAGACTTCAGATCAGCAGTTCAGAAACGATGGATATTATTTTCAGAGGACCAGTGGCAGGCTTCAGACGATAGTGCTATCACTAGCTGGGATCTTGCTAATTTGCATGGTTCCCTTGCTTCTGTCTGTTCTTTGACTTATTTGGGATCATCATGTCTTCTTGTTATGGTGGTAGCTGCATTCTTATTGCAATTTCAGTAGAAGAAAAAGCCTGAACAAAATCTGTACTTCTCTACAAAGGATCATGGAAACCTGGAGGAAAAAATTCCCTTTAATGTTCAAATTATGGGCTGCTGTCAGTTCTAAGATGACACGTGTTTTATGTTATTCAAAAAGAGGTGGTGTTGATACTTGAAAGCTGCTGTCAAAAATAATGCAAAAAGTGCTTGCAATTTTCTTTCAAAAAGAGGATGTGTCTCTAAGAACCGCCCTTGTATCTGTAAATGTGGTTTTCAAAGTTATTCTTAGCTTCCAGAATTACTGTGTGGTTTGAGATTGGTCTGTTGGCACCCTGGCTTCTTTTTTGTAGTTTATTTTTTGGTCTCTGTCCCATGTTGGGAAGTCTGTGCTAGAATTTTTCGTCTGTTTGTTGTCACTATTTTTTAGGGACAGTTTCTGCTCTTGGTCTACCAGCTTGTTTAAAAGATGTTAGAATAGCATCTTTTCCTCTGATAATGTGCAATAAATAATTGAACAGACCTGTTATTTATCTAATAACCTGTAGCTAACAGGTCTCTTAATTTGTTTTTAACATTCTCTTATAATCCATTTAAATTCTGTTTGAAAAATCAGATCAGAATTCATTATACAATAAACTGGACTAACCTAATCCTGGTCACTGTTCATTGGTTAGACTTGATGGGTAAAGCCAGAATGTAACCAATTCAATAGTTAATACGTTCGTATGTTTTATACTGACAGTTTTATACTTTGTGGATGACAAGCAGGAATCTTCTGATTTTGGTATCGGACCTGTTGAGTGGAACTTAAAAAAAAAGTAAAAATCATTAAAATCAATATTCAGTGAGTGATCTTTCATGAAATAAAAGAATGGTGTATTATATATTGTGGCTGAATGTGTATTACTTTGTTTGGTTGGAGTTGGTTTTTTTTTTCTTTAATTTGTGGTGTGCTTGTTCCTGTCTTGCTACTGGCTGGAATGAGAGTTTGTATATAGCAGGAATAGGCAGAAGGAATGCAAGGTGTAGTTGTGGAATGAGACTCCTGCCTGGAGAGCTCATACTCAAGAGGGTGTTGGGATGATAACAGCACTATGGCCACGTAAAAAGAACTTCCTGTGCAACCAAAGAAAAATTGTCCCCAGAAATCCCAAATCCATATGTGCATCCTACAGTGGTGATATGGTTAAAGGGGTTACTGCAGTCAATGAATAAAGAAATAGGCAAATAGAACTAATTGAGGTCCTTGATGCTGTAGTGGAATAAGGCAAAATGAGCAGTATTTCTCAAGTCCAGCAAATCAAAACAAGAATGTTTTTTAATTTGTTAATTTGTTGTTTAATGGGATGTTTTCCCAAAACAAACTACCAGGATACATGGTAGGCTTTCCATGAGATGTTTTCAAATTAAGTCTTTCTATTAATTTTAGTACCTAAGGATGGGAATTGCTAATTTGTGTTCTGCCAAAGAATAGTAAGTGATTTGGATTAAATTATTTGAACCACATTCTGCATAAACTGAAAATAAAAATTGGTATTGAACATGGCACTGTCCCTAATTTTCTGTTACCTAGTGCAGTAAATTGAATTTGTAAACTTGTGTTTTATTTGCTTTAAGTGGCCCCCTGTGAAGAGATTTAAAGTTTCATGCAGTTTCAGCTTGCCAGGGACCACATATGATTGACACAATTAATCAAAGATCACACTACTAATCCACACCAAACATAATACAGTTGAGAGAACTCAATTAAAACTTTTGTTCTTCCAGTTGAAAAACAGCCACGTGGGAGCTAAGTGTCTCAGGCATACTTGTTTTGCTTGAGATCGTTCTTAATAAATTTCCTGATTTTGCTTCTGCAATGCAATTTAGATGCTTAAAAATCAGCAGTCATGCTTTGTCACAATTCTGTACCCAGACTCCAGCATCTTTGTTTATTAACTTTGTCTAGAAGGTTTTAATGGTTGTGAATAAATGCTAAAGGAAAACATAAGAACAGAAATAATAAAAATCACCAGGTAGGGAATGCTTAAAGAAATGCTTTACTAAAAGCTTTACTATAAATACAGAAATTTAGAACTAAACAACATAAAATTGAGTAGTTCAATTATGTGCTCTCCCTCTTATTATTAATTTTGAATTATGTTTGTTTCCCTGACCGTATATCACAAGCTTTATCCTTCTCCCTGGGCACCTTTATATCAGTACAGTGAAGGCATTATTTAAGAGTGTAGATTGTTGACAGCTTACACTTAAGGTGTTGAAACCAGAATTCCTAGCTGTTAATGTTTTGAAAAATCTTTTTATGATGTAAACTTTTACTGTTAATATTTCCCAACGTTTTTGAGGAGGTATTTCATGATTCATTTGGTCTTTTTATTATAGATGCTGCTTTGTTTTAATGTGGCCAAAAGTCCATAGTGATGAATCTGTTCTTTGCCACCTGAAAGACTTTGTGACATAGTTTTCTCCCTGTAATGCCTTGTTTTAGTGATATTATTATTATTATTATTATTATTAGTGTTGTAAAATGTTTGCATCTGTTTGGCCCTGGGAGATTCATTACCTGCGTTCTTGTGATGTTCAAAGGGAGGATTCTGACCATGGTGCAAAGGTTACCATGGTGCTTGATAGATTATTCCATTGTTTGGTAGGTTTGGGGGTATTGTTTGTTTGTTTTAACTTGGAAAGCAACTTTGTCTTGTTCTGCCTAGAGCTGAAGTCTGCTTCTGTTTAATAAACAAACCTTCTGATTCAGTTGTTTGCTCCTCCAGATAATTATGCTACAAGAAGTGAGAATGCCAGGGTGGTTTTGGAAATAATGGCAGCTGAGTAATGATTCAGATTTATTATGCGAGATGTTTTTTGAGAGGGTTTTTTTTCCTCTTCAAAGTAGAAAAATTTTTAAAGTGTGTGTAAATAATCTCAGTATCATTATTTTCCGTGCTGCCATACTGCTTATATGTTAAAAAAAAATTGTGGTAAATACAACTAGCTGAAGTTGTTTTAGTTTTTGGGGTTTGGAGGTTTTTTTACAAAAGTAATGTAATATTGTCCATGTCTCCAATACAGAGAACAGACCCACAGCTCCTTGCTCAGTTCTACTATGCTGATGAGGAACTAAATCAAGTAGCAGCTGAACTGGACAGTTTGGATGGAAGAAAAGACCCACAGAGATGTACACTGCTGGTCAACCAGTTTCGCTCATGTCAGGTAATCAAAGTGGCAACTTCCTGATTTCACTGAGATTTTTATGTACATTTAATGTATCCCATTAATAGTTTTTGTATTAGTTAGTTTTTATTGTCAGAGCTTTTAAAAGTTAACCTTTGTTAGATACATGCTTTTCCTGACTTCAAAGGGTATATTCTTGAAAATACTATCCGTAAGTTAAATTTCCTGCATCTCATTTAAGAGTATTGGTGCTTTCCCTGAATAAGAATACACATAATAAACTTTGTTTACTTTATATAAAATGAGCATACAGAGCTTACAGGACATGCAAAATGTTTCAAAATTTCAAGCAGCAAAAAATATACATGTCATTTGTAGCTGATCAGCTTTCAGCCCTCATGAATCTCATAGTTTTTCACTAGTAATTGAACTACGTTCAGAAGGTTATGTGGTGTTTAGTTAATTAAAATTTTTAGAGGTAGAAAGAAACTGCTTTTGTTGTACCCATTGTATTTGCGTTAGTGCTTTGATATTGAGAAATTATTGATATTGAAAAAAAGTTGATTGAAAAAGAGCTAGGTGCTCTGTTTGCTTGCAAGAAAACTAAATTTTACAAATCCAGCTTTTTCAAGAGTGCTTACAAAGAAAGTAGACTTTGAATGTATTGTTCTGTCAGAAACAATTTTAATACTTCTGTTGACTGTGAATGTCTTCACAATTTCCTACTGTATTGTTCCTAGAGAAAAATGTGAGTTTAAGGGATTACCAAAGTGGAAGCTGTGAGTTTATTAACAAATTAAAAATGCAGTGACTTGGAGTGAAAAAAAAATAGATGTGAAAGTTATCTTCAGAGGAAGACTTCGAGTCTGCTGTGTGGCGGATCAGCTGTACCTAAACCATACTTGACAAATATTTATCTGACTTTTCCAAAACCTCCAGTAGTGGATGTTCCACAGGCTTTCTAGTCAAATTCTGTCCAGACTGGTGGGAAAGGTTTTCTGATATTAAGGGTAGATTAACAATGTCATTGTACAAGACAAGTCTCCTTGGTTGTTTTATCTATGGCAGTGACAATTTATTCCCTGTTTCCCTGCAGGCACACAGGTTTTCTGATATGTTTCCTGTAGTATAGGCAGACCTGAAGAGCTGTTCTATTCAAAAAGTAGCTTCTCTGAATGTTTCACCTGTAGGAGCACAGGAAATGCAGACTCTGATTGCTCCTTGGTCAGTTTGCTTGGCTTGTTCTATAGTGATTCAGTACCTTGTGACTCTTAATATCTTCTGATGTGTGGTAATTTCATTTGTCAAACAGATTGTTTTAGCACCAACAATCTGTTGCTAGAACTGAAAGAAAAAATGGGGGAGTATTTTTATGTAGCTATTTTGGTAATTTGTAGTTGTAAAAGTTCTGTAGGACAGGTCAGATCATTGTCAAATGTCATGTCAAAACCAGCTTTGCTTAATTAGGTCTTAACATTATTTTGTAGTACTTTGTGTAAATGCAGCGATTTTTTGATTTCTTTTTAGAATTTGTCCTGTAATTTCCAAACAAGAGAAGGTACAGTGTTTTAGTAAGGATTCAAAATGTAGGTGTTTGCTGACCAAATATCACACAGTAGAAGGAAAAATTTGTTTTAGCCTAAGGTGAGGTGGGCTTTGAGAAGGATGGAGAGCCAACAGCCAGCCCTGGGCTCAGAACATTGCCTAGAATATAAAAGTAGGGTAACAGCTGCATCGTGCAATACCTCTGATATCTGCAAAAACAGTTATGCAATTCTGGGACCTTTTGTTTAGAAATGTGCATTTTTGACTGTTCAAGCAATGCTTTTGAAAAGTATCTTGTGACCACAGAACATAGTTCATCAGACTCCCAGTCTTTGCATGATGTTTTTTCTCCTATTTTGTGCTAGTTCATCCATGGAAACTTTAGTTTTAAGATATCCAGATGATTCCCAGTTTTTATCTCCATGAAATTTACAGAGGCGTAGCATATCTATCAGATTTTAGCGTTTTCTAGGGACAAAGATTTCTAAAATTCCACGTCCTTCTATCTTGGCATCTGTTTTTTAAATTAATTCATTGTTCCTGTGTTACTTATTTTCAAATCATTCACTGATAGTGTCTGCTTGATTCACAGATGATGGTTTTGAGTTTTATTTTTATCAACTAGAGAAAGGAAATGCCTGTAAATTAGTGTGGTTTTGTTTTGTTTGTTTGTTTTTTTAATGCTGACAAATCTTACGAACTTGTGATTCTTCTTGGAGAGAGGTTGGGTGTTACGTTGGATCTTGACCATGTCTGAAGAGCCAAGCTTTAAATCTTTGTGTCTACTTTGAACTTATGATAGTTTTGTTAAGGATCTCCAAGTTTATTGTTGTGTGTGAACAGATTCAGACAAACCAGAAGGTCTCTGCCTAAAGGATCTAATACTTTATAGTGGACATACTTTCCGTACTGGTAATATTAGTCAAGGCAAGTCGAAGGTATGGTGTGTTGTCGTGTTCCTGTGCATGTGCAGAGAACTGCAGTCTTCAAGATTGTTGATGCTTCCTTAGTAAAGAACTGCAACTCTGAATGTTGTCTTCTGCTTTATCATGATACTATCTGCTGATAACAATCACACTTGTTACAGTCAATTAACTTTTCAAAATTTCTGAACATCTTGCAGCTTGGTTTTCAAATGCTGTGGGTTGACTGTACAGCAGGATGCTGAGTAGCATAATCCATGAGTAAGAGTGGCAGGATGAGTAAGATAATGGTTTCCAAAGCTTTTTATTTGCACAATAATGTGATGTAACACTGTTTTCCAGTTGTGGTAGCCTATCATAAAAATGGCTCATCCCTCATTTTGCTTTGATGTTTGCATGTCAGTGGTAGAATATTGTGAGAATATTGTAAGAACATATCTATCAGTACAGCATCTTACATTTATTGTGTGATTAATACCTATTCAACAGAATAAAGCACTTCTCTACTGGTTTCTGTTAAAATTAACAATACCTGAAGTGTGCCGAGATGCATGATGAAAAGCTGTGTAAGTTTTTCTTAAATGAACCAAAAGGTAGGTAGAATGTCAAACTTTAGCTTATTGAACTTGATTGATAATTCTAGAAGGAAAACTCTCTTTTTTCCTTAAGAAAAACACCTCTGCTTTAGTGAATCTTCAGTAATACGCAGTGCTTGTTCATCTGAGGTTTTTTCACTGCAACACAAATCATTGCAGTATTTTTATATTAGTGGTAAAACAGGGTGTCCTTTCCTATGCTACTCACAGCATCACACAGTATTGAGTTTTACAAGAAGTGATGGTAACTCGTACACTTCTGAGTTATTCACTCATGCATTCACTATCATTCTCTAAATTAATTTGCTTTGATCGTTGCTGTTTTCACATTGATTAGTGTTTTATTAATTGACTTGGTAAACTGGTTTAAAACAATTTATCAGCTATTTAAATGGAGTTAAGTTTATTGTTAAATATTATGTAATTTCATTTGTTTTGTTTAAGAGTAAAGAGTAAAAAACCTCTTTGTTGCTAAAGCAGATATTTGTTAGGAAGTCACAGGTAACAAATGTGTGCATAAGTACTTCACATGGTGAGAATGTTTTTAGGATCATAGTCCTTGCTTGCTGTTTCAGTACACTGATAATTAATTCTCTGTGTACAGTACTGAGGTCTCAGAATAGCACATGAGTCAGTTCCAGCATGGTTTTATCAGCATTATTCCTGCAGATTGTATCTCAGCAGTGTGTCTCTTGATCTGCTGAAGTGCATGAGGAAGGAATTTGCCCCATCAGGGCACTGAGCTGAAGCAAGGCATAGACTTTCCCAGCTGTGCTGTCCATTTGCACTGTTCCACGGAATAGTAAAATGATGAATTTGTAATTCTTGTGAGACATGACTGTTTCTGGCTCACTGCTAGGTGTGATGGGTACTGCATTGACTGGCAGTACATTACACTGGTTCTTCACTCCTTTCCTGCTAGTTGCCTTCTTGGGAAGCACCTCCTGAATTACTGGAATTGGCAGCCCAGAGTTTCCAAGTCAGCTTTAGCAGTTCCAGTTTGCTGTAACATAAGGTTTTGAAATGTAGCCTTTAGTGGACTGCCTCCTGTATAGATCACTCCTTCATTTAGTCCTGGAGAACCAGGCATCTGTGAACTTCATTATCCACTGTAGCATAAGTAAATGTTGCTGAGGAGTTGGAGCCCTTAGAGAAAGTTAATCATATCTCAGTGTTGTGTTTTATCACTTGTCTGTCTCAGTTTCTGTAGCAATACAAACTATGTGGTGAATTTTATCAAAAATGCTGTTTCAACCACACTTATCTCCATATTTCTTCAAGCTCAATTTAACAGCTGAAAGCATCACTGCAAAATAAGTTGAGATATGAGTGTCAGTGGAAACAAAACTTTGCCCTCGCTGTAAAGGAATATGTTACAGGCTGAAGGAGCTTACTGTGGGGTGTGGAAAGAGTAAATTGGATATGGCAAACCAGGAGTAAAGGATCAGTGCTGCTGGGAGCATACTTTGGCAATCTGCTTTGTCACATGCTAAAATCGCAGTCATAGAATAGTTTGGGTTGGAAGAAACCTTAAATATCACCCAGTTCCTGCCCCCTGTTATGGGCAGGGACACCTTTCACTAGATTTCCCCAGCATGGGGCAGGACCTTACACTTGGCCTTGCAGAATCAAACCTTTAACACAAAGAAAATATATGCTCTTTATCTTTGAAATATTTTTTGTGCATATTTGAAACGCTTAGGAATGTTATTTGCTTTCTTAAGAGAGAGATGGATGGGTATGATGAGTTTGGAAGGGGGGAAACTTTGTCTGATACTGTGTAGTGTCTGACCCAAGCACTGATCATGTTTGATAATGGCTCACTTTAGGAGGCGGTTACCAATTTCAGCTGATACGGGGATGGCAGTCCAGTTGTCTTTCACATCAGCTTACACCATGTATGTGGGCAGATATCTGTACTGGCTTTTTATTTAATTGAGAAAACCCCACAAGACACCACCAACAGCAACACTAAAAAACCAAACAAGACAAAAAACCACAAACAACCGAAAAAAAACCAAGCAAATGAAAACAGACCAGCAAAAATCTAACTCCAAACAAACAAAACTTTCAACACAACACCATCACACAGAACTCTGAAGCTGTTGCAGGGTTTGCAAATTGCTTAGTAACATTTCCAGAGTGAAAGAGAAACATGACTGAGTGAATTGTCATAGAGCATGCGTTGATTTCTGTGTAGTGGGAAATGGAAAGGCTCTTCAGTGTGTGCCATTTGAGTTTTGTTATTATATATATTTAAAAATAAATAAAAGCTGATGTAGCATGAAATGACAACACAGGTGGTAATCAATAATGCACAAGGGTGAAACTCAATCTGGATTGACAAGTTGCTAAATAATGAAAAGTGAACTTATCTTTGTGTACAAAACACAATGAATTTTTTATCAGTGAAAAAGGGATGTTATTATATTATATTAAATGGTGCATGCTGGGGTAGCCGTAGGTTGTTACTGAAGAGACTGTGATGCAGGGTTATGCTGTACCATCTGCTCATGATGACCACAATCATTGCATGCAAACTCCTGTGGAAAACCACTGGATTTGGTGGAAGATGAGGTAGTCATCCATATAAAACATGAGGTGCTAACAGGAGAGCAATGAATATTTTATCTGTGCTTCAATTAGAACAGTTTCTTCTTTTGGTCACACCTTTTATTTAAATTTAAAAATACAGCATTTTCTTCTTTGTGAACAAGAACCCAGCTATAGAAATCTCTTAATTTCAGAGGTATTGGAGTCTTCTAATACTCAGCTACTAAAGATAAAATTATTTTTCCTTTCTTAATGTAAGATTATTTGCCCATGATCATTGTTTTTATATTGCTAACAATTGGCATATTGGTACCTTGAATGAGTATTGACAGTGAACCTGCACATAGTGGTATAATTCCCAGAGTACTTGAAGGCTAGATGAGGACAATGGAGCCAGGTCATTTTAAGTCTGACTTTTCTCAGCATTTGTGAAGTATGATACTATACTGGATCCAGTTATGTAGGAATTAATGTAATGTGACGTGTCTGAGTATCAGGGGCTTTATAGCTCTTCCACAGTCTTCAGCAGTGCCATCAGAGGATTGCTGTCAGCTCTGCTATAGTATGATTGGCTAAATTTTTTTTTTTTTTTTTTTACTGTTGCAAAGAAGGATAGATTCTAGTATTAGCCACTGAATTGTTTATATAGTCTCATGACTTAAATATGCTGCAATTTTCCTTCTTTTCTCCATATGCACATGGTAGTGCCACGTTATTAAGATTAACAATACGTGCAAATTATTTATTTTGTGATGTTGCTGTAATTGGGGATTAAGTCTGTTTTCTTCTGCTAGGAGCCTTTTAACTTAATCATATAGAAAAATCCATACCATTTATTTTTTTCTTTAATGCTGGGAAAGTGTGATAAGAAAGACAAGAAGGCAGGTTAGTAATTTGTCGAGTTGGTTCTTAGCAGTGGAATTTAATTTTCGTTGTGACCTTAACATACTTGCAAGTTAAATCCTGTTTTTTAATAAGAAATAATTAATTACATAATAATGGATTATTATGAAGAATATTCTGTGGAATATTGTGCAGTCTGGTTTTCTCATGTGTCAGGTTGTCATAAGTAAGTTTTCATTAAACAGAATCCTTGAATGGAGCATCCTGAGTTGGAAGTGACCCACAAGGGTCGTGAAGTCCAACTCTTGGCCCCACGCAGCACCATCTGTCAAAGTCACACCATGTCCCTGAGAGCATTTCCAGACTCCTTGAGCTCTATCAGGCTTGAGGCTGTGACCACTGTCCTGGGGAGCCTCTTCTAGTGCCCAGCCCCCCTGCTGGGTGAAGAACCTTTTCCTAATACCCAACCTAAACCTTCCCTGACACAACTTCAGGCCATTCCCTTGGATCCTGTCACTCACTACAGAGCAGAGAACAGTGCCTGCCCCTCCCATTCCCTTCATAAGGAAGTTATAACTCCAATGAGGTCTCCCCTCAGTTTCCTTCTCCCGGGACAACATCTCCAATTCATTTGTCCCTTAGTCCAGAGGTTCTCAGCTGTGCCATTGCCATCTACAAGCTCTGTGCATTCCAGCCCCTGCCTCACCTGCCCTTCCTGTTCCTCCCAGAGAGCCTGAACCATCCAGCAGGGCGCCCTAATCACAGAACTCATCCCACCAGGTTCTGCTTATGCCAGTGATGCCATATTTCTGGGACTGAGCCACGGCTTCCAGCTCCTCTTGCTGGATCCTCATTTGCACCTTTAGATTAAAGCCTTCAGGTGTTAAATTTGTTAAATATATATCTATATATGTTAAATATCGGACAGAAAAAGGACTTCTACCTATTGGAAGGAGGGATTACAAAATATTTTTGAGTTTATAATTTCAGACTGCCATTTTGTTACTATTGCTGTATAATTAAACAATAAATTACTAATTGAATGGCTGGAGTTTAAGGTGACGGGAAGAAAATAAATTGTTAGCCATTAGGGTGGCTTATTCAGTTGTTGTAACTTTATAATTAGCCAAAGAGAATGAGAAGTTCAATTAGTTCACTCCTAATTCCAAGTTCCTTTTGGAGTAAAGATGCAATGGTTGTCTTCCGCCCCCAGCTTATGCTTTTAAAAGAATTTGTAGTAATTCATTGCTGCACAGGGTTCTTGGTGAAAAATAATGCAGACTTTAAGACAGTAATTAAAAGAAGATTCATTTTTGAAAATATTACATGTATTAGCAAGCTAGTGTTGCTTTGCAGAAGTTTGAAATGACTGATAGGAAAACAGCTTGTGATAAGGATGAATTTGCTGTTGGAGAGCAGTCTTCAGATAGTAGGCTTTGTTACTGCATGCTTTTGCACTGTTTGCACTCATAAAAACTTCCCATTTTAAAGGCTTTGGTAAATCTGCACTTGTGTGAAAATAATTATGCAGAAAATGTGCTCTTGGTGAAGAAAGCTTACCTTTTTGCTTATTCCACCTACTTTCTCCTGCTGGATTTCCATTTTTTAGAATAGTGCTATTTTTTCAACACTTTTTAAAGTAGTGTTGAGATGAGCAATAGCAGCAGCATTACCCCAAGTACATGGATCTTCGCACTGTGAAGAAGGCTGGATACTTCTTACATGTTTATACTGTTCCTTGTTCCATGTTTCTGACAGAAGCCCAGAATTGAATTCAGAAAATGTAGTACTCTTGATTCTAACATGTGATGTACACAATATAAATTCTTAGGTTTGCCCTGAGAATACATTTTCAGTTCTCTAGAGGTCTCAAGATTTCTGTGCCTGAAGATTATTTACACAAATACCGAGCAGCAGATTTGTATTCTTTGATTTCTCAATTGCCCTGCAGTGTCTCTAGCTGCTGTTAAAGTTGTTGCTATTCTACATACACAGTGCTCATAATCAAACAGTGTATTAGTTCATGTAGAGGTGTTAAATGATGATCATCTTGAGGCTGCAAAGCTTGTTGAATTGATTTGTGCAGCTGAGGCGCTGAGCTAAACTGCCTTTGTGACGTAAGTTCTACTAATTCTTGCTTTAGAATTGTACTGATACTGTCAAAAGGTCTTTTTTGGTGTATTTTTTGTTCGCTTTTTTCTGTTTAGGTCTGATGCAGACATAATCAATCAGATTAATTCTAGCAGGCTTTCAGAGTCATGTTTCCTTTTGACTTGCGTGATAACTGCTATGAAAATTTATTTTTCATTTTCATACATTTGTGCAAACCTCTGGCCTCGGTGCCAGCCTTGTTTATAATTTGTACAACTTTCCTCCACAGGGGTTTTGCTAATTTGACTGTAAAATATTTTAACCCTGTAGATGGAATGTGATGAGTTTTCTCAGTAGATCTAATTAATATATTTGTGGTTCTCTGACTTATTCTGCAATGCAAATATCATATTTCATAATTGAGAAAAGAAAATTAAGAGGAGATTCCTCAAACAGGAAAGCAGAATTATCTCGATGTAAATTTTTAGGAGAACTTTAAATCACTCATTTAAAATACTCAGAATGTAGAAATGATTGGAAGCTTGAACACTCAAAGAACGAAAGTCTCCAAAGGTTTGGGCTCCTTGGTTTTGAGTTGAACTGTTGTTGGATATAACTCTTTATTTGTGGTATAATTTCACATTGGCTTTTCTTTGCCTTTTGTCTACAGCTGCTCAGCTTCAGCATAGCTCAATTAATTTTGTACTCAGTGAAATCAGATTTTTCATTGATTTTTCATGCTAAGTGTATTCTTTCTTTCCTAGCAGGTAAAGGCTTTTAAATTTTAAGCAAGTGCTGTGGGTTACCAGCAAGCTTTTAAACTGTATTAATGGAAAGGCACAGAGTGATTTCAGAAGGAAATATTTCTGTAAATTTGAGTGGTTTTGGTTAGAGTTCTATGGTAGCTTCAGCAGCTGTTCATGTGGGTTGCCCCGTCTTTGATTCAAGCAAGCCCTTGGACACTTGGTAGAAATGTTATAAACATTTTAGTTTCAGTAAATACCTTAACTTTATTGCTTGGATATGTAGTTGAGCATGGACAAGAAAAAATAACTTAGATTTCATATAAAAAATAACCCTGTTTAAATGTGTATTTCTGTGTTATCACACATAGTTCCTTAGGCATTATTCCATGGTCCATTGGCAGCATTGGTTTAAAAGTTTTCCATTCCAAATTTACACTGTTCTTGTTGCTATTCCCACAGTTAAGCATGGCACCCCTCAAAGCACAGCTTTTAGAGAGCTTTGAAGTTTTAGATCCTTATCCAAGGCCAGTTCAAATAAGCTGTGGTCAGCTTTACCACTGGAAACACTTGTTCAGCTGTACCAATGCACGTATCTGTAGAGTCTGTCTGTGACCTTGAGCAGTGAAGTGATGTGGGTTACTCTGGATCTGTGCACTAAAACCCTTCATAGGTGTCCCCAGCAGAAGAGCACAGAGTGCTGCTGAGACATGGGGACAGGGACTGCAGGGGAGGTGAGATGGTGAGATAAGGGGCCAAGGTCTCTCATTGGCCTTGCTGCTAAAGGCTGACCCTGCAAAATGGCCTGACACCAGTCTGTAATGAAAAGTGGCTTTCTGTTTCAGGTGTAAAAAAACCTTATCTGAAGGTGTCTCCCACTATCTGTTAAGTTGAAGTGGTGTGAGAATAAGGAATCTCTAGGAGGAAAAAAATACCTGCTCTTTCATTCTGTGCTTTGTCAGAATTGTATCCATGCTGAAAAGAAGCAATTTTTTACAAAGAAAGGATGGAGGAGCGTCCCTTGATGGACAAGGTACCTGTGAAGAGCTGTTAAAGAACTCAGAGGATGGTGTTGTAGTGGATTGGCAGTGAGTTATCTATTAAATACTACTTGTATCATTAACATTCTTGACAGGAGCAAACTGGGAGTATGTTCCATAATCACTGTGAACAATGAGACGTTCAGAGGTGTGAAGTTTTCATGTTTGATTGCATCTGTCCATTGAAGAACATTTTCTTGTAGAATTAGGCAGAAATAGATCTCATTAAAGGAGACAAATTAGCCAAAAGTGAAAGAAATTCCCTGCTGGGTTCTGAAACCTAATGATT
Organism: Pseudopodoces humilis; assembly: GCF_049639895.1. Classification (NCBI taxonomy): domain Eukaryota; kingdom Metazoa; phylum Chordata; class Aves; order Passeriformes; family Paridae; genus Pseudopodoces; species Pseudopodoces humilis. The sequence goes on along the minus strand of NC_142205.1, from coordinate 8,658,789 downwards.
GGTTGGAAGTTGGCAAGAATCTATTCCTGATGTTAGTTATTTTGTTAATTGATACAGAGGTTGAACAGTGTGGATTGAACCAGGAGTACTTTTAGCTGAAGTAATGGCCAAGTCTTTCTTGCCTGTTTAATTTGCAGCCCTGGAGACATTAAATTAGTTGTGTTAGTAGAGGTCAGTGAAGGAGACAGCAAGGTAATTACTGAGATCAAGGGAAGAAGTTGATTGAAAGAAACCTTCACGTTCACAAACTTTAGAAACTGTAGCAGACAAAGATACCTTTTAACCAAAGAGGGAAGAAGGAAGACCCATTGTGTGTTCCTCATTGCTCTGTGGTGGGGAGGGAATCCTGGTCATTTTCTGAATTGTATCTGTGTTTGAGGCTTTTTCTAAACTAGAACAGAGCTGGTGGACTCTAGAATTAAATTCTCATAAGGTTTGTATTTAAGACTTCATGCAGAGGTAGGAAAGTCAAAAACTTGTGCTAGGATTCGGCTGTTGTCAGACATGAGAGTGAGCTAAGACTTATTCAAAGAAAATTATTTTCCTTTATATAATGTCGTCAGTTTAATTTTGATGGGGACAGTGCCAGTCTAGAAACAAAAAAAAGTAAAATTTAGAACAGCTATTTTAAAGTGATGATCTCAGGATTAAGCTTAAATCTGAGACAGTACACTTATCTGCTTTACTTCGTTCCCATAATATTAGAGCTTGTAAATTTGGGTGTTTTTCCTTCAGAGTTTCATCTCCAGTTACGTTGTTTTATAACTGATGGCAACATTTGTCATTTCATTACTCCTGGTAATGATGACTTCTGTGAGTTGCATTGCTCTAACAGATGTCTTCTCGGTGCTGCCTGACATCTTTAAACAGTTGGTGTCAGGTACCTGTTTGCTATTTGGGCCTGCCATTGAGTGAAAGCTCTTAACATTTCTTTTGCAAGCAGGCAGACTTGTCAGCCCTTTCATATGTTTTCACCCTACTTCACTGCAAATGAACTTGAGTATGATTGTTCTAAATACACTGAGGAACCTATAAGTATCAGAAGAGTTGGGGGTTTTTTGTCAGTTGGGTTTGGTTCACAGATTTTAAATTTGCCTTTTTTTCTCCAGTAATGTCAAGTGATCAGTGGAATGTTGTAGTTCGGTAAAAACCAAATATACGGAGCTAAACATTTGTTACCAGTAAATAAAATAAGTGTGTCTTTTAAATGTTGATTTTTAACAGCTTTTCTTCATAATTTTTGGGAAACTTCTGGTCGCTATAGAATAATTAGTAAATGGCTATAAAATGTAAAATGCTTGACTGTAAGTTGGGCCATCAGTACAACTTCATCAGCTAAATGGAATTGTATTTTCTTTCTACATTTCATATTTGATCGTGTATAAGGAGTGATTAATATTAAAATATATTTTTTTCTTTGAAAAAAGGATCTTAATAATGTTTAGTACTTTAGTCTTAAGTTGTAGTTTCTCATGTTAACAAGTTTTTTCATGTGTTTCCACTTGCTTACATGAATCAAATAGGTCATTCTGAGAAACTGCCTGTTATCTAAGACTGTGGACAGAGTGGAATGAAAATGCTGTGCACTGCAGGTCAGGGAATTAATTTGCAGCAGAGAACCATAGGGAAGAAAGCTGGATCCATGCCAACTCAGCAATGAATATGTTGGGGATGCAGGATGCTTTCACTGCAGCAGGGCAAGGCAAAATGAAGATGGCAGTAATTCATGATGACATCTCCTTCATTCTGCCCTCTGTGAATGGGGATTCCTCTTTTATTTATTGAGAATTGTTGTTGCTGGGCTGAGGCAATACAGAATTTAAATTGCTAGATATCCAAGTTGCCTTTTCATGGTGAATTTGGGTATTACTCTATAGTTGGGTAGGTTAAACTAGGAGCTGCTCCCCAGGATTCATACATGGAAAAATCCTGTTACTTTTAGAAGGTGGAGCCTCATGAGTTGCGCCCTTGGTTTGTGGATGATGCCAAGTTGGGTAGAAGAGTTGATCTCTTGGATGGCAAGAAGGCTCTGCAGAGGAATCTGGACAGGCTGGATCAGTGGGCCCAGGGGTCTGAGGTTCAGCAAGGCCAAGTGCCAGGTCCTGCCCCCAGGTCACAACAACCCCTGCAGCACTACAGGCTGGGGCAGTGGCTGGAAAGGGCCCGGTGGAAAAGGACCTGGGGGTGCTGGTTGAGAGTGGCTGAACACGAGCCAGGTGTGCCCAGGTGGCCAAGAAGGCCAATGGCTCCTGGCCTGGGTCAGCAGTAGTGTGGCCAAGCAAAAGTTTTTTGAGTGGCTGAGGCAGCTGGAGATGTTTAGTCTGGAGAAAAGGAGGCTCAGGGGAGACCTTACTGTTCTCTGCAGCTCCCTGAGGTTGTAGCCAGGTGGGGGGTCAGGCTCCTGTCCCCAGTAACAATTGATAAGACAAGAGGAAATGGCCCAAGTTGTGCCAGGGAAGGTTTAGATGGGATATTAGGAGAACTTCATTCATGAAAAGCATTGTCAAGCATTGGAACAGGCTGCCCAGGACAGTGTCTGAGTCACCGTCACTGGAAGCAATCCAAAGATGTGTAGATGTGGGACTTGGGCACATGGTTTAGCAGTGGACTTGGCAGTTCTGGGTTAGTGGTTGGACTTGATGATCTGAAACCCAAACATTTCCATGGTGCTACACTGCCAGTGCCAATTAGTGGATGAGGCAAAGAGAGTCTGAAAGCACACCCATTGAATCTGTGCAAGATGGACTGGAGGGAAAGCCATAGTGAGGCTTTGGATATCTAATGTGAAATAGCTACCTGGGTTCTGGATCCAGGACTTTTGTGTGTGCATTGAAAACCTCTTGGTTACATCGGAGAGCACACCACCTTGCTACTGCTTTCTTCTGTTAAAGTAGCCTGTAAAACCCTAAATACCTACTAATTGCTTTAATTCCAATAAAATCTTCCTTTATTTTTGGCATTAATTCACGTTCATCAATGACTTCTTATTGCCATAATGTGATGTTGAAGGAGTTCTGGTACTTAACATCAAACTAGAAAAGGTCACAAAAAGTCATGGACTTACTTAAATGAAGAGGCAAAAATATCATCTATTAAGCTCATGGTGATATCATCACAGAGCATATTGCCTCAGCTAGATTTTATTGGTTATTCAAAGGATGGCTATTAGAGAGGTACTGAGCAGCGCAGGAAGTTACCTTCCTTTGAAGAAGTCTTGCAAAAGACCTCAGGTCATATTAAATTTAATGTTGTGGAAGAGCAGCATAAATTTTATCAAGAATATGTACAGAAGGGTAGATAAGTTTGCCTTTTGTTGATCTAAACATGTTTCATAGTATAAGAAAGATTAATTTCTTGGCAATTTTTGGTACCTATTTTGGAAGCTAATGCAGCAGTTGATGTTAGCTTTATGCTCTGATTATTTACTGTATGACCAATTACTGACAGGTCAAAAAGAAACCAATTCACTGTCCTCCACTGTGGCTACCTTATGTACATTGTCTCACTATCACTCATTGTCTTCCCTATCTAAATATAAGTGCTGACTATTATGTGAAACTTTGATCTTTGTTTTCCGGGAAATGAGGACTTTGGAGTAAATCCCAAAGCAGAATCTCTGCAGTGGCTGCCTGTGCTGCTGTAAAGCCTCAGCAGAACACCTGAAACAAAACTGCACATCCCAGTATGAAGATAAACCAAAAGATAACAGATAAAGCTGCCAAAGGAGGCATTAAAATCTGGAGGCTTTTATATAGAAAGATGGATCAAGTGAAAGATTTACTGCTTCAGTTCTAACTAATTGATTTATGTTGCTTAAATTAGAGCAAAATTTCAGTGCTACCATGTATCCAAACCCATTCATTATTAGCTTACAAAGCAGAATACAGTAATTAAATAAATTGAATGTTTCTTGAAGCTCTTCTAAAGAAAAGACTAATTTGCTTACAATGCATTGGATAGTCTGTCTAAATTGGCTGGCATCCTTCCAGTTTTAAAGCAGCTGAGATCTGAAATTATTATGGGAGCAAATATTCCAGATTTTTTATGTAGGTTACTCTGCTCTGGGTATCATAAGAAGAATGGAAGAGGAAAGGGAAGTGATGGAGAATTGTTGGTTTGTTTTGTTTTTTTTCTTCTGTAGGATGATAAAATAAACCCTGTAGAGCAACAGAGAATTTGGGAAATTGCACATCTTGAAACATCAAAAGCAATTTACCTTGTAGAAATCTTTCAGTATTTGTACATTATATATCAAAGTTATATCAAGTGTTTTTCCCTAATCTTCCTGTATCCCTGCTGGACTAGGCAGGAAAAGACGGCCATCTTTTTAATTGGCTTTTTCACTTAGCTCTCTGACAGAACAACCAGCTGCCTCTGTGAAGCCAGGTAACTTTATACAAAGAATTGCTACTGGAGAGGGAGCTATTGTGATTTATCTCCATTGGGAAGTGTATATTTAAATTCTAATTACCTCTGGTTTAGCTTAGTACTACTGCACATATTAAAAAAAACACCTGAGTCAAAGTCTGACATACATGGAGATATGTTGGTAGATCTTTGGGTGCTCTGGAAAAGAAGCATCTAGAGATTATAGGAATGTTGAAGAAATGAGGAAAAATATTAAATGATTTTTAAGTGGGAAACAAATAAACAAATTATATACTTAAACAGTGTATTGTAAAAAGTTGAATTATCTTCATTACATCATCTTGCCTTTACTTGCAATATTTAAGTGCATTATGGTATAAAATTTCATGATGCTTGTAATAATTATCTTCAGAGACTATTTAGACAGAATCTTAGTGCTTTTTAACAGGTAAAATGATTAAAAAAACAGAACAAAACCATGGAACAGTTGCTTACCAGCAATGAGTCCTCTTTCTTTATTCTATTTGCATAAAATGTTCTTTGATACATCAGGGATTTTGAATATGTATATAGGTAATTATGTAAGGGAAATTCAATTTGTCTTGTAGCTGCTGTCAAATAAGATTGCATTTAAAAATAATACATTGAAGTAAGATAAAATTTAGGGAGGAAAGTTTTTCAATATGGCCTTTCCTCTTATTCTGTGTAGGTTTTTAGGAAAAAATAAGAGGAAGAATTGCATTTCCCCATATTAAAGTTATGTGGCAAGTAAAATAAATTGGAATATCATGTCCTAAAATAAAATGTAATTGGATTATTTAAAGTCTGATATATCCGGATTTGAAGAGTATTTTTTCCAGGGTTCCCTACCTTATTATTTTTCAGTATTTTGTGGAAATTTTGTAAAATTTTAACTGGTAAGATTGCTTTTTACCACTGTAGCTCTCCAATGCAGAAAGGCCTTTGCAAACTTTGATTAATTCTCTTAAAACAGGAATCTGGCTTTTTCATCCTAGTGATCAAGACCAACCTGTAGTCCTCTGGTGATAAAGTGAGAGCTACAGGCAAAGCATCTGGTCTCAAAATAGATCAGTAATAACAGATTTGAAATACTTCATGAGTGACTCATGCCTTTCTACAATTTAAATGTTTTTATCCTCAGTTTCAGTCTTTGCTCTGTAACTTTGGGTAGGAGCTAGGTAGTTTAGGAGTTGTTTTTCCTTATGAGATCTACTTTCAAAATACTTTGGTTCCCCAGGCAGATTTAGCTAAATAATGGTGAGAGTAGTATATCAGTGTCATGAATTAAGAAGTGGAAGGAGAATAGGAAACTTCCTATTATTCTGGTTTTTCTGAGCCTAAAGTGTCACGCCAATTTGGATGTGATTGCTTGGCTAACTCGCGGTTGTTCTGGAGAGAGGAGGTGGTGACAGAGTTCTTCAGCCTGTGGTTCAGGATGTGCTGCAGCAGCAGGGTGTGGGCATCTCTGTTCTCGTCCAGGATTTGAACTCCAGTTCTCCTTGCAACTACACGGGGGAGTATGCAAGGTTGTTTTTTCCCTCAGTTCCTGCTAGGGGCATCTCTTTGGATTCTAAGGGATCCTAGTGCCCCACTGATCCTGGCAGTACAACAGGCCCAGCAGAGCGAGGGGGAGATTTCACCTCTAAGATCAGGTATTTTATGTTGGTGATTCTACTTTTCTTTTCTTGTCTCTTCTCATACCTGCTGGCCATGGTCTGTGTTGTGATGCTACAGGGCATTTGATTTTCAGTCCTGTTTCTAGAGAAGATGGTTGATTGTTACAGTTACTCATGTGTTTTAACTGTATGAGCTGTATGAGGTGGGGTTTTTTGTTTGTTTTTAACAACTTTATTGAAATGGAACGTATTATCTCATTACAGCCTTGCAAAAAGTACTTTATTATGAAAGTGTTTTAGTTGTTAACACTTTAAGTGCCTTTTACCAGTGTGTAATAAATATTGCTGATCGTTCATGTATTCACTTATTTTGGATGAAGACAATTGTAATTGCAGCCTTAATGTTAAGATTATTTTGTGGCAACAGCAGGTGTTGCAGTCTGTGCAGAAATTGCAGAAAATGTGGATCATTCTTTGTAGATAAAGTAGATTTTGTCTTTTTTTGATAAAAACATATTTAAAGGGTCAGGTTTTTTCAAAATTCTCTTCTATTGCTTTTTAAATGCAGGTGAAAATAAAACATTGAAGTGTAGATTTAAAGCAGTTCTGTCTGTTAAACAATTTTGTGCAGACAGATATGGTTGTATTTGTTTGAGAAATATTTCAAGCAGAATGTGAATTCTGTAAATATCGGAAGAAACATAAAACAGACAAAACATTTTTAATGAAAGCACTCAGCCTTTTTCATGCTCTCAATCTACCTTTATTATGTTAATCAAATTCCGTACAGTTCTCAGCAGGGGTATGTGAAAATAGTCTTTTCAAATAAATGAATATGCATTATTTACTGCATATCAAGAAAATGGTTATAGGTCTTTGATCATTGTCCTGGTGCAGAGGTAGATCAGAGCAGTTACTAAGGCTCTAATTTGTGTGGTGTCCCCTTATCCTCCTGAGTGGCTGAGGGATGAGGTGCTAGGTCAGTGTGTCAGTCCTTGCCCACTTGGGATTCAGGTGTGTAAACTGCTTTGGATTACCAGGATGAGTTTAAATATATTCAACCACAATGGTCCCAGTATAACTCAGCTTCTAACAACTCCAAGCTACCCTGTTAGGCGCTCTTTTTGGGAATAATGGGAGGGCATATTGTTTGGGCTGGTGAGAGGAAATGGAAAAAGTATAATTCACTTGTACTTCTAGTTTATTTACTGATATGTACAGATAGCTGGAGATAAGGAGCTCTTTATGTCATGCCTCATCATGAGAAGTCCCATTAACCTTTGACTACCTGGTCAAAGTTAAATACAACTAATCTGAGAAACAGTTTCTAGGAAGATTAGAAAGAGTGAAGTTTGCTGCTCTTGTTTCTGTGCAGTATTCTCCTCTGCTTTCGCTGTGTGTATGAAAACCAGGAGAGTTAAATATTGCATTTGCTATCTTAATTGGTTGGTATCTCACTAATAAATTCTATTAAAAAGTTAGAAAAAATGTTTTCTGTGCAAAGAGTATATATATGGTATCCTGTGTTTTGATTCAGGATAATGTTTTGAACATCATAAACCAAATCATGGATGAATGCATTCCACATGAACGGGCCAACCGAGACTTTTGTGTTAAGTTTCCAGAGGAAATACGCCATGACAACCTTGCAGGACAGCTTTGGTTTGGAGCAGAGGTAGGTCTGTCATAATTCTGTTGTTTGGGATTAATAGACACTTTTTTTGTTGTATAAAGCCACAAGTACCTTTTCAGACTTTGCTGAAAGAGGTACCAAAAAAAAAAAATTTACAGAGCCAACTAAATGAGAGAACTTGCTCTGGATGCTCAGAGATTTGGGGTTCTTTAACTGTGGTTTTGGCTAACAGCATACCAGGTTATTTTCATAATTGTGTGCTGTCAGTATTCTATAGTGAAAAACTCTTCTTTTGTGGGTTAGCATATTTTCTTTTTTTTATTTTTTTTTTCTGATCAGCCATCTTATGTTTTGAAGATCTTAGAAACAAATAAAAGTGCATTAGGAAGTTTTATCAGGACAAAAGTTCATCTCCAGCAAATAGAAGTGCACGGTGTCACTTTATTTTATCGCCTATGTTATGCTGTAACTCATCCTAAATAGGTAACTTCAGGCTGTCATTTGTTGCCCATAACTTCCTTGTTTCGTGTGTATGCCAAAAATAGAATAGTTTCTGTGCAGAACACTGAAATCCACTTTTCTTCTCTTACCTGGTTTCTCTGAAAGACTTACTTCTAGAGCAACCTGTCAGAATAAGGAATTTTTGTAGCGAATAAGCTTCCATTATTTTAACCAAAGGAAGCTTGAAGTGTCAGAACAAAAGGCTATTATATGCAAGACATTTATTTATTAGTGCTGATGTCTTTTAGCTTAAAAAAAAAAAAATAAAAAAAAATCATTGTGGCATCTTTAGTGATAAACTCTTCACTTTTACTGGCCTGAAGGTGACTTAGGGCCAGCACCATGAATTTGTTGAGACTTCAGAGGGATTAGTCTAGACATCCCACACACGTTGTGGTCCTGTTTTCAGTCTTGCCTCTCCTGTATTTGAAACAATCCTTGGCCTCCTTTTTTTTTTTCTCTAGCAGTTTCTCCTTTCTTTTTCAAGTGCATGTTTTCCATGAAGATTCCCCATCTTGTTCAGTCCAATATGCCTCCGTATGTTCTGTTTCTGAAACTTGCTTTGACAATTGTTAATTGCAGGCTACTCTGAGTCAGAGAAGTCTCAGATTGAATTTACTAAATTAATTTGATATGTCAGTGCTTTGTAATCCTGTCCTCAGTCTTGTTTTATTCACTGCTGTGTTATATAATCTAAACCTGTTTCCAAATCAAACTTCCACTGTGCAGCCATCAGGCTGGAGAGACCTGTTGGTTTCAGAGAAAGTAACATATGCAGTGATGATGTAATGCGAACTCCTACTGCTGTAGGCACTGTCCTCCTGTAAATTCATGTAGCAAGAAGATTGTATGTGCTTTAGGAGTACACACTGCTGTCCTTGTCAGTACAATCACTGAGTTATCAGACTGAGAATACCTATCAGCAGCTAACACTTTATCCATACTTTCCACAAATACTGCCCTCAAATGAATGCATCAGGCTGCTGAGAAAGGGATTGCAAGTCTCTCATACTGAGTTGCAGGTGTGGCTTCCATCCACAGGATGCCAGGGAGAAGTGGGTGACACAGTTTCAAATGGAGATTTAAAAAAGGGAAAAAACAGACGTGATCTTTGAGAACAACCTTGTATATTCTCAATTAATGGAAGTATTTCTATTTACACCACAGGTGTGATTTATATTGGTGCTCATTGTCTTCCATATGTATCCATAAAAGAATAAAGCCAGCAGTTGTTTTTAGTGGCAAGATTTTAAAAAGGTTTTATTAATGTGTTACAGTAAGAATTTACTATTAATGTCTTTGTCAGCTGGTCAAAGAGAGTCCGTGTATAATGCCTGGGGCAAGGAGTCTTTAAAAGAGTTGTTTTCCAGACACTGAAAGAGAAGAACCACTCGGTGACCTGATTTTCGTATATAATCATGATTTCTGTGGGAAGCAGTATGCTGGCCTAACTGCATCCCTGTGTGATAGCCAGTGTGAGCAGTTTCTCTGTAAAAGACATCACAGTTGCAGAATTTCTGTTCTTTTTATATGGAATAGATTTATTTTACAGAGTCAAGCAGTCTAGCCCAAATCAAAACAGCCCATGGACTGTAGTTCTGCTAGATTCCCATCTCTTATGCAAGCAATCTGTGTGTGCATAGAGGATCTATCCTACTAATGCTTACTGCCTAACTGGTGGGGGAGAATAGCTTTAGTTCTTCTGTCAGCACTGTGGTTCTTGTATTTCAACCCTCTCCTCATGTCTCCCTGGCTGAGCTGCTTCCTAACCTTTTCTGTGAAAAGCTTTTGACTCTTGACATACCAGCCTTAAGTTTTTCGCTTGTTTCATAATTTGCAGCCAACTGGGGCTAAGTATTGCCCTTGTTCAAAAGCATATCTTACTAAATAGCACATCTTGTGCTTTGTTTTTAACTATAAAAGTATTTTTACTTTGTAAAAACTAATATTTTATCTCCTCATATCTTTCTTAGTGTTTGGCTGCTGGTTCAATTATTATGAATCGTGAAATTGAGAGTATGGCTATGAGGCCCTTGGCCAAGGATCTGACACGAAGCCTAGAGGAAGTCAGAAATATTATTCGTGACCAGGCCTTAAGGGATTTGAACCTCTACACAGAAAAAATGAAAGATTCCCTGAAACATTTTGATGTCCTTTTTGCTGAGTTCGAATTAAGGTAAAAGAGATTAAGTAAATGTGTTGTGAGCCATGTCTTGGCCACTGCAGCTGTTTTGTGGCTTGTTGGGTTTTGGAAATTGGCCGTTTTACTCTGTGTTTTTTGAGTGGGAAAAGGATGTAAATTTTTTTATAGTTGTATTTGAATTCTTTAGTAATTTGTTGTAACGTTAGATTTTTCCTTTCAGTGTAGCAATAATGAAAACTAAATAGCTCTTTAGCAATCAGCATTTGCTCTCTCCAACTAAACTATAATCCGCCATTTGCATACTGGCATATGGCATTTGAGGGAGAATTTCCAAGACAGAAAAGGAAACCATAAATCTCTTCTCTTAATGTTTTCTTTGTCAGAGAAAAGGCAACAAATAGGAGATGCTTAAAAAGAAAAGAACGATAACAAATATTCTAGAGACTATGAGGTTTTCTTCTCTTGTGCTTAGTGATACAAGCAAGATATACCCAGTGAATTGAAGAAGGCAAATTGAATTCTGATGGAGGAAGGGCTTTTACATGAGCCCTAATTAACCACAAGAACTCGGTGATTTGAAAACTTGTGATTGAAAAATTACTTTGAGGTTTTTTGCTTAAGTAAAAATAACTGCTTTTTTGGGGTGATGCTTTTTTGTATCAAGGGTCACATTGACCAGTCATGCATTGTGCTTCAGAGTGTAACCAGCTACCTGCCTGTGTGTTAGACACTTGTGGTGCTGGCCACAGACAAGATAATGGGCAAAATTATCTGTGGATCTAATACAATACAGTCACTGCTGCCCTTAGCAGAACATGTTTCTTAGAATTGCGTAGTCTTTTAAAATTTCTTGGGAATAACCTACAGACTGTCATGTCCCACATTACTGCTTGCCCTTCCTCAGTATTGTTATTTTCTTGTGTTCTTTTACTCAGGTAAGCAGTTTTTTTTCTAATTAGAAAGGGCATCATTATTCTGAATATAGAAAACACTTTAATTAAAAACATTATCTAAAAACATGTTTTTAACTGAGGGTTTGAATGCAGACACCAGTGACAATCAGTAACTGGTTCTTCTCAGTGTCTGTGCAGTTTTTGGCCTGTCAATACCAACTCTCTAAATACAGCATTTTTATTTACCATTGTTTTGCAAACAACTTCTTCCCTTTCTGTGTTACTTGTATTCTACAAATGACCAATTAAGTAATACAGTGACAGAAAACAACCAAACTTTTTACCAGTGTTTCTTACCTTGTTGAATTGCTAGCTTTTGCTAGTAATTCCACATAAATATGAGGCCAAATTTTAAGTGTCTTATCTGGGTAACTGAGTTTGACTAAACTAGTTTCCAGTAAAACCTTTATAGAAAAAATATTTGCTTTAAGTCAGATTTTTTATTATTGAGAAAATGCAGAGTAAACTATTCTGTCTTTAAGATGGGGCAGTAAAGATCCTTCAAAGGCCCTGTGCCACACAGTAAACAGTTCTGATAGCTAAATGTGCTATCATAATTATATCATATCATAAGTGTGATATATAGTTATAATATTTCTAAATTACTACTGACTTCTGCTGCCTCAGTTCCTCTGCAATAAGTAATTTGGTTGTGTTTCTTATAGATTCTTACACAGTACACAGTGGGAGCTGTTAAAATAAATACAAATTGGTACAGGAAATCATCTTAGGTTTCTAAGATGATTTGTCCTAGGTTTGGTTTTATTTATAATATTATTTGTTAAAGCATGTGAAACAATGGTATGTTATTTTTATCATTTTTGTAGTTATGTGTCAGCCATGGTACCTGTGAAGTCTCCAAAAGAATACTATGTACAGCAAGAGGTTATTGTATTGTTCTGTGAAACTGTGGAGAGGTAAGTTAAGGACTAGATCTTAATGTCTGTGTTTACTTTCTGTCTGAGTTTTTGTAGAAGTACATTAACTATAATCCTGAAGAACTGTCATAAAACACTAGGTATTTTGCTTTTCTAGTAAGTGTCCAAGTACAAAGTTCAAAGGTGTTAAGCATGCTTGCCAGGCACAAATCTGTGTTTTTTTTGTTTTCTACATTAAAAAAATACAAAAAAACACAAGAGCTAATAATCCAACAATAACTGTATTGCTGGTATGACTAGTTACAGATGTGTACATGAAGACTAAGCATTTAAATAAGCTAAGTCAGTTCAAGGCATCAAGACTTAATGATATTTTATGCGAGAATACATGGGGAGATGACTCAAATCATCTATGAACCTCCAGTTATCATCATAAAGAACTCATAAAAGCTCTTTAAATTCTCAAAGACTGGTCTTTGGCTCTATATGTATAAAGCGACTATGATGAAAGAAATCAATTCAGTAGTTTGTAAGTTCTGGAAGTGTAAGGTGCAAAGAAAAGTGTGAACTTGTAATGTACTGTGAAAAACTTTCTTTTCTTCCCCCTTGTGACAGATTAACTAGCCTGCAGGTGGGCAGTAGAGGGGAACAGCATGTGAAGTACCCAGCCTAAGTGGGGCTTTAAGCAGTGCAGCACTGTTCTTAAAAGAAAATTAGTGAATCATGTTCTGTGTAGAATTATTAGACACCAGTTGACTGTAAAAGGCTCTTAGAATAAGTGTTGGTTTTACTGTCATGTTGGGAGAACTTGTGAAGTAGGACCCCTGGGTCTGGTGCGGTCGATCCTTTCATTAGGGAATGGGGGAGCGCAGAGCACACTGCCGCAATCTGTAGATGACACCAGGATCAGGGGTGTTTCAGGCATTTTGGGAGACAGGATTACAACTCAAAAAAGGTCACAAGTAAGAAGAATGACCTTCCATCAGTCAGAGAGCTACTACACATACACAGTCACCTATGGTATACATGTGTGTCCAGCAGAGGCCACAAATGTGATGAGGGGTCTGGAGCATCTCTCTTAGGAGGAGAGGCTGTGGGAGCTGGGGCTGGTTAGAGGAGGGAAGACTGAGGGGATGTGATCAATGCACACAAATATCTCAAAGGTGGGTGTCAAGAGGATGGTGCCAGGCTGTCTTCCATGGCGCCCAGGCACAGGACAAGGAGTAATGGCCATAAATTACAACATGAGAAGTTCACATCAACATGGGGAAGAATTTCTTTCCTTTGACCTGGCAGAACAGTTGTGCACAGAGGTTGTGGGGTCTCCCTCTCTCGAGACATTGCAAAACCACCTGGATGTGTTCATGTGTTACCTGCTCTAGATGATCCTGCCTGGCAGGGGGGTTGGACTGGGTGATCTCCAGAGGTCCCTTCCAACTCTGACAATTCTGGGATTCTGTATTTGATGAAGAAGATGAAAAAAAGATAGTTTATTTCTTGTAGCTTCAGAAAAATCTGTCTGGGCTGTAGGAAGGAACAGGGAGTGAGGACAGGCCACACACCAGTGTGTCCATCCAGCGTTGGCACCAGCCAGGGTTTGCTTCATGGTCATGTCCTGTCCACCACCAGCAGTACTGGCTGGACAAGTGCTGACAAGGAATAAAGAAAAAGTTACTTCCATTCTTCTGGGGACCGAAAGCAGGACTAATGTGCAGTTTTCAGTGTCATCTTAAGCACTGATATGAACAAGTCAGAGAAGAAATTTGAGGGTGTTATGAAACATATGGGGTGAAATCTGGAAAATGTGAAAAAACTGGGAAATATAGCCAGGTAAAAAATCCAAACAAAATGGGGTTTAGTTAAAAAGGAGCTGAAGACATTTGAGAAGTTTTTTGAGGACAGTGCAGTGTCCCCCAAATATTAAATCCTTAGACTTCAATAAGTTACTGTGTAGAACTGGGCTGTTCTTGGGTAGTTTTTTTTAGGTTTTTTATTAGTTAAGGGGGAGATTAACCTTGATAATTAGAGCAGTTTGTATTTGAAAATGAAACGCAAGTACTTTCCCCTATTACTTTAAAAATGTTTCTTTTATTTGAAAAATTGTCAGCATCAGTGATTTTTCAGTATCAAGCTGAAGCTTGACATGAAATAGTACATAAAACCGAATTGGGTTTTAAATTACTATAAAAGCTTTAGGTGTTCAAAGGGATTTTTTTTCTTGCATTTATGTTTTTATTATACTATTCTTTAAAGCAGAGACTTAAGCAATCAGTTATATATATAGTGATTTAGACTGCACAAAACCAGTGCATGAGTTAAATACTACCAGTTTGGTTTGGCTTATAACAATTTTTTCAAATTTTTCCTTAGTGAAATGTTTTCTTCATGACTTTGATGTTTTAATAAATAGTTTTATTCTTTTGCTTAGAGCCTTAAGGCTTGGATACCTCACTCAAGATATGATAGATGACTATGAACCAGCTTTAATGTTTACAATTCCAAGATTAGCCATTGTCTGGTGAGTAATTTTTAACTACTCTGCTCTGCCTCATTTAAAAGTTTATTGAAGATTTGAAAAGCTGTGTTTAGAATTTTGATGGACTGTCTTTCACCTGAGTTTGCTTTAAAATTCTTTCAGAAGAATTAAAGAGGAGAATTGTTTTGTTCTAAATCATTACCAGTTTAATGTAGAATATCAAGGCAAAAGAAAAGATGGTAGATCTCTAAATAGAGAAGGCAGTAACAATTGATCAGGCATCCTCTAGCAAAATTTAAAAATTAGGAGCATCAGTCTTTGCAATGTCATGTTGTTGGAAGTATTTCTTGAAAGCCCATATTTTGTGACACTCAAAAAGGGTGACTTAAGGATATAATTCTTGAAAACTGCAAGTTTTCAGTTAAATTTGTGTGTTCTTCTCAATGGCTCTAGTTAAGAAAGAGTTACCATGGCAGACTGCGTTGTGACTGAGTTAGACATAATTCTCTTGAAGGAAAGTATTAATATGTGTAACTTTGGTGTAGATTTGTGCCCTGTGTTGACTACTCAAGGCAACTAAATTATAACAATGTTTTTTGCTTCATGCAGTTTTTGCAATATTGAGCAAATCAGATGCATTTTTCCTAATGAGTCTTCATGGTTTACTAAGGCAGCAGCTTCTCTGGAGTAAAGCCAGCATATTTTTAATATTTTACTATTGTGAATGTTTTAAAGTTAGCTAATATAAGTAGGATAATTGAGGGAAATAAAAAACCTCAAATCCTGAGTGTAATACACTTCTCCTCAGGAAATCCCTGTGGCCTGTTGTTCCTGTTAAATAGTACATTGTCTCTAACTGTCATTCTAAAAATAATAACAGTAATTATCTGATTATTGGAAGACAACAGGAATGTGAG
Source organism: Pseudopodoces humilis (assembly GCF_049639895.1). NCBI lineage: Eukaryota > Metazoa > Chordata > Aves > Passeriformes > Paridae > Pseudopodoces > Pseudopodoces humilis. The sequence goes on along the minus strand of NC_142205.1, from coordinate 8,643,283 downwards.
AACTCAATTTGAAGCTTCTGGAAGACACAGTGAAGGAGAACACATCATGGCTTAACTGGAAAACCAGGGCTCTCTGGCAAATAGGTCATGTCTATTCCAAATTACAAAGAAGGATAGAGAAGGAGAAGAAGTTTAGCTGCTCCTAGTTGTCCCATGATAAGAAAAGAAATCACTGTCATGTGAGGTTCCACAGAATAACTACCCCATCCATATACAGTGTTTTCTGGAAGAAGCACAAGCCTTGTAGGAAATAATAAGACCCAAATTTTAGTTCTTTCCAGTGCTACAGCTATATCCAGGCTTTGATTTTGAGCTCTTCCAAATGTTACACATACTTAAAAGCCATTTTATAATTTTTTTTTTCTCTGTGCTCTAGCCCACTTATTTCTTTTTAAATTTCTTCCAAGAGTTAAATTCTGTGGCAAGCAAACTGCCTGAAAACTAGAGGAACAGTGACTTGGCATTAGGTAGAAGTTGGAGGAGAATAGCCTTGAGCTTTCACTGAGCAAAGTAGTAACATTTGCTTATGCAGAACATAAGACATGAGTCAGCAATAACTACTTCACTTTGTGGCAGCCTGCTTGTTGAAGCTTGGAAAGCATAGGAAAAAAAGATTAAATTATGTATCCTTGGCAACAAGATAATTTGTCTTAAGCCACAAAAAATAGTGACTTGCAAAGGAAGCAACTTTTTCTGCCTCTCATCTCCTCTTCCCTGCTCCTGCCCTCAAAACCCTAATCCCCTGCTCTTTTTTATTTTTTAATACTTCAGTGGAATTCATGTAACCTGTGACATCAGCTTTGCTGCTGTGTTTCAGAGAGCCTTTGGTGGTCACATGGGTGCTTTCTCAGGAAGAACTGGTGACCAAAAGACTATGGCAGTCCTGTTAGCTAGGGGTCACCTTACTCTGGATGATTTGGATGCTGGATAGCTCTCTGAAGCAATATGTAATTTGAGTTTAAGAAAAGGAAAATGCCTTTGAAATAGCTTGGGTAACACAGCACTGACACTATGGACAGAAAGGGGAAAACGGTCTTGGAAAACGAAAACTGATGTAATATCATCTGTGAGAACAGGTTGCCTTTGGGAAATATACGTTGTTTTTGCAGTGGGCAGAGGATTAAATAGCAGAATGGTGCCTGGTGGGAATCCCCCCTCAGGCACAGTATGGTGTGGCACAGCAGATACAAAGGTAAATTTTGTTTATTGTTTTGCTTATTTTGTTTATTTTGTTAATCCATGACACACAAACAGATTTGGGCAGTGGTGATTTGGTCAGGAGGAGCTATTGAGATATCTACTGTGAAGTACCTGGAGGCTCTCAGGATTATGAATTTGCCTATTTCCAGAGAAATTTATACAAGTGCTGAGTTGATGTAGAAGCATGGTTTCTTCCAAACATGTGGACTATGTGTCTAACTCTGAAACAGAGAGCCTGTAGAAATTACAGGCCACATAGCTTCTCAGTCAAGACTGAGAAGCTAGCCTGAGAAATTCATGGGAGGATTCAAAAACAATCCTCAAAGATAGGGAACAGCCTTGCAGGTGTTGTTGTCTGTCTCTTGTTTTCTTTGTGGGAGGTCGGGAGGTGGTGTGCACCACTGACCAATGATGGTAATGTAGTGATTTGCTGACCAGTGAGAGTTTCCTTTCTGTACTTTCCACGTACCAGTTTATAAAACAAACCTGAAGTAATAAACTAGAAACATTCTCCTGATCGACTCCCTAGAGAGTCTGTGTCGTTCATTCCCAGCCGTTCCTAATAGAGCGACAAAACGTGTTTTATGTGATTAACAAAATCTCTTTCCTATTTTTATCATATGTCAATACCAGGTTATATTATTATAGAGGTAGAAAACCAGGAGCTCAGGAGTCAGCTACCTTACCTGGAAATTATTTAGACTGGAAAGGAAAAGTCATCTACAATCTCTCAAATCAGTAGACCTTCCCCAATATACTTGATAATAGGTTTCCTTTGTGGGTTTTTTTGTTTTGTGTTTTTAATTCAGGTGCAGCATGTGTTCTTCCCTTTGTGCTTCCATTGCTTTTCCTACCATGTTTAAGAAAGGGGAACAGAGTGTAGGGGATCTTTCTCCTGTTACTTTAAATAGCATCTAATTCTAGCTGTGGATGAATAAGACAAAAATAAGATAACCAGATGTAGTTAAATGTTGTTCTAATATTTATGTACAGTTGCTTTTCTGACTATTCAGTGGTTGCTCTGTGTAATAAAATTTTCATTTTTGTGTGTGTTCATGCATGTGTTTGAATTACAGTGGCCTTGTTGTCTACTCCGAGGGACCATTAAACTTGGACCATAAACCAGAAGATATGTCTGAACTCTTCAGACCTTTTCACACTTTGCTAAGAAAAATAAGGCAAGTAATAAAAGATAGTTGTAATTGCTTCTCTTCTGAAGTGAAAATCAGAGGCCTGAAAACTCATAAATGCTTTTAAAAGTGTTTCTGTTTGCTATGTTAACCATAAACTGTGTTTTCCTCTCATCAGCCTGATATACCCGTGAAATAACTAAATGTAGTTTTTAATTTCATGGTAGTTTTCTGAACTTTTAATCTCTGTGATAGTTTCTTAATTTTTTTAAGTATCATTTTATAGCATTTCACATTTTCCTTGTGGTTAGATGATGCCTGAAATACTAAAGTTAGAGTTTATTTTTGGGAGATTCTGTTTCTAATTAGCATCAATGTTTCTGCTTAACTAGGCTTATTGCATTTTCTTGTTATGCTGTGATGCAATACTCAGATAATTCTTAACCTAATAGAAATGACTATTAGTTTTTCATATTGTACATTTGTTATTTACAGGATGAATCACTTTATACTTCTTTCCATAATGCTTCAGTGTTATCATTGGAGATGTGGGCTTTGGCTCAAGTATAAAGAATGTTAAATTTTTTTTTTCTTAGCTGAGATCTTTAGAAGACTGATCTGTTACTTTGGAGAAATTAAGCTGTATCTTTAAAGGATCTTTATGCTCACTCTTCAGGTATTTTATTTGGATGTTAAAAATTTTTCTTAATCCATAAACCCTGTTATTTTCTTAGAATTTGGATTTATCTACCAACTGCAACTTTTGTTCCTAGAAATCTCTAGAGATAATATGACAGGTTTGGGGCTTTTTCCCCCTGTGTCCAATTTTCAGCAGTTTTTCACCTTCCCTGGATGTCATGGTGGCAGTTTAATGTAAGAATAGTTTTCACACAGTTTATCCAGATTGATCTCCTCTCATCCATTAGAGGTGAGGCACCTCCTGAGGGAGAATGTAAGTTCTGTCAGGGATGGTTCAGAGGGGAGCTATTTCTGAAGTTAGCCTTTATGAATATCTAGACCACATCCTCATGTGTCCCTTGAAAACTTGCTAGGGTTTTTGTCTAGAAGTCTTATTTTTAGCTACCTTAGTGATACTCATATTGAAATATGAGAATTAAAATTGACAAATTAACATATTTGGTTTGTTGGGCTTTTTTGAGCAATTGTGGTTTTATAAAACACTGGGTTAAGAATAACAATATGAAGTGAAGGGCAAAACTGAAGTTAGAAGGAGGAAAAAGCTTTATTGTAACTGAGGCTTGAAAAGTCCATGAAGTTTACATTAAAATGCCTTATTCCCAATATGTGGCTATTGCAGGTATTCTCACCAGCATTCCACTTGCTGTCTAAAGCCAAAAGGATATTTAAAAGCTAATATTCTTCTCATAATCTGTATTTTCTGATTTATCATATTTTACAACATGGAAAATGAAAATCAGTGAAGTCTGTGTATTGCTTAGCCCATTTAATTTTCAGTTACTGTGAACGTAGCTCTGGGGTTGAAAACAGATTTGTAAAGTGCTTGTTTGTTCAATAACTACAGTTTTCAATGCAAACTTGAAAAAATAATCTTTCAGATTCAGTTTTGGAAAAGTTCTGATGTACTTTAAGAATTGTATTTATTCTGTGAAGGAAAGGGAACATTAAAGAATGTGACTTCAGTTGTCTAGGAGACAAAGTTGGTGAAATGTTCTTAGCGAGATAACATCTATCTGACCAAAAATTCAAGCAAGAAGTAATACAAAATTTCATGTCTGGCAGTCTCTGAGTTGAAGGAACTCAAATACTGGCAAGAACTGAGCTCAAAAAGATCCTTTAGTAATATTCTTGAATGAAAAATATATTGAAGAAACATAACAATGAGTTACAAATAAGTGTGCTGTTCATGTAAGGTAATTGAATTACTTTTGAAAGTACCAAAGCTGTGTAGGGTTTTTTTTTCTTATCAGTTTTTTTTTCAACTCATCAGGCTGCAATCCATACTCTGTGAGAAGGTTCATAGAAACCTATGAAGAGGATGGAATGATATTTGATACCAATATTTCTGCTCCCCAACAAAGGAAGAGTGTTTTTTTCCTGGAGTCTTTCTCCAGTCTCCAGCACCAGTAGTTAAGGCTTGAAAATAGATTCAGAAGTCTTCTGTTAAAAATAGCTGCATTTTGCATTCCAGTTGTGTGCCTGTTGTAAGAAAATAGAACATCTTACTGCAGAATGTGATCACATCCCAGTCAGTTTCTCTGTCAAGTTCTGTAACTTTTTAGCCAACTAAGTATTTTACCTCATGGAGTAACATCATATGAAGAGCTTATTTTGTAGGATTACAGGTAATTAATTTTTAAACTGTATTATCCTAAAATACCCATAAGGCAAAGATAAGTACTGTATTTTAATTATGTTGATCCACATAATTAAATCAGAACTAGCAGGGAAGATAAATATCTATTAGGTATGAAAATTTTTGGTGTCTTACTGGTGGCTGACAACTTTGAAAACAATAGAGATTGTTGAGACTGTGAGAAAAAGCAGTAAGGGTTGTTGCTGAGTTTTTGGAAAGGTTGAGCAGCAAATTATGGCTTTGAATGTTTTAATTAATATCTAAGCCAGGTGCTTGTGTTGACTTTTATTTTGTGTGTAAAACATCAGCCTTGGTATTTTATGCATCTACCAATGCATAATTACATAGTAGTGCTATCTCTGTGCTTTTGAAACTAAAGTGTTTGAACCATTTCTGCCAAACTACCGCAATCTGCTTAGGGAATACACAGATGACATTGTCTGCTCTGTGCACAGATACATAACTTAGGTGCCTGTGACACTGAACAGTTTTGTGATAAAACACTGCTTATACTATATATACATTGGAGGCTACTGTACCAAGATTTTCGAAAGTCAGCAAACTTGGGATTTTGCAGTACTGCTTAATTCTGCTGTATTTCAGAGCTCTTTGCTTTCCTGGTGCTTGTTTCTGCACCATTACAAGTGATGGCAGGGTCCCTGTGGATTTTGGTGGTGCGGAGTCAAGCACACTGCACAACTGGTGATGAATTAGAGGTTCATACCATTTTAAATACACTTGAAACCTTTCTGTATCATTGACTAGGAATTAAATGCAGTATACATACTCTCTGTGTGTTAAAGAACTGTGTGGGGCAGTGTGAAATTTGTTTTCATTTAAATTAAGTGTGCACAGTGGTTGGGGAAAAACTAATCTGTTTTTCCGAGGTGGCTGTGTTCAAAACTTCGAGTTGATTCAAAACTGTGGCAGTAAAGGAGTGCCAGTGCTGTTTGTTCCATATCTCAGTGTTGGTTTCTCAGCTTGGGTGTGTCAGACGGATCTGTGGACTTGGGTGTGCAGAGCTGAGCACAGCGGGAGGATGTGCGTGGCGTCCCTGTACCTGCACCAGGCTCCTCCGGTGGCAGCTCCATTGAGGCAGCTGGTCATGCTCCCTTTGGAGCATCAACTGAAGCACAGGCTGGCAATAACAATGAAGCTATTCTCTGACAACAAGGCAGTTTAAAATTCTAGTCAGAGTAGGAGCAAAGTTAATGGAAGAGGCTTGAGGAATGTGCAGGATTAGGGGGTTTGTGGCCCTGTCCTCTGCAGAGCCAAACTTGTCTCGAAAGACATCTGGCTTCACATCTTTGAAGAGCTCATTTCTGTACCCTGGATAAATAGGCGGAGCAAATCTCTACTGCTGCTTGTAACAGTCAGAGCACATCTGAAGAACTTCTTGTTTTTCTGCCAGTAGCTGTAACCACTGAAAGAAGAATGTTCCTCTTTGGAAGCTAGATTGCCTGTCTGTGATACAGTGCCAAAAAGAGTAAAAGCAGATGAAACCTCAATATGCACTTTCTAAAATTCAGTATTTTCTGAAGCCCCTCTGAGAAGAAAGCACATTGCTGCTCATCAGGGTGGATTGCAGAAGCTGACTTTACCTTTACCTGTGGCTTCTGAATAATGTAAGCAGAGGGAGAAATCCTTTTTGTCCATATGAGCACAATGAGTTAAAGGTTCTTCAGCAGAAAGGAAATGAACCACTAAAGTAGCTACAGTTTAATTAAACCTTATAGTTTACTGATGACACCTGATGTTCAGTTTTTTAGTAGTGAAATGTCAGATTTTTCATATATTGGTTAACATTAATTTTTAATATCTTCATAGCCATTTTACAACATGGCAGATTGGCAGTGAGTCCTGTATAATCTAATGTACAATGTATCTAAAAGGTGACTGTTGATCAAACATTTGTCATCTTTAAAAATGACTTGTGAATCCAAGGAAATTACCTGAACCTCTTTTAGAATTAGTTATATTTGTTAATAGCAGAATTTCCAATGTTTGGATTAGGAAAATGAGCATATTCCCTTTGAATTTAAAGCAGATTTCTCTACTGAAATTATAGGGCTGGTAGACTACCATGTGTAATTCAGCTGGTTATGTTATTCTTCCAAAGCTGCAGGGATCTAACTGACCTAAAAAGACATGAGGACTGTCAGCTGGTTTCACTGGTGGTTGTTGTTGTTTTTGTTAATATTATTATTATTATTATTATTATTTATTATTTTTATTTTACTCAGGCTTTATTTACTGTCCTCAAAACTGCATGCAATGGCTCTTAAATTTTGAGGTGTTGTTATTGGCAGAAATAGAATTCATTACTCAAGTCCATGGAGCTAGCCAGTAGAAAGTAAATGTGTTTCCAGCACTGAATTTATAGTGAGTGTATGAAACCTGAGTTGGGTACAGGTTTCTGAGCAGCCAGGCTCTCTGACTGAGCCTTTGGAAAGGAAGCAGAGTAGCTCTGGACACCCAGATATTCAGTAATCCTGGGTGCTGCCATGTGGTGTTGTGGAGACTGAGTAAAACCCCAGAATAGATGCTGGAAGTACGAAAATTCAATCTTTGGTTTTCCCTGGGCTCAGTGAATCATTCTCAGTTATGCTGATGGGCTTGGATGGAAAGCAAATTCCTTTGAATGTTGCTGTTGTCGTGTCTGTTTGTAGAAGTTCCTGATGGACCCTGGCCCAACCCAGAAATTTCCTGTGTCTTTAATATCTTTGTATATGTGATTGTTGAGCTTAAACCCTTCACTGTTACAATTGTGTGCTTACTCTTGTTTGTTGTATTTTTTAAAATGAAAACCCCAACTGTTTTTAAAATCTCACATTACTTTGTTTATGCTTATAAAATTCTATGTCAGTGTTCCTGTAAACACTAAAAATATGGGAATTCATAATACAAAGCCTCATGGCAGCAATCATGTTATCCTGTTTTTTAATATAAAACATATTCTATGTTTTTAACTTACTATTGGTATAGTTATTTTAAAAATAAATTATGATAATGCTACTGTTTTTATGTTGACCTTAAAACTTAAGCAATTTCAATTTGTTTTTAAGGTGATGTTCAAGTGCTTAATCTCTTAAAAAAACTGGTTAAATACAAGATCTGAGTAATAATAAGGTGGTATCATTACATACTGTGTAGACAAAAGAAAGGAATGTGTAGGAAAGAAAGAAAAAGAAAGGAAAGGCTAGTGTGCCAAATAGCAATACTGGTTTATAGCTTATTAGGCAGGTGGCTCTAACAAAGATTGCCCATTTTCCTTTCTTATTTATGACTTAAAAAAATGCTCAAACTTTGGATTTAAAGATACATATGGAACGATTCTGGGAAATTCTGACTTCTCTGTTTCAGAGCGTGAAAAGGGAGGATACAATTGCACACTTGTTCTTATAAGTGGTGCTTCTGGAGGCTTAGAACTTTTTTCAGGGTCATGTCACTCATATACAGCAAGATTTTTTTTAAAATAAAATGTTAATTGTGTAGAATGGACATAGCCATAATTTTTTTCTGACTTATGAATGCTTATCTAAACTGTTAGTTTTTGCAAAGTGTAGGTAGCTGATATACAGATCAGATACTAGTGATGTATTTTTTTAACTATTTGAAAAATTGGTAGTACTTGCAAAAATCTTTGGTCTTTGAGTTAACAAGTTAAGAAGGTAAACCATTGACTGGAAATTGAGATGTGAGATGTGTTGGATGTTTCTTTGACATTTTTTGGACTCTTTTTTACACCCAAATTACTCCTTTAAGGGAATTCTTTTAATATGTGCATATTACTATTTTTATTATGCCAACTGTTTACAAATTATTCCTAAACACATGAGGAATAATGGACTCCTAACCTCTATTGAACAGGTCTTGCTTTTCTCATTCATTCCTTTATGCTAAAATACAGTTTCTGATCTTTGAAAATGGTGGGAGCAGTTCTTGACAGAGGGTATTTGTATATTTGGCTTCTATTTGAGAAGGATAGTGTAAATCAAATTCAGACCTAAAATTACATGATGTTGTGTCAAACATGGTTTGTTCTTATCAAGCCCTTAATAACTAAACTGCAGTACTGAGGACACCTGGTAACACTGGAGATGTTGCATGTCTGTAGAAAATACCATTTACTAAATTGCTTGGTGTTTGCTTTCTAGACCTGCCTTGTTGTTAACATCATGCAGAAGCTTTACTCCTTGATGACCCAATGTCATGGTTTAACCCCAGCTGGCACCTCAGTCCCACACAGCCAACTTGCTCACCCCTCCAGTGGGTTTGGGGAGAGAATCAGAAGAGAAGAAGGGAGAAAAGTCGTGGGTTGAGATAAAGACATTTTAATGGATTAAATAAAAGCCCCAGACAAGTAAAGCAGAACAAGGAATAACTCAGCACTTCCCCTGGCAGGTGTTCAGCCATCCCCAGGACAGCCAGGCTCCACCACACTTAGCGGTGACTTGGGAAGGCAAACGCCACCACTCCAAACAACCCCCCTTCCTCCTCCTTCCCCCAGCTTTATGTACTGAGCATAATGCCATATATATGGTATGGAACATCCCTGGGTCATTTGGGGTCAGCTGCCCCAGCTGTGTCCCCTCCCAACTCCTTGTGCACCCCCAGCCTCCTCGCTGCTGGGGTGGGGTGAGGAGCAGAAAAGGCCTTGGCTGTGTGTGAGTCCTGCTCAGCAATAACAAAAACACCCCTGGGTTATCAGCGCTGCTTCCAGCACAGATCCAAAACACAGCCCCACAGCAGCTGCTGTGAAGAAAATTAAGTTTATGCCAGTCAAGGCCAGAAGACCGAGTTCAGTGTTTGAGGCAGGAGAGAGCCGATTTCCAATCCCTGTTTCAGTGATCTGTCTTCCAGATACCAGTGTTGCATAAACAATATTACTGTTTTATTGAATTCTTTTGTCCAACAGTATAATGCTGCAAAACTTCTGCAGTACTCTTTTGTAGAATAATTTTCTGAATCAACTTGAAGGATGGAAAATTGGTTTGCTAATCAAAGTCAAACTTGTGAATTAAAAAAGTAAAATGATAAAATAAATTGTGGGTGACATTTTCACTGTAAGTGATGGGGAGGGGAAAAGTTCCATTTTTGTGTGTGTTTTGGTTTATTTTGAGGCTTCACTGCAAGCATGTATATAATTTTATGCCCTCTATTTGCATGAGTAATCTCAAATTCAGGCATCAGTAGTCATGTGCTCTGGATATGGAAGCCAAATGCATCTTGAATTACACAGTCAAAAGTATTCCGTGCCCTCATGTTCTGGATTTTACCCAGAAGTTTAAGTTTTTAAACAGAAGTTTTAAATTTCTGGATTGCACTAACAGTAAAAGCTTTTTTAAAATCTGTAGCACGAATGCCTCATGATTTTAAATGTCAAGTGATGTGTCTGTTTCTTTGTTTTCAGGGATCTCCTTCAGACACTGACTGAGGACGAACTGCACACACTGGAACGTAACCTGTGCATCTCTCAAGATGTAGATTTTCCTGTCAGAGCAGATCCTGAAGTACCCTCTGTCATTGCACCAGGCATAACTGCGACTTTGCCTCCTAAGGAACTTTCAGCAAAAGCTGAGAACACAGAGGCTGAGCTGGCTTGTTCCATGCAGTATGATGAGCAGGAGCTGGAGCAGCTGAACAGGATGGTACACAGAGTCGGCGATGAAATGTCTTCTCTGCTTTCCCCTCCAAGCATCTGTCAGTCTCCTGCTCACAGACCTAGCCTAAGAAATAGTTCTAGCACAGAAGCTTCACCAACAAGACACCATCTTGACAACTTAACTGATGAAGAGGACAGAGTGTTTTTTATGGATGACCTAGATGGAGCAGGAGAAGCTCTGGCTGGGTTGGATTCAGTAAGTGATACTTTTGCTTGGGTGAATAACCCTTGCCACGATTCAAAACAGAACCTGCAATATAGAGATGCTTTGCTTTATGAGAATGGCCATCAGACAGAGGAAACTTTGCTTTTAAAAGATGCTGAAAGTGACTTAAGCAATAATAACAATGTTGAAGATGGAAAACAGATGCCTGGCATTTCAGTTCCAAATTCATGCAGCTGTCTAGAAGGTCCAGACTCACAGTTATACCTCAATGGCTGGGATGCGTATGCTGATGATGCAGAAACGGCGGAAGTGATAGCCCACAGGACAGGGGGAATGAAAATATCTGCTACTGTAATATTCAATCCTAAATCTCCTTCTAGCTCAGAATCCCCAGTAACAACCCCAGAAGCAGCTATTAGTTGTATTCCTGGATCTGCTAATCCATTAGCAAATGAGGAGGAGGATGAATCCCATAAACTCAGTATAGCTGCCACAAACTGTCTAATTAATTCCTGTGTGTGTTGTGGCAGCTGTGAAGACAGCAGGGAGGACAGTGTTGAAGGTTTAAAGACTAAACATTCTGCAGGAGGTGTTGTAAATGCTTCATACACATTAGTAAAGTCTAAGGAAATGGACCATGTAGATAACTTGGACAATTCAGTCCCTGAGCAGGAAACATTAAAACCTGAAACTTCTGCTTTGTTAGCAGAAAGAGACTTTGGCAGTGAAGAGCAAAAACTGCCAGTCTCCTCTAAGTGCCTGGCACATTCCTCAGGTTCACAGGTAGGAGCAGAAAGTGACTCCCAAGGAGAAACAGAAAGCATCTCAAATCAGCAGAAGAAGTGGGAGAAGAGAAAACAACTGTGTGATAAAACAATGGACTACAATGAAGATGCTAGTAGTGAAAGGACAGGAAAAGAAGATGTAAAGTCACGATCTAGTTCGAGGTAAGAGCAACTTGATGTCTTGGTAGTAATTTGCATGTACATAAATTCCTGTATCCTTGTACTGAAGTGATTGGTGTATCATTAATGTTGATTTTAAGGACAAGAGTGTTGCAGGAATTTATCCATATATGTGTTTTTAATGTAGATAGCTTTTTATTGGATGTCAGCTTTTCTAAAAAAGATTTGGAGATCATCTGACTTTTAATCATTCAGAGTCTCTGTATCATTGAAATTGATGTTACATTACCTGCTTAATGTATCCAAGAGGGCATTGCTGCTAAACGGTACCTGGGTCATTACTTCCATTGTACTCTGCTGTTTTATAGGAGAAGTGTGTCTGGCAAATACTAAAAAGTTAACTTTTGCATCAGTGCATGGGATTGAATTGTTATCTAAACACATTTTACCTTGGCTTCATTTGAGAGAAAGGGGTTGATATGACCATGTTGCCTGTGGATATGTGTGAATGTGTGTGTGCTGGAGGAGCCTAACAAAGTGCAGAAGTGGCTCTTAAGCCTGTTGGACCATTTCTGCCAAAGCTGATAGAAGAGTAGAGGTCATGGATTAGGGTTCTGCATATTTAATGACAATAAGGAACTTGCTAACATCATAATATTTGTAATAAAGAAAATGCCATGCTTCAGCTCAGCTTTGATTTGATTTGATTAGGACCTTATACAGATCAGTAGAAAACATGACTTTGTTTTGCTTTACTGTTTAGAGGATAACTTGTTTTGTATAGAGTTCTCAGTTTCCCTGAAGTATTACTATCATGAAGCAGAGGCAAGACATTAGAGATAATTACCTCTGTTTTCTGTATTTCTGTTGCAGTTGGCTTTATTTGTGTGTGAGATGCAGATCTCTTATTTCATTATGTTCACAGAGTTCAGGATAACACAGTGGAGGTAGCTTGAACCACAAAGCATAACCACAATATAAAAGCTACAGAAATAATGTACCAGCTGAATTATGAAATATTTTACTGGTAGTGGAAATATAATCATGAGTTCTTTGGCCTGGACCTAATTGCTGTTGCAGGTTAAATACAACTTAGCGTGCACAAAACTCGACTTACCTTTCTCATTATTCTGTTTGCTATCTTAGGCTTGCAAGTATGATCATATTCAAAGCCTTACAACAGGGTTTCTAAGTGGACTTCCTTTTAAGATGTAATTCACAAATCCCTTTGACATTTTTGTACCACTTCAAGTGGAATACTATGTTAAAACGTAGTGATTACTAAAAGTAATCACTGTGTTTAATCAGTTTCCTCATAAATGATAAAATATCCAGACTATTTGCCTACCAGTTTTTGCCTTGGGTAGGATAAAAAAATGAATTTTTGAGATTAGATCTGAAAAATATAATAAAAATATAATAAATCTATATATATATATATCTATTATATATATATATATATATATAAGCTACTGTTTCAGCTTCCCATGCTTTGTGAATGTAGTAACTTCTCTACTGACTTGTCCCACCTCTGTTAATATTTAAATACTTTATCTGAGAATTGTCCTTTTACAGAGAGTTCTGTAAGTCTGTCTTCCTGTTAGCTTTTGTTTGCTCGTGATTCCTGTCTGGCCTCTCCTGCCTGTTGTGATTTTGTAGACCTAAGTCACGTTTTGTCGATATGGTTACTTTTTCAGGTTGGAAACTTCAGAGCCTACTTGATCAGAAGTTGTCCACAAATTATCCATATCTTTGGTCATGCCTTATCTCTTGCCCTAAACAGTTTTCAGTTATATGATTTCCTCTTAACAATAAGTGAATCAGAACTGCACTTACTCAAGATATGAGCAAACTGTAAATGTGCACAGTGGCATAATCGTTTTCAGTTGTTTTTCAATGATTCTCAGTATTTGACTTGGAATTTTTACTAAGTGGTGTGCTGAGGTTCTTTTACAAGTTGTCTTGTATCTGTATCTTTTTGAAGTTATCTTGTATTTGATGCTAAAATTATTCTACATGTGGTTACCAGTTAAGTAATTTATTACTATTTTATTACCTTTTATTTAGACTTTAAGATCATGGGCAGTTGTGCAGGCTGTTCTGGTTATTACACTGAATAATTTTGCATTGGTAGTTACTTGTCAGAGCTCATTGCTCTCCCTGGTTTTGCAGATCATAAAAACAAAGCTCCCAGGATGCTGAAGAAACTCAGCCCTGACATCCCACTCGTCTGAGAAGTGATTGTTTAACAGCTTCTCTCAATTTGTGATTAAGAATTATCTATCCTTTTTGGGCCCCTCCCTCTTAGGCTGTAGGTCCTTAGTTTTCTTAAAAGCCTTTTTGAGGTATTTTGAGAGAACCTGTTTGGAAATCCAGAGGCTTGACAGATGAATCACCATTCTTCACAACTTTCTTGACCCTTTCACAGAGCTCCCGAGAGGTTGCCTCTGCGGAAGTCACGTTGTTTCTTCTCAGACAGATCTTCGCATTGTCTACGTATTTTAGCTTTTGATACATTTTTAAGTTGTTTGGTATGATCATCAGGCTCACAGAGCTAGAGCTGTTTGAATCCCTGTGGAGTCCTTATTTTTATGGATGGCACCTTTAGACTCCAGGCATCATGGAAGTTTTAAAAGAGAGCTTAAGAATTCATCTCATTCATTCTTGAGTTCTAAAACTCTTGGGTGAATGTTTTTGAATATTTTGTTAACAAGTTGGTGGGATTTGTCTGTTTTCACCATAGTCTCCTACACGGATACTTCGTTGATTACTTCTAATTAGCTGAATTCATTTTTGAGGCTACAGTACATCTGTTACTAATTGTCAAGTATTCCACCTTTGCAGCAGTAGAGCAGTAGGGATAGATATATTTTGTTACTAGATTATTGCTGCTTTATGGAAGCATTCCAAATAAATACCAACTTCTTAAGTATATTCGGTGAAAGGTGGAGATGCTGGGTTCTACTGAGAACTAGATTAAAAAATTATATATGGATATATCTCATTTTTTCCATATATGTATGTATATAAGATTTGGGTCTTGCCTCTGAATCACTAGTCATGCTATCAGCAAAAGAGATAATTCAGTTACAAAACAGAACTCTGTGGACCTTTCCTTACTCATGCTGCCGGGGCAATGACTAATCACTGCCTTTTGATGGTATTTTTAAATTGGAAGATCACATTGGGCTTCTGTGACTGCTCCCTATTACATGTTTGTGAATGCCAGCTTAACCATAGGGGAAATGTTGGAGGCAGTAGATTATTTTCAGAATGATGGACCCATTAGCTAAAACAATAAACAATCTCATACACATGGAATAGCTGCAGGATAGCTCATACATCAAGCTGATAAATGTATTAACTTCCTAGTTACTGTAAGTCTCAAAGTAGAAGAAAATTTTCTTTCCCTTTTCTGAATAAAGCAGCTCTCAAATGTGTATGTTGTGACACAAACTGTTTGTTCTAGTGAGTCAGTCATCTTACTACACAATATGACATTATAGGTATGATCTCTGTGATCCTGATGGGTTTACCATAATCCTTGTATCTGAAATAGCTGGTATTTCAGGCTTCTCTGTCTAGCCTCAAAATTCAGTGGAGCTTAAAATACAGGTTAAACACTCTTCTACTAAAGATTTCATAGAATCATAGAACGGTTTGGGTTGGAAGAGACCTTAAAGATCATCTTGTTCCAAACGCCTGCCATGGGCAGAGACACCTCCCACTAGATCAGATTGCTCAAAGCCCCAATGCAGACTTGAACCCTTCCAGGGATGGGACCTTTGCAGGTTCTCTGGGCAACCTGTGCCAGGGCCTCACCACCCTCATAGTAAAGAATTTCTTTCTATCTAATCAAAACCTACCCTTCTTCAGTTTGAAGCCATCCCTCCTCGTCCTGTGTACCTGCTTGTGTAAAAAGTCCTTCTCCATCCTTCTTGTGGGCTCTCTTCTGGTACTGGAAGACTACAGGTCACCCTGAAGCCTTCTCTTGTCCAGGCTGAACAATTCCAATTCTCTCAGCCTTTCCTCAAAAGAGAGGTGCTCCATCCCTCTTGGTGGCCTCCTCTGGACTTGCTCCAACAGGTCCATGTCCTTCCTGTGATGGGGCCCCAGAGCTGGATGCAGCGCTGCAGGTGAGGTCCCAGCAGAGCAGGGCAGAGGGGCAGAATCCTCTCCCTCCTCTGCTGCCCACGGTGCTTTGGATGATCCCAGGACAGGGAGGTTTCTGGGCTGAGTGCCCATGGCTGGGTCATGTCCAGCCTCTCACCCACAGCACTCCCAAGTCCTTCTCAGGGCTGCTCTGGATCTGTTCATCCCCGGCCTGTGCTGACCCTGGGAGCTGCCCTGACCCAGGTGCAGCACCAGCATTTGGTCTTGTTACAGCTCATGAGATTCCCATGGGCCACTTCTTGAGCTTGTCCAGGTCCCTGTGGATGGAATCCTGTCCCTCGGGTGTGTCAGCTGCACCACCCAGTTCAGTATCACCTGCAAATGTGCTGAGGGTGCACTCAATCCCTTCATCTGTGTCATTAATGAAGATATTGAGTAATTCTGGTCCCAGTAGGCACCCTGGAGGGACACCACTTGTTACTGATGTCCATAAGATTTGAGCTGTTGACCACTGCTCTCTGGATCTGACCATCAGCCAATTTCTTACCCATATAACAGTTCGTGCATTGAATCCATCTCTCTCCAATTTACATACAAGGATGTTCTGAGGGACAGTGTCCAAGGCTTTAGAGAAGTGCAGCTAAATGACATCCCATAGCCCTTCCCTCCTCTGCTGATGGAGTCATACCATAACAGAAGAACCTCACTGGGTATTGACAGGTCTCTGCTACTTGGGTTTTTAAGTCTTAGCTCATGTTATGCCTTTCCTTGTTATCTGCTTGTATCTCAGAGATACAAAACACCGACAGCACAGAAATCCTGGGCAGCAGTGCTAATGAGATGCAAATATGAGAAAAGCACTAGCAAAGATGCAGTATCTGATTTGCTGAAAGGACAGGGTGATAAATAAAGGCTGTCATGTAGCAAAACAAACTGATAAAGGGGAAAAGCCATGTAAGAATAGAAGAGGAGAAAACTACGAAAAAACACTATTTGGTGTTTTGGGGTAAAAAAGGACATTAACCCTAAAACCAAGCTTTAAATCTGTCTCTAGTATTCTTTGTTTTTCAACTGGAAGAAAACTACACAGGTTTTTTTTTTTTGAAGTTCATTTAAACAGAATTCTACTGTCTCTTTCACAGAAGAAAGAACACTACAAAGAGGGAAGATTTTTTTGTGTGTGTTTTGTAAATATTTGTCTTTCTGTTCTTTCTGGGGCTGAGGAGTCCATGTAAACCTGCTAATGTTTTATGAAATTTGGCAACTTGTTTGATATTGTCATACAACGCTGGTGTTTTCATGTTTTAGTCTTAAATACCTGGTTCTCTTGCATGTTTGTTTATCTACATACTGACTTCAGAAAAGTTCTGATATAAAAAAGGGATTTTTAGGTAGTTTCCTTCTTTTGCACTGTAGGTCTATTTAAAATGTCTAGCTTAAGTTTCACAATTTTATTTTATTTTTGCATTTTCCTTGATCTGATGAATGTATTCTTGATAAAGCTTTTTGCAGTGCACCTGACAGTTGGCAAAAGGAGCTGCAGTTGGTAGTGAGGAGAATCTCTTGCCTTCACCCTTCCTGCACAGCTCTGTGCTGACATTGCTTGCATTTACTTGTGGGGGTTAAAAAATAGAATATATTGCCATATGCTTTTGCAGTGTAAGGAGGAAGTATGAGGCATCCTTAAAAAGCATGTTTTGTTATTTGTTGATCTATATTGCAACTCTAGAATAAGAGGAATAATTTATTTTTTATCTTGGTATTCAAGTTGCCTCTTTTCCTAGTCTTGCAATTATTTAATCCTAAATTGTATATATTGTGCAGTATTTATATGATGTAATATATTAAGAATTTTATTTCCTCAGAAAGTTAGAATAACTCTGTAAAAAAAATGAACACCTGTTTCAGACAGTTGGTTTTTAATTTTGATTTTTTTGGCCTGTACTTTACTTTGTTCGCCCCTTAGCATCATGTGACATCCATGTTTTCAGGAAAGCAACTTTAAGATAAGTCATTCCACTTTTATAAATGCATGGAAAAGAGCCATTCAGCCATTTGTATTTTGGGGATGGCTAACATTTGCTAAAAAAAAACCAAAACAAATTCACACAAAGTACCTTTCTAGCTTGTCTGAGTTTCTAGCTTTTCTACCAGTATTCCTTTATCAAAACAAGATTAATTGATACTGAAATGCAAATTAACTTGATTAAATGTCTTAAATTCATGCTTTTCGGTAATATTCCCATCACAGTAAGATTTAGGAAAATTGTGTGTATTTTTACATAAAAATGGTTGCCTTTTCCATAAAAAAATTAATGGGCAGCTGTGCAAGCTCACATAAACAAAAATGTCTGTTTATTGTGTTGTACTGATTAGTTTTTAAGGAGCTGTTCAGGAGAAAGAAAAATTCTCATCAGCAAAAAGCAAATAGTACTTGATTGGGAATCAAGCATCAGCCTTTTAACTGCAAAACTTCCCTTAAGCAATCCTTTATCTGGCTTTTGATTGAAGTTCTTTGTTCCCCTTCTAGTATTCTGTTTATTGCCTTTGTGCAACTAGCCAGATTCAGATTCAGTATAAATTAATATTTTCAGTCCCTCCTCCTCTTCTTTTTTACAATGCAAGTCTCAAATTTGAAATGGCAATGTTTTACCTTGCCTGTTGAACACTGATTTTGTACAGTATCTTATAACACAACTGCCATTATAAAGCTTTAGTGTCAGTGTTTTATACCAGCTTCCCTTTTACTAGGTCCAGATATCAATTAAAGCAACAGTGAACCACATTAGCTTTCAACACAGGGATTCCTGAAATAACAGGTTAAAAAGTTTCAAAAGATAATTTTTGAGTGGATTCAGTGTGACACGTGAGGCTTTAGAGTCAGCCCTCATGCAGTGAGCCAGTCAAACAATACTTATGCCAATTAACTATTATAATAGGAAATGTAATTGTATTCAATTAGTAGCATTCATGAAGGAATTGTCCCCTGAAACAGAGGTTTAATTAAATGTAAGAGTCTAGAAATAAATTCTAGTAGAAAAAAGCATGGATAAAATAAAGGTGGCTTTCAGTTTGTTTTTTCTTTTTAGAATAGTTACAAAAAGTGGCCAATAGCTTTCAATAAATGGTTCATTGGTTCAGTCTGCCAGTCTTCCATGAAAAGAGGCAGCCATATCACCGCCACGTGTCACTTGCTCCGTGTCCTCAAATCTTTATTCTGTAGTTTTATCAGAAGTGCTGAAGAATTATGCTTTGATGAGCATGGATAGTGGTTTTATCCAGTGCTAGAATGTAATTTTTAAAACAGCACTGTAGGCGTTTAAGACCCGCAAATAAAAGAAACTTTTTGCCACCTTCCCCAGTTTAAGCAGTCCCATGAATCCCAGTCCAAAATAACATTATTGCAAATGAGCCTGAGGTGGAGAAGCTCAGGTCACCGGTGGGCTGATGTGGGAAGGAAAGGTTAGCAGCTCTCAGCTGCAGAATGTTGCTTTATGCACAGACTTTCTCTTATAATTGTGCTAATGAATGTGTGTGCTGAGCCATCATCAGCTGATAATGGGAATCTTGAGACGTGAAAAACAGGTCAGTTCACCTCAGGGTCTACCAGCACCTTAGAGAAGCAGAGAGGATCTTCACACAGACATTAGTAAGAAGAAAACTCTACATTTATCCTGAGACTATGGGTACTGAGAGGGAAAGCAGTGAGTATATTAGGAGTCCTTATTTGTTGGTTGTAGTTTTTTGTTTTGTTTTTCTGGTATTTTTTAAAAGCTAGTTAGTATAACACTTAAAGTATAAAACAGAGTAATCACTATTGGATTCCCATTTCTTGGTACTAAATAAACACAGAACTTCTTATTTGACGAGTTACAGCCTGAATATGAACCAGTAATAAACACTGTAAATCATAAATACTGTTTCCGGTACAGTAATTCAGTAATATGGAGTATTACAGTAATTCAGTCTATATGGATACACAGGAATGAGGAAAAATGTTTACATGTTGTAAACTGCCTACACAACACATAGTTTATTACAACAAACTAATGCCTGTGAGCATGGTTTGTGTCAAGTGTGTAGAAGCAGTTTGCATTGCCAAATGATAACTGACTGCATGGATAGCTAACCCTGAAGTCAGCAGATTGTTCAGCATGGTCAGGTTTGTGCCCCAAGACAAAAATGGAGGAGTGGAAAATGAAGGCATTTATAAAGCAGTTTAGAATGGCAAACAGTGTTAATACAAGGCTTAAAAGCCAATGAGATGGTGGAACTGGTGAGAAGGAGTTGTGCTGATAGGAACTGATAAGGAGTGAGAGAAGATGGAAATGAGAGGCAAAGTATGGAGAAGAGATGAGGTGAGGCTTACTGTCTGTTCAGAAGACATCTGTGAAGATGAAAGTAAAGACAGTGTTGAGCTAGAGTTGATAATACCAGCTGGCTGTGGGCCATTATGTTCATTGTGCTCACTGGGTTTACTTGCTATTAAGGTCCTTTATTGTTTTGCTTGCTTTCTCAGCATTGTAAGCTGATGGTAGAAAGTGATTTCATGTCTTGGGACAACGTTGGCAATAAATAATATCTGCTCTTAGCAGAGAGGTGGAACTTCAGGGTCATGGTTGGTTTAGTTTATGTTTCAGCCTAGAGGATTTAACTCCCCAAAAGTGTCTATGAACTTTTCGAGTTCTTAGGAAAAATGCAAGTCCTTTGGGTTCTATGTAAGAGCTTAAAACCTTAAATTCTTTAGAACAAAACAAAAACATAGAAAACTAGAACCTAAGAAAATTGAATTTAAGTGCTTAAATACTTATATTAATATATATTAATAACTGAAATATTTTGATTGGACTGCAAACGTATTAGGCAGAGCTTCACAGAAGGCACTGAAGGATAGCAAACCTGACATCCTTCAGAAAAATTATTACTACCAAAATCAATTGGCAGGATTATTACACTGGAAAAATCTGGAAATGGTGAGGTGGTGAAAGAGCATAGAAGATGCTAAGTTTGCTACTTGTTCTTGTTTCCTGGTTCTGCTGTTCGAAGGTTAGTCTATTCTGAACGAAAGAGTGATGTGCTTTACTTGCAAGACAGAAGCAATGATGTATTTGCTGTAAGACAATGAGTTAACAAAATTTGATGGTAAACCTAAGAGAGGTTTAACAAGGTTTGATGGCAAGGTACACTTCAGAATTTAGTTGCATAAAGGGCAGGGTCAAACAATGCTGCCAGAGAGACCCTTTTATTGAGTCTTGAGGTTCAGAGAGGAGCGTGGCTGCAGCTGGATCCGGACTTAGTCCCAGATGTGAGCAATGGTTTATGTCTAAAGGATTATTTTTATATGTGCAGTCTTTTTATCACTTAGCTAATATTTCAACATTTCAGCATGCTTATTCCCAATTCACTTACTCAGTATCTGGTGTGATAAAGGCTTCACTCAGCCTTGAGGAGTAATCATGAGAGGCATCCCAACAGGGGAGGCTCTGGCATGCAGCCTGCTGCCACGCAGGAGAGCTCAGCAGGCCCTGGACTGGCCACTACTTTTGGGCTGAGATGAGTGACTTACAGTCATACTTGCATACCCATTGTGTTTTGGTTGGTGTGTGCTCAAGTAGCTCTCAGCTGCTGTGCAAGATTTATGGCCCTTTGGCTTCTGTGGTGTTACCTGTCTCTTCAAAGCCCAGTTTGGGTACAGACATTCAGACTGCCATTTCTGGCTTTTGCTTAAAAAGAAAAGGGGGGTGAGCATACCACCACATCTGCCTAATCATGGTGAGTAATTGTGTGCTAATGGTTTTTTTTAATATCATTCAGCTGCTGTAAAACAGATAGTAAAATTGCATTTTAGTAGCATGACCGTATTCTAAGATTGGATGGGTAAAGGTGATGAGCTATAAAAGAGTAAGCCTTTGTTTAAATGCATACATCTCTTCATAATGAGCGGAATTAGCAAGGGAAATTACATAAAACGAATGAAAGTTAAATAGATTTTTGTTCAAGTCTGATAAAATTATTTTCCGCTTGTGAAGTCTCTCCTTTCAACTAAAGCATGGTACACTTGGGATTTATTTTCAGATTGGCAGTCAGAAATGAGAAACATGAAGGGCACATTTTCTGAGTGATTAGTAGGAGGTATGCAAACAAATCCTATTATTTCTTAGTGGGATTAGAGCACATACCTTCCATACACTGCTTTGAAGAATTCCCCTTAAGCGTTCTTCCAGACTTCTAGCTGAAAAAAGAGCTGTAATAGTAAATTTGGTAGAAGAAAAGAGTTTAGAACAAAGCTGGTTTGCATATATCTAAAAGCAAAAGAACATAAAAAAATCTGCTAATATTTGTGGAGAAATAAAGTAAACCCTGACCTATATAATTACCTCTCTCTTAACTGGAGATGGTTCTTAGATTTCTCTTTGCATTGTCCAAAGATTTCTGTTGACTGAATATCTGAGTTCAGCTGGCTTGAATGAATCTTCTGCACCGCCTAGAGCAAATACAACTTTGATATCTCTGCTCAAGATTACATATTTTCTAATCTCATATAATTTAATTTTTTCTCAGCTTGTGGAATTTCCAGTAGCTGAGCATAAATTGTTACTCAAACAATAAATTAGTCTTTACAAGGTAGTTTTATAAGTGCTTATGAAACTATTTTTACTCCTCTAATCCTAGTTTATGTTGATAATATGATACAAGATCTGAAATGGTGTGTTATTTAGAGGCTTTTCATTAGTCCAGGGATGCCAGAGACAAGTTCTCTGCCATTCGTTTAAATTAGTCATTCCCTTTTACTTAGTAGCTAGTGGATTTCTACTAATGAAGTGTCAGTGGTTTGCTATGGGACTGCTCATGATTATCTGTTCATGGTTATCTGTTGGCTCAAAACACAAAATTTGTGCTATGGTACATATGTGGCACTTATGGGGACTGAGCAAACTTAGGGGCAGGTGAATTATCTTCAGCTCCATCACTTAAGTGTCAACTTTGTTTTTTAACAAACCTTTTCCTTCCATTGGGGAGCAAATGTAGGTCAAACTTGTCACAGTATTCAGAAGTTTTTGAAGCATGTGGATTACTGTGCCTTGGCCTGAAACCCAAGATGACTTTATGAACTTTCAGTTTTGTTATGCCTTCAGTTTTAGGTTATACCACATTTAGCAGCATGGGAAAGCTATTCCCTCCATCTCCAATGAAAATGTAAGACTTGCAGTCATTTCCTGAATGTTTTAATGTGTGGTGTGAATTAAATTGAGGATTGCTGGAAGATGTGTGCTCGCTGATTTTGCTGAATTCCCTGTCCTTTTGGGAAGAAAACAGAATAGGTTTGTATCATTTTCTGAAGAGCAAAAGATGCAACTGCCACTTTATTCTTATTTCTGTATAACCCATGAGAAGCCGTGACTTATCGCAATGCTCTGTTTTTGCCTTTGCTTGCTTCAGCAGTTCATTTTGTTTCCGTATGTTTTTTCAGTTCTCAGGATGGCTTACGTGATTCCCCCCTCAGCTCCATCTCCAGCAGTGACTATGAGAGTGTTTCTGTCACTACATGTAGTCTCTCCAGCATATACGCTCTGAGGTAATAACGTCACTTTGCAGTCAGATTTGACGAATGCTATTGAGTTATGCTTGGTTAAAAATTTTCATTGAATTAATCAAGTGACAGCAACACTTCTGAGTATTCTTCCTTTTGAACAACAGGTGCTTTTTGGTTTGTTTTTTATTTAACCTGCCAGCTTTCTTCAGTGCTGTGACAATATGAGGCAACTATTTATGGGAAAGTTTTTAATGCATGCAGGAAGCACTTGCGTATGTCCATGATCTCACTTTTATTTATCCATATAGCAGTTCTTCGGAGACACCTTAGGTTGTAGCTTGACAAGTTACAAATGTTTTTCTCAGCTAGCCCTTAGCTTTCTAGAAAACATGTTTTTCCATTTTGTTTTGCCTGGTAAAATAAAAGATGTTCCAGTTAACAGTTTGACTTACACCCTGCTGCTGGCCAACACTGGTAACAGTACAGTGAAGAACTGCTTCTGACTTCACAGAATATTCTGAGTTGCAAGGACCCCACAGAGGTTGTGAAGTTCAATTTGTAAGTGAATGGCCCGTACAGGGATTGAAACTGTGACCTTGGTGTTACTAGCAATAGTATTTTATATTCTCATCTTCTGAAGCTACATGGGAGTTTTAACTTCAGCTTTACTCAAAGCACCTAATGAAAGTGATAGAGGAATTAAGGTTAGGGCAGACAAATGTAACTAAAACATAAAAATGAGATCTTTGCGGTTTTCATTGTTTGCATAATATACATGTATGAGATGTATTGCATACACTGTATGCAATAAAACTTCTGTTCTGGGACAGACAGATTAAAATGCTACTTCTTCAGCTGATGTAGATCATCCTCCACTGTTTCTTTTCCTCTCTTTTTTATCTATTTTCCTGTCCCCAGAACTTCACTTGAACTTAATGATTTTCAAATTTCATCTAGGTTTGAAGATGAAAAGAGGAAGTAAAATGGCTTTTCTAATAGTGATAGATGCAATACTACAAATAATTGGAGGGGTTTTTTTAGGATGTACCTGTCTTCAATTTGTTAGAATTCTTTGTTTTTAAAATAAGGACAGAAAGACACAACAAAAACTGGTTTTCATTGTTTTAATTTTGAAGTACATTTCCTTTTGGCTGTTCAAATAAAACCCAGTTTACCTGCATGGTAGTTGACCTGTTCCAAATACTGTATACATTGAAGTCTGTTTCACACAGAGGTGTCTGAATGGATGGTAGATGTAGCCTCAGTGACTTCAGGAATTACTGGAGCAGTGAGAAGTCTTGATTAGATGCACTACCTCCTTTGAAGGCCTTACTGGACTGCCTTTGTACATTAGTATTGCCACTGTATTGGTAGTTAGGTGAAAAAAAGTTTTATTTATAAGGCAGTATTTGTGCCTTTGTGCTCTTTTCCACTGAAATATGGCATTGCGACATCCCTGGGTGGTTTGATGAAATCTGAGTTCCCTGTTCTTCAGCATCTGATGGATATTACCAGAGGTGTAGCTATTGTAGTTTGTGGTCCAGTAAAACAAACTAGCAAAGTGCCTGCTTGACTATAATGACAGGAGTTTCCTCTTTTGGAAGACTTGGTTTAAAAACAGCTAAAACTTTTTAGTAACACATTTTAATGAAATAAAAGAAAAAACCCAAAACTCTTCAGTCTAACTGCTTCACAGTAGTATGTTCCTAGATCTTTGTGCATAGAAATGTAATATTCAGTGCATCTATTTGTATAATATTTTAGAATATGTTATTTTTAGGTGCTTCTCTGTTCTCTCTTTAGAGAGTTTTATTTGGCCATTAAAGAGCTTCTCTAGAGTTGCATTATTTGCTACAGCAAACATGTTCCTTGCAAAGACAATTGTTAAAATGTTCTTTTCTGAAATAACTAGGTTTTCCATGATGCCATATGCATATCTAAAATAATACCTAATTTGGGAATTTCTTTTTCTTCTGAAATATACCATTTTAATGTATCTAATTTTTTGCTGTTTTGCACTTCACAACAATTAGACCTTAAATGTAACATTTGTAATTTTATCTGAAAAACAATTGGCTAAAGATAGAATTCTGGAAATGCGTTTGTGGCCTCCTGTGAAACATAAACAACTCCTTTGTGCTTTTAAATAATCAGTACTGAGACTGACAGTCATGTTGTCAGATTGCAGCATGTTTTGGGAATATCTTCAGAAAATTTAGCTGTGATAGCAAAACCAATTTAACTGCAGTTGTAATGTTGAACTAATAGTGTATTAAATAGCACAGAATTGAAACAACGAAGTGTTGTATATATGGAATTCTGTATAAATGTACATTTATTGTTTTACAAATGGAGAACCAGGGAGAAAATTTCCACTCTTTGGATCCCAGAGAACTGTTCAAACCGGTGGTTTGGGTTCTCAAATGGTTTTGCTAAGGAAAGTTTGATTGTTTCATTGGTACCTAATCTGTGTAAAATGTTCCTTTTTCTAGTCTCAGAGGTCTAGTGGTCAAGAAGTTACATGTTAAGCCCAGTTCAGAAGATAATTTTTTGCAAAATGTTCATTAAGCAGTATTCAGACTTGAGATGCCCATACCAGTAGTCAACCTCCTCAGCAAAGAACAAATGTGTTCTATGTATTTCAGAAAGTTTCCAAGAAACTGTGGTTTTATGCAGACTTTGAAGGCAATGCAGAAGTCTTTTGTACATCAGTGTGATTGTGAAATGACATTGCTGACTGGAGTGAAAATTGCCCTACAGTGGGAAGGTGACAATTGGTCCAGTGATTATAGGAGCTCCATGAAAAAACATCCATCCAGTTTTTTCCTTTTTAATGGTTTCTTTCCATAGATGTTATTTTTAGAAACATTTTAAATATAACTATTACTTACTACATTGTAAAAAGGCAGCACAAATGCACTGCTGAAATCTTACCCATTTAAACTTTCAAAGTAGTAAAGTCAGTAGTTTTTAAAACAAAACTGCAGGAGTTTGTCTGCTTTCAACATGTGTTTGAATTACTGGACAAGATCCTGACATAACCATTAATTTGAGTGGAAACCTGAGCAAAGCCTGTCCATCTGCTTGAGAGGCCTTAGTATGGTCAAAGATTGAACCTAAATTCTCTGAACTTGAGCTAGAAAACTCAAGAAAAATGCTGATTTGGGAATGGTGAGGAAAAATAAGTGAGACAACAGAAGAACAGGGTAGTTACAATTAGTTGGTTTTGAATCTCATTGGAGTTTTTGGTGTAAGACTGCCAGGGAGAAAGAAATACTGATATATCTGTATTTGAGTGTTTGTCTGTCTTGAGTAAACTTTACATGGTAAATTCTGCTTCTTCATTTTAAGGTTATAAAGAGCCAATAAATGAGAACTTGAAGTAATAACTCTTAAAACTAACCTTAATGTTACACTAGATGCTTTCTCTGGTCAGCAGGTTATTGGGGTTTTTGTTGATATGTTGTTGCAGCTTAACTACAGGTGGGTTTTGGTATATTTTTCTACTATTTTAGGCATTTACAAAAATTGGTGGTGAAGTTTTAGCACATTGTTTGCAGTCTGTAAAAGGCAGTATCTGCAATGAATTGTGACTCAAGTTTATGCCAAAACAGGGAGACTCTGCCAGCAATTAGAGTGTGATATTTATCTGGGTATTGCAGTTAGAATATCTGTATTTTGTGTATATGTGGGAAGACATTGATCATTCTTAGTGTAAAATATTTTTGTTATATCAAGATGAAACCTCGCCTGGTACAACTTGTCCTCTCCATGTGGCTCCTCTTGGAGAGTCAGCCTCCATCCTCTTACAGCCACTCTTCATGTACTGTGATGAGGTCCCCTGGAGCCTTCTCCAGGGAGTCAAATTACTTCAAGTCTCTTCCTGTAGGACAGGTTCTCCATCATCTTCATGGCCCTCCTTTAGATGCTCTCCAGTCCGTGTCTTTTCTTGAACCACAGCTGGACACAGGAGTATTCCAGGTATGGCCTGACGAGCTCTCGGTAGTTTGGGATGGTCACATCTCTCATCTCTGCTGGTGGTGCCCCTGGGGGTGCAAACCAGCATCTGATTTAGCTTCACTGCTGAGCCCTGTTTGGCTCCTGTTGTGCACCAGGACCCCCTCAGCAAAGGATCCCAGCCTGTGCCAGGCTCCTTGGTGTCATCACTGCTGGAGGACCTTGCAATTGTCTGTTCAACTCCACACTCTCCTTGCCAGCTCGCAGTTCCAGCCTGCCCTGGTTTGTGAGATGGCTTTCCTTGCTGACCCATCCACCTCACCACCCAGGGTGCTGTCACCAGCAAACCTGGTGATGGTGCTCACAGTCTTGTCATCCAGATTGCTTTGTTGAACATGCTGAACACATGAGGCCCAGTGTCCATCCCTGGGGGTCCCATTCATGCCAGCCCAAGTACATCGGTCAGCACTCTGAATGGGAGCTCTGAGCCAGTTTCTTGTCCATCTCTCAGACCAAGCGAAATTCATGTGGGTGGACGGTTTCCTACAGAAGCAGGTTTTATACAGCAGTTTCTCATCAGTAGAACTCAGCGCCTTGAAAAGGATTCAGGAAGGAAAAAGAACTTGGTTGTTCTCCAAGACTGTGAATTATAGCAGGAGAATTCAGTTCTTTCATCTCATGGTCCAGAGCTTAAGCTATCAAAGCTACAGCACAAATTACATGCCTACAAGTTTTAACAGAGACCACAGCTACTCTGGGGATCTTGTAGATCATAACGTGGAGTACAACAAATACATTAACAGTGTATTTGATCAGTCTACCTGATCAGCTCTGTCTCCAGTCCTTCTGTCTTGCACTTTTACCTTTGTTAACATGGTCAGGTTGCATTGAAGCTATGCAAAATGACAGATTTGTTCTGCATTAATGTTTGGTTTTGGTTTGATCAGTGCATTACTGTAGATTTTCTTTCTCCTTTTTTTTCTGTAGAGCTCTTCTTTATGGAGAGGTTGCTCACAATCAGAAAAAGGCTGTTAGTAATGTCTTTACATGTACTGTACTGGAGTCCTGAAAATTAAGAGCTCGGTGAGCAGAGTTGTGGGAAGAGGAAGGGGTTTATACCCTGAGCAGATCTGAATCACTTCCAGTATAGATGCTGTTCCTGCCTAATGATTTTGAGCTGCAAACTGTGCGTGTCTCTGAGGCAGTGACAGTCTGTGCTGTTTTTTGCACAACTGTCACTCGAGTGTGAGGGCAGTGTTAATACAGTCAGAAATAGGTTGCTGTATACAGTCTTTTTGTTCAGCTGCTAAATCCCTTGCCCCAACAACCAGCTGAGCAGCACCAGCAAAACAAAAAAGTCAGTGTTGATGGGGTCTGTCAGCTTTTGCTTCTGATTTTAGTCAGCAAGACATATGTGACTGAAGCAGATGTCTCTGGGTTTTCACCGCCAGGATTCTTCTTGATGTGTTTCATGCCTATCTTGTTCTTCACCCTGCAAGACAAAAAAAAATTAAATCTCCAAATGGTGCAGCATTTTCTAAGTAACAGTGTTCCTTTCTAGGGTATTCTACAAGGTATTTTATCTTTTATGCATATCTTTGTCTTTAGTAACAAATAACTGAATGCAGATTTTATTTTTTCCAAGGAATAACCCAGGCAGCTAGTGTTAACAAGTGCTTTTTACAGTGGGAAGGTGAAAATTCAGTTGTTGGAAGTTTTTTGGTCTTTCCCTATTAAAATTATACATTTCATATTTTAGAGGTGTTAAAATGTTGAAGTAAATATAGAATATATTGCTCTCTGTATAAATCAAGTGAAATAGGGGCAGTATTTTAGGCTGACTACCATCAGTGGCAGAGGCAATAAAACTGTTCTGGCAGAATTGGTAGACACCCCACAATTTGCCATTTGGGGGCTGTATTCCAAGTGGCATATCAAATATACCGTATGGCTGGAGACTGACACAAAGTGATCATAATGGGCTTGTGTTCTTGTTTCTACATAGCTCAGCTGCAATTTTCATTTTTAGTCATTTGGCCACAATTATAATCATTTTCATTTTAGTGATGTGTAAAAAAATCTGCTGTTGAATGTCACTTGGTGTTCCCTGTGATAGCAATAGAACAAAATTACTAGCTTTCAGAAATTAGGTTTTATTTTACAGATTAGGGTTTTTTTTCCCCAGTAAAACCCTTAGAATAGCATGTTTGGGAGTTTTCAGATTATGTGTAATTAAAATCACTATAGTAACTGCAGTTTTTGCAGAGTTTTTGTCCATGCCTAAAGATACACTGTAAAACCACAAATAGATTGGAGGAAAAAAGAAAGGATTTCCTCAAACTTACAGCAATATTGAAGGTGAAAAATAAAGAGAAAGTTATCTTTTCTAATTAAAATGTTAAGGTTCAGCCTAATACTTTAATTAGCTTTTCTCAGCTTTGACTACTGCGTCTGGATATGGAATTTTTGTGGGATTCTCTTAGACCCTAGGATGCATTAATACTTCTGCTGCTTGTTCTGTATTATTTTTTGAGGGAGCTGATGGAAACAATATGAAAACCTTGTGCTACTGTTTCCCTGTCCCTCAAAATTCCTTATACTGGGAAGTGTTTTTGAAGCTGCGTCTCCATCTGCATTTCTGCCACACACAGGAGTTGCAAGTCAAGAGTGGATCTGCAGGAACTGGATGCTAAATTAATTAATTCACTTGTAGCAATGCCATGCAGAACTATGGCTTTCCTATGGCAGAGGACATTGTTCATGAGCTGTATAAAATTACTCTTTGTTCTGAAATATTTGTATCAGGTATCCAAGTTCTGCCTGTCCTTTGTCAAGTTCTGCATAAGGTGTAAAAGCTGGGACTGATGTAACTCTCTCCCTGTCTTGGGTACCAGAGCTGGTTTTACATACCATTTCATCTTAAGTCCTATACTGTTTGTGGTTTTCACTTCTAGTTTTTCCAGTTCAGTATATATTTTTGAAGTTTAAATATTTTTGTTCTCTAATCTCATTTTATTTATCCTTTTGCAGTGTGAGTGAATGATTGCGAGCTTTAAATGCAAGTTTGATTACAAGAAAGTGGTGGAAAAAATGTCATGGTGGAATTGAAAAAAGTCATAGTAGAACCCAAGCAATGTAACGAACTTCTTTTTTCCTTTCTGTTTTTTCTTGAATTTCACAACTTTATCTTGCAGGTTTTATCCCTTTTTAGCTTAAACTTTAGGAAAAGCAGTAAATGTGGTGCCTTGGAAGTATCTGACATTAAATTTGATGGTTAGAAAGCACCACTGTTGATTACTAATGCTCTTTAGGTTTGTTTTTTTCCATATACACACTTATTGAAGCTTTATCTATAATGAACAAAAAAGCTGTTTGGGAGAGAGCACTGTTAAAGTTGATAAATTCTACACTGTCACTGTTGTTTATTTTAATTTCCATTTGAAATACTGTATCTTTGCATTCATCTGAAAACCCATTCTAGAGTGTTAATGAGTTTGAGTAAGCCATAAGTTCTCTAGGCTGAATTAAGAGTGGGTCTGTTCAGCAAGATGCTGCTTTAACAGCTGTGGGTTTTGCAAAGTCCAGGTGAGAATGCTCTGCAGTTTGAGGTCTGAAGAGCTGAGGAAACATTCAAGATGTTCTTCCAGCAGAGTGGGAAGCTACAGAAGTTGCTGGGGTCTGGGGAGAAGTTCTTGCTGTTGATTTCAAATTCAAGAGTTCAGTGCTTTTCCTGACTGAAGATACCACCTAGGACATATGGATAATGCTGTTAGCCAAATTCCTTGTTTTAATGAACCAACCTCGAATTGCCCACCTCTACAAGAGGCAAGAAAAGCTAAAGACAGGTTTCTGCAAATCTTGCAGTTTAGGAAAAGTAATTCCCCCACTGAGGAATTCAGAAGGTTAACAGCAGATGGGGCTTCTAGCACATGTCTTGTGAATGGAGCTGGACATTGTTCATACATGGGATAATACTGTTCTCTAGTCTAGTCCAGTTCTTTTGGTGATTCCTAGCTAGAGGGATTTGCATGCAGTTATATTATTTGTTTCTCAAGACAAAGTTCTGAAGCCTTGCTCTGCTTTAAGGGTGGGTGGATTGATTGGTGGGGTTTTTTCACCCTCTTCAGCTGTTTCTCTTAAAAGAGAGAGGAAATAGCTAAGGGGTTGTATTTTAAAAACCTCTTGACTTAATAAAATACTAGGGTTTGAAAGACAAGAAACAAAGTTCTGCATTGAAGCTTTTTTAAGTCTCCTTTAAATGTAGCTTCTGGGGTCATTCCTTAAAACAGTCCTTAGCTAAAAAATCTATATACTCTTACCTAAATAATAGCATATAATGTTCTGGCTTGGGTTTAAGTGACTCTAAAATTGAGTGTGTAGCCACCCACTTCACTTAACATAATTCTAAGAAGCCATGATTCTCACAGTTTCTCTTCCAACCATATCAAAACTAGCACATGGTAGAAACCAGCTGGTTTTAGCCTACTGTATATTGTGTTTCTTGTGAGAGTATCCAAAAAGAAATACTAGAGGTATTGCAGAAAGCAGGACGAGAAGTAGATTTGGGGTATTTTGTTACTAATATGGGAATTATATATCTCTTAACCTAAACTCCTATAATTTTCCTCTTGTGATTCCTCATGTATGCAACCTTTGTATTCCCTGAACTATTTGAACCTTTGCATGGCCTTTGGAGTTGCTGTTTGTTCTTTTTAGCAAATTGGAACCCAGAGCTCACTTCAGCCTTCTGAAGTAGAAGAGTAAGAGTAATAGCTTGGCTGACAGGTTAGTGGTGAGATTTCCAGTTACAGCCTACACAAATGTCAGTGGGAGCACTGCACCAACTTGCCGAAGTTGTTTTAGAAATTGTATGCAATCAATAACATAGACTTGCCTGCAAACATTTTGGTTTGGTTTTTTTTTCATTTACCATAAGGATGAAAAAATTCTAATTAAATATAGTAGATGGAATAAAAAGTGTATGTTATTCATATTGTACACAGAGCATAAGGTGGCCTTGATGGTAAACTCTGTATGAGCAAAAAATGAGAATTGGTGAGCTCATGGTAATGTGTTTTGAGAAATATTTTAAGAACAAGAGTATTCTAAATATACCTGTGTACATGGGGAAATTCACATATGAGACACCTACAGATGTATATATCTTTATTTATTCAATACATGTGGTGTTAAATAATGGACATGAGAGATTTGTTAAGGCAACTAGTGCAAATTAATTTATATCATTTAAGTCCAAAGAACTGCACTTCTTTATAATTTGTAGACAGTCTCTCATCAATTTTTAAATAAACACTAATTTATATTTAAGAATTGGGCTGCTGACCCTTTGTAAAAACTTCCAACATGGTTTATAACTGTAATGTCCTTCTGGGTAGAACATTAGCAATGTCTGAAATCACAGAAAACTTTTTGCAAAGTTTTCACATTTCTCTACTGTCAAGGGTCTCACCTTCTACTGTACAGCACTTATCAAACATTCCTAGAGAGCACCTTGGTCTTAAAATGCATCAGAATGGTACCATTTAATGCATGGGTTTTGAATTCACTGTCAAGTGGATTGACCAGCTTTAAATTCCCACTACAGCAGGAAGGTGTTACCTGTTTTGTTGCAGAGAGTTACATTCTACTTCTGCCCGTGCTTGTGTAGTTTGCTGGAGATTTCCAGAGGAAGTGAATGGGAATCCCTGATGTCACAGGTATTTGGATAACATAGATGGTAAGGTTAGTCACTGGATTATGTATTAATGCTTTTCTAGTAAGCATTTGTAATATTGTTGCAGAGTTTTCTTTTTAGGCTTAGTTGGGATGAATATGTGTGGCTGAAACTTGAGCCCTGTCTGTTTACAGGCACCACTGACAATCTTCTGAGATCTTTTCCTGAAAATCAGTTGTCATTGAAGACCTGAAATCAGAGACTTAAATGGTGATCTTAATTTCCTTTTAAATTTGGTGACATAATTGCATCACATATTTCTGTTGGAGCTGCATAATCTTCAATCTCTCTTCCAACCCTAACTATTCTCTGATTCTGTGGTATAGAGTAGAATGGGTCATTTGGGCTTTCTTCTTTGCAAGAAGTGACCCTCTATTACTTTTGATTAAAGATCTTGAAAGATAAAGAAACAAAACCAATGTTTTTTTTAAAGTTTTTTGTGATTAATTGAAAACATGATAATTCAGTTGATTTTTTGTATTCATTGTATTTGAAACATAGAGCTTTTAGATTCTTTCTGTCACTGCTGTATATTTAATGCATTTTTAAGATACTCTGAGGGTTGGTTTGTGAATAATGAGAAATTCTTTCAGAGAATCTCATACATTCTGCATTTATGCAGAGCAGATTTCAGGTTTAAAGAACCAAACATTTCTAGACAAATTTGAAAGGAGACATCTGTGAGTGGACAGAGATTTCTACAGCTGTTGCTATGTTTTGAGCACAAACATAAAATATTTAAATTTGGACCAAGGCTGAATTGGTTGACTTTGGTTTTAGACTTTGCTGCTTTCACTGGTTTTGGATGAGTGTCAATGACCAACAAACACAGCCCAAAGCCTACAGTATCACAGATGGTTACCTAAAATGTTTGTCCACTTCTGAAAATATCAGTCATAACCTTCTTGTTCCACAGTCCTGTTTTCCATTATATATGAGTACTGCTACTTAAACTGGCTCAGAAGTGTCCTTTGGAACACAAAAGCTATAAACCAGATTGCATCTTGGTGAGAGATTCTATTATGTATAATTACATTGTTGGCTTTTGTTTGCTTTTACATATTTGGCTAAATTTCACAGTAAAGCCTTGAGACCAGGCAACCATTCTAGAGATACACCTTGAAATGTTGAAAGAATCTTATGACTCTTCTAATGTAATAAATGAACTTTAATTTTAAAATGGTGGCAGCAGCCAAGCTAAACAAAAAGATAATTCATTTTATCAGCCACAGGGTATCTGTTCCTTTATAAGGTATAAGCAGATTTACTGTTTGGAATCAACCTTTGACATAACAAATTATTTCTTTTTATTCACCTTCAGATATGTTAGCTTTGCAATATTTACCAATGCATGATAAGCATTGTGTATATGATAAATGTTACACAAGGGGAGTTCCATGTGTATTTTGGTGTTACCTCTTTGTAACTTAATTCATTGGGTTATTCAGGGTTCCTTTCAAGCAAATAGTTGAGAAAATGAGGACTTGTCTCAAGCAGTAGTATAGCTGTTTGTATTGTGCAATGAGACATGATTCTGCAGATACTGGCTGTGAAACATTCCAGATCCAAGCGTAGTCTGACGTTAATGAAATGCTTCCTAAGCATCTGGTATTGGCTGAGAATGTTGATCCAAATTATCCATGTTAGATAAGCCAAGTAGGAAAGGTATTCTTTATAGGGGCAAAAAAAAATAAGGTAAGCTGCATGGTGTAGATCACATTTCAGGTTTGTTCTCTATAATACCGTTTATAAAATCATGAGAATCAATGTGCATGGTTGTAGTCATTGCTGTTCGGGGTACTCTGTTATATAAAAAAAACTGTCTCTTTTGCTGTTTACCTGAAACAATTGCAGTGTTTCTGTTCTTACAGTATTTCTGACTGTCTCTACAATATTGTGTTTTTGGCTGCATTCTTTAACAGCTAGAGATACGTTAAATAAAAAACAGATGGTTGTTAGTTGTTCTTTGAGAGTCATTTTTGACTAAATGAATTAAGTTATATTTTTGTCTAAGTCGGACTTGGTTGTGTTGGTAAAGGCAGAGTAATTGTTTCTAAATCTGTAGCAATTCTTAGGTCCAGTTTTAAATTTTTCTGAAGCATTCATTTTTTTTGTTTTGTAGTAGCACAAGCAATCCCAAGTACAAAATATCCTCTTTTCTGAACCTCCTGTATGTGGATACTGTAGTTTACAGTATGTCATGTTTACATATGAAATTATGTCATAAATGTGAGTGGGCAGACATGCTGACCTTCCATCCCACAGTGCTGGAGCAATTCACAGTTGCTCTGTGCTGGGGATTTTGAGGACAGAACAGTCCCAGCCAGTCTTAATGACACACCACAAAATCTAACAGAATAGTCTGCAATGGAAGTAGGTCAAACCACATTCCCTGAATGAAGTAGGTAGAACTGTATTCCTCCCAGCTGGAGGAGGCTCAGAAAAGCAAAGATTATTATTAAAATTGGTCAGAATTGTGGAATGAGCCTTTCTTTCTTTCTGCAAAACAGCAAAAAACCAAGTAGCTTATATTCTTGAAAAGCACTCTTCACAGCTCTCTGCCCACTTAACACCTTCCTTTCAAATATTTCTTCAGCTGTGATTTGGAGGGAAAAGTCATCCTTGATTCAGTGGTCCTGTTTTCCCCTGCACTAGAGTTTCTGTGTACTGGGAGTTTTGAAGAGACCTTTGTATTGGGGTTATATAATTACACAGACTGCTTTTGGCTTTGTCAGGAGGTCCATGCTTGCCTTGGAGAGCAATTTGTGGTGCATATGTGTGCATCACTAAGAAAATCCTTCCATAAAACAGAAAGTAGAGCCTGTTTGGCCGTGTTGCAAGGCAAAGTCCTTGTATGTGAGAGGGTTTGTGTGAACAGGCATCCATCCTCTTACTGCACACCCTTGTGAGTCAGGAATCACTTCCTGGCTCTCGCTGCCTTGCAGTTAGTTCCTTCATAAGCCTCATTTGTACATGACCTTTTCATTGTCTTGAACACGGGCCTTTCCAGGCTGACAGGCTTGCTGTTATAATATCTGCTATATCCCCCTATGGAAACACAAAGGAAAATTGAAAGAGAATTTTCACTTCGTTCTCAGTGTCTTTGATAAGCCCAGTCAGTCATGCTGCTGCTGGAACTGTAAACATAGAAATAACAACTCTTTACAACAATTTCCCTTTGTTAGTAGCAATAGATAACATGAACAAAATGAGTCTCCTGCAAGCCTAGTCTTTACTCTGTATTTGAAAGAATGAGGGGCCAGTTCATGCTACACATCTTCCATTGATATTTCTATCAATAACTAATCTCCAGTACTTACTTATTTTCAGTCTGTTTTTCCTAGGGCTTTTAAGATTGTGTGGCATAATTATTTCTCTTTTATATTTCAAAGGATTACCTGTGGAGCCAGCAGGTAGAATTTGAAAACTATATCCTGTAAAATTTTGTTACAAATAACTGTTACCTCTGTGTCTTCTCCCAAAATAACTATTCATGCATACTGCCATAAGGATGGGGTCTGCAAGATGGTGAATGTTTCTGCACCTGATAAAAGTAGATTGAACTCAAAATGTGTTAGAAATTACTTTTTTGTTATACATGCTACTTATACATGCAGTTAGTAATTCTTCTTTTAATATGGGAGTTGTCTGTAAATTGAAGAGTGCTGGAGTTTTTGGCAGCAAATGTGTGATTTTAAGTAAAATAGTCTAGTTTTTTATAATTTCTTATATATTAATGTCTTTCCAATAATAGTGTTCCCTCTGACTTGAATGTTGTGGAGTCAGAAGACTCCTGTCTCCTTTGGTCAGCACAGTGAATCCTTAGGACTGCAATGTAGTTACAACCCATTTAAAAGTTTTTAAACGTCCCATTTAAAGGTTTTTAGGCGCAAAGTGCTGTTTCTTCCTGTTTTAAACGTCTCGATTTACAAATACTTAAGGTAATTCCTGATATTTGAATTCCTGACATTTGATTCTCCCCAAGGCTTCCCTGCTGTTTCAGGTTGTTTCAAACTTCTTATCTGTAAGAGAAAAATGTTAGGGATGGTGGTGGTGAAAGTGTGGGAATGTCTGGCATCTGGTTTTTAACAGAAAATTTCAAGTTTGAGTAGACTTTTGGTGGTATATTTAAATATCTTTATAGCTGATGAGCCATTCTTTACAATAGTTTGACATTTCAGCAATTTCTAATGCTGCATTTATAAGGGAATTGACCTACCTCTACTGTGTAAATCATATTTTATTGCTACTCTTTCCATTTTTTTCAGTGAAGTTATATTTAGATTCTGTTCTTGCTATATTAAGGTTATATAATTGAGAATATATTTTTTTTTTTCTCAAATAATTTTCATGTTTGTAAATTTCCAAGTTGATTTCAGAACTGACCTTCACATTTTTAGGTTGATATTACCCTTCAGGATTTTTGGTGGAGTTATGGTCTCAGGACTGAGCTTTTAGAAAAAGTTAATGTGAAAAATGGCACAGCACTTTGTAGCAGCTAAGGAAAAATGCAGTGAAATACAGACAAGTGATTTTTCTGCTTAAAGTTTTCTTGCAGCTGTCACGGAGTGAAAATCAAACGTGGTGGTGATTGGTTGCGTGCTGATAAACTTCAACAAGAATTTACAGCAATTAGTTCTGGTACTATAGAGTCTTGCCTGAGTCATAAATCCTTTAGGATTTGCTGAACATCCTGAACAACTGAGTGAAGATTTATATTACTTTCCTTTACATTACTTTTTTCTCTGACAGCAGTTTAATGACAAGTTCTTGTTCATCTGATGACATCGATCAGGAAGAAATCCAGCTCGCTTTGCAGGCTGCCAAAATTGCCACAAGAGAGAAGATCAGATCTAGATTTCATGGCAGTAATGATCTTATTCACCGCCTTTTTGTCTGTATCTCAGGTATGAGAATCACTGAATTATTAAACTGGTTTTGGTGGGGTTTTTTGGTTTATTTTTTGGGGGGTTTTTGCACATCAAGTTGTGGTAGAAAGGTCTAGAGATGAAGTTTCAGCAATACTCTGTTTTTGGAGCCTAAGTTGCAGTCTGGTTTAGAAGGACCTGTTACATGTTTGGAACTTAGAAAATCAGAGATGCTGACATCTTAGACCTGCAGTGTTGAAGAATTTATACTTGTATCAATCACCAGTTTTACCTTGGTTGTGTTCCAGGAATGAAATTTGACTTAACATTTCTGTTTTCATGCAAAATGAATCTCTCAGTATTTCCTGCCAAAGGATAAGGAAGACATTGGCTTGCAGGTAGCATAAAAACCAGAATGTAACTTGGCCATTACGGAGAATTAATTTAATCAGATGTTCAGTTTTTATTCTTAACATGAGCAAGTGATCCCCTAAAATAAGTGAGGCCATTACTGCTACTAACTGCATAACTGCTACTAACAGGCAGATTTAAATACTTTTTAAATAATGGTGTAACAGTCTAGAAACGATTTACCCATTTTCTCAAACTCTAAGGTGTTGCTGACCAGCTGCAGACAAACTATGCTAGTGATCTGAGAAGTATCTTAAAGACATTGTTTGAAGTTATGGCAACCAAACCTGAAACAGAAGACAAGGAAAAGCAGAAGAAAGGTAAAAGATCTAAGCATTTGTTTTCTATAATGAATTTCTGCTGGTAGCCCAGTGGGGATCCATAAACTATTTGACATGAATTCCCCTAATATATTGTTACGTTTTTGGCAGTACTCACTGTACAGTGATTTCACCTAAGTTTAAAAGGAATCATGGAAACAGACTATAAGCAGGATGAAGTCACTGTGTAGGAACACAAGAGTTTGTCTTAAGGCAAATACTGACAGTAAAGAGTTAAAGTCTTCAGAGCTCATCTGCTGTTTCCATATTTCTATATTTAACAGCAGCACAGTGTTTGTAGCCCATATAGTTTATAGCCCATAATTTATGCAGGGTTTGGACTTTGTGGATTTATTTTTTCCTCCCCACATGGGTTTCATACTGGGTACATTTTAAGTTACCAAAGAACAGACTATAAGATGCAAATACTCGTTAAGATGCTGAAATCTATTCTGTCTTGAAGAAATTGAAGAATTTGGCTTCAAGATGGAAGAATACCACATTCCAATTCTAGATAATTAAAGTAAGGGAACCAGAACTAGATCATGAACTGGCAAAAGATTTTTTTCCTCTATGATCATTTGTATTATTTATTTTCTAAGCGGCAAGACTTAGATAAGTCTGCTAACTTATCTAAGAATAACCATGTCATCTCAGCAAGGCTGCAATTACCTTTGTCCTTTGTTATCATTACAACTATCAGCATCTGAAAGTAACCAGAGCTCTTTTTTTTTTTTTTTTCCTACTTCCTTTCCTCAGGATTGAAAACTTTTTCTCCCATTTTCATTTGAAAGCATTGAGGTTTTTATGTGAAAAACTTAGTTAAAAGTTGGATCAAGATAGCAGAAAAAAACCCTTACACTCCAGTCCAGATTCTGCGATGGGATGATGCACAACATGCAATACAGTCTTCTGTTACTTTTGGTTGAAACTTCCAGAAGAGTTTTTGATGCCCGCTGGTCGTGATGTGAAAATAGACTGGGGTTTTTATTGTTTAAAAAAATAAATAAATAAATAAATAAATGGGGTTAGACAGAATTGCTAGAAAGAACTCAAGAGCTCCTGAACCTTCAAATAAGAGTAATAAAAAGCCTGGAGCTGTAGAGAATTATCACTGGGAAATATGTAGTAATCAATAGTACTTGGATAGATGTAATTTCTAATGGATGAATTCTTC
The DNA here is from genome assembly GCF_049639895.1 of Pseudopodoces humilis. NCBI lineage: Eukaryota > Metazoa > Chordata > Aves > Passeriformes > Paridae > Pseudopodoces > Pseudopodoces humilis. Next base: position 8,603,768 of record NC_142205.1, on the reverse strand, counting down.
ATTAAAAAAGATGATATTGACAAAAGTAAGCATAAACAAAATGAGAGAAAAAAGGAGGAGTCTTGGGGTGAAGCTTCTCTTTGATGTGTGTGATTCACCTTGGAAATATCTCATTGTTCTCAAAATCTACTTGTATTAAAAGACCCAAGTTAAGAATTGGGAAATAAAATGTAGATGCAGCTAAATTAGCAGAAGACTGCATATCCTGTAACAACAGCATCTTTCGTTTCTGTTGTCATCCCAAAGAAGAATAGGAGACTTGTAAATCATCTGTTTGTGTCAGGGTAGAGAAAAAGCAAAAAGTCTGAAAAGGTGCTACTGTGTTCTAATCCCAGAAGTTCAAACATGAATCTTTTAAGTGAAAATTGAAAAAAATATGAGTACTTTTTAAATTGTTTTACAGTTAATCATGGTTTAAGGAATGCAGCATTGGAAGACTGTGCTTTATGTCAAGAAAGTATATCATCCTCAGAACTTGCAGCAAAAGCCAGAGATGGGGACTTTGAAGGTATTTTCTTTTTTCTAAGAATTAAAATGAGATAACACTGATGTATAAAAAAGTGATCATTAAAATGAAACATCTTTTAATGTTTGGCTCTGGAAAGTGAGTATAAAATGTTGTCATGGTGCTTTAGAGACAAAGTCAGCAGGTAAACCAAGCAGCCTCGTGAAACTCTTACCCACAAATTGTTGTGTGCAGTATGAATTTCTCTGTATCACTGCAGAAAGGGTCTGTATAGTAAAGGCTTTAATACAGTGTATGATACATCTGACGAGTTTCTGAGGGCTATGTGAGATGCAAGGCCCTAAGTAAGGTCTTCTCAGCCAAATCTTAAGGGGGTTTTTGTATCATTTGCTGCATGTGGATGTGCTGCTGTATCCCAAGGTAGAAGTACCTTTCATGTTTTCTTTACTTTTGTCTTTGATCAAGATATTTTGGCTAGTATTTTCACATTCTTCACCATATTATTTCAAAGGAAAGGGTAGTTTTAGGTAAGTCTGCTGAGGTTGCTCCAGTCTCACTGAGTACATGGTAAGAATGAAGAAAGCATGTAAGTCTTAAAGTTTTGGTTGAGGTTCAAGCATTCTGAAAGCTCATGAGTAGTTTTTCTTCTGTTAATCTGAGCTTCTTCAGAGATAGTCATGGGCTGAAGTCCTATTATGGCAAACTCAGTATAAAAGATGGATTAAAAGATATCAGAGCACTCACAGTCAAAGAATAAGAAAAGAGATATATGAGATGGAGCAAACAAGAAAGCAATCAGCTTTGATCTTCAGGGTTAAGTAGTGGTTTCAACACGCCAGGAGCCCAATTATCAGAGCAATAATACGTCTGTGGCCAAGTGAAAAGTACAAGACAACCATCAGCTATGAAACTGTATATGAGCTTCCCAGAAACTCAAGTGTGCAGTAATTTCCTTGTGCTTGAAAACTTTGATGTATTGTTATGTATTTGTCCACATACACTGCTGTCTGTCCAGTGAGAGGTTTGGAATACAGCATGACAGAGCTGGGTGATAAAGCAGTGTGTGCTTCTGCTTGTATGTGGAGGGTGGTGACCAACAGAAAAGAAGTATTGGTTCATGTCATTTGTAATAAAGATCAGAAATCACAGAGGGGAAAAAAAGAACTCTTAAAGATTAGATTTGAGTAATACTACATATTTATAACTTACTTTGTCCTTATATAAAACCCATAGTTTGCTTGCTTACCCTTCTTTTGAAGCTGCAGGCTAAAGGATCTAATCTGTTTAGAACAGCAGGACTAATTCATGTATAATGCACTGTAGAAATATTATCTTTTCTGGAGGATGATTTGGAGGCAGATAAAGAACTACTCAGTAGTCATCTTAATTGATTTTTCTATTGTGCTGTAATTCAGAATGTCACAGAAGGTGCAAGAAGGAACAAATCTTTAAGCAAAATCCTTACTGTGTGTAGGCTATATTGCAAACGAGAGCGAGATTATTCCTTCCCTACCACTTCAATTCATCGTCTTTTGTTCTGGATCGATGCTGATGCTGTCAGTGAATTTGACTTACAGAAGTTGAAAGGCAGTTACTCTGAACTGCAGGATGCTACATAACCCTCTCACAGTGGATGTACATTTTGTCATAGCAAAGTCACTTCTCTTCCCTGGCATGTTGCTCAGCTTTTAAGGTTCTTGAGCCTTTCATGACAGCTGATATTGGCACAGAGGATGTTTCATGTTTGGAGAAGTGAGTTGGGATGTTATTTAATGAAATAAGAAGACAATGGTCTAGGTACTTAGGTGATGTTCTGGCCACTGCTGTACAGGGGAATCCTTGGAGGTACAAAAGGCTCTGCAGCATCCAGGCAGCATGAGTCAGTTATGTCCCTGCCCTAAGTGAATGGTAAAACCAGATATGTAGTACTTATGTATATGCATATAAATTCAACAAAAATTACCCCCTGCCTGCACCTTTATTCCAGAATAGCAGGTGTTTTATGTGTGCCTGCATGGTAGAAAGCAGATCTTTGTGGGGATAACCAGGTCCCTTTTGAATAAGTAGATGAGGATGCCAGGATGAGCTTGGCTGCCTTGGCCCAGTGTTGTCCCACATGAACATATCCTCTAAACTGAGCCAGTTAGCAGGCGCTCCCGCAGGTACTCTACTTCTGGTGCTCACACAGGCTCACTGGGAATGTCTGCACCAGTCTCCTTGCAGACTTTCTGTGGGAGCCTCCCTTGGATTATGTGTGAGTGGTTATGCTGTAAATATCTACTCGTACAAAACAGTGCAGCCCTTCCAACTGTGTAAACTGAAGAGTGTAGTCTGCTCTTACTTGGCTTCATTCCTGATGGAAGGAATTTTATGTATCCCAAAGAGACAGAGGATACTGAGGAGTGTGGAGATGAGCTCCACCTTCCAAAACACAAGAAGTCACAGAAAGTCTACTAAAAAGAACATCTGAAGGTGGCCAGTTTTACTGAATTTATGGGAACTTTAGAAACACTCCTCATCTGCAATACATGCCAATCCCCTGTCCCTTCAGGTCACAAGTTGTCATTGCTGGCAACACTCTGCAGATTTTTTCTGCTGAGATGTGCAGGGATAGCTAAATTGATACATGGTTTTGCCACCCCTACGGCATCCAGCATGAGGCATAAACTTCCACCAAGATTTTAACCTCTGCAGCTATGTGCCTTTTCTCTCTTACAGCACCTCCCAGTGTATCTTGTTTTTGCTGGCCACTGTGGCAGGAACAGCCCCTGACTTCGGGTGATGTTTGGGTGCAGGTGGAAGATGTCTGGTAGATAAGGCAACTTTTGGTGCTTGAACATTGTTCCCTATTTCTTCTAGTGAGACTGGTGTGTTTATCCTTCAGGCCAAATCTGGGCCATTGGCCATCAACAGGAGTACAGGAATGCACCACAATTATCACTGTAAATGGATTCAACACAAAGACTGAGAGCATTGCATCAAAGTTAATGAATTCCTTTTTTGTATGTCAATTCTATACCTCAGGTCACTCAATTATTTCAGCTGAAAGTGAAAATAATTTAAAGCTAAGAGCACATCAGTAGTTTTACACTTCTGCCATTGTGGCAGAGTGTGTATCAAATTGAGAAGGTCCAGCCAACTACCTGCCAGGAAAGCTCTTCCCTATTATCAAATAAATCCCTCTAACTGAATGTAGCAAATGTTTTAGATTGTATTCAATCAATAGTATTAAACCCCCCAAAATGGAAAGCAAGCCCAGCAGCCTGAACAAATAAATGACCTTAAGATTGTACTGAAGGTTTCAGCCTCTACTCACATTATGAAGATGAATCACTTGTTTTTGTCAGATTTCTCATTCTTATTGTGTATAAAACCCACCAGCTGGTCTGGGCCATAAAACAAATATGAATGTTTATTATGAGCCAACTGACATTGGCAAGGGTTTAAGAGTTAAATCCTGTGACCCTCTGAAGGTTGAAATATGATAAACTACAGATTAATTGGCATTCCAAAGCAAAAGCATGAGCCTGTGGTCTATATGTTAATCTTTATTGTCCTAATGGTGTAAGATTATTGTCAAGGAAGTATATGCATTTATACTTCATGGAGTATTAAATATATATGTATATATTTATAGGAAGAGAATGTAAAACAAATTTTATTTTCCTATGGTAGAATATTAATCTATACAATATTCAATAAGTAATTTTTAAATATAGTGAAATTTCTTGTCCTGGTTGTATGATGGAGGTGATGGCCAGTGGGGTACAAAGTTCTGTGTGTAAACTCAAAGCAAATTGTAGTGGCAGGCTGCAACTGGGCAAAAAGGTTGGGCTCTTGGCTGCCAGTGGTGCTTGCTCTGAATTGCAGTAACAGCAGATGGGGCCTGTGTGCTGGGACCTTCCATGGTGCTGCCTTTCTCCCTGTGCCCTGGTGAGCTGCAAACCAGCACAGGAAGAACCTTGTTGGCTAGTTCCTGAGCTCCAGCTTGGACAAACCATTGTTGGATGGGAGTTGGCTGAGAGTGGGCAGCATGGGTCTCACACAACAGAAAGGAAACCTCTGTGTTTGAAAATGTAAGAAAATTGCTTTTATTTAACACGGTGTAAATGCATCCTAATACTGTATATTAAAAATGACATAGCTCTCTCTGGATCTCTGATGCAGTACAGCTTTAGAAAGACCAAACACTGGGGAAGTAGAAGTTTGCTGTCCTTCTGCCATTTATGCATCTAGCATCATATTTCTAGCTGTACCAGAAAACTTGCTTTGTGTTTGCCAGCAGATTCCCATGTATGTACATAGGTGTACACATGCAGAGAGTAACTTCTTAACTTTCTTGGCTTCAAAATTACTACCTTTTTATGTTTTCATTTATCAGTTTGTTAATGGGATCAAGCATAAGTGCTCACCATATTTGGGAGCATTATATTTATCCTTCTGAGTTTGATGATTTTAATACTAAACTTAGGCAAATCTGAGTTTCACTGTGTATGTATTTTGGGATAACATTATCAGGAGGACTGATCTGTTACAACTGAGGGAAATGCGAATATTTTTAATTATCCATTTAATGAAGTTAAAGGCAGGCTAAGAAAGTGAGTTACACTTCTTGTCCTGGAATAAGCATGAGATACCTAGAAATCTGAAGCTTTTCCTCAAGGAAAACCAGCAAGAATTATGAAGCCGTTGGTGCTCCATGAAAATATTTGCTGTAGCATCTCGGCTCTCTCTGCAGCCGTACGTGCATTTTCATTCCTTATCCCTCTAGCATCTGTACAGAACTGCCTTGCTTGCTACCACCTACCTAAAGCTGCAGACATAATGGATTTGCTGTGGCTGCCAGTACAAATACCTGTTTGTGCCAAGTAGTGTTAGCATCTGTTTGCTTCACAGAACACACAATTTCTCCCTTGCCATCCTGGCCCTGACTGCTCTCTAACCAGCAGCACAAGAACAACTCAGAAGTTCATAGTCCCAGGGCTCAGACTCTTGTTCTTGTTGCAGTGAGAAGTCACTGGGTCAGAAAAACCCACCCATGCTCCTGTATGTGCAGAATATAATCACCATGGCTCTTGAAATAGCTGTCAGCCCCAGCTGAAATGTTTCCTTTTTACTTTTGTCCTCCATGTGCCTGCGGTTACTCTGTTGTTTAGAATGATGACTAGCAACACCTTGTAAATGAAGTTAAACTCTTGCGCAGTTCAGTGGCCGAACATCTTCTGTCCGCATAACTTTACACTTTGTCCTTTTTCAGCAGCTCTGCTTACACTATGTGAGAGGAATCTAGCATCAAATTTCCATATGGAGGCAATGTTTTATAATCAACTGAACGTATTTAATCATGCAGTATAGAATTACAGGATTCTTACGGGTTTTAGGTTGTAGTGCAATAATTCAATCTGACTTATGTTTTAAGAATTGGCTCAGAGCCTTTTCCCTTCTCAAAGACTATTGCTCTTGTTGGCACTATGTGGAACTTATTGAGACTTCCTCACAGTATGTAAGGGAAAACATCCCCTAAATACTGTAAAGAACAGGCTTATTCAATTCCGTAACATCTTAAATGGGATTTTGATTAGGTTTGAAACTTTTTGTCTAATAAATAAAAATGTTTTGACTGTTCTGGTATATTTTATGTAGATCTACATTATCAAATTCTTTCTGTTTTATAATTATTGGTAGATCTTACAGAGGATATTCCTACTAATGGTTATATGGAAGATCCAAGTCTCTGCTCCATCTGATTTAAAGTAAAAATTTGACCCAGTGGAAACCAGTGTTTTCTATGAGAGTTGCTCCATTTTATATAAATAATTATTTTGCCCAAAGACCCAGTTGCTGATCATGTACCTGGACCGAATGGAGACAGAACGATCTCATTCAAGGTGATACTGAATCAGGCAGAGCAGAGGCTTGAGCCCAAGTTTGCAAAGCTCTGTGTCTTGGTGAAAGCTTTCTAGATTTGCACAGAAATTCCATCCTAAGAAAGCTATTTGACCAGAGCTGAAGCTAACAAGTCTGTACCTCTGTTCTCCCTTACTCCCAAAATTTTCATCAAATTATATTAAGCATAAAATTTATTTTTTAAAAAAAAAAATCAAGCTGGCTGTAATCAGCACTGAATCTGCTGAGCAAAGACAAAGATTACTTTGGTACAATTGCCTCTTAGAAATCTTACATCAAAGTCAGAGATTGCCCAGAATGACATGTTGAAAATCAGGTGTGATGAGGGACAAAAAAGGTTCATTTTACTGTGGCAGTTGAAGTGAGGAGTAAAGTCAGGTCACCTTAGTTTTCTACATTCTGTGCTTAAAACTGTGAGAATTTACAATCCTGCTTTTATCAGAAGAGCTCCAGCAAGTGCATGTGACCCTTTTTTCAGCTGTGAGGGTAATGCACTGTGACGGCTGCAGCGGTGTCAGTTCCACAGGCTGCTGTTGGAGCAGCCCTCTGCAGGTTAATTTGGTAGAAGTATAATCAGGGTTATTTTGCATGATGTGTTCTGAAATCTAACACACAACAGTGCAGGAGGAACTTTCAGTTGGAGTTCTGCGTTAGGAATACTTGATAAAAACAAAAGATGCAGAAAGGGGTCTTTTCTCTGAATTGTCTGGCTGTAACACAAACATCACCACAAGCTGGGGTTTAGCAGCTGCTCTTCAACAGGGAGTCGTGGTGTGCATGTTTCTGATCTGTTTCCTACCACAGTATAGATTTGCTAGCCTAGGCCTTCTGGAAGCTCCAGCAACTTCTGGGGTTGTTTCTGTCTCTCCACATCAGTCTCTTCTTGTGTTTCAGCACCACAGGAAAAACTTCAGCTTTCTGGGCTAATGTTTCACCCATCATAGCTGATGGATTCAGGTTCATATTCTCTTCCTCTTGTGTTCTGTGACAGAGAGATGATCATCTTGGTTTTCTGAGATTAGATCTAATTTTCTGAGATTAGGTCTAATGCACATATTTAAGCCAAATTAATTAATGTATTCTTTTTGACAGTTTACAGTGTCTGCGATTTATTTATTATTTTTTTTGTCCATGATTATGGTTTTCTTAAAGCTCCAGCATCTTGGATTTATCTGACTTTTAACTCTAGGAGCAGAAAATGTTTTTAGCTAATGAGATAGCATAGACATGTAAAGGTGAATGATAAAAGCTACAGAATAAGTAAAAAGACTAACATTTCATGATTTATGAGAAATTGTAATGCAAGATGTTTGAATAGTTAAGAGCTTTTTTCAGTCTTAATACTATTTCATTTTATCTTCTGCCTTTTCCTTTCTCTAAGCTTCTTATTCATTTAAATACTTGTTTCTCTTCATTTTTCTGCCTTTTTTTCTGTGCATGCTTTTAATGTTTTCGTCTAAAATTTGTATCTGTAGTCTGTCTCATTAATCCCTTCCTTCCCTTCCTCCTCCTCTTTGATGTTTGTGCTGTGGACTTCATCCCTTTCCCAGCAGACTTCTCCAAACTCTCACTGCATGATAAAGCACTGGGCCAATTAGCCCAGGAACAAGGTTTTCCCTCCCTTCCTTGTCCAAATCCCTGAGGCACAGGCAGATAATGCTTTAGAGACTGGATGTTGCTATTTGCTGCAGCATGCAGAGCTAATGGAGCAGCGTAGCCTGGAGAAGGACTATAACATGAGAAGCCTGTGGATGAGGAGCTGCTGCCCTGCTTCCAGCACATCTTCAGGCTCATGCTCGGGGTTTAATTCATGTAACGCGCTCTCTGCTCCTCGCATTGAAGCTTTTATCCCCTCCTGAGAGGGCTCCTCAGACAGTGTTTCAAAAGCCCTATATTCTATAAACAGCCTGGTGACTCAGTCGTGTGCAAGTCAAAGGCCGCTCCCAAGGCTGAGCGAGATGAGGCTGGGGAAGGAAACCGAGGGGTGGGATCCTGTGGCCACCAGGGCTTGTATGGGCTCAAAGAGACAAAATCATTAGGACTTCATCCTTCCTGCCAGGGTGAGCGCTTTGGCTCCGGTCCAGGACTGCATTTTATTTCTAAGTGCATAATCTCACAACTCTGTGTTTGTAGTGGGTGTAAGGCCCCTTTCAGTCGGCTGGAAGGAAAGGCATTGGGGTAGTGGGCCTAAGTTCCCTATTTCAAATGTTACTTCAGTGCCACACCGCTATGATTTTGTGCAAGACATCCCTCTCCTGATTTCTCCCCACACACCGACTGTAGCTGGGTGATGAGGATTAAAGCAATTACGTTTGTACAGCATTTTGAATGTTAAAAGCTGTTACATAACCAAGTGTTACTATTTGGGGGTGTGCTGCAGTGCTGCAGATCTGGGAGGGCACTAAACCCCCTGAGGCAGTGGAGCACAGGACTGGCTGTGCACCCCTGCTGATGAGCCACTGTCTGGGGGAGAATGTGCCCTTTAGCCACCCTACTGACACATTAATTTAGTGAATCAGCTGAAGTGACACCAATGTGGAGGCAGAGAGAGTCCCTCTGCTGTGGGAGAGCGTTTTGTGGAGAGGGTTGTACTGTTTCTGTGTGTTGCCAATGAGTTGTGAATTATTTTTATAAAAAACAGTTTTAAGATGAATTCATCTGTCAGTCAAGTGATTCTGTAACTGTGAATTATGGATTATATGATGATTATTAGTTTAAGGTCATTATCAAAATTTGCTGGGTGGCTCTTTTGGTTTTGTTTGTTTGCTTAGTTTTTGTTCAGGGGTGTTTTTGGTTTTGGGGGTTTTTATTGCAGTTACTCTTTCTGTTTAGCATGGAGGTAAATCCACGGAAGATCAATTGAAAAATAAGTTTTTCAGCATTGCACTTCAAGGGCAACAACAGAAAAATATAGGGAGGCGGGAAGAAAAAATAACTCCGTCTTCCCCCTCCCCCCTAAAAAAAGCAAACAAAAAAAGCCCCTCAAAGAAACCCAAACCAAAAATTAAACACCTGGTAAGAAAGGTGCTTTCTGTTAATGAGTTCTAGAGTCTTTGTAGTGGGATTGCATTGGCTTATAATGTGTGTGGCTTACCTGTGATCTGAGGGAAGAGTGATGATGGCTCCAGCTGCTGCAGAAGTGGCACATCACATTGGGATGCTGCAGGGGGTACAGAAAGGGCCTGTGCTTCTGTGGCTTTTCTGTGAATATTAAAATCAGTAACTATCTGAACTTGGTAGCCCACACTGCAATGCAGTTGATAAAACATCAATATCAAATTGAGCATCTTACCAAGCCTGCTTTCACCAGATCTGCAGAGGGAGACCTGGTAGCAGAGAGATTGAATAACTTCCTAAATTTTGCTGTCTTCAAAATGAGAGAGAATTAATGGATAGTTATATCCCTGGAAACATAATCTATGTAGAGACAAGTTTTAAACAGGAACATTGTTATTGGTTCACATTTCTGGTTTTTGTTTTGGATATATGTGATAACCCAAGGGGCCTCCTGGATGGAGAACATGGGGATGCTCCGTCAGGCTTGCCATGGTTTCAGATCACAGAAAGTGACAAAATTTTTAAAATCTGCATCATAAACTGATGTTAGGAGTAAGATTCACTAGGCAAGATACACGTAGTGTCTAGGGAGGTTGCAGAAAAGGAAAAGAACTGGAAAGAAAAATCTCTTGGTTCCAGTGTTATTAATGCTTGACTTAAGCTGGCAGTCCTGCTTCTCCCTGCTGCTGAAGGAAACCCTGCCTTTGAACCAGCAATTTGTAGCCTTGTGTCCCCACAGAACATTTTCTGGTGAACTGTTCTCAGGGACGAGCTGAAGGCTTCTGTGTGCGATCTCCTTTTTTTTTTACCACATCGGTCATTTCTCTGCACATCAACTTCTGGGTTTGGTTACTGCCCCTGTAGGTGTAACCTTTATCAGACTGATGTGCTCATTAAGTGAAGGGTAGCTTCCTTAAGCTAGTTCAACCTCTAAAATAGTTTAGAGAAGCCTATAAAAGCTGAGTTAAATTCTAAGTTCTTTTTTTTTATTAATCTGCTTTATGAGCAGTTTCTTACATTGAAAGTTTGTATCCTGAGTTAAATTCTAAGTTCTTTTTTTTTATTAATCTGCTTTATGAGCAGTTTCTTACATTGAAAGTTTGTATCCTTTGTACGTTTAATTTGACAAATGTTGCAATGTGACAAACACATGAAAAGTGGTCATAGTTATGTTGGAACAAAACAGTGGATTTTTCATCTAATTATCTTTCTGCCTGTAGCTATAGCCCTCTAAACCTCTGCATTAACTGCACCATATATTTTGTTGTTTAATAGTATGCTCCTTGAGGCAGGGATCTTGCTTGTCAGGTTTATAAATCAGCAATTGCATGGCTTGCAAACTGTACATAATACTTGGAAAGAAGCTGCATACAGGGAACTTGGATGAATACACCCAGCAGTTCATGTTCACCATGTCCATAGATTCCTTCTGGACAAAACTTGTTTTGCACTCATCAGATTTTTACCAACTTAATTGAGCATCATTATTTCTACACTTGCTTCATCTTTTCTACACTTGTAGAAATCGTAAAGCTTCATCAATTCTACACTTGTAACTCCAGACTCTTTGAGGTCATGTCAGCCTGTTGTGAGCAGAAACAGCTCAACAGAAGGGAGCCCGGTACCTTCTGCCTTGCCAAAACCAAATCATTTCCCTGCTTGTCTTTTATGGGAGGTTGGAGAGCTTACAGGATGCATAAACAACTGAAACATGCTGTTTGTGATAATGGGCAAGTTCTTTCTCTGCTAAGCCTTGTACACTTGATTTTGTGGTTTTGCTGTAGTTACTGGTGACTTCCAGTAAGAGTCCTAATAATTTAGCAGATGGTAATCAGGCTTTGGGTTTATTACCTGTATAGTTGCTTGCCTAATTGCAGAAAAGCAGTTGGCCTTTCAGGAGGAAAGGCTGAAGAGGCTGGGAATGATCTCAGCTCTAAGCTTGTTTTGATGGTGGATGGCACTGACAAAAACACCTGTGATCCAGCTCTGCTTTAATAACCTCTTGTCTTCTTACTTTATTTTGCTTTTCTCCTTTTCCCTGCCACTTGCATTTGACTGAGATAGATTTTATTTCAAATCCAAAGCTGTCATGGGCCATTTTAATGCCTGATGTGCTCTGCCTAAAGGTGGCTGCCTAGCAGAGAAGAGAGGAGTTGAGCCCTCCTGGGCATCCTGAACTCACTCAGCTACTGTTTGCAAAGCACCTGGAGAAATGCAGATGAAACCAGCTGGTGTTATATTTTATTCTCCCTACTTCCTTGAGGATGTAGTAATCATGTGTTTGGTTTTGTTTCCTTTTGTTGCTGTGTTTCTGACAGATCCTCCTGACTGGGTTCCAGATGAAGTCTGCAGCTACTGCACTGCATGCAAGGCTCCTTTCACAGTCATTCGCAGGAAGCACCACTGTCGGAGCTGTGGCAAGGTAATGACTCAGACATGGGAGGAACGACCCACCAACGAGAGCAGCAAATTCATATGTACCACAGAACCCAGCTGCACAGCAAAATGTGTGTGCTCAGCCAGGGTTCTCAGTTCACAGGTGCTTTTGTGTGCCTAGGCTGCCAGCTCTCAGCTTATGTTTACAAAGGGTTGGGGAGGGGTTTGACTTTTATACAGCAATAAGCTGTATAAAGCTAAAGGCAGAATTCCCTGCTGAGATCCTAGAACACTGCCCACCCCAGCACACAGTCATTCTGGACTACTGCTGTAAGCTCCAATGATCCAGGGCAGCCTGCAGTGCCAGGGGTGATGCACACAGAGCTCAGCTACAGGGACAGTGTGTCCCTTTGCTTTCTTTCCAAACCTTTGCAGGATCACTCTGATGTGTAGGGCTGCTGGTTTGCAAGTTTGTGGGGGTGGAAGAGGGAGTGAGGGAGAAAAAAAGCAGTCATGTACCACAGGAAGCCAGAAATCTGCAATCCCATTTCACTTGCTGGCTGGTGTACAATTCAGAAAGGAAGAGGGTAGAGAAGCTGCTTTCATTAACCACGTAGTGGACTTGCAGGAATATGAAATTTGGAGATAGTCGCAAATATTCCCCTAGTCTTTCTTCAAAACCAAGGGGGAGATGCTTCTTTGCACATCTGATGGAGCTGCCTTCTCCTGTGACTTGCAGAGGTGGACAGGCCAGCCTTGGCTCCTGTCAGTGCTGGGCACCCTCACCAGAGGGACTGGGCCCATCCAGATAAACCCCTGCCTGCTGGGGCCCTTCACTTGCTGTGCTGAGGACTATGCTGGTGCCAGCTCATACAGTCTTCTCTCCCCTCCCTTGAAATCAATTTTATCCCATCCTGTTCTTCAGAGGAACTGAAGAGAAATTTCCCTCTTATTTTTCAGATCTTCTGTTCCCGCTGTTCCTCCCACTCCGCTCCATTACCTCGTTATGGCCAGATGAAGCCTGTCCGTGTTTGCACTCACTGTTACATGTTCCATGTCACTCCCTTCTATAGTGACAGAGCTGGTATCTGACATATTAAACTACTGGTGTGTCTTCTGGAGTCTTACATGGACTGGTATCTTTGACCTAAGCCAAGAATTAACTTGAAAGAGAGGCCCAGTGAGGGCACGTAGGCTTTGACATCCATTATTATGAATTTTGTACAGACAGTTTTTACTGCATTTTACTAAGCTGCTAAAGGGAACTACGAAGCGTCTGTAGCTTTAAGGCTACAGTACAGTCTTCCATAAATTTATGACATTAATGTTACGATGCCATATGCAGAACAAATGCACTGTGTGGAAGGAAATAGGGCTCAGAGAATTGAACAGGCATTGCTGCTTATCTTACATGCTAGGAACAGAGTAGCCAGTTAATTAGTCCATCCCTAGTGGATCAGTCCCAAAGCTCAGACACTCCTGTGCCCACTACAATCCCAGCATGGCTATGGGCATCAGCACTCTCCCACCTGCTGCCATTTAACTTCCCCATTTCTAGATTTTTGCTACCTATGCTAGGATTAATAAAAGCAAATCTATTTCAAATCTGTATTCAGTATTTACAAAGGCAAAATTTTCAGTGAATCCCATAGGAAGCACTGAAGCCCTAAAACGGTATATTTCTGTCGCCTTTCATTTACCGAGCAGAGCAATAACTCCAAGTTGTCTTCTAAAGATTTTTACAACTTCGAGTTCCATAGTTTGGAGTTTTGGAAGTATTTATAATCTGAATCATTTATGCTAAATCTTGTTAATAAAAGTCTGACACAGAGGTTTGGTTTCTATATCAGCATTTAAAACTTAACAAACTTTAGAAGAAGTTACCAAATAAATTATTTCATATTAAAGTACATATTTTTAACAGTTTGGCAGCAAAATTTCGTAGACAAGACAGATTATTTCTCCCATAATACTGGGTTTTTTTAAAAGGCAAATATGTAATGAGATATCCAAAAGGTCTTACAGAATGGTCAGCCAGAGAAGGGTACTTGTTGTCCACATTTGGCAGAGTAACCATGTAAAATAGTGCATACTGGTACTTCACTCATACTAACAACTCAGAAGACATTTGTGTTTATTTGAAACACCAGGGAATAATTATTATCTCCACTCAGAGAGGAAAGAAATAAGACTCACACGGATTCATGCTATGATCTTGCACGAACTATTTGCAGTAAGAGCTCCCTGAGTACTGAGGTTTCAAAGGCATTTGGACCTGCTTTGAGTTGGCCACATGAAAAGCAAGACAGTGTGTACTGTGGTTACAGAGGAAACAAGATCAAGAGCTCTTTGCTGTGCCCCCTTTCCTGACTCGTGGTGTTACACACTGTGTTTCAAAGTGATAAATACAAAAATGGATGAGGAAGTTGTTTGCGGTATCATGCTCAAGAAAGGTCGTCACTCAAAATGATAAGGCAAAACTGGCCAGTGTTAATTCTTTTAAAAGATTTTATTTATTTTTTGGGGACATTCCCTTTGTTCAGTTGTTTACTGTTCAGTGTTAATGAGCCATATAAGGGTGCTGAAGTTTGGCACTACTGTCATTTTTATTCAGATGAAACAGCTTCACTTAGTTTATGTGTAATGCACAAGCCTTATGATGCTGTTTGTAGACAATGTCAGCTCTGATGTGTTATCCTCACTTATTTATATTTTTTATTATTATTACTTCCCTGAAATCTTTCTCATGAAATTCTTGGGTTGGTGTGTCTGCATTCACCAGAGTTCGGAAAGGCATGGGGTTGGGTGATTGGTGGAAGATGGGTGATGTGGTGCAAACAATGATACTTATTCAGGCTTAAATCTCAGGCTTCACATTGCAATGATTATTGCAGTTTTATTTTTAGGAAAAAAAAAACCAGAAAAACACAAGAAATTTAATGCCTCTTTTATAGGATTAAAAATATTGCAACAAACTTCAATTGTGAAATAAATATGCACAAAAAGTTGCTTCTGTGGAAAAAAAAAAATCTTATTTAATGCACTGAATATTTATTTAAGCTTGTTTTTATTTTGTAAATGCTGTAATTCAGAATCATTTCCATAAATATGATATTTAAAGATCTCAGACACTATAGTTTCTTATGTAAATACAGACTCCTATTTCTCTTACTGAAAAGCACAATGACTATATCAATACTAATATACATTTGCCTCAAGGAAGACTTTCATCTTGTAATCTCTTCAGATAATTAAAGTGTCAGGACTTTCTACTTCCATGTGCTGGATTGCTCTTTCATTTTGGGGTCTGTTTACATGGAGTGACAGCTGCCATCTTGTCAAACAAACTGGCCTGAACTCTTTCTCACATGGCAAGTAATACAAATGAAATTAGTTTAAATTTGGAAATGGAAGTCACCCATACAGTGAGGGGGTGGAAAATCAGATCTGGAACACCAGCCTGTCACTTAGCATTGCCTTGTGCTATCTCTTGCCACCAGCTGAAAATCTCCCTTCCCAAAATATCTTGTGTCAATGGCCACTTCACACATCAGGCATGTTTGATCTGCCTGTGTCACATCTGAATAATCTTCCCTGTGGGGGATACAAACCTGCTACAAAATACAAAGTGAAAACAGTGCTCCTTGGATCTCCGTGCAGTTATCCTTGGGAAGCATAAATGCCCAGTGCTGCTTTGTTCTGCCCCCTGTATGAGATACAGCTGTTAAAGGTTTTATGAGAATTAATTTTCATTTCCAGAGGTCTTAATGCTGCATGGCTTTGGGATGCCATTTCACTGAACAGAAAACATATTGCAACTCTATGATGTTGAGATCTCGGCTTCATTGGTGCAACAATGGAGAAACTTTACTGCACACAAATGTAAGATTGCATTTGAATTAACATGCATAATGTTTATGGGAAAATACTGCTGCCTTCAGGTGTGTATGAAAAAGTGAACAGTACAAGTTTATCCTAAAGGGACTTTTTAATCAAAAAGGGGATTTCTCCAGAATACAGTATGTTCCACAGCAGTTTTCCTGTTGGGGATATTACAATGGGAGTGAAGAGGATAATAAGGTAAGAACAGTGTTGGCAAAGGTGGCGATAATTCACATGGTGCTGGACTCTCCTGTGTGGCAGTTCCCTTCTGAATCGCGGCTCTTTCCAGGGGGAAAAAAAATAATTACAGTAAACTCTGGAGTGATTCTTTCTAGGTCTGTACAAATTGTACAGCACTTCCAGCTCTCTCTGGGTTTGTACAAGCAGGTGGATATCAAGGCTTCCTCTGCAGTGAAAGGAACTTCAGTAAAATACCTCTGCTTTCAGGGAATACCCCTGTCCAGAACATTCAGACAGACTGAAAAGCTGTCACACAGCATCCCTGTGAGAAGGAACCTGGATGGAAGTGATGGGTGAGGCGTGACCTTTGTGTGCATTTTCTGAGCTCAAAGGAAGGAGGAGGGAAACAGGCTGTGGTTGTGCTTGTACTCAGGTGGAGAGATGGGAAAGGTGGGCTGTGGGAGCAGGAGATTGACTGTAGGAAAGCATCAAAAGCCTCAAACACATCGCAGTCCTGCCTGGAGCTGGAGGAACCTGCTCTCAGTGCCTCACTGAACTCTCAGTTCATGCAAAGTCAAAGCTGCTGGAGCTGCATCCACTGGTTTCCGTGGCAACCCCTGATAGCATCTCTGCCAGAGCCAAGACTGCAGCACTCTGTTCCTGCACAGGCAGGCATGGAGGCTCCTGTTTTCTGCTTCGTCAGAGGGATTGTGATGGCTCAAACATCTTCATTTGTAACCAAGGTTTGTACTGCAGTCAAAAGCTTACCGTGAACTCTCTTTTCTAATGACAGCATTTCACTGCATTATGCTTTGTTGCTTGTCTGGAAGAAATCATCTCTGTAGGCATCCTTTTGACTTCATTGAGGAGGGGGGATTTAGCTCTTTTTCCTTCTCTTTCACCTTTTACCCCACCCCATCACTCAGCTTTCAGTTTCTGCTGTGTATAAACTAAACTCATTCTGTGGTCCCTGTAGATATCTTACACACAGTGAAATATTAAGACAACTAAAGGAGCTTTCATCTTTATTGCTTCCTGATCTTTCCCTTCAAGTTTCCATGCACAGGCTTGTTTCAGACCACTTGTAATCCTTGTACCTGCAGTAGCATCCTGCTACACAGGTCCTTCCTGGCTGCCTGAGATGCCATGGGTCTTGCACCAAGGTGTTTAAAGTCCTGCAGTATTCTTTTACTTTGTGGCAGAGAAAGGATAGATCCTAATTCTCAGGTTTTAATAGCTGTTAGTAAATTATAGATATTGCCATTTGGCTCTTTTTTCCTTTGCTCTTAAACCAAAAAAATGGTAAAATAATAGGCCAGAAGGATGAAGAAGAGAAGACTTGTTAAAGCAGCTCTGGAAGTGTGAAGATGATGTTTTAATGAAGTAATTGGACTCTTTGAAAACAAGCTGTAACTGCATGTGCTAGGAATGCTGGGGCTCATGCATAAAACAGACTGGGCAATTAGTCTTTCATGAACTCATTTCATTTCTTGTTTTCACTAAACATGAAGGCTGTGAAGTGTAAAGAACAATTTTTCCCTCATGTTTCACTCAAAGGTATGAAGCTGATTTTTCTTCTCAGTTTTTCTCTGCAAACAGCCACCAGAGGCCCTGTTGGGGCTCTAACTGAACTTGTCTGCAAAAGGGAAAATCCTGTGTCAAAAGCTACCAGCAGTAGGGCCTCTCAGCCTCCCACCCCTGAGGAGCAGTGAGAGTTGCCTGCATGTACAAGTGACTGCAGAGGGGCTGTTGCTCATGTCCAGCTGCTGGGTGACACTCTCATCTGGTCCTGCTCAGGAGCATGCAGTGTCTGCCATTCCCAGGATGTGAGGGACCACTGTGCCTGGGAATGGCAGAGCCAGCAAGCACTGACCTGTAACTACCTCACATAATACAGAGATTTTATTTTCTGAAAATAACCCCAAGCCAGGCACTCACACCGCTTAAGCAAGTACTTAAACTCATGTCTTACTCTAGAAAGTCTTGTTTATGTATTTCTGCACTTCTACGTAGTTCTTCGCAGGGCAATAAAATCTTGGTGATACTTCCATGACTTTTTTATTCACCAAGTTAATAAAAATGGTATAAAACAGCAGTAGGGAGGGTGTTTGAGGTAGCTGGTTTCCCCATAATATTTCACCAATGGCCAGCTTTCAGGTTTTTAGCTGGAATTAGGCTGTGATTCCAATGGGCCTGTCAGTACAGTGGAAGATGATGATAAGAGACTAGATAAATTCAAGACTAGTCCTGAATGGCATTTGCACTGGTAACCTCTCTGATGATGTCCTGTAAAGCATGTTAAAAATACCTTGTCTTTCATAAGAGGTGTGTCTGAAAATGACACACAAGTGCTTCAGCCTTTTTGGACAATTTGAAGAAAGTTGTCCCTCAGCATTCCAGGGCTGGGCCGCTGGTTTTGCGTGGACTGTCCCAGTCAGATCCTTGGTGATGAGAAGGCACCTGTCAGGTATGTTAAGAGCAGTGTGATTATCTTGGCTTTATTACCAAAGGACCTGTACCATGGCATCTTCTGTGTCTGGGGAGCCTCTGAGATCAAATTTTGAGGGACTTGGTAATTATTTTTTCTGGTCAAGATCATTTGTGATTGCTGCTTCACTAGCATCTTTTCTGTTTATTATGGAGCAGTAAAGCCTGCCAGTTTCGGGTTGTTTTGGTTTCTTAAATTGATTTCACTTTCTTTGGCTTATCTGCAGAAAGCTGGAAATTAATAATTGAAAATATAAACAGAAAAGTAATCACTCCAAGTTCATAAATAAAAGAAACTACTCCATGATGCTCTCAAATACTGGGAAATTATACAGCAAAAACTGAACCCCAAATAGTCCCAAAGTCCTGGGTGTCTGTCTCTGAACCATTTGCTTTTGTCTAGGAGGACTTGTAGCTGCTGGAAAGCTACAAGTTTTGGGGACCAGAATTTACAGGTTTGAGCCAGTGATTGTAACTACTTTGTCTAGAAATAACTCTTCCTTAATTAAAAAAAATAATGAAGTGAATTGCTGCACTTCCCATGTAAAGCAGCTCTGTTCAAAGGAGAGAATTCATCTAATTTGGTCCAAGTGTCTTGTGTCCTGGAACAAAATATAAAGCTACCACTAATTAATTCAGTGACCTCTTTTATTCCTCTCATTGCCATGTCTTTTAGAGTTTCTTTCAGGACAGAACATCAGCCTTGCTTGGAGAACAAAGCAAGACAACTTTGTCCACCTGTATACCTGACAGGTGTTCTTTGTCATGTTTGTTCCTCATATTCTGCTTTCTGCCCTTTCTCTTGCTTTTTCTCTTTAAAGGAATGTTACTGGAGTTAGACTCTAAACTGAGTCTCAGGAAAAACGTTTCCATATTCCTTTCCTGTAGGGAGCATTTGAAATACGTCTTTGTCTAGAGTCTGTCTCAAAAAGGTGCTTTGTGAAAACCTGAGGATGCAGATTTGCATCCAGATGCTGCCTCCACACAACTTTTGACTTACACTGGAACAAGAACAAAGTAAAGAATCCAAAATTCAGGCTGGTGTAAAGTGTGAAAATTCAAGGGTATAGAGTGCTTACTGAAAGTACTCAACACAAGTTCCAGCCTCTGCCACCGCCAGGCGCAAGGCCGCAGGTGGTGCAGCCCTGAGCTGGAGATCTGGGACCTCTCCAGGCTGGAGGGAGAAGCCAAGGAGCTGACAGCCCAAGGGACACTGCCCAAAGGTTTTTGTCCACAGGCTGTTTTGCTAAAAGCAACTTCCAAAAGAAATGCAAGATGTTGTCTTACCTACTGCATTGAGGGTATTTTCAATGAGCTTGGAGAAAACCCATTGGGTGTGCTACTTCTCTCTTCCCACCCAGTGTTAAAGAAACACAGTTCCTTAGCAGGTGGAGGGGACAGAGAGGCTGTTGTCTTTTTGCTTGCTGATTATATTTTTATATGTATTTTCTGCTTGCTTGCTGCAGTAAGAAATGAAAAGGAAAAGAAGTGTTCACTTCCTGGAAATCTCAAATTCCCATTCATGGAACAAATAATTCTCATAGTGTGTTCTATATGCAAATAACTACCAATCATTAAATAATATTTGGTTGTTCTTAAACAGAAAAATCATTAACCCCAAATCAAGCAATTATGAAAGCGCTTCCTCTGAGAACAAACAGCTCAGAAGCTGCAGAGAACACCAGCGCCATGTGATAAAACCCTCTGCCCCGTGTGCTGCTCCTGGAGCCTTTCCAGTGCCTTCCCAAGGTTCAGATGTTGTCACAGCATTAGCTGCCAGAGGAAGTCTGTTCTTGCCAAATCGTATCTTCTTGGCTGCTCTGTGCTCCTGTGCTGCTGGTGTTCAGCTCTGTCAGCCTCTGCAGGGTTGCATTTATTTGTGATATTTATAAAACGGATTAAGCACCTGGCACAAAGGAGGATGGAACCGAATGGGGGAAGGTGTTGAGCAACTGTCCTGCTAAAAATGTTCCTGGTGTGTTTTGCTGTGAGGGAAAAGCCATGGGAGTGACCGAGGGCTTGGAAATGTTCAGAGCTGCAATCTATTGAATGTATCAAAGAAATATGGTTGCAGACACCATCAGTAAATGCCTACGCTGGGTGCACAGGTCTGGGAAGCCTCCTGACAGGGGTCTAATCGGAACCAGTAGCCAGAAGTTGAACAAACACAGGTGAGAAAGAAGGTTAAATCTCCTGTGCCTAACCAGCTGTTGAACAGTGAGCTGATCATTGTGGTGAGCTCTCTACCTATGACCACAAGTATTTTTAACAAACACAACATCAGGTGCTTCTTGCAGGCACAGTGGTGCAGCCAGCCATGTCGGGACCAAGTTAGAAATAAGCACTCAGTGGGGCTGTACTGTGACAGAGGTCAAGACTCCTGGTGGTCTCAGTTTATAAACTGGTCCAGAAGTTACCAAGGGGAAGGATCTCTCTGTGGGCTGATGTGCAGGAGGGATGCAGCAGCACAGGCAAGCCCACCCTATGCTCTCCATCTTCCTGTTTCACCCCAGAGCTAATCCTGCACCAGGGCTGGAGTCACACTGGCATTAGGCTGTTAAAAGCAGCAGGAAAAGAAAGGTAATGGATCAAACACAAGGAAGAGGGATGCAGGGAGGAGCACATTCCCATTTAGGAAGCCAGTGTCTAAAGGAGGGGAAGGAAAATCCCTGACCACAGAAATCTCCCTATGTGCAATTCCTAATCAGCTACAGGAATTACTTCCCAGTTTGCCAAGAAGAGTTCTCCTGTCCTTGTGAGCTGGCTGTGATTTCCTGCAGCGCTCTTTAATACTGGTGTCCTGCTGAATACATCACTCCTACACAGGCCAGGTTGGGCTCTGGCTACCATCAATGTGCCACGTGTGGGAGCTTAGCATGGCTATGTGGAATCACTGCTTCCCCACACCCTGCCTGCAGCTAGAGAAGAAATGATCCTTCTGCTTTGTTTTCCTTCACAAATGCTGGACACAGGGCAACAGGGTTGCCTGAGGAACCAGGCATGGAACCACAGTGGCCAGACCTTACAGTGAGGTACAGCAGAAGATGGAAGTAAACTATTTTTTTAAACATGACAGGGATTTATTCATATCCTTACCCAGCTGTGAAGGACAGGAGGGGGGAGCCATGTCTTTCCTCTGCCTGAGCATGAGAAGTGGATTCTGCCCCCCCACCACTTCTGCTGAGCCCCTGTCCCAGTCCATCCCTTCAGAGATGCTCAGGATGAAGGGGCTGCTGTGAGCATTTGTTTGGGCCTCCCCACAGCAGAGGTGTTGCAACACTGTGCTCCAGTAGAGTCTGTAGGATTTTGTATAGTAACTCCTTCCTCAGTTTAACCTTGTACAATGCACAGTGCTCCTGATCATTCCCTGCCAACCAGGGTACCAGCATTGGTTACTGTGCCTCGCACTGCTGTAGGTATGTTATCTCCATCCTACAGAAGAGCTTATTAAAATACCTGGGAACATGAGATTGGCTCATCCTGTCCTGCTATCTCAAGCATCCATGAATAATCCCTTTCATAAATCACTTGTATCTCATCACAGAGGTAAGTGCAGTTCTTTTTACTGTACTCAGACCTTAATTTTCTCAGTAGACCAAGGGTTTTAGAGATGTTGAAGTCTCCAGACCCTGATGTTTTAGTGGTCCTTTGAAGCTTAACCTTGGATCTCAGAGTTGGTCGTCCCTGTTCCTTCTGCATGCCAGGGGAAATTCTGCTCCCTGCCTGTCACCTGGCCTTATTTAGAGATGTGTCTGGTGGGAAGAAGAGAGTTTGTAGGAAATGCCTGCACTGCTGTAAAGAAGGGTGTTGTGCTGTGCAAACTGAGGATGGCTCTGTGCCTGTGGTGGCTCTGGGCTTCAAATTGAAAATCACAGCTTCTCCTGATTCTCTGAAAGTGATCAGTGCCCTCTAGGTTCCCTTTCCCTCTGGTAGTCTGCTCTTGTCTAGAAGTAGTCTCTGGCCTTAATTTTGCTCGTTCAAACTTGCTGGATGCCTCAAGCACAGGTGCCTTAAGGTGGACCTTAAAAGGCTAAACTCTGCTCTCACCTCCATCACTCCCACTTGGGCCTACAGCTCCATCTCAGCAGGTGTTTGTAACACCGTGGGGCAGCTCAGCTCATGAGGGTGCTTAGTGCTGGCTCACTGGAGTGTGTCAGCACACCTGAAATAGTGTGGGGTATCTAAAATCTGCTTCCAGGGACTGCATGGTGTGCAGAGTCACTGTGCCAGGCTGGGGGGTGTGGGTCATGCCTGCAGTCTGGAGCACAGTGTTTGTATCTTGGTATCAGTCTCTCCTTTTGGCAAACGCAGCAGAGATTGATGAGTTTGTTTTGCTTAGGTGGTAATGAAGCAGTTAATTGCACTCAGTAATGGCTGTCTCTGCCCAGCTGCTCAGGGAGATATCTTAGAGGTTTGTCCCACGGATCCTGGGCTGTGTAAGCACATCCAAGCCATCACCCAAATCCCTGGCCGCTCAGCTTTTCCAGCTCCCTTGTTGATGGTTTTGCTCTTCCCAAACACACGTTTTATCTCCTTGTTTCACCAGCCCTCTGTGCTAAATGTTGTGTGCAGCGACTGGCAGCAGAAGCGGTTCCAGCGTGGGCTCCTCGTAGCACGGCGCTCGGGTGACCTGCGGGACCAGGAGGTTGTGCTGCTGCCCAGCCAGCGCATCCCTGCCGTGCCGGGACATCCCCATCGCGGCTCCTCGCTGGCCCCGGCTGTTTCGGCTGTGCGGGGGCTCTGCTCTGCCGTGACTGATCTGCACAAGCCTTTCCAAGTCTGCCACGTACCGAAACGTTTGCCTTTCTTCACCGATAGTCCCCTGTCCCCCTGCTCTGATGGAGCATGAACTGCTGCTCCGGCATTGCATCCAGCAGCTACAAGGTTGGGTTATTTTTCTTCACTGGGACTTTTAAGTATTTTTAAGGCCCGTCCTGGCATCCTAAAGTCACCTTCTACAGAAACAAGCATATTTAAAATGTAGAAAAGCTGTTCTTTCCCGTTCTTCTTGCCAAATCACAATTTTCCCACCGTTAATGTCCCAGCCGCGCGGGACAGGGAGCAGGCAGCATTTTCACAAGCCAGGCTGCTCTACCTGCTGTCACAGCACCGGGCTCTGGCTGTGCCGAGTCATTAGACTTTTAGGTCAAGTGCCTGAGCTGCGTGGAAACCGATTGTGTTTGAGGGGGGTGAGTACCAAGTCCTTCCATCCTCTGCTCTGCTGTCACGCAGGAGCGTTAAAGCCAGTGTAGAGCGCAATATCTGGGTCAAATGTAAGCGGTTCAAGTGCTGAAAGCTTTCCCACCTGCCACAGTGGCAGGGATCACGCTGTCCTGCGGGGCCCTTGTCCCCAGCGGGTGCTGGCAGCTGCCAGCCGGTGCTGGGCTCTGGCACCTGTGCCTCGGAGCCTCCGATCCCCCGGGATGGCACCGAGGGAGGTCCCAGCGCTCCTGCCTCAAGTGAGAAATAAGATTTTCAATGCTGCGTGAGCCCATAGGAGACCACGACGTGAAGCCGCCGAGCCTCGCGGGGAGCGAGCAGCTTTCCCGGCAGGGGCAAGAGCAGCAATTCGTGTTTCCATACCCAAGCCCTCCAGACAGAAGGCAGCGGCGCTTGTCCCCTGTGGCAGGCTCGGCTCCCGGCGCGGCTGGTTTGTCCCCGGAGCGGATGGTTTGGTTTGGTTTGTCCCCGGAGCGGATGGTTTGGTTTGGTTTGTCCCCGGAGCGGATGGTTTGGTTTGGTTTGTCCCCGGAGCGGATGGTTTGGTTTGGTTTGTCCCCGGAGCGGATGGTTTGGTTTGGTTTGGTTTGTCCCCGGAGCGGATGGTTTGGTTTGTCCCCGGAGCGGCGCTGGCCAGGCCTGCGGGCCGGGGCGGCGGGCGCGGCGCAGTCTCGGTGTGACCCCGTGCGGCCGCCGGGCGCAGTGCGGGCCGAGCAGCGGGGCCTGAGGGCGGCCAGGGGGCACCGGCTCGGAATGCTGCGGCCCCGTTAATAGCCAGCCCCACTTAAAAAAACCCCCAAAACCCCAAACAAGCAGAAACAAACAAACAAAAACCCAGCTGGCTCAGCGCCGGGCTGCCAGAGCTCATCCCTCGCCTGGGTCCCCTCAAAGCCCCTCAGCCCGGGCCTTCACCACCGGCCGGGGCTCCAGTGCTGTTTGCCAATTAAAAAGGAAATGGCGGCAAGCCCCTTAAGTAGCCAGCATCCCACTGGAATTGCAGCTGGATATGAGAGGCCGTTTCAGTGTTTTCCCACTCTGAAGCCGTCTAGAAATGGAAATGGGTAGTTGCGATTGTTCAGGCAGGACTCGGTGCCCAAAGCAGCTCTTCAGTTTCCATGGCCTGGCTGTGCCCGGAGCCAGCCCTGCGTGTGGCTGCCTCATCCCTTTGCTGGCTCCGCGAGGGTGAGGGCAGGAGCTTTGCCGTTCAGAGATGACAACCGTGCCCACCTGGGCCTATGCGGGAGTCTGCTGGAGACTATGGGCTGAAAAATCCACTCAGCCACTGGAAAGACCAGAGCACCTCATGAACATTTACAGCAGCATATCCAAGGCAAGTTTTGGAAGTTTGTGGAGCAGGACAGCCTGGGCTGGTGTTGCTCCTGCAGTGCTGTGACAGCTGAGAACAGAAACCAGCTCTGAATGATTTGCAGTTTAGTCCTCTGATTTAGAGCCTGAAGGGTGCAAGAGTGTGTTTGCTGTGCTTTCCTTGCCAAGGCTCTGTTTTATGTCCTGTCCTGGGGTGGGAAGCAGGAAGGAGCTCTGCTTTTCTGCTGCCCTGTTACAAATCATTGGTCGAGGGCTGTTTTTCCTTACAGTTTTCCACTTGTTTCTCTTCCTGCACTTGTCAGAGATCTGCTCTATGGGTTTGGTTCACAGGTTCAGGGAGCAGTAGGGCAAGAGATTCCTCTTGGAGGTAATCCCCAGCCCAGGGAGGAGCAGTATCCATGCACAATTGGCCACCCCTGTGTGTGAAACTTGTGATTATCTTTGCGTGGCTTTTACTGATATTCAGCATGACATTTTACACCCACCCCGTGAAAAGATCACCACATGGCTGGGTGATACCAGGAGAAACAGGCAGGATGAAACTTCTCGGAAGAATGACATTTCAAGGCCTCCCAAGACTTGTTTGTTAATTTATGCTGACAAGTATTTACAAAAATTTCCATGCATCCAGCCCAGAATGTCCTGCTGTCTCTGAATGTGCCATACGGCGCAGTGCTCAGCTTCTGCTCCAGAAGCATCTGTGCCGCTGGGCACAGCACCTGGGACCAAGGCGCTGACCATGAAAACCTGGTGAGCAGCTGACAAGGCAGAGTGGGGCCAGGCTGCCCTGCAGGGCTCCCACACACCACTGATTAAATGCCTCAGCTCTTCCTTCCCCTCTACTTGAAAAACTCACTGTTAACTTGACTTAGAGCCTCCCTGTGGGTTTGCAAACTTGGAGAAAACTTTTTTTCCTATGAGATGAGTTCTCCTTGCCAAGAAGGTTTTAATAACTCACCATGAAATTTATAGAGTTTAAATTTAAACCACACGTGGGAAAGTGGAGCTGTAACAGTTTAATCCAATTTAACCTTGAGCGATCTGTTCCACAGCATTCAGGCAGACGATTCACACCACAAGCAAAATTCCTCTGCAGGGTGGCAGACAGCAGCTCTCTCAACATGTGAGTGTCCTTTCTGAAGCAGAGACGACCAGACTGGGCCATCTATGTTCCTGTTTCATTCTCCTGCAAGTCTCCCCTTGGAAACAGCAGGAATCTAACTCAGCTCAGACTTGGGCATACTCCTAGGATAAGTCTTGCTCTAGCCGTCATATTTTCCTTCCTATGCAAAAGAATATCCTTTTCATGCCACCTCCTGTTCATGCCACCTCCTGTTCCATCACAAGAAGGTGGGACATTTCACAGGTGACCATATAAGTGCATCTGGTTGGGGAAGCAGTCTTCTGGGAGTCTTCTTGGTACTTTCCAAGGAGAGGAGGTAGGAAAGTTTCATTGCCAAGTCAGCTAGATGATGAAAAGTTTTACTGACCTGCTTTGTCTTTTGTAACAAAGTCAGTTTTATATCACCACTGTTCCAGTGGAGACAAAAAGACCAAACATCCATTCCTAGCACCAGTCAGATATAGGACTGGCAAAAGCCTGTTGAGTGGGGATGTAAAATGCCCCAGCCCTGGGAGGATGCAATGACTGCATTCAGATGTGTGTTGGTGGCCTAAACCTGGAAGGGCTCTCCCCTGGTGTCCAGCTAAGGTAAGGAAATTCAACAGTGAGCAGCTGAAGGTGCCTTTATGTATTATATGCACCCACAGCAGTAGTGGCTGTTCTAGTAACAAGAACTATACCGATTAACTCTCTGTTGCAGTCCACAGCAGGCTGTGCCTGTCAGAATTGGGCAGACACAATGATTTTCTGGGGTGGCCAGGAGATCAGAAATCCAGGCTAGAACTGTCATGGTTGACCTAAAGCTTTGAGGAACCACTGCATGAATGGCAGTGCTGTTTCTGATCCAGCTGTGTTTGTCGTGTTTCTAAACAATTACTTTTGGTGCTGCCCTTCTTGGTGGTATCTCAGCCAAAAAAAGGTGGCAGCAAATGCTACTTTTCAGACTTTTAATCTTTTTCCTTGGGCTTGTGCATTTAACAGAAGGTTATCCGATAATTTGCTTTGATGAGATTTGCTTATGTGCTCTGTTTCTGGAGAGAGGGATACTCATCAGATAAATATTTTTAATATGCATTAGATATAATGTGGTGAGACCAGAAATTAGTTTCATGCATGCTCCCAGCTGGGTAGTTTCCCAGGGAGGTTGGCTGCTGGATGTGCAGCTCAGGTTGGAAACTTTAGGGTGGTAGAAAAGGAAAATATTCCTGAAACTGGATTGCCTTGCAGCTTGCCAGGTATACCAGGCTGACTCACCAAGGCGGAGGTTTCCAGAATGACTAATGACTGAGCAAGCATCTAATGGGACACATCTTGCAAAGTCTCCAGTTTCCAGACTGGGTGGTGTGCTTGCCCTTTGAAAATCAGATTCATGTATTGTCTATCAAGTTGACTGTACCAAAAAAGAAACCACAATCTTGAGACCAGGCAAGTGTGTCCATGGTAGGCTCTAGGCTGTCCACAGCAAGGTGCTGAGTCAGCTACTAAAGTTGCCCTCGTGTTCCCATGCTTCATTGTGGGCATGAGCAGGGCCTCAATTACAGACTAGACTTAGCAAAGCCTTGTGTCCTCATGCAAAGGGTTAATACACTCCCTCAAAGGGAGTTTCCTTCCTTTTCCCTCATCAGGGTGATGATAGTTGCTCTTCCGTTGCCATCTTTCTGCTGTTGATGAGCACATCCAGTTCTACATGCTTAGGCCTGGCCACTCAGTGATGCTTGAAGTTACTCTTGAAGTAGCTCCATGTCAGCTCCACAGGAAACAGGGCAGACACTGAGCTGGTAGTGAGAACAAAAGCTTTGTAACATTACATGTTATTTCTTATCATGGCAGGGGCCGTTTATTCTTGAATCCCCATCACAGAAGAAATACAGAAGTTAGTCAGACTTACTCTGACGCCAAACTCTCTGTTGAGCCCAGATGACAGTGGCTTCACACCTGATCCAGGCTGAGGTATTCAGCTGTGGGAATGGGGAAAGCCCAGCTCTGGCTTGTAAATCTGCCAAGCAAATCTACTGCCCTACACAATTATGTCCCCTAAAGAGCACCCACTCTTGTGTGTGGAGTGAGGAGACAAGGGTTTGGGTTCTTTTTGGCCTTTCTTGTGCCCTGTTTCATTAGATTCTGGAACTGTGTGGCACCATGTGTGTGTACTCTCCCTGCTCTTTGGGGACAGTACCAGCACAGGTTCAGCACTTCATCCCTGCTCCCTGCTGCTTCCAAGGGCACAGCAGTGCTGGGCTGCCGTGGACCTGCTCAATGCCCTCTTGGGAGATGTGCCAGAAGGTGGGTGGTTTTCCAGCCCTATCTGGGGACACGTGTCTTACTTGTGAGGCAGGTCTGTGGGGCTAGGTACTGCTCCTGGTTTAAACCTCATTGGCTTTAAACTGCTCCCTCCCCACTCCCTGAGGGGCAGCTTTGTGGCTCCAAAACACAGCACTGTCTCCCTGTGGAGAAGAAATGGAAGCTGCTACTATAGCCCAAGGAAGGGTCTTTCCACTCCTCCTTTGGACTCACAATTACCCCTGAAACTGGATGTGTGTATATGGATATTTTAAAGCTGATTTTCCTGAGCTGGGGCAGCAGGGAGAGTTGGGCACAGTCACAGTGGACTGGAGATATCAAGAGCGTCCAAGTAGCCTTGGCAAATATGACTGTGATCAAACCAAGCAGTGCTTTGTGGTCTGTGCACTGCACCAGCAGCTCATCAAACTCACCTTTTCCTGGGAATAAAAGGCATTACTAGTCTCAGGCAATGAAGGAGCAAGAGAGCATTAGGCTTTTAAGAAGCAGACTTCAGAGACTGCATCCTCAAATTTTCTGCCATTTAGAATGTTTCCCTAAGGTTTTACTGCATGTAAATGAAATGATAATTACAATATTTTAATCCAATTAGCTCCCTTCATGATCTGGCAGGTGCAAATTGGAGATGGATCAAACTTCTTACTGTGGATTATGCCTAGAGCCCCCTTAAAGCTACCGTCTGGCCCTGTGTGTACACGCTGTACAGCACGTGTTACAGGGGGACTGCAGTGAGGTCCTAAATTATGTATGGTGTATGAATTATTGCTGAAATGCATCACTAAGGCTTCACTCATCGAACATTTCCAGCTCCATGCGAGCAGCATGGGAAAAGCAAAGTATTTGCCTGTGGCGTGGGCAAGGTTTTCGTTTGCATGGATTTAAACAGTGTGTGTCACTGACAGAGTCACAGGTCACCTGGAGTTAATGCATTCCCCTACATCTTGAAGGAAATGTATTTTGCGAGCTCTCATCTGATTAGCATGGAAATTACACTGGGATTTCTTGTGAAAATGGGGACAGAGATGAAAAAAAAAAAGTATCTTGATGTGTTATTTAAAAACAGAAAAACTCTTTGAAGGCCAGTGCAGCTGCCCTTTCTCAGGCACATCTCCCAGCTCATGTCAGGGAGAGCATCCTCTCTTCCTCCTGCTCATCAAAACCAGGCAGGGATCAGGGAGCCCACCCTCTGCAAGGCAAAAGAGAGGGACATCTGCAGTGAGGTATCTGAGGATGGCCTATGCTGGCAGCAATCTCTGGAGGTTTCACACAGGTTTTCCTAACACCTGTGGATATGACTAAGCTAAAAATGGTGGGAAAATGACTGTTAACCCCATTCCAGACAGTGTGTTTGAATAACAGTAGGGATTTTGTCCCATGTGTCTGTCCTGATATGGCCCTATCGCCCCAGGGACCCCAAAGGGTATTGAAAGGATGAAGGAATTGCTTCTCGACAAAAGCCAGTGAAGTTGTTCTGGCAGCATTACATGATTCCAGGAATAAAATGACAACTTTTCTTTGACTATTTTATTTTATGGAAGTAACTGCATTTGCTGAGAAATGACTGAACCTCCAGATAGCCAAGTTAAATGACACAACCGTCCCTTGAACATACTGGACTGCACTGGCTGGGTACCCACCTTTACTGCATGGATGAGATGAAGGATAACTTCCTTATCTTTGACCTATTTTGGATGGAGAAATTTGCCATTTATGTTCTGATTTCCTCTTGGAAATGTGCTGCCAGTCTGTGCTGAATGGAAGCTCTTGTGGGACAGAAAAATCTTCATTCCCTTTAAAATAAGGACTCAGTAAATATACTTCAGAATAATGTTTCTTTTGATACTCGCTTTTCAAATCTCTGAGTGGTTCTATACCTCCATAATCTTCCATCTTCAGAGAGGTAGAAAGGGAATTTAAAACTGCCTTTCCTTTAGCACCAAGACCCAGCTGCAACAACAGTGATTGTCAGTGATGGGAGAGGAGCCAGGCCCAGGGAGATGCTGGAGCTGAGCTGTGAGGAGCAATCCACAAATTACATTAAATAATAATTAAAAATAAAACAAAACAAAAGGCACAGAATGTTTTCAAACAAACTGGAGAAAATTAGTTTTGTACATTAACAGTCTGTGAACATAAGGGGGTGAAATCCTGCTGGCAGTGGTTTATTCTGCTGTTGGCTATGTAGATGCTCTGTGGTGCAGTACAGCCCTACCTTTCCTTCCCAGCTGTCACCTTGAGCTGGGACTGAGGTGGGGGAGGCTGTTTGACCTTGTGGTTTGTTGTCCACCACTTCAGCTAAAGTTCCCTAGTGTCAGACTGACTCCTTCCCTGACCCTCCTCAGATGAGGTACAAATTGGGGGTGTCAAGAATCAATTTTGCCTGAGAAGGCCTTTGCTTCTGTGGGAGTAGGTGTGGTGGTGAATGTTCAAATCAGATTTGGGTTTGGAGTCCTTAACTGCCCCACAGTGTTAGTTGGTTTGAGTTCAGCTCTTGATCTCCACATTAATTTTTCAGCATGAAAGCAAAGAGCACAAGAAGCAGAAGCCTTGGCAAACTGAGGACACCCAGCCTGGGAGAGAGAGAAAATTTCACACAGTTGGAAAACCCAGAGCCAACAGAAAATTAGGAGTAAGGCAAAGAGCAGGGGCAATGAAAGGTAAGAATAAAGGAGGTCTGTAACTAGTTTAGTAAATTCACTTGATGTCTGTCTATAAATTCATGTCCTTAATAATTTATATTGAAAAATGAAAATGAAACAGATTTGGAGAAAAGTATTTTTTTATTTTGTTTGGGGTTTGTTTGTTTGTTTTTAAGTTTGTTTTTGTGAGTTTTTGGTTGGTTGGTTGGTTTGGTTTTTCTTTTCTTTTTTTGCTAACATAATAGATGTCTACCCCAGGCCTCCTGCTGGAAGGACTTTAGGAGGAGATGGGTTAAAACAGCCTTTCCTCTGGGAATGGGTCCCTATGGAATCATGCTGACTGTGAGGTTTGAGGAAAACCCTGTATTCATCAATATTTTGGAGGTGGGGGAATAAATCTTCTCTTTGAGCAAAGAAATGGCCACTCATTTGCTTGCCAAGCTTGCACCACCTCTGCTCATTTGAAGCATCTCCTTACAGACAGTGCCCAAAATGTCACCTGTGGGGTAAGGCTCAGCCCAAAACGTGTGACGGTATCAGGCTCTGTCTCCCCCATGTTGCACATGAAACAAAAATGGATGCCAAAATGGTGGTGTTTCCATGGACCTTGGAACTCCCAGTGTCATACTGGGCTTTTCTCTACATCAGTTATTTAGGAAAAAGAAAACCCCTCAGAGCTGCACTTCTGTGAGAACATCCTTTGCTGGAGGCAGCTGCTCAGGTGCATCTCCCAGTGATGCCCCTGAAAGGCAGAGACTGATGGTGACTTTCTAGTGGGACATGAATGTTTAGACAGTTTCTCATTCCTGTTATAGACCTCCTGTATTCTTCTAGGAGCCTCCCTCCTTTCCTTGCCCCTCCCTTTACTGCTGCTGAACTGCGCTTGCAGTTGCTGCCAAAGGACCAGGACACAGCTTGGTCACAAAGGTGGAGAAAACCCCCTGGCCAGCACACCAGGTGAGATGGCAGGAGCAGCAAGCACTACCACAACTCCCTTCCACCTCCTTGCTCAGCTGCTTTGCTGCCCAGAATGTCATACAAAAACCAAAAACAACAAGCAAACCACCACCCCCACCCCCCACCCCCCCCAAACAAAAAAACAACCAAAACCAAACAGAACAAAACAGAAAACCCAAAAAGCTGCTCTGGGAAAGAAAAAACTACTCATCCCCTAGCCTGGGCAGGAGAGGGGGAGTGGGCTGAAGGTCACTATATACTGACAGCGCAAATTTCTGGGTACTTGGCTGCATTTTTGTTTCTTCCTTGCCCCGCCTTCTCAAGAGATCTGCAGAAGTTGGGTGTGTGAGAAGCTGTTCCCGCTTGCTCAAGCCGCCTGACGTTGGCCGGCTCGGGCTCTGACGCAGCACGGCGGTGCCACAAGCCCTGTCGCAACTCTGCAGAGATCCTGCCATCCTCTGGGAACCCGGCACTGCCTCTGCGAGGCTCCTGGTGGGAAAGAAAACAGTCTGGTACTGACCAGAGAGAATCAGGGAGGGATGAGGGGGCTGTGAAATGCCTGAGCTAACTGGGAAGATGGAAGCGCTTTAGGTCCTTGTTTATTTATGTTTTACAGCAGTGGGGTGGGGGAATTTGGGTCCTGCCTGAACATGGGCCTCGGAGAGAAAACCCCTGAGAGTGTTCCGGCCGAGTTTAGGAGCAGATAACCACTGTGCTCCCTGATTAAATCCTTAACCCCAGAGAGGCCTCTAGCGTAGAGCCTCTGCTTAACTGTGGTGCCAAAATTGACGTCTCCCAGCTGCAAAACGTGGCTGCATAAATGACCTAGGGCAGCGGTCAGACATCTCTGGAGCTGCGGTCACTTCACGCAGACGCTTCCCTCTCTACTATGTAGGAAAACTGGGGTGCCTCCAGGTGGCAGCCCTGTCCACTCTAAACAGGGCTTTGTTTTTCCCTTGAGATTATAAGGGAGCATCGGTAGTGGAATTAACTTGGGATTCAGTCCACGTTAGCAGCACGGTGGCAGGACAGTGCTGGATGTGCCAGTGGTGATGCTCTTGCTTTCATACAATGATCCAGCACTTGCAGAAGTCATCCCAAACAAGAAGGTGTGGACTCTGGGCTCTGCCAGCCTATAGACAGAGTAAAGGATTGCAGAACTGCTGCTGCAGCCTCCACAGCAGCCTTGGTCCTGCCCAGGACCAGGCTGGCAAGAATCACAGGGCTTAGTGATTGCAGCATTCAATTGATTGGTTACAGATCAGAGCCTGGAAATATAACATAAAAATGTAATTAGATAAACAACCTCTTCCACCAAAAATTGTAGGCTTGATGCTGCAGTGAAGTGACTGCTACCGGCAACAAAAAGCAGCCTTCTGGCACTGTGTGGTAGAGTTCCCATGAATCTGTTTTTGTGCTTGAGAACACCCAACAGCTACTGGGAAGAGAGAGGTGGAAAGCTCAGGCTGCAGACAGCTCTACTCCATCAGCACATACGTGGTCAAGCACCCACAAGAACCTTCTCAGTAAGAAGGCAGAAATCTGTGGCTAGTGACTGAGAGGCTTGTTGCAAAATTTGAGCTTGATCCCTTTGTGAATCAAATCAACAGCACTTTGAAGAGCTTCTTAAAGGTGTTTTAAATAGCAATAAAACATTTACAAGTTGACAGCAGTAATTAAACTTATGTGTTCCCAAAATCTCCTGCTCAGTTTCTACTCCCAAAAGAAGGATTAAAATCTAAACATTTTGAGGATTCAGCTAGCTTATTGCTCACAGGTGCTTTATGGTATTCAGGAAAATGTCCTGCTTTCTGACCAGAAGTTAGACTTGTAGGCTGAACATGCAGAATTTGAATTTTCCTTTAGTGCAGTGAAAAGCAACACAAAGCTTCTGTCTGAATTTGGGTTAGTCTAAGGATAGAAATCCCTTTTATTTATACTTTTAATTAAGGATGAATTTTTGTTTCTGTCACAATGCACAGAATTATTTCTAAATCAAATTTGAAACTTCCAGCAGAAGAGGTTAACTAATACTGTGAACTCATCCACCCAGAGGAGCTCTGCATTAAAGTGGTACTTAAGTGTGGAGATCAAAGCTTTGATACCAAATGAAATGCTATTAACAGTTTTGCACAAGCAGAAACCTTCAAGAAATTTCGGTGCAAGATGTTGGCTCTGAGGAGCAACTGTGAGTGGGAAAAAAAGGTGGCTCCATCACAGTGTTGAATTTATTTGATGGTCAAAGCAAGGGCTGACAGTAGCAAATTGCTCACTGATAGCCGTGGATGTTTTGGCCATGGTCAAGGCTGTAATGACCTCTCTGAAATCTGCAGGGCAGAGGCATTGGCAGCACTCTGCTAACCTGCACCATCTACTCCCAGCTTCACTGATGAAGACAAATGCTGAGCTG
Source organism: Pseudopodoces humilis (assembly GCF_049639895.1). Classification (NCBI taxonomy): domain Eukaryota; kingdom Metazoa; phylum Chordata; class Aves; order Passeriformes; family Paridae; genus Pseudopodoces; species Pseudopodoces humilis. Next base: position 8,569,437 of record NC_142205.1, on the reverse strand, counting down.
TCCTGCTGTAGTCTGATGTTTCATCTTCCCAGCTTGCACAATGACCCTTCTGATTCTTTTCTCATATTGTATCCCACTAAGTAGTTCAGGAAGTTACCCAGTGGCTTTTTTTCCCTCCTCTTTTTAACCAGAAAGCAGCCCAATTCCTAATGTTCCTATCCAGACATGAATTCTGTTGTTGGTAGGAGAAGTCAAATTCTTTGACTAAACCAGGATTTGGTTGCCTTCCTTTCATCTCTTGTCATTTTGCTAAAAAACCAAAAACCCCACACAAATTTAAAAAAAAAAAATTGAAGAGAGAGACTATAATTTTTCAAAGTCTGCATACCTATCTTACAGCAATATTTTCCTAATTCCACAGCTGCGAGGAAGTCAACTTATAGGAGTGGGGTTAGAGCACTAATTAAGCAAGAACTGTAGAAAATATTTAAGTGGCATCTACAGCATTGACCTGTCCTTTTTCAAATGCCAAGTTTATATACGTGACTGTGCATTTCAAATGGGTCAAGAGAGTTTGGTTGTAAGTACCCAACACATTGCTGTGAATTAATATTTAATCAAATGTACAACATAGGGCTGAATGTTAAAGATTACCTTTAATTTTGACTCCTATGATTTTCTTGGGTTTCTAAACCCCTCTGAAAATACTTCAGTATTTTATAATAGTATTACTCATACGATATGTTTCTTAGCTGTGATTAAAGCTAGTGAGGATGTAAATCTACAAAGGGAAATCTAAGCAAGACCTCATCAGCATAAAGTACGTGGGAGACTAATTTAGTTACATCCCTATTAGTAATGACAAATCAAATTGTTCCTCTTTTTAAATCACTAATATAGCAAGGTTTTGCAACTCCGCACATAGCACGCATGATAAATCAGTTCAATCTGTACACAAACACTGAAGGCTGCCTTAAATCTGGGTTGATTTCTTATTCCAAACTCCTTCAGTGCAGTTCAGGTGAACCACCCTGGTTCCCTTAATACCTGGAAAGAAAAAAAAAAAAAAAAGAGTTAATCTCTACCCCCATGTGCTGTATATCAAGCACTGAACATTTATAACCCTGCAGCTGATTGCTTAGCAACTGTCTTTGGGAGGAACGTCTCACCTGATGTGCCATCGGGAGCTCTTGTGTTGCAGGGAAGAGGCCGGATGAAATGAGGTCAGGCAGTGTAAGCTTACCCTGTGCTGAGCAGCACTCGCTCCACTCTGTAATGAAATTAATCAAGGTCATTAATTTGATCTTTTTTTATTGTTATAATTTGAAACTGTAATTTGAGGTGGCTCAAAGAGGTGCAGGCATATCTGTAATTATACCTTTATAATTACATTTATATTTTAAGGTAAACATTTTCATGTATTGCTGTAAATAGACTGTGTATGACAGAGAATAATGACAGCAAATGAGGACTGTAAAAGGGATGGGGGGGATACTGAAATCTGCCAGCTGTGTGCTGTTTAATTTGGTTTAGGTGTTTCATGTATCTTAACATCTTAAGGTTAAGACTGAGCTTAAACCCCTAGACAGGCCCAAAACCAAAGGCTAATTGAAAGAGATACAGAAGAATTGCTGTTTAGGCACACTGACCTTTAAAAATTGCAGAGCCAAGGCATGAAGATTGTCCTCATCTGGCAAAGCTTAAGGAGTTCATGGTGGCTGAAGAAGCACATGCCAGAGCCACATCCAGACTGATGGCTGTGACAGGGACCCGCTGCCAATCCTGCAAGTGATGGTCAGGAAAAATTGCATTGCTTCTTCTGAGTTTAACATCTCAGTGGGTGAGACCACAGTGAGGGTACGAGAACACCTTTTGTCTGCACAGCCAATTTGGCTGCCTCTGTTCCCCCCCAGGCTCTGCTCACTGGCTGTCTCTGTGGCATGCATATGAGCTCCCTCCTGTCTCTGCTCCAGAGCAAACCAACTGGTTTCTCCCAAGGAGAAACCTCGACATGGCTGACAGGGCTTTTTTTCAGGGTTTCACAGAAGAGCCTGGCATGAGCTGGACCAGGCTCTACCCTGGACAGTCCTCCAGCCATCCTAGGAGACCTCATGCCCACTGTCCTCCATGCTGTGCAGTAGAACCCAAAATGCCTTCAGATCCTGCTGAGAAACATAATGCTGGCAGGCCGCAACCCAGTCCTTTCACCACTTAGAGAATTTCAAACTTAAACATCTGTCCAATGCAATAATTATTGACCTGGGGTCTGTGGGGCTTTGCAGGCAGCTCAGAGGAGACCCAGGCCAAGTGCTGCACAGCATGAAGGTAACCACTGCCCTTCAGAGAGCGCTGGTCCTTAGTGGTGTGGACACAAGCCAGCCTGTAGCAAAGAGCAGTGGTTAATGGTGCCTCCCAGGCATTTTCCACAACGGCAGCAGACGCACAACCTTTGCCAAGTAGCCAACATTCAGCATTTCCTTTCTTCTCCCTAAGCCTATTTCTGGACCATACAAACCTCTTCTTCCCTGTGGCCCAATGCTCTGTCAGCAAAGCAGTGAGGACTCCCTGGGGTGGCAGAAGTGGGTGACACACAAGCGTGTGATGCACCAAGTCTGTGAGATCTCCAGAAGCAGGATGAGGACACCAAGCGTGGGGAGCCCAGAATGAGAGAATCACTGAACCTGTGAAGGAACAAGAAAAATAGAGATATTTCTGGGAGAAAGCCCAGAAATTAATACCAACCCTACTCCATTTTGGAAGGAATTTCCTGAAGTGTGCAAGAAATCTGGCAATTTACATTGAATAGTTGAAAAGAAAAAATTGAGATGTTTTTAGTGTAGTAAAAACTGAATTCATAGATTTAGCAAGAAAGGGGGAGTGAAAGTGTCCTGAGTTCTTTACTCAATAATAAACTTGGTGCAGCTTCCACGAATACCTTCCATATCTGTCCTCCTCAGCAAACCAGTGGCAAAACTGGGAGCTTAACTCTTAAGGCCGTTGCCCCTGGTTATCTGGCTTGTCTCTCAGCAAATAAACATTTTCCATTTCTCTTGTATATTTACCTCATAGTACATATATAATATTTGTAACCGGACATTTGTCTATACTTGGCTTGTTCCCCTCTCCATTTAAACACACATCTGAGAAGAATTGTGAAGCCAATCACCCATCTCCAGCAGCAAAAGCATTTATAGAAAACATTCTAGTACACCTGTACTGGATAAATATGTGAACATGGATTTGTAAAAGATGAATGACAAAGGACCTGGCAGGCACTACGTGAATAAGCCATACAGAACCTCAAGACCCAGCTGTCAGGTCAGTGTGCTTTATTTTAGCTTGCCACAATTTTTAGAAATTGTATGGTATTTTGGCAACCTTCATTTCTCTGTTTTTCTGGAATTTTTGAGATGGTTTTATATAAGACCACTGCTATGACAATGCTTGCTCACCTCCAGATAAAAAACCCCAAAACATTAGCTTCTAAAGGTTTTTCAGTTTGAGTACCCAAACTGAATGGTCCTTCCTGAAAATTTAGGCTGTGGAAACTATATTAGGGCTGGGACAGAGACACCATAAAACACTGTGTTGTTTACACAACTACTTATTCCAGCAGGAGACCAGTAAGGGGCTTGTTTCTCAAGCAGGGCAGCAGATTTTTTTAAGCAATCCAGGAATACTCTGTAAATTCAGCAAGTGTGATTAAGATGGGTGCAAGTTCACTTTGACCACTTCGGTCTCTTTCACTTGCTGTTTTGTCTCAGGATCCTTTGGAGAATGCAGTCCTCCTCCAAAGAATTTTGTAAATTTATAGAACCAAGTGGTCGGGAGCTAGACTCAAACAGATGAAGCTGGAAAGGCTGGACAAGTTTTTTATATCTTGTTTCATACAAATTTTGAGTTGGCTGGGGTGATATCAGTGGCTTCACTGGCATGACCTCCAAAACTAAACACCCTGTGGTATCCTGGTCACTCTTGCACTTCTTCAGCATCTATATCAGCTGCAGCCTTGGCTGTTTGAAAAGAAGTCTCCCCTGTGCAGTCTGTTATTAAGTTCTCTTATGTCTTTATTAGATATTAGATGTGATGAAAGAAGGTGACATCTCCAGGGAAATCTTGCTTGAGGTGTGGGGATGGGATGTTAATGGGCTGGGGAAGACAGAAAGTCTACAAGTGTAACGATCCTGTAATGTCCCCTTGTGAGTATGAACATCCAGATATCTTTTCTTACTTTTTTATTCCACAAACAAAAAGCACTTGAGATGTATATAAACAAGGTACTTAGCTCTTCACTACTCAATACCTCTTGCTTCTGTTTTAAATATGGCTTTGGTGTCTTTTTGTTTTTATTGCTATTTTTCCATTCTGCAATCTGCATCCTTTTTATCTCACACATTGGTACAACAGACAAGTTCTCCTTTCCAAGTGACAGTTTCATTTCAGAGAAAAATGGAAAAATCCCTGCCAAATCAGCATCTTACAAACTTGTTGATCAAATAGGAGAGGGAAGGATGGATGCAGACTGCAGGACTAAACCCTGAGAAGCCAGTGTGTGGGTGCCAGGAACACTTTGGAGGCCTGCCTGCGGTAGGATTGAAAAGAACATGGTTTGAATTATTTAAAAAGAAGGTGCTTTAAAGTCTCCATGCCTCCTGGTGTGCCCTGCATGTGTGCCCATGTCCTGCTCCTTCCCCCTGGCCAACAGGCATCTTGTGAGGATCTGCAGACATATTTATGATACCAGCAGTATTCCTAAAGGTCAGTTTTGTTACCAAAACCCACCCTTTGTGTCACTGTGGCTGCAGGCTCCCCCCATGCTGATGGAGAGCCTGTGAAGCTCCCACCAGGTAGCTCCTGCCCTCCCACCCCTCTGCTCTGGATCCCAAGAACACCATGGCCATGCTGCTTGGGAACACAAGGCAAAGCAGCCATACAACAGAAGGGCTGTTGATGTAGCTTTCTCCTTAATGGATCCTTCCATTTTGCAGTATGGCCTGAAAGGTGCCACTGGGATGAACATTAGGCAACAACCCTTATTCTTAAAAGTCTGGGGTGTATTTGAGCCTTAAAGTGAATTAAAACACCCTAGAAGTTTAACACAGGTTTTTCTTTTATTAAATTTCAAGGGGACCAAAGACAGTTAAAAAAAAGAAATCTTAAATACCTCTTTAAGGTCATTTTTAGCTGTTAATTAATTGGCAGTTTCTGGCTATTTCTAATCAGGAATGCGTTTTTCCATGCAAATGCTGCAGCGTGATGAAGGACATGCTCTGTCTTCTGGCAAGAAAAATGATCTTCCCTGTCAGTGGAAACCAAAGCTGCATGGGATGAGTTCTGCAAGAGCTCATGTGCTCCTGGATCCCAGCTTGCACCATCTTGTCACATTTTCAGGTCTGGCTCCAGTTTGCTCTTTGTAACAGGTTTCTCTTGCGTCCCTCTGTTCAGGCGGACAGGCTCACAGCACAGTTGGACACCACATACCTCCCCCTTTTTGGGAAAGCAAACTGAAGGGCAGTGTGCTCCCAGGATGTATCTATATTGCAGCTGCTTTATTAGCTGGTGCTCGGGCTCCTCTGGGCTCACGGGTCAGATGCAGCTGCTCCTTGGCTGCACAAAAACCTGTGTCTTTATGAGGAAGGTGTGTTGTCGTTGGCCAGCTGGGCTGTGTTTCTTGGATTGCCTCAAAAATAATTTTCTGCTTTAATAGACCTCAGTGGCTGATGATCTTAACAGTTGCTCTAATTGCTGTCTAACTTCAGAGCTGATTTAATGTGTGTAGCAGTAGTAGTCACAAAGAAAATACCAGAATCTAAATAATTAAAAAAAACCCCAAAGCCTTTATGTGTACAAGGAGAGATTTCAATATGTGCAGAGATTTTTAGGCTCTGGCTTTAAAACAGTGTAATCATAGAAACAACAAAACTGGCCATCAGAGTAAGGGAGGTGGTATCCTGCAAACCAGAATTACAGAGTGGTCTGGGTTGGAAGGGACCTTAAAGATCATCTGCCATGGCCAGGGATGCCACCCACTAGCCTGGGTTGATCAAAGCCCCATCCAACCTGGTCTTGAACATTTCCAGGGATGGTGCATCCAGAGCTTCTCTAGGCTGGAAAGCAAGCAGACTACAAATTACTTTCTAATTGACTTCTTAATGTGTTTAAGTTTGTTTGTTAATGTCAGATAAATCTTAGTTCAGTTTTTCTATTGTTATGGTTTATTACGATGATAACTGAGGTAGCACTTCTGGAAACAGATACTACTAAACCCTATAATATTTTATCTGTATTGTCCGAGAAAGAAAAGTGAGCAGCTCTGATGAGGTGGTTGCTGTTGTAACCCAGCAGGGAACCATATGAAGACATGTTTTCATGGCATGTCCAGGTTGCAGGTAAGATGATGACCAAAATCTAGGTAATATGTAACTGAAAATTTAAGATTTTGCCTTAAGGAAACCTGTATGCCCAGAAGATTTTCTGGGGAACAGAAGAAACCCAATTACAAAAAAATCATAGGTGCTTTATGGTGACATAATTGTGTGACTTAGCAACAGGGTTCCCACAAGCAATAAGGAATGCATCCAAGTGAACCCGTGATTTATTGCTGCAAACCCTGGCATGGACACAGAGGGACCTGTGCTTCTGCAAACAACCCTTTAGCACAAGCAGCTCAGGAAATCTTGTTGTCTTCTAGGAAATCACTCTTGTGTTACATCAAAGCCCCTTCCTTATTCTCCACACACAAGTCAGGGAGACCAGAGGGTGAACAGGGCATTGCTCTCCATCAGAGCAGAGTCTGCCTGCTGGGGCTAAGCTGATCCTGCCCTTTGGGGAAGCAGAGGAGTTCAGGTTCATCTCAGCCTGGCTTACATGCTTATGCAATACAAAATATGTGTATTCAAATCTCTTGTCCTCACCCTCACAGTAAAGAATTTCTTCCCAATACCTAATCTAAATCTGTCCTCTTGCAGTCTGAAGCTGTACCCCTTGTCCTGTCACTGCATGCTCTAGTCAAAAGTCCTTTTCCAGCATTTCTGTAGACACCTTTTGACAGACTTTTTAATGTCTTGGGATATGTATTTTTATTTGCAAATTATTTTCACTGAGAAATGACTGAGGACCTCTGGATACAGTTACTCTCTAAAATCAGTGACACTTTTGAGGCATCGCCACTTCCATCCCAACTGTAATTTAGCTGTCCTGCATTGGCTAAATACAAAAAAAAAGAATTAAAATACTAGGATTGGGGGGTTTTCTTTTGTGTATTTTGGCTTATTTTAGTTGTTTGGGTTTGGGTTTTTTTTTTAATTCCCATTGTGAGGCTTTATGACTTTCTGTCTTTGAGTTTAAACAAATGCTAAGGGATTCATTCAGTGAATGGTGCTACATATTTGTTCAGGATGGGAACCTCCAGCCTTACTTCAGCTGAAAGATTTTAATCTGTGCACTCCTGACTGGCAGAGTTTTTCTCTCCCTTTGTAAAAAGCAGATTTTCATGCTGTTGTTTCAATGAGACTTGAAGATTTTACACCCCTGGGGCTATTGTGTAGCTGCTGGAGCTTTCCTCCTCTGGCCAACTTTCTTTGCTTAGAGGTTATTAATACTTTCTTCATTAGTTATTTAACATTGCAAAATGAAAACTGCTTATATCAGCCATGGACTAACTGGAGATAGGTTAGTGAATGTAAAACACAATCATGTCATCATGATGAGCAGGTAGCAAGTGCCTGCTCTCTGTTCTCCCACATGAAGTTGCAGGCTGTCCAGCTTTTTATCAACCTGATTTATAAAGTAAGCCCAAGAGTCCTTCATCATTGCATTTAAAATCCTTTCTCAGGTGTTTCTTCAGTTTCTCTTTGTCACTCAACAGCCTTCCCTGATCTGTGTGAGTCTGTGAAAGTGTTAATAATGTGACAGGTATAAAGGTGCCCATGACTTCAGAGAGAACTATTTTCCTACCCTTAAGATGCCAGCCTCATCCTGGGGGAAAACTGCCTTTTTTCAGCTCCCTGTGGTCTGTGTTTACCCTCCACAGGCTCACCAAAACCTCTTAGCAGGAACCAACAGGGATGGGCCCATACCCACAACCCATCATCTGACAGAGGCTCTGCCAGCTCTGGGGGTACAACAGGGGTGTGAGCAAGGGTTTGCAGTCCACCCCTTGTGTTTGTTGTTCTGGTAGATCTCATTCGGTGCAATGTCTGCAGCACCAGAGCAAGCACCCACACCTTTCAGGAGAGGTACCTCATTAAGCCTAAGAACACTAATTGCTCAGGCTGAGCTGGGAGGATAAAGCACCCTTTTGCTTGGGAATCATAGAAATGTTGCTCTCTAGGGCTGTGCAAGCTGAGAACTGTGTAAACAGAACAGATAAATTATCCCCCAAGTTACAAATGGGCTCAGAAGTAAAGTTACAGCCAACCTTTGCATTAGTTGGGAACAGCTGCATACAGCATAGCCTCCAAATTTCCATAGAAACTTGGATCAGCAATATATTATCTTCATTCTGTAAATGTTTTAATTATTATACTAGAACACTCTTCTGTGGGGCTTGCAATACTAAAGCTAAGGCTACATGGAAGCCACATTTTAAAAGCAATTTCCCCTGACCATATTTTAAGAAAAGCAAAGCTGGTTTAGGATTAAGACTTATGGTTTCTGATAGGTTTGATTTTTATTTTTTTTTCCATGCTACTGCATGCACTCTTTTAAATAAATAAACTCCCACCAAGCTTGCTGCTCCAGTGGGACTGGATTGAACTTCCCAGGCATGCATGAATTATAAAGTCAGATATATGTTCCTGGGGAGAGAAGAATTACTTGCAGAAACCATCTCCCGATGCACGTAGCCTGCATTGGTCACTTTAAAAAATAAAGCCCCGGGTGCGTGCGGGCGGATGGAGCCGGGGCCGCGCCCCGATGGGAACCAGCCCCTCATTGCCCCACACGGACGTGTCGCTCCCTGCGTGTCGCAACCCCTCTGCGCTGTGGCCAAGGAGAGATGGCCCTGCAGATTGCACAAGGGGATGACAGGATGTGGCTTCTGCGAGCGCCGGCGCCGATGTTTACAAGAGCAGGTACCCAAGTGGAAGAGGAGTCCGGCAGGCGGCCCTGGGAGATGTGGTTAGATCAAAGGCTTTCCCACGGCGAGGGCTCCCAGGGCGGCGGCAGCGAGCCTCGCATGGCAGCGCTGAGCCCGTCACGTGTCCGTGCCATCCCTCGGCGACCGTGCCGGGACAGCTTTCCTTGGCTCAGCTGTCGGAAAGCAGCCCGAGCATCCGTGCTGCGGGAGCGGCTGATGCTGGATGCCACAGGTGTATATAGGGTGGACAAGGGTGTGAAGCTGCCCCGTGCAGCTCAGAGCCTGCCTACAGCCTGTGGAGTGTGGTCCAGAGCCGCCCTGCCCATGCTCTGCCCCTGTCAGGCTCATCTCCCTGCCCCTTCCCTGCCTCTCTCCTGTGAATGCAAGGCCCTAAGAATCAAGCCTACCCGTGTGCTCAGTGAAACGTCCCTTAAATAACAGATCTTCCAGGACAGAGTTTGTAAAGTCACTCAGATGGGGTGAAGCTCTTTTCCTATGTCAGGGAAAGGTTTGCTTGCCTTTCCATGTGAGGCAGGTGGGCAGAAGAGGAGCTGAGCACCAAACCTGTTGCTTCTTACGAGTGTTGGGTCAGCCATGTGTTTTATGTGTCTTTCTTTGTAAAAATGCTGTTTTGCTGTCCTACACCAAAAGGAGCAGGGTTGCCAGTGGGGGGAGGATTGTGCAGCCCAGTGCTTGCACAATGTTCTTGCAAGGCTTAAATCAATGGAAAGTATTTGCCCAAGCGCAGCAAACTATGAATCAGAAAACAGCTCCTAACAAAACAGAAATCCTCCTTGCTCATGCTCTGCTAGTCATCGATCGAGGCAGAGTGATGAAATACTCAGCCCTTCTCACCCTGATAAGTGTTTTATTTTTAGACTACCTTTAGCATCGCCTCAACAGCTGGTCCTGCAGGCTGGGCTGTCGGCTCTGGCTCCTGATGCATACTCAGACCCTCTTGTTGGTGTGTGTTGGACTGTCACGAGCCCTTCCAGCTCCTAATTTACACTCCAGGACAAATGTCACTGCAAAACATTTGCTTTGTTGTGCCTTCATCTCCTTCTCACCTTCTGCTGCCGTGCTACATCATGTCCTGACTGTTTGAAAGAAGAGTTTTCTGGTCAGCTCAGCAAAATGCATCCTATGTGTTCACGTTTCTTCAATTCCATCCAGCAAATTGAATATTTTAGGGTACTTCAGGGTAATTTGTTGAGACAAAGAAAATGCCTGGCAGGGTGCTGTTGTGTGCAGAGGCAGCCACGTGTGCGGTGCCCTCCGGCTCTGCCTGTGGTGACAGAAACCAGCCGGCCACGTGTGCCTGGCTGAGGAGGCTCTGGGGGAATGCCTGGGTGTCTGCTCTGGGTATCCCAGGCAATCCCAGCATGTCCCAGCCAGGGCTCACATCAGCACATGGGGACCGTTCCCCAAAGCTGCTGCCAGCATGAGCCGCCTTCTCCGGCTTCAAAAATTTTCGGGATTTTTGAGCAGAGGTGCAAGAACAACAACAGGGATGGGAAACATTGGGACCAGTGTATTTTTCTGCTTGGAAATGCTGAGGTGCTGGGAAAAGAATTCTCTGGGAGAAATGCTTTGAATTGGACAAAATTTAAATAAACTCAAATTGCTCCAGATTTTTCTATATTTTGGAATGTTTTGGTTTGATGTCTTTCAGTTTTATAGAAAAAGCTAATTTATGATTTTTAAAGGCCTACATCAGATTTCATACATACCAAATACTTTGATCTACCTCATGTGAAGCAATTTTGGAATTGCAATCCTTGACAAATTTATTACCTGCTTCGAAGTAGAAAACAAATTCCAAAATTGTGGATTTTTTCCCATAAAACAAACCCCCCACCCATATCCTTCACCAGCTCACCCACTCACTCATTCTGAGTGAAATATGTAGCTCAGTTCCCTGCAGAAACACAGAGCTGTATTTATGACCCAAGTGGTCCCTTTTGCCGTGTGTCTCAGCCTGCTGGGTTTCCAGGTGGGATTTCTTAGAGGCGTCAGGATGACTGACCATGTGCTGGGCAGATGGTTTGCACCAGGGCAGTAAATCAGAGGGGTTTGGGATTCAGCAAATTTCCTGTGCCTGCTCTGGGTGCAGCCCGTATCCACCTCCTGGCATTCCCTGATGGCATGGCAATCCCTGTTCATTTGATGCTGCTTGATTTCTTCTGATGTTTAGGGGTGTTTTGTGGTCTGTGCCAGCCTATGGAATTCTCTAAGCAGCAGAAAAGGACCTCAAATCCACCCAGACAAACTTTCCCAATAGAAACAAAGGGATTTCTCTGGAGTGATACCTTGAAAGTATTTAGTCACAGCATCTTCATTAAGCACAGGTGATCCACCTTGCAATGCACTCCAGTTTTCTCCCAGGAGCTTTTCCCTCTTCTTCTGCTATTGCTGGCCTTCCTCTACCCATTCCTTTGCTGGTAATTAGATGTCAGACTACAGAGCTGCTGGCAGTCAAACTCTCAGCTGCCTCACTGCTCACCGTGCACACTGGGAATCGTGCTTGTTATTATTATTATTATTATTATTATTATTACTACTACTACTACTACTACTACTACTACTACTGCACTTAGAGGGCTCAGAAACTGTGGCAGGTGTTTTGCAGACATGTAGGAAAATGTAAATCTTTCCCCCATGGATGTGCAATCAAAAACAAGTTTCAACAAGTGGGAGGCAAAATTAGAAGGAAGGACTGGTGTTAGGGATGGGCAGCCAAGCTTACCACCACTGCCCTTTGAAGATAAGGCTGATAAGTGCAAACATCTCCATTAAAAAATAAAAAAAAAATATTTGAAAAAGTAATTTTTAAGTATTTGAAAAAAATTTCAAATACTTTTCAAAGTATTTGAAAATCCTAGGCTAGTTACAGCCTTTATTTATTTTTTCCAGCTGTACTATTTTGAAAGGCTTTGAAGTCCTGTTTGCTGAAGTCACTTGGGCAACCAAAGTCCCAGTGACTTTCAGGCAGATGGGAACTCCTGGATTCCCCTTCATCTAAAGATTCCTGAATACTGCATCTGAGGTCAAATGTTTTTGAGGTAAGATATGCAAGGGATGAAGAGAGTGAGGGTGATGCATCTAAAAACACCCACAAAACTTCATCTCAAAATATCCATTTATACGGTATTTGTGACTTTTTTCAAAGATGATGCTGCTAAGTACATTTTACCAATGAAATGTGAGTTTCTATGACTTAATGATTTTGATGCTCCAGACGTGTTAGTATTTCAGCCAGGACAGGCCTATTCTCAGTTTATGTCTTTGAAGGTATTTGGGGGAAAGACAGCCAGGTTTAGCTGTTTGTGAATGTCTAAGGACAGTGTTCTTTAACACAGCATCTGCAGTCAGCCACCATGTTGTGTCCCTGTGATTCTGCAACACCATTGTGCCAGAAATACCTGTCAGTGTCAGGATGACCAGGAAGGGGTACCACACAAGGCTGCAACTAAACAAGAGCCAAGGTACTTTCTAAGCATGAGTTGTACTCTCTTACAGAGATCGAAGTTAATGTGTAGACAGGCAGAAAAAAACCCAACAAAACCAAAGAACAAAAAAAACAAGCACAAAAATATCTTTGGAAAAATCACCATTCAGGTTGTGCTTTGGATTTTCATTGTCCTTTTTTTGATGAGGGGAAGTGTTTGTGCATGTCCTTGTCGAGCACTGGTACCTGAGACCTGACAGTCAAAGATGCAATGCTGTAAAACCACAGGAAATGGAAAGAAGTTGATCTCAGTAGCTGGGTATTTTTCAGGTGAATAAAAGTATGGCATGAGTGCTTTGTAGAGATGTAATTCTGAAAAAGTTAAACAGCTTTCATTCAGAGGCAGTAAATAAGAATTTTTAACTTAGTTTTTTTTCACCAGTAAAGGGCTGGTGTGCCCCGAGGACAGAGAGCCAAGGGATCAGGAGCAGAGGGAGGAGCACTTGAAAATTTGGCTTCACTAATTGTTTCTTAAATTCAATGAGTCATGATTTTTTTTTCTGTGCATGTGGCTCTCTGTGTATAAACTCCAGCCCAGCCAGAAAAATATCCCTTGGCCATTCGTGAGAGCTCGTAATGGTTTCCTAAGGATTAATTCCTCCTAAAAGATACCGTCTGCATTCCTTTGGAAGATGCCCTCCCACAGGCCCTCTCTTATAGCGCTGCACTAAAAATAGTGCTCAGAGCTTCGTTGCGACAGCTCCGTGTTGCAATTTTTATGGTTAGGTAGGTGAAGTCTCTTTAATTCAGCCAGCTCAATTCACTTAAATTTGCATGATAATGTGGTTAATTATCCATGTATTTCAAATGAATAATGATTTCACAAAAAGATAAGAACAGGGTCCTGTTTTTTCTTTCCCTATGTTTTAAAAATGCGCATAGAGTTTGCATAATTAAAATGTATTTTCTCTGGAGTGGAAATTCATATCTATTGTAGGTTGAAGTGCAAACTGCTCTGCATGCTGGGATGGCATCCTCCAGTGGATCCATGTGCAAGGATGGAGTCCTTCAGGCACTCACTCAGCAGACCTGACTCACCATGGCTTGCTGCCATGTCAGTGCTGACCAAAGGAAGTTCTGGGAATGTGACTCCAGCCTGGTTAATAATCACTGTAAAGGGCCGTGCAGAACGAGCTGCCACCCAGGCCCTCAATGGCTTTGCTGTGGGGTGGCAGCAGTGCTTGGAAAGGGCAGCAGTCCGCCCGCAGAGCAGTCCCTTCCTCTTATCTCTGTGCAGATAAAGTGGCTGGTGGCAAAGGGCACTTCCTCATGTGCTTTTGGTTGGTCTTGCTGGCCCTTTCAGTCCCTGACCTTTCCCTGTGGTCTGTGCATCCAGGAGCTCCAGGGCAGGCTGGAGTTCCTGGATGGAAGTGAGTGCCTGTGATGGGGATGGGGTGGGCAGCACCAGGTCACTGTGGATGTTCAGCTCTTGCATAACCACACACCCCTGGAGCAGGGCACTGCTCTGGAGAGCCCCAAAATCCTTCCTGGCCCAAGGAGCAATAAGCACTGTCGATATTTTTCCACCTTTCCCTACATCTCTTTTTTTGAGAATTAACTCAAGTTTTTCAGAAAGAAAAGAGAAAATAAGTATATTTTTTCCATATAAATGGGGTTGTGCCCCTGTTTTTCTGTTGTCTGGCTTGGTTTGAAGCCCTTTCCTTGTCCTTTCCCCAAAATACAGACAAGGTGGCTGAGGACTGGGAAGCACTCCTTGTGCCTGTGTGGGAGGAGGGGGTGCCTAGTCCAGATGCCAGGTAGTTGGTTAATGAGATTAATGACATTGGGGAACTGAAACTACAGCCTTTGAAAGGGAAAGGATCATCTCTGCTGCTCCCTTTACACTGTTGACTTTGTTTGCTCTTGCATGAATGGTTACTTGGCTGGCATGTGGTTGGGCAAAAAATATTTATTGGCCCTTGGAGATGAGGAAACTTAACAGGGTGATAGAAGGAGATTGTGAGGGGGCTCAAGATGCATCCTTTCCTGTGGCAGAGGGAGAGGATGCTCCCACTGGGACCTGAGCAGTGCACAGCACCCCAATGTATCCGAGACATACGAATCTCCAAGTCTGCTAGTGTTTGAACCAATGTTAATTAAAGCATTTTAATGAGGATGTTTTGAGAACTGTGTGTTAGTCTGTGCATGCCCTTCGTGAAATATTAAACATCTCTGCCCTTTCAGCAGCATCCTCCTCCCCAGAAGGTCTTCCTGCAAATGGATTTTGACACTCCTGATAATTTTGGAGCTAAGGAACCCAGAGAAATAACCTTCTACAAAAATCTTAATATGGTCTTTGATGTTGCAGTCAAAGGAGCACATGCCAGAAAATGTTTTGCTCTTTTCAGTTCATCCTCTGGTTGTTTGTTGTTATTTTACCAGTTCATCCTCTGCTTGTTTGTTATTTATATTTCAGGCGCGACAAAAAGCAGCTGATTAACTCATTAGGCACAACCATCAAAGCACAGGGTGAGAGCACAAAATCTGCTCCTGCATCCTGCAGCCGCTCCCCACAGCTCGGGGCGTTCTGCAGGGCCTGACTGAGGTACAAAAGCCTCAGTTACTCGTGGACAGCAGTGCGCCCTGTCTTTCTCAAGCCTTGTCTTTCTCAAGCTGTCCTCACTGAGGGACTGTGGCTGTGCCAGAGGGTCTCAGGCTCTGTCCAGGGGGACAGCCCATGCTCCAGATTACGTGTTCATCAGCCAGCAGGTAAAGGTAGGCCCACAGTGGGGAAAGTCCCCTGTGGAGAACCATAGGCATGAGACAGAGAGGGAAAGCACTGTATGGTGCTGCTCCAAGCTGAAAGGCCACTTGGTGGACAGGTAATACAGAGAGCACACATACAGATTTTGAAGGCAGCTCCTAACTATCAAACTCACCGGAGTTGCAGGAGCAACTGAAACGGATAATGCTAACTTTCTCTTGCAGGTTCAGCTCAGGTGGAATTATACTCAAGGCAGTAGTTTGCACCTGGGTGCTGCTGCCTTGGATTGAAGGCTTACCAAGGTGTTTTCTCCCCTAAGTGATGTGCAGCAGTGTGGCTGTCACCCAGCCTTGAAAGGACCAGCGGTGCCCCAGATCTCACTGGTGGAGGGTAAGGTGATCTGTCTGTTATCTGTGTATACCTGCAGCCCTTCAGAAGCAGAGGATTATCAAATGGGTTGTTGCAGTCATACTTAAATCTTGCAGACCCAGCTGCCTGTCTGTGCAAGTCCTACAGAAATGGCACAGGAGCTCAGCAAGTCCATGGCCTCTTGGGAGCCTCCCAGGAACCTTCCTGTACAGGAGACATCCAAAAGATCAGCGGGTCCTTATCAGGTACCCAGTGTGTCTCTTTTTTCACACCTCCTTTCACTCCTACCCAGAGATCACAGCCTCCTGCCCACCCTCCACCTCCAACACACTTCTCTGTTTTCACTACACAGGTTTCTGCCTCCTTCTTGTTTGTACTCCTCAACCAAGTGCCTTGACCCTGGGTGTGTGAGGTAAATGGACCAAGCTGGATATGCCCAGGGGCCTCACCAAATCTTATTCTGGCTTTAAAGCCTCCTGAAACTTCTGTCATTCATTAGGTGTTCAGTATCCCACCCACAACAACTGTGGTTTACGTGACCACCTTGATGTCCTTCTCTAAGGGAATTACCACAGTCCCATGGGGCTTGAATGCAGTCCAACACCACCTTGCAGCTACACACACAGGAGGAGAACAGTTAGTATTTACTGGCAATTCTGAGTTCAGGTCCATTGTGCATGGCACTGCCACAAAGGGAAAAGACCAGATTTTGCACCTGCAGAGCTAAAAAAAAGGGCTCATAGATCAAGTCCTTGTTCTCCTAGAGCACAAGTCTTTGCAAGGAGGCTGCTCACACTGGCAGCCATGTGGGATCAAAGCTGATTCTGGAAAACCCACCAGAAAGTTGATGGGTCTGTAGCATAACCAATGGCAAAATGAAGGAGAGGAGCATGGCAGGATTAAAGTATTTTTACATGGCTCAATCTTCAGAATCCCAGCCCTGGCAGTGGTGCCACTCCTGAACTCCCAATTCTCCAGTGATCCCCTCTCTCCTGCAGCCCAATCAGCCTGTGATTCATTTTGCATTGAGCAAAAAAATCAAAAGCTGAGGCTTTGTTTTGCACATTTGCCACATAAACAGGCCTGTTTGCAAAGACCAGTGCGCACTCGTACACCTACCATGGGCTCTGTTAGCACCTGAAACCATCTCCTGACAGGATGCTCCAGGGAAGGAGGAGTAAGGAGGCATAATCCCAAAATGAAGTCATGCAAGGAAATGGTTATGTTTTTTTGCTTTTACATAAGGAGGTGCCACAGTGCTGCTGAGAAATAG
This sequence comes from Pseudopodoces humilis, assembly GCF_049639895.1. NCBI lineage: Eukaryota > Metazoa > Chordata > Aves > Passeriformes > Paridae > Pseudopodoces > Pseudopodoces humilis. Next base: position 8,552,564 of record NC_142205.1, on the reverse strand, counting down.
ATACCCAACAGCCAGCCCCAGGCAGTGTGAGATGACAGATACATGTTTAAATAATGTCTTTATTCCAGTTCAGCTGAAAAAATAATTATTGAATTTGGGTCTTAAGCCAAGAAGAACCTTTGTATCTGAGAGCTCATTGATTAAAACAAATTGTGGTTTCAGCTGGGTTCTAAGAAAGACACTACATTACCCTTCACACAGAATATTAAAATAATATCTGTATTTGGGAGGACAGAGGAATTTAGAGTGACCTCAGTATTTCTTGAGATTTAAAGAATTTCACCCAGCCTAGAGAAGCTTCTACTTTTAAACTCGGGGATTTCTGCTAGAACAGGAAGTTTCTCTTGCATTGTTACCCGGCAAAATGAACTCTGGATTATATTTAGCTCCATTCATTCAGCACAATGAAAAATAAGACTCCAGCCAATTTCCTTAAGCAAGTTTATTAATAAGCACTAGTTGTTTGGTGACTAGTCATTTCTAGGTGGCTGTGGGACATGACATGCTGCAAAACCTCCCTCCTTCCACTGAACAAGGTTCCTAGTGGATTGGACAACTCGAAGCACTTTATAACCTGTGCTGGGTACCTGTGCAAGCCTGGCAGCCTGAACAATGTCCCAGGTACAGCTTCCAGTCCTGCCCTGGTCACTGTTGCTTGGTTCATGCTTCACTGGAGCTTCATCAAGGACAGTTGAGCAGATTTTAAGCTTGAAGTAGGGGCTTCTGACTGCAGGCTCGAGGCAGCTGTGTGTCCATGAGACCACCATCGCTGCAGCTGCTGAGCTGGAGGAAACCACACTCACTGCAGGTACAGCAATCACAACAAAGCCTCCCAGCACATGGAAGCACATGCTGCAGCCACACACAAGGAACTTGGGTCAGCCAGTGGCCTGCCCATAAATCCGGGCTTCATCCATTGCTTTCTGTGTATCTGAACACAAATTGCTAGGGGTGTGTACCTGCTGAGGGCTAGAAAACAACTTGAGGTGTTTTAAACTTGACAAACTTCATGACCCTAAACTTTTCATCTCTATTGTTTGCTCTCACTTGGTCTCAAAATATCTGTTGTGTTTTTAGGGTGGGCTGAGCTCAAATTATCTCCTGCCTGTGCTCAATTTAGATGCTGTGACTTGAAGTTTGGGCTTGCCCTAAAGCAGTGAGGTCCTTACCCCCCACCTCCATTTGCAGTCATCCAGGGGAGAGGTCTGGAGCTGAGTGTCCTTGTAACACTTCCAGTGCTGGGATGTACTTTCCTTGAGGTCTCAAACAAAATACAGGCTAAATGGTGACTTGGCTTTGCTTGGTCAGGAAAAACTAGTTGTTCTCCTACTGTGGATGCTGGTAGAAGACTGGGTGGAAGTGATCTGTGTGCTTCTGCAAAAGCAAAATACAGCAATCTGTGGCTATCATCTCTCAGTCTAGAGCCATGGTAGAATGCCTTCACAAGCTATGGGTGCAAGGGATGAGGGGACTCAGGAAGTAGCATGTGTCAACCACAAACCATCACTGTTGGGGGTCAAATATAAAGGAAGGAGCACTGCTGGTCTAACTTCTCCCTGCAGACTGAAGATATCCACGTAGAAGAAAAAAAAAATTCTGGTACTCTGGAACTCAAATACCAGTCCTGGGAGGGTGGTGGTCAGCATGGTCATGGGTCCTTTACTGGAACAGCTGGGCCGGTTGTTCCCTCAGCGCTCACCTTGCCTTTCTCAGGGCCCATCATGTCAGCAGTTGTGGCACTGAGAATTCCCAAAGCTCAGGTTTGCACCTTTCTGCCTGCAAACTCTGGCAAAGCATGTGTTTCAACCCAATCTGGAAGATTTCAGCCACAAGGACTGCAAATGGACTTAACTTTTCCTAAGGACAGTTGAGACTTTGTACCATCAGAGCATGGCATCTTCAAAACAGGTACAAAGGAGGTAGGTAAGGCCAACTAAGCCAGCTAAACCTATATTAGCAAGTTATAAAAGCAATAAAATGTTAAACCACAGAATTTCTTCAAATTCTAGCCATTTTTATGTGTGTGGTTGGCAGTGCTCTGTTATTCCTGCCAAGCACTCAATTAGCACTTGAGTTAATAAGATGTTTTAATGGCTGTTAAATTAATCTCTGACATTAAACAGAAATCTCTGAAATTAAACTCTGACACTGCTTTCCAGTGTTTTCGAAAGGAAAAATATTAATTCAAACCAGTTCCTATGTTATCATTGCCACTAATTATTTGTGTTTATTCTCTTTACTACGCTTATTTGATTTCATTTGAAATTAGATGCAGTGATAGGGGATGTGATTCGGTATTTTTCTCCAATGGGCTGAATAGATGAGGATTAGAGCTCCAGAGCTCTCAGAAAATGAGTCTTCACAAGCATTTGTTCAAATAGAAATCACAGAGCCTTTTTTAGGACCATCACAGCCCCTTTGATTTGTTCTTCATCAGTGCTCTTGCAAGTTTGCTCACAGAAAACTTTGCCAAAAAATTCTCGTATTGCTAAGAGAAATGAAAATGTACTAGCCCAGGAATACCTATAAAAATGTTTGGTTTGACCTGTGGCATTACTGCTTTGGTTTTTGGTTTTTTTTTTTTGGTGGTTTGACAGTGATTCAGGCATGAAAACACACAATATTTTGGCAGTTAGCTCATCAGCCACTTAAAACAGCTAATGTACTATAAATAGAAGGACAACATCAAGTAAAAGCAATAGGCAATATATCCCCAAAACCAAGAAATTTACGATTGTTTCATCCTGAAAAATTAAAAGAACAAAAGAAAACACAATCTGTAGGCAGCTGACAGCTCTGCCCTGGCTGGAGCACTGAGAATGATGTTCTTCCAACCCAGCCAGGAGTGGGATTGGTGCGTGGTTGGGTTTCGTAGGTCTCAGTCTGTGATATCTCCCTGGCTTCAGTTCGAACTGATGCTTCTGCTGGGAGTGGAATAGCCTAGGGCTGGAGTTGTGCTGAGAGAAATGAAAAGCTTTCATAAAATTATGTCATGTGCTGAATGTGCCAGCCTGTCATGTAATAATAGCTAAAACTTTCTGTAATTAAAACAAGTAGCTAGTTATGGTGTCTGACTGTGATCAAAGTTCTTTTGTCTGCCTTGGCAGTTGGTACATGTGAAGGATTTTGGCTTACATGGAAAATACTGTTGTGGTTTTTCTCTTAGTTTTAAATGGCAAGACACATACATCTTGGATTATCCCTAAACTGAAGGAAAACAGTAACGGGAAACACCAGAATGTGCATGACGTAAAATGTCTACGATTTCTGGCAGAAGCATCTCCTGCACCCAGCCATGGTGCCTTCGGAGTGCTTGACCCACTGCTGAAATGCAAATGGTTAAAAAATGTAATTTTATATTTCTGCAAAGATGGGAACAGAGCTCTTGAGAACATTCCCAAATATCCTGCACTGCCTTTTAAAATAGGAGTTTGTTTTGCATAACAAATATTTGTCTGAATTGTGACAAACCAGTTGTCTCCCATTTGAGGATTTTTTTTCATTGCTTGATTGTAATTGTTTTGAGACTTTTATGGATAAAAGGTACCTTTCAGTTCATGAGAGAAACCATCATTATTTTTCCATATTCATGTCTGGTATCTATATTATAAAAGAAAGGCCTTGATGAGTAAATGTAAACTGGTTTTGCTCTCAAATTCCTCTTCATCTTGAAAAAAAACAACAAAACAAAACAAAACCCAACCAAACTAATCCAGAATTCCTTTTGCATCTCTGAAAATATCTACTACTGCTTAGAAAGTCTCTGGGAGGATAAATATGAAGTCGTTTTACAAAAAAAATAGATGTGAACTGATTGGTTGAGGAGCATCAGCCAATAATAGAATGTTTTAAACATTATATTAATCAATAAAACATCATCTGAGGGATGTGTCCAGCAGAGTATTTCTGAGCATCTGGATTTTTTCATCTCTTCTCTTGAAGTTCTGAGGCAGATTTGGTGAAGATTTGCTTCTTCCACATCATGTGTGTGATTGTGTCTTTTTGTGTTTCCTGTAGTTTCAAATCCTGTGAATGCAGTGAACCAAAGATGAATATTTCCCAAAATTCAGCTGTGTTTGATATGGATTGTCTTCTTATCTTGGTCATGGCTGAAGGAATTGGTTCTACCTTCAACTGTTACTCTGCAAGCAAGTGTGCCTAAACCCTGCTGCTTCTGACCTGAGATTTTTCCATGTTTGCTGCTTTTCAGAGGTGACAGAAAATCTTCATTACTTCTTATTTAGATATTTGGCCAATAAACTGATTTTCAGTTATCCTGGGTTACCTCTACTTCAGAGGGCAGGACTTCACAGTGCAGGCTCAGAATCCACCTCTTCAGGCTATGTGGTCCTTGAAGCAGCTCACCCCATGGCTGGTGCTTTTGGACCAGACTGCAGGGCATGCAGAACCCTCTAGTCCCTGGAGGTTTAGCCAACTACTGCCAACTCCTGCTGACCGCTGTGAGGATCTCCAGCAGTTTGTATCTTGGTGATGTCTCGTGTCAGACTGCACCTTCTCTGCTTGTAATCTTGGTTCCGTATAGGACTGTCTACAGAATGACCCGTTTTCATCTCCTCTTGGGTGTATGACAACTGCTCTTCTGGTATATGAGGAGGAGATGCTTCACAAGCAGAGAGAGCCACCCAGGATGCTCATGTGGGCATTTCAGTAGCACTAGAGCTGTGGTCAGTACAGAAACAAACCTTCAGCTCAAACATGCTGAACCACAGCACCATGCAGGCTGCAGGCAATGGTGTCATTAACATATCCAGAGATGTTGCCTCCAGGTGACTACAGACAATATTACCATCACGTGCAATCACAGGCAATGTGCTGTGACATTCCCTCATCCCTGACTGGAAACTGTTGACCTATGGAGCTTTCCTATTAGATTAATTTATCCACAGCTCACCTTCAGTGAATGCTTTTAATTGGCAACCTGACTGATATACCTCTCACGGAAGATGAACACTGACATCTTGTAGACTGGTTTTGCTTTTGAACTGCAGACATTTAGAAAGAAACATATTTACTGCAGATATCAATGCAGAAGATTTGACCCTGCTGTCCTCAAAAAGGACATGTCAAAGGCTATGGCTGGACCTGTTTTTGCTCCTGTGCTTGGTCTGATTGCCTGAATGTGGCCACCTTGGTCCTATTACCATGATTTCTGTCCCTGTTTCTAAGAGCTCTGTGGAATGCCACCTCACTTTGCTGCTTTTCCTGTGCAGAGCTCTGGATCCAGGCTTGTCCCCAGCTCTCATGGCAGCCAGCTCTCACTGTTAGGACATGCTTATTCCTTTTTGCAAAGGAACTTTTCACCAGGAGCAGGGGGCAAGAAACATCTACCTGGCCCAATGCGCTTGACTTTCATTTGGTGATCTCACATGCTAAGGGTGAAAGACTGGTCTCTGCTGTAGCTCAGTTAGGGTCCATGTGCAGCCTCAAATGGATGGAGTATTGTTATTTTAACATTCCTTTACCTGAGATCTCATAAATGGTGATAGATATTTTCCCTTTTTGTCTATTACAGGCAAGAAGGAAGGCTCCCTCACCAAAATTCCCATGACACTGGGTGTTTGTCTACTCATTGTGTGAATGTGCATATTGACTATTCACATACCTCTAACCTTGTTTACCATAACCAGCCTCTTTTTGCATACATCAGGCTTCTGTGGAGTTCTCTTAAGTCCTCGGGGATTCACTCCACTTAATGATAAAACAAAAGATCTGCAGTGCTGCTATTGTAGCTTCAAGTGTTTCTCAATACTGTATTGTCTCACACCAGGGCATGGTTAAGAAGGATGGGAACTGTATTTCAAAATTGGCATGAGAAAACTAGATGTAATTTGCATGGCTGCACAAGGTACAGGAATCCACTGTGTAGCTTGTCACTTTCTCAAGTTGAGAAACTCTAAAAGAAAAAAGTTCCCAGAAAACCAAAAGTTTAAAAAACATTGCTATTTTACACCATTTAAATTCTTATACAGAGTCAAGGTTATACAGTTCTAGTGGGCAGGGCTAGGAGGATGGTCTCTCCTGTGATGATAACTGGATTTTTTCAGATACAACTTTCCATATTGATTCTTACTTTTCTCGCTGGAATGCAGCATATATATTTTTTCATTGGTTTCTGCATGTGTATAAGTGCAGACATAGGTGAGTACATACATATGTGTCTATATGTACATACACACACAAGACCTGGGGGACATGCCTATGCACAAATTCTATTTGAATTCTGAAGACTTCTTCTATTAACTTTAACTTTCAGGTCTGATTAATGACCATTTCACAGCAGAGGAATTATCTCAGCTGTAACTCAAGGCAGCAGGGAACATCAACACTGTCCTTAGAGCTCTTGGGGTCTTGTATAACATTTCTACTTCAAAAGAAAAGAACAGAAAACTCCACAAGTGAAAGAATTAAAGATACAAGATTCTACTGCAGAAGGCACAGACAGCACTCCAAAACTGAAAAAAACTCTTTCTAGAACCAGAAGATTGTCTGGAGATGGGTGGACCAGAGCTATGTGCTGTTTCTTGAAGGACACTGACCCAAAGATCAAAGGACACAAGAAGCACTAAGGGCTCCCAGAAAGGGTAAGACATTCAGGTATTTATTGTCTTTTGGAGATGTTATTATTATTTTATGGGTGTTCAGAGTATAAAACAAAAGTGACTTTAGGACATTCCCCTGCAAAACCTTTGTGTACATTGATCCACTCCCACATGAGTTCCCAGGAGGGTGAAACTGGAAGAATCCTGATCTTGGAAAGGACACTGGCTCAGTTAGAGCTGCTGGTAACATCCACAGTTTAGATGGACCAGCAGTAAAGAACCCAGAAAACAAAGGATTTCTGAAACGAGTTTAAACAAAACCAGATGTACAACATTAGAGGAATATATATTTAAATAAAAGCTTTTTAAACCTCAAGAGCATACTCCCCTAACAGTCAGTGAACTGAATGCAATATAAAACCCCCAGGTAATACAAGAAACATGAACAATTCCTGCAGGGAGGGATCCTAAGGTGTTTTGCAAGTGTAAATGGATACAGAGAAGATTAATAATTACCAGTTTGCCGTGAACTGGGGTCTCATCCTCTGGAAATCCCTGCAGAGAAGAATGGAGTAAGTTTCCCAGATGAACATGAAGTACTGCTGGTTTGATATTCCCTTCTTTCTGGTCATTAATAGTTTGAGAATCTTCTACCAGCTTTTTCAGTAAATCCTTCCTCTACTACTCATGTAATTCAATCTCTCCTGCTCCTTAGCTGAGCATGGTCTTACTTGCCTGCAAAATCACTGACTCCTCAGGGTGGCTCAGCAGGCATTAGTTATACTTCAGGGATTTCTCTTTTAAAATTTTTGATCAAAATACATATAACTTTTCCCAGATAATGAACAAATGATGGGTCAGTGGCACAAGTACCTGTAATGAATGTAGTAGCAAATGCTAAGCAGGTGCTGTGGTGTGTGTTAGCTCCTTATAGAAAAAGCAGAGTAAGGAGGACTGGCTATGTCCTTCTACCTCTGCCTTCCACAGCAGCTGCACTGTGGCACCTCTCCAGCTTCTGGCAAAACAACTCCCACCCAGACAATTGTGAATATGTTTCATGTGGTCGGAGAGCACTGGAGAGACAGGCCAGAAATTCAGCCTGTTAAGCTAAACCCAACAAATAGGAAATTATCTGCATATAAATATAGTTTATGCTTTTCCACTTGAAAGGAAATCCCCTTATCAGCTCAGTCTCAGTTGAAAACAACTGTGGACATTGTGGGCTGAGCCAAGAGCTCTTGCTGAGAGGAATGGGTGGCCTGCCCTGGCAACTGAATCCATGGCTTTACAGGCCTTTGAGGAAGGAGTTTTCCTATATTTTGTAAAATAAGTTGCCAGAGGGAGCTGTTGAAGGGCAAAGTGGAGCATGGAAATAGCACATGGCTGTTCTGCTCAGCCTGATACTGGGAACTGATGCAAAAACAGGGACGGGGATGTGAGGTTGGAAGAGACTTTTTTGGTTAAATGCCATTTATTTCCCTTTTAAGTAGAATGTCGTCCTGCTGCCACTTAAATCAATGAATATGTTGCTATTAAATTTCAAGAAAGTAGAAATCATTGGAAACTTCTTTGTTGTCTGAATCTTCACATTTTAGTCCTTCCTCTGTTTTTTCTTTCTATGTATTTTTGTTTCAAAATGCTCTGTGTCAAACTCATTAAGTCCTCTACAGCTGAAGACTACACAGGTACAGGTGGGATAAAGCATTTTATTTATTAAAAAAACCCAAACTGAACAAAACCAAACTGAGAAAGATACAAACTGAAGTTCCCTGCTGCAATAGTACAGAGCTATCTTAAAAATGAAAACAAACAACAAAACCTCTGAAACCATCCCAAGGAGTACTGGATGGCATGAAGCCCTGGTTCAGTGCTCAGAAATTCAACACAGCCACATACAGAAGTAGTTCTCCATTCATCAGGAACACAGCAATCTCTGAAAATTATCCTAACTAACTGCCAGGGAATAAACATTTTTCCATGATATCTGGTGGCCAGAAAAGTGTGGGTTTTTACTGCAGAAGTGCAATGATGTGGCTGATAACCGATAATTTGGCAACACACACTAGTGGTCTCATACCACTATCATGCATGTCTCATACAGGGTTTGAAATGTAAATTTTCTCTGCATCCAGCCTGATCCAAGGCATGGGAACAGCAAGTGGCACCTTTCACTCCTGGAGCTGTTCTACGCTGCTGAACCACCTCCTCCTCACTGAGGCCATGCTCTCTGCAGGCTGCACAGGCAAAGGGCAGGACTTGCTGCTCACAGAGTCCCCACCAGCCCTGTCAGGGTGGTTTTTACAAACAGCTGTGGTGAGTCCCTCTGTTTTTCTGGGATGACTCTTAATCTTGATAGTGATCCCAAAGACCCTGCACTGGAGCAGTGCAGGAGAGAAGGAACAGGGACTAAATGGGACTAGAAGGAAAAATGAGCTGATAGCACGTTTAAAATTCCTTTCAGCCTATGGTGGAGTTATGAGCAGCACCAATGGAGCCTTTCACAAGAATGGGAGCTGGTTCTGAGCTTGCCAGGGGACTCCATTGGGAGCCATGGCCCAACAGTACCACCTGCCTCAGGCAAGGACCTGCCTTCTGGTAAGAACAAGGTTTGCATGGCATTCTCAGCATCCCTGGTCCCTTTCAAATCCTCTAGTCTGGGAAAAGCATTGATTTCCCATCCCTATTCTGCCCTAACAATCAGAATTTGTTTTTCCCAGTTGAAGTGGGGAGCATTCCACCACATGAGCCCAAAGAAACAATTTTTATATATCTGCTTTCCACTGAAACAGCATCATCTTCCTGATGGCGTGGGGTCAGTTAAAGTTCTCAAGCTGTGCTGTGGAGGTTTCCTCCACAAAAGCGGGGGTGTTAACCATGATGGCATGGCACAGCTCCAGCTGGGCTCGCACCACTCGGCTCTCCCGCTGCTCTGGCAGCCGGGGCAGCGCACCCCGCACTGTTTAAACAGCTGCCTCGTTTCATCTGGGAGGTGGCTGCCCTTCAGTCCTGGGAGAAGAGCTCATCGTCTGGATAGTTTGCATAACAATTAACATTTGTCAGCTGAGATCTGCCTGGTGAAAGATCATTATTTACAAGTAGGCGGTGAGTCTTTGGAGGTCTGCAATACTTCTTGAACCACAAAAAAGTCTGCTGAGAGTGGGGAGCCTGAAGGTGGGCTGATTTCACCTGACAGGTTTAAGGAAGAGTTTCTTTTGCATTCAGCTTAGAGGTAGAAAAGCAGAGCTGCCGTGAAAGGGGGGATTCTTTAGCTCTTACAGATTTCATTCAGTTGTTCCAATGAAATAAATACATCTGCCTTAAACAATTGAAAGAGGTATTTACTGCCTGTGGTTTAACAACTGTACTAAGTCAAAGGGACCAGTCAACTAGAGCCTTATAATTCTTTTCTAAAGAGAGGATGAGAGAAAAGAATGAGACGACAATGCAGTATTTATAATAAAGATGAAATGAGTGGAACTCAATGGCGCCAGCAGCCCTGGAGCTCCTGCTGCTTGGGCTAATGCATTTTGCATTAGCACGTCTGGATATCTGGCACTGGAAGGTCCTGCAAATGCTTTTACAAAATAGCAGCATTCTTACAGCAGCAGCAGCATTTCTTCCAAGCACCACCACCGACGGGTGCAGCTGGGATGGGCAGTCCCTGCAGCTGGGTGAATCAGCAGGAAGTTTTCAGCTGACTGAGACCTGTTTTCCACTTAACTTCCCGCAGCCAGGTTGCTTTTTTACCTGCTCACTTCTGCACATTGCTAAGTGGTTGCACTATGACTCCCTGATGGAGCACTCGCTTGAGCAGGGGTGGCTGTAAGGGCAGCTGTCCCTGCCTGGGAGATCACAAAGGCAGGAACCCTGGCATCTCAAGTTATACTGGGGGGCTGCTGGGCACATAGACATCATGTTGAACATACAAAATTACATCTGTAAGTAGGTTTTCTCTGCATAGGCTAAATAAATAACATCTGTTTTACAAGAACCCCCATGTGATCTCTATCCCATACTACTCCATTACTCCATCAGCTAATCTTGTATTTGCCTTGGAAGCAATACAAAATCCTCAAAGGAATTAATAGCCAGCAACTGCAGATCACCCGAGCAATTTATTTTTCATTCTTTCCCCAACAGACTGGAGAGATATGTGTCTCTCCTTCCTGAAACCTCAATTTGAAAAGCTCTGTGTTGTCTCATCTTCTCATAACCTTGCAGAACAGTATTAGCAGTAATGAGCAAAGCACAGCAGCACCTCAGGACAGACTCCAGGACAAGTGGAAAGATCACCTGGATGTAATGTTGTAAGAACCAGATAGCAAATGGTACCTTCTTTTTATAACTATTATGTTAGAAAGGATAAATTCAGCACTTCAGGGTTTTCTTTAGGTTTTTGACACATACAAATGATTTCTTGCTCTAAGAAATAAGTGACACCAGAATATATCAACAATGTATACATCAACATGTATATATCAACAATACTTAAAATATGGACCTTAGCTGTTTGTTTTTCTTTCTGTTTAAGCCTCTCTTACATGAGCTTACCTCTGCACAGAAGCAGCACAGAAGTCTGGAGAAAAGAAAAATGGTGCTAGAGGCTACCAAAAAGTATGGGAACAAGTCAATGAGTGAGGAAGGTAGAAGGAAATTAATTTATGAAGCTGTTGTCCTGATTTCTCTATGCTTGAACCCGGCTAAGAACAGGACTTCTTTGCAAAAATACATCTACTCTCAGCCTCTTACCCCAAATGCTGGAGCAACAGGTCTGGGGTAGCAGCTATGAGCCCTGACACTTTGATCCCAGCAGCAAACTTTGTGTTCATGGACAAATTACTTTTGACTTAGCTTTTCAGCAACATCTTTTGTTTTCAGTAGCATGTGTTGGTGTTGAACTCTACAAAATCTGCTCTTAATATCTTGACCTCCTATATGGAAAATACTTCTGAGAGCCATGGATGTTGTTCAGTTACCATAGCACAATGCCAAGAACTTGTCTGGCAGTGTGCGTGACAGGCTGCTTTTCACTGCTAACCTGCTCACACACCATAGTGACTTCACCCAAACTGGAGGGTGAAAAGAAACCAACACCCAACTTTGTTTTAAAGCAACCCTGGTTAGAGTGTCTTGCAATGAGTTACTTAACCCAAGGCAAGCAGAAACTTTTGGAGAGGAGGATGGCACCCCAACAGAACCTGGAGCTGTGGAAGGTAATTAAGAAAAAGGTCTTTAAATACCACAGGTGAGCAGTAGCTCAGCACCAGGAATCCAGAGCCAAAGGGTTGGTCTCCAGAGCAGGCAGAGGCCCCAGATTGTGACTCTACATTTAGGCTTTTGAGTCTGGTCAGGATATGGCTTGGATCTGGACGTGAGGTCTGGACTGGGGTTTTGACTTGTTGCTATTCAGAAGAGTTCCCTGAGGCAAATGTTTTATGCTGAGCAACCTCCGTGTCAGGTTTCCAGTGCATCTTCGAGTCTGGATTAGTGTCCATGAGGAATGTGAAGTATTTAGCAGTTCAGTCATTAGCTGCTTCCAGGAGGATGTGCTGCTGGCCTCGCTCCACAAGTTCCCTGGGGATGGGCTGAGCTTTAACTTTGCAGAATGTTTTAGAGAAACACTGGACACCCTGGGGCTGCAGAAAGCACACGTTGGGGCAGAGTCCTCCATTTCTTCATACAGAAAAGCCAAAATGTGAAATTGATGCTAAAGAAAGCAGCTCTTGGAGCCAGTTCTCAGGAAAGCCCCTCATGTTCCTGCCCTAACACATCCTCGGCACTACTTACTAGAGGGATGCATTTCAATATTTTTTTCATACATCAGTGCTTCTTTTACATATTTGTCTTCTTTCCAGTGTAACCACTGTCTCAGAGAGTCTGAGCTGCTGCTCAGCTGGGACTGGAGAAATGGCCACGGAGACATACAGTTTGTGACAGGTAATTCTGATTTATGCCACTTGGTGCTATCACAGAAGGCTTTGAAAACAGCATGTCCCAATACAGCCACATGTATTTTGCTGTCTGCTGCTCTGTGAAGCCAGGAACAGCTTAAGGCTTTGTATGTATCTTCCTCTGCCTAGAGCAGCGTATCCTGCTAATGCTAAAAGGCATTTTGACAACTTGTATTCAGTATTCTCCTTCCTGCAGGGGATCTCAGCAGCAAAATTGTCAGAGTCACTGGTCCAGGCTGAATAGATACAGCTACAGGCTGTGCTGAGCGAGTTGCATTTTCCCACCTTCAGTTTACTGGGTGAGCTGGGGCAGCTGGTTTTCCTTTCAGGTGGTGCCTGGAGCAGAAGCAACTGACCTGGGAGTGAAAAGCCTAAGGTGTCACTTGCTGTTCCCTCAGGGTGAAGAACAGTAACTCATTGCTTTAGTGAAGAACCAGTCCTAAATAATGCCCTGGCTTCATGATGGGAGAGCAGGAATCCCAGTGGTGTGATGGATCTGGTACTGCCCTCAGAAATGGCCCAGGTGGATCCCACCAGGTAACAGACGTTGTGCAGGAAGGGAATTCTCAGACATGCAGCTCCCTGGGAGATTAGAGAATCACCTGAGACAGCATTTTGAAGATAGTCTGGAAGAGCAAGAACAGTGGGTACTCTGCATGGCCAAGATCCTGGGAATGGGACAAAAGGAGGGGAAAGGATGGGTGCAAGATGACCTGATACTTCTGCAAGGAGACCCAGAGTGAGGCTTCTGCATCCCCCTGCTTGCTGCACAACATGACTGTGAACAGCTGTACCTCAGGGGCAGGGGAGTGCCACGCTGACTCCAGGCACTGCTGCACTCTTGGCGTGTTGCCCACTCCATGAAGTGGCTTTGGCAAGGCAGCAGATGAAATGTCCTCAGTCCTGAGTGTGCAGGCAGGGACTGTGCCATCCCGAACATGCTGCAGATGATGGGATCCAACCATCAGGGCACACAGTCAGCTCTGGATAGGTGCCAGCTGCAAGGGCAGCCCCAGGAACAGGGTTCCTTGCTTTAGGATAGATCACCATGTTACCTGATTTGTCTCTTTCTGTGGTTTTGATGGTTTTGCACATATTTCCATTGTTCTGTGCTTTGCTTTTGCAGTCACGTGTTGAAAACAGTCAGGATACATAAAAACAGGAAAGATCTTTAATCTTAGGGTCATGAGAATGACACTTGACCTAGCAAAGCTACTCATCCAGTTGCTTTTCTTCTAATATACTTGTTTTCTTTTTTCAGTACTGACAGTGTTTCAAGCATCTGGATTTCAGCCACAGCTCCAGATATGAAGTTTTAGACAAGTGATGGGTCAAGGTACATCTTGAGGGGACTACCATAAACAAACAAATTAAACCATCTCAGAAAAGCTCAGGATTGCTCTTGATTTCTTTCCATCAATTTATTCTTTTGTCTTTAAATATATTCTAGAGTCTCTTAAGCAAACTGGTGTGTTTTTGTTCATTGCACAATTTTCTTCAGCTAGTGAATATTAATTCCCCTATTGGGTCAAATAATTGGAATAATGCAAATAGATCCAAATAACATTTGCAAATTAAATGATTCCTAAGTACTTTACAATAAACAGGTCAAGAAAAATACATTCATTTTAACACCTGAATTCTTTGTATAGGCAGAATCAAGACACAGAAGACCAGAAAGAATGTTAAATTTGCAATAACCCTAAATCCTAGGTCATGCAATTTGAGCTCTGCCATTGGAAAACTGTTGCATGTCACACATGCTGTGCTTTAAAAATTACTCTGATGACTCTGCACGAACACTTAATGGATTGACTTCCCAAAATCATCTGTTCAACTCTGTGTTCAAACTATACCAGTTCAGAGCATGGCTACAAGGCACAGATGTCACTTATGGAAGTCCCCAAACCTGGGCTGAACTTTGCAGTGGTGCCTCTCCCTTACAAATCCTTCACTGTCATTTACAGGGGGCATCACCCTTGCATAACTCTCCCCACTTTGGCAGTGGACCAAGCCAGCTTGCATTTGGCATGAAAAGGGAACAGCCCTGTCCCACCAAAATCCAGAAATGGCACTTGGCACCATCAGACCACATGGACCTTTCCCAAAGCTGCATTGCAGGCAGGAGCAGAAACCCCTTGTTTCAAACTCCTGCATTATCAGAAAACTTCTAAAGTTTCTCAGGCATTCATCACACCCCAACAATCTGTCCAGCTGAGTGAGAGTGCCTTGCAGCGGGATCGGGTTTTATCCGGCACCAGGTACACTGATAACCCTCCCTAATCAGTCGCTGATCTCTGCTTGGTGAAAGCACTGCCCATGGTATTTCTGCTGAAGCTATTTTTAAATGACAGTGTGATATTTTGTTTTCTTTCACTCATTTGTCAATGAAGAACTGGCTGTGCTGTGCGTCTGCTCTGACAAGAAACTTCCAGTTATTTTTCAGCCTGTTCCAGCTGGGATGGAGGCAGGGCTGGAGAAAGTGCTGTCTGCAGGCAGGATGAGCCCTCCAGGGAGCAGTGACCCTGCAAACCTCTGCCTGTCGGGGTCCCCTGGGTCCAGCTGTGGAAAAAGCCTTTTAGGTTTCTTCTGACTCTTGTCCTGATGCTGCTTTAGGCTGGCTTTCACAATTAGGGTTATTTTATGTTTAGCTGAAATGCTACTTGCATGAATGTTGGGGTTTTATTTGGTTTGGTTTTGCTTTTTGCCACTTTAATTGCACTAGGTTTTCAAGGAATTACATTTTTAGGTTTAGGTTCTGAATGACCTCAGAGCATGAGCACCCAAAAATTGAAAATTAAAACCTGTCATGTCCAAATGGTGTCACTGCATGGACAATTCACATTTCATCTCATCAAACAGCTTTCCCAAATGGAGATGTAACAAGTTCCACCTCTTCATCTGAGCACTTGGACATCACTGCATGTTTCAAACATCATTTCTCTCAAAAAATGAATTACAGATTTGCATTAGCCACTTTCCATCCCCGTCAGTTTTTTCTAGATGAAGGAAATATAAAATTCCTGCTGGAATTTTGCTGATTCCCAAGCCCTCCACCCTTAAGCACTGCTGGATGGCAGTTGTGCCATAGTTCTAACCCAAGGTTTTCTAACCCATCAAATTCACACACAAATGGCTCACAGATGATAAAACCCTACTGAGAAATAGAGGTTGTCTATGAGTGTGTGGCTATCAGATAAAAACATGCCTAATTAAGTTCTGGGAAGTTACATTCACCGGTTTTAAGTCCTCTGTTTATACCTGGGCCCAAGATTTCTCTTTAATCCCAGGATCATTCCATCGCCTTCCCTTATTTATAACATGTTCAACACTGGTTCCCTACGGAGCTAATCCCACAGATTTCATCAAGATTACTGCTCAGGTAATTCATTCCAACCTAAGAAAAGGTGTTTTGACTCAGTTGAGACCAAGTTTTGGGAGGGGAGCCAGTCCCTGGGATCAGTTCTCAGAGCAGAACTACATCTTTACTAAAGTTAAATCTGATCCAGCAGATCCAGCAGCTGGGGCAAGAGGGAGAAATCTATCACTTCTTAACATGAGCTATGACAGTTCCCACTGCTTACCAAAACTGGCTTTTACATTGCAGAATCCAGTGGAACTAGATTGAAAGCAGCATGCTTTTTTTTCCCCATTGAGAATCTGACTGTTACTCTAAAATCTCTTGAATTTTCTAGTTTGTAATACACAAGCCATTGGGAAGACCAGATATAGTGTGATTGGTTAGATTTTAAAGATATGTTGAACGCTAATAATTTCTGCTGCTTTTACTTAAGATCCCTGAGGCAATAATAACGGAAGCTGTAAAAATATGTCCCTTATTCATCATGGCTTTACGTCAGAAGTTTACTGCTCTAATCATTAACCAGCCTGCTGCATTAACTATGAAAATTGCTTGGTAATATTTATGAAATGTGACCTTTGTTAATTCAATGTTACAAAGTGTTGGATTTGTTCTGTTTGCAAGTGGAACAGATTTCCAAATCACTCTGCAATTAGTACAGTTTGATCTAACCAGCCTATCTCTGCATGGGGTAGGCTTCTACTGAAACAGCAGGATTGCAGTCAGAAATGAAATGTGTTTTCCGTATGGCTGGAAGTACGGCTGTGACACCTGCTCGCACTACATCATCTTTGGCAAAGGTAAGTGCTGAATGAATATTCACAATAAGGGAAAACAGTAACCTGACTTAGAAAGACTTTTGTTGGGAGAAATACCTCAATTAACAAAAATAAAAATGCTTGTGGCCAAAAATGATTGCTATGTATAATAGTACCAAAGGAAAATGGGACAATGTTAGGTTGAAATGGGCATGATTGTTCATTCCACCATGGATACCAATAAAGGAATTGCAAGAAACAACAGGAAGATGCAGGAGCCCCATGGAGTCAAGATGCTTTGCTGCATGATTCTCTAATCCACTCCCAAGGCCACCATTAGGCACAGAAGTGCTAAGTCCATGTTCCTGATCCTAATGCTTCCATGAATTTCTGATTCTCAGAGTCATACAGGACAGCCTGCAATGCCTCAGCCTACAGGGTGTTTTGAAGGAACCAAGTTTCACCAGAGAAACAAACGTGCTGGACAAGCATCACGCAGTGAAGCCATGTGGCACCATTCAGTAGCAGATCGCCAGGAATGTGTAATATCTGCAGCATTAATATAATATTTTTCCATTTCCCAAGCTCCATGTGGTCAGTGTCCATTTTCAATACAGGATAACCAATGCTGACTCCAGCTGGGACTGTCTGATGTGACAACCACACTGGGAACAAACTGAGCATCTCCTTGTCCCTGCATAAGTCCCCTGAGCTTGTCCGCTAGTGATGCACAAAATTAGGGCTTGGTTTGATAAGCCAAGTTAAGCTCTGATGAAATCTCTATGCAGATGTGTAAAATATACCAATCTGGCCCTGTGTTTTATTTTCCTCTAGCATGACAGCTGACTGTGCTTTCCTTTGCAGGAAATAAACATCCTCTTGGTTAAAGCAGGAGTTGGAGAGCCACAGAGATACCACCCTCATGTTCTACTCCCAGTGTGGAAACAGAAAGAGAGGCTGGGGCAGATTTGGGACAGGACAAGGTAGTGCAGCTGCTCTGCAGACAGCACAGCTCTACCAGGCCAAGGCTTCTTCTCAGGAGGAAGTGCTCAGATCCTCATAACAGTCTTGCCTTTCAAACTGATGTTTTAACACTTCTTTTCCTTTATATTTACTGGTAACCATGTTAACCTACAGGAACTGAGTAATTCAATGTCAAAGCAGCAGCACAGGCTGCAGAAAGCCCTGCCCATGCCCTGCTCGTCAGTCCTCCAAGCCTACAAGCTGCCTGCAAGCCTGGCCAGCAGTGCTTGATGAACCTGCCCTCTCCCTTTTTCCTTGACAATGCACCAGAGAACAGAAGAGCTGCTAAGGAAACAAATGTGAATTGTTGCCTGTGAATGACATGGGTTTCTTGGCATATGGCTGACAATTGTGGAACTCACTGCCAGAACTCACCAGAATCAGGGAATCCTCCTTCCTCCACGTCACTCTGTTGTTTCCGAAGGAAAAAGAAAAAAACAATACAGACATTTTAACAAGGAAATAGCAAGCAAGAAGCTAGAGACCTATACAGGCTGTTACGATATGGGAATTGGGGAAAAAATGGCTCTGTAAGTACTGGTACCATGAGCTGCAGCATTCCCTGCTAGCAGCAGGGCTCTGACAGGCTGCACTCACCACCAGTCCACCTACTTTGCAGGTTCAGTTCGGTGGATGCCCTTCCCATTTCCCAAAATTACCAAACGTGGGAAAATTTTGAAAGGATCAAATAATCATGTGGTCTGAAACAACTGGTAAGAAGGAGAAGATGGGAGAGTGAACATGTGAAACCTGGACGAAGGGGAACAAGCAGCTGCACTGATGGGATGAACTCAGCCTCTCCAGGTGTCCCAGGAACACAAACATGTGACAGCCACGGTGAAGGCAATGGGACAGGCACTGACTGTGGCACTCAAAAATGGGGGAGCCACAGCACAGGCATAGCTGCTCTCTGGCTTCTTGCTAGGGCTCCATTTCATGCACTTACTGCAGTTGTATGTGCCCACATTGGTGCAGAATGGATGAAGTCCTGGTTATCCCACAGCTCTGAGGCAGGCACAGATCCAAGGAAAGAGGGAGGCTGGGAGAGAAGAAGTGGTCTGGCCAAAAACATGTCTAGAAATCCCCAGAGTCCTTCTGGAGAGCAGTGCTAGAGCCAGGTTCCTCCTGAGCAAGTTCCTCTCTGCAACAATCAACGCAATGCTTTCTCTTCTCAGAATCATGGATTGCTCCATCAGACAAAAGATTTTCCTCCTGCTGGGTCCTTCCTCAAAGATGGGGCTCTCTTTACCATCCACACTGTTCTGTTTCAGCAAAACCATGTGAGTGTGCTGTGAGCACACCCCTCGTCGTTGTAATGTTTGACATCCCAGTGTGAAATCCCCATTTGGTTTCAGGTCTTCTCTTCGCCTGTTTTTTTCCAACCACTTCAGCATTTTTGAGCTTCTGAAAGTTTAGGAGTTTTTATGTTTTTGCATAATTAGGAAATTGAAAGATGTGGTTTATCTACTTGTTTCCTGTGAAACACAAAGGACTGAGAGACTGGGGGAGTGAGTGGGTTGGGGTGGGGTGTGTAGATAAGACTCCTAGAGACTACGAGGATGACTGAGCAGTATGAGGAGAGATTTTCTGTTGGGCCCACCGGCTTAAAGTAAGGACTGCAGCCACATTTGTCTGTGGAAATGGACTTCTTGTCCATGAAATGACTTCTGGGAAGTACCCCTCACTTACAAGGTGATCAGCTGCAGTTTGTTGTCACTGCAGCTCTGGGGCTGCAGTGGAGTGGCCGTGGCAGTCCTCCTTTCTTGTCAAGGGGCGCTGCAGTGCTGGCCAAGCACCCTCTCCTCCAACATGTCACCAACATTAGTGACATTTTCTGCTGTGCAAATTCTTTCCCATTTTGCAATGTTTGCCACAGGAGGGTTTTGTTGACTAGGAGGTGCTTTGAACAGCTTGACAAGGAAGGGGCATGATGTGTGAGGGTGGTCTGTCTGCAAAGGTATGGGCAGCACGGATGGAGAGTTTGGTGCTCCCCACCCAAGCTGCCCTTTCCCTTCCAGCATCAGCCCTGATGTGGGTTGGGACTGCTGAGCTGGAGGAATAGCTCAGGGAGAGCAGGAGGAAGACATGTTGTGATGCATCAGCACTCATTTTCACAAACAGCTTTCCATCTTCCAGAACAAGGCAAAGTTCCCGTATGAAAATGTTCTCAGTTGAATATATAATAAGAAGTAATAATAGATATTTCAAGATGTAAACAGTAGCTCTTTTCCTCTAGCAAAAAAAAAAAAAAAAAGAAAAAAGCAATTACAGCCTTTGCATGTTGTGTAGCTGTTTACTAACATGTAACATAACTCTAGGGATCAAAAGTGGAGGAAATAAAGTGGATTAAAGGAAATGTAGGGTTTTTTTTAAACTGAAAGTGTTCTTCATAAAACTATTATGCTGAGAGGATGACTAATGTAACCAGTGTGTGTTTTGAAGTGTGTCATTAACACTTTTTATTCTTTCTGAACACACAAAGAGAAACCCCAGGAGAGAATTAATTTACAAATCTGATTAAGCATAGTGCCTAAGTGGCAAAAAGCATCATACAATAAACAGTAGACTCCACAGGTAAGCAAAGCTTTAAAAAATAAAACAAACATACTTTACAGAGAGCCCAGATGTGTGCATTTTGGATAGTTTAATGTGTGTTTGATTAGATGTCAAAGTTACAGAAAATTAAAACAGAGGTCACACTGAGGTAATACCACTGACCTCTTTTTCCTTAAGCCACCATACTGAGATACTGCCTGTCTAGTGTAAAACATGTATCTGAATTTGGGAGGCAAAGACAAGAATGCAAACAGGAGAATAAGACCAAAGATAAGGATTTTCTTCCTGATGTTGAAAAAGACTTATAGATACCTTTTGTGTGGTTGTGTCAGCCTTTGCTCATGCACAGCTATAGAGTGGTTTGTGTCAGTGTTTCAGAACTAAGAAGTACTATTGATCAGCAATCAGAGGTTACCTCTCTTCAGGGACTTTCTATGTTTACAGAAGTTAGGATGCTAATTCAAATACCTTGTAGCTGTAGATCAGGGATGTCTGCAAACTACAGATAGACGGTTATTAGATGTTAAAGCTTTAAGTCTCATCAGTGGACCTCTGAATATTACACCTATCTTTTTAAATAGAAGAATATACTACTAGTGGTCTTCTCACCCCTTGGGATAACTGCCAATATACTTAGCACTTTTAAACAGCCCTCAGCATTTCATTCAAAAACAAGAGAGGTGACAGAGTGACTTGGCGTAAGTTAGACTCCCCCACATGAAGGAGTGAGTGGTGAAGTGCCCTGTCCCAATACTGCTGTGTCAGTTGTCTGGTACAGGTCCTACCTTCCACACTCCTCAGCACATCTGAAAGGGAGAAAAAAGTAAAAATCCATCCATCCCTGTGTTACCCTGGTCCCAGTGAACAGAAGGACTGTTTTGTCGTGAAAGCCCTGAACTGGATGTGAGATATCCAAGTTACTAAAGGTATCATTTCTCTAGTAATGAGATCCAAGGATTTTTCTGTTTCTACTTCCCTTTGCATAGGGAAGGTTTATTCATAACAACTTTCTCATACCTTTATCTGTTTTCTCTGTGTTGACTGTAAGGTCTTCACATTAAGCAAAGCTCTCTTGCTGTGTGTAGATTATCTAGAGTAGTCTCCTGTAGATACCAAGAGACTAGCAACAATGAAGAAGAGGTGAAGAGCTGCCAGTGTCCTGAGAAGGTAGAAAAACAAGAATCCATTAAGTAATGCCCTGAAACTTCTTTTCTGTGGTTTGATAAAACACACATTCAGTTACACAATGCAGACGCTGTCAGAGAAGCAGGAAGTCATGTCCCTGGTGTTGAGACTCTGTGCTGTAACTGCAGGGAGTCCAACACCTTGGACGGGGCTCAGGCAGAGAATCTGTGTCACACGAAAGGAGAGGAATGGAAACAGCGTGAAACCATCGGCAACAAAGGAAGGTGAACAAAAACAGGACAGAAGGGATCAGAGACACAGAGCCAAGTACAAGGTAAAAAAATAGACCCGTGGAAAGCTGGAAGGAAAACAAATAAACCAAGTTAAATTCTCCATCCTACCCCCCATTTTCTTCCATCTCACTAGTGCCTTGTTAACGAAATTTTCTCTCAATGCTAAAATCAACAAAAAGAATATGGCACTCTACATGACACTTGAAGGGTAAATATCTGCCTGAGGCTAGATCACAGGATCATCGAATATCCTGAGTGGGGAGGGGCCCACAAAGATCATCAAAATCCAACTCCTAGGTCTGCACAGGACACTCCAAAAATCACACCATGGGCCTGGGAGAGTTGTCCAAATGCTTGTTGAACTCTGTTAGGCCTGGTGCTGTGACCACTACCCTGGGGAGCCTGTTCCAGTGCCCAACCACCCTCTGGGTAAAGAACCTTTCCCTAATATCCAACCTAAACTTCCCCTGACACAACTTCAGGCCATTCCCTCAGGGTCTGTCACCGTCATCACAGAAAAGAGATCAGTGTCTGCCCCTCCTCTTCCCCTCATAAAGAATTTGTTACTTCAATGATGTCTCCCCTCAGTCTCCTCCAGGCTGAACAGACCCCTCAGCCTCTCCTCATATGGTTTCCCCTTGAGGCCCCTCACCACCTTTGTTGCCTTCCTTTGGATGCTCTATAGTAGCTTTATATCCTGCTTATATTGTGGCACCCAAAACTGCCCCCAGGACTCAAGGTGAGGCTGCCCTAGAGCAGAGCAGGAGAATCCCCTCCCTGTCCCCACTGGCAATGCTGGGCCTGATGCCCCCCAGGACATGGTTGGCTCTTCTGGACACCATGGCACTGCTGACTCATGAATGTTTGCATTTTGCATATGTCACATTTTGCAGACACAGTGCTCTATGGGTCCTATAAGGCTGGGTCATAACCACTGCATGCTACAGCATCTCAGATTCTGGTCCACAAACACACACTGCAGTTTAGGTGGCCTTTTTTTTTGTATGCAAGATTGTTTCCATGCAAGATGTGCCTTTTGTGGAGGTAATTTCTTTTCCCCTCCATGATGTCAAAGAAGTTTTTTGGGATTGTTGAGCAAAGATCTTCCCTTTCCTGAAATTCAGTGTCTCATGCAATGCCTCAAACCCAACACTCAGCTTGAAGCTTTAGCTGGGAATTATCACAGGGAAGCTGCACATAGGATCAGTTGGCCAGACCTATGCAGACTTTGACTTGTGATTCCTAAAGAAAATGATCACTAGATCAGTCCTATCCACAAAGCTATAGCTGGAGTCTGACAACATTTAGATACTTTTCAGCATGATTGATTTCCCATTATCTAATTAATTGCAGATTTCACATTTTCATGTTTCCTGCTTTGCCATGTGTCAAAAAGAACAAATGGCCCATCAGCACAAAGCAATGGCACTGAATTTGTCCTTGTCCTTGCATTTTTCCACAAATTGTGGCAGAACTCCAACCAGGCACTGGCAACAATGGCCCAGGAAGTCTCTGGGGGCTCCATCCCCTGCCTGGGGCTGGAGCCAAGCTGGAGGTGCCAAAGGCTCTCCAGGTGTCCCAGCCCCATGTTCACGGTCCTCACCAACAGAATATTTTGTTGATATCCAACCTCCTTGTTGCAATTTAAATGCACTGCTTCTTCCTCTCTTGGATTCTCAAAGACGATGATTTCCTGCTTGCAGTAGCTGGTTTTTGTTGCATAAGGAAGGGAGCTTGTTACAGTCGTTTCACTTGACTCTTCACTCAAATTCCATACTCATACCAATAAAAGAGTGGGAAATTGTCCTTGTTTTAGGTGGAATAAGAGATTGTAAGACAGTGTGAAATCAAGCCCATAATTTTTTATTCTAAACTATATACAGTATAGATACAGTTCCTACAGAGTGCTCATCTAGCATTCAGTTTCATTTCTCCATAGGAGTAATTAGCTGGCAGTGAGAAAAAGAATTTGATTAGGTCCACAACTGATTAGAGGCTAGTGCATAGCCAATTGAAATAAAGGAGAAGATACAAATTGATTTCAACATGTTTTGGGTCAGCCCCAATCTTCCAAAGCAAATAGAGAGATAAGACAGCATCTGCTGAGTATTCACCTGCCAAGTCTTTGGGCTGATCTCTAATTTTAGGTCCTGCAGGCAAGTGTCCAGGTTATTTACCACCTGGGCTGTTTTGATCTTCTCTCAAACGTGTGTATTGATGGACGAGCTCTCTTATCTCCAGCATGATAATACTGACCTAACTATACCAGCAGCATGGGGCTCGGGATCAATACTGATTCCTCCCTCATTCAGCTGAACAGCATTTTATTTGCCTAATTATTAATATCTATTAAATGCCTGAACTGGAAAATCTTGACTAAGCAGTTTAAATCGCGTGAGTTGGACACACTATAGAAATGCAGTGTATTATCATTACTGTACAATATGGGATGTACCTGCAACCTTTCCATCACAGATTCACTTGGTTCCATCACAGCTGATACAAATGATAGAATCCTATGGCTGGCAGCAGATTTGCATCAACCACATTAGGTATTATTTTTTCCCTACTGGGAACAGAACTCAACAATTTGCATACATAATTGCTGCAGCCCTTTTAATATGTTACAGATATCTGTCCTCTGAAAAAACCTGCTCTCCCATATAGGTATGCATGCGCTTGGTTCCTGGAGAGTGGGTTTATGGAAAGACATTGCAGCTCTAATTTCCTTCTCATTTCATTAGCTGATTCACCCAGATTAAAACTCAGTAGATTTTGCATGTCCAAGCACCCAGGTGAGAAATCTCCATGCCTAAATTTGTAAATACAACTTTTTCTTTCTTGGTTCCTCCTCTGTAACGAATATACTGTAGATTAATGGCTGCTAACTACTTTGTTGGTCTCCATAGGATGCATGAAGTCATTCTTCCATATCTTGATGGATTTTCACACCAAAAACCAATACAAATTCATTTGGGTTTCTTCCTATAATCTCAGAAGACACGACTGACAGATACACAGGATGCAGGTACCTTGGGTAAGAAAACGCTGTTTTTTGTAATTGAGACTGTGTTACCACTGCCTGATTTTGTTCATAAAGCTCACAGTTTCCTCCCTCCTTTAGTGAACATTCTGTTTGCTAAAGGCAGGTGTTTTCAGCTCTGTTTGGTAGCACAAATGCACAACCCTGCTCTGTTTCTCTGTCTGTCCTGGACTGCAGCAGGGTGCTAAGCATCAAGGCAGCTTAGAAGATGATCACAGTGAGGTAGAATATTCTTTTACTTCTATATGATGTGTT
Organism: Pseudopodoces humilis; assembly: GCF_049639895.1. Classification (NCBI taxonomy): domain Eukaryota; kingdom Metazoa; phylum Chordata; class Aves; order Passeriformes; family Paridae; genus Pseudopodoces; species Pseudopodoces humilis. The sequence continues at coordinate 8,527,639 of NC_142205.1, read as the reverse complement.
TGTGTCACAGTCACACAATAAGAAGGCCTGATTTTATCAGCTAAAGGAGAAATGTTTAATTTGCCAGCTCGTTCAAGCAGTGACCTCAGGCAGATGCCCATGCCCCCCAAAAGCACTTTAACAAAGTGGGTCTGAGCCATGATTTCTTCAAAGCCTCTTTGCACTGCGCTTGTCTATATATTTTGTGGAAGCTTAATGCAATACAAGTGCACACAAGGCCCCTTGTGGAAGATTAATGCAATAGAAAGCCTTTTTCCTACACCAAGGGAATGAAATAAGGCCATGACATCTCTGAGATTCAGATCTGAAATAACGTAACAAATCCTTATACTGCAGTATATCATAATGCCATTCAAGCCAGACTGGGCACTGGGATGCCCAGCCATCTTCCTGACCCTTGCCCTGCCTTTGCTGAGTGGTACTGGCCACTTGTTTTGCCCCATCTGATTTATTTTTTGTCTTTTAAAATGAAAGCAGTGATACCACTGCCTTCTGTAAAGCACTTTCAGTGTGGCAGTGTCAGAGGGAATTTTTAGGATGATGCTATTTAAAATTGCCAGGCATGGTTTAGGCAGAGCAGGACGATGGAATAAAGCAGTGTCTCTCAAGCTTTTCAATCTATGCTTCACTTCAGTCAGTTAAGAATAATTTCATGCCTGCTCACAGGAATGGCTGCAGGGCCTGGCGTCAGGGCACTGCATGTCTCGCTGGCTGGGGAGTGCTGGCAGAGAGGGGCATGCGAGCTCCCTGCAGCCAAACTCTCAAGGACACTAAGATACAAATGTTGTCTTTCATAATAACAGCAATTAACAGGAAAAGAACGTTACAAGGGACTGGCATTCAGTTTGAAGTACTTTTTCTTTTTAGATTTGGCTTTCAAGCATGTGTGTACCATAGCATTACATAAGCCCATGCTAAATCCCAAGCAAAATCAGGAAAAATTCAACTGCTTTGGAAAAGCTGGTGATTCAAACACTGCAGCAAACAACTGGTCAAGGCCAGGCAGCAAGCTGGGCTAGTGAGCTTCACATAGAGAGCCCACCAAATGCATGGAAGCCACTCAAGTCCACAGGAATCCACAGTATCCATACTATTTGTTGTTGTGATCCTTGGACCAAGCTCTTTGCCAAGCCAACGCCTGGGTGCAGCTCAAGGGGTATGACAGGTCGAGGACCAACCCAGAAAGCTCATGGGGTGAGATTGCACAGACATGACTCCTCCACAGGACACAGTCCTTCAACACTGCAGCAGCAACTCATTAACCCCGACACCCCACACACCTTCATGTAACCTCAGCTTAAGGTCTGAAAACAGCTCTCTCATGTGCTGCCACCCATCTTTGGGTACTTTGAACTTTGAGAAACCACCCCAAACTAAAAGCCAACCACACATAAAATAAAATGATGACTAAAAGCCACATGTGCACCAGTAGCAGTCTAGATACAGGGCCAAGCAGATGCAGTGACACCTGCCATTTGAGATTGGGGTGGGGAACTGCTTTACTTGGCAGAGTAAATAGAATCAAAGTGTCTCAAACTGGGCTTGGGCACCGACAAAACTGTTATTTTTGAAACTTCCTCCAGAAGTTCCACCTTCAACTTTCAGGTGTTTTGGTTTCTGTATCTAGGAAACAGAGTTCATGATCTGAATCACAGGTAAGATGAAGAATTAAGTGGAATTTGAGATACTGAGTCAGGGAGATGAAACTTGTCAGTGCCAGCCCTGAGTGTAGATCCCCTCATATGTGGGCAGATGAGTTAGTCTTTGCTAATTACTTAAACCTTTCAACACCCAAGAAAACAGAGGGAGGGAGTCCAAGGCACAGTGAAGGGCTTATCCCTGGACACAAGGATATGATGTAGTATGGAATTTTGAAAGAGAGAAGAAAGAAACATGCAGCAGATTCAATGACCCAAATCTGAAAAGCAGGGTAGGCCTAATTATTTCTTTAAGGCCATATGTGGGAAATAGCGAATGAAGTTTCTTGAATTATTGATCATCAGCTTCAGATCTCTGTCCTCACCACAGCTCAGGGCAGTCAACAGCTCTGATGTCACTGATCTTACATGCCGAGTCATGCTAGAGGACAGATTTTGGAAAAGAAAGACACTGTAACATTTAAAATTGTAAATATTACCATTCCAATCACCAAGTGCAGGCGGCAAAGAAACTGCAAAACAGTTCAGGTTTCAGGGTGTGGCTGCTGATGGCTCTCCCCTCTGCTTCTAAATATAAAGTTTTTTAGACTTCACAATGAAGTGACAGCTACCCCTTATCACTGAAGGCCAGCTGTTTCTTTAGCACTCAGCTGTTCCTGCTGCTTGCTCGTAGAAATGGAAGAAAGCTATTTAGAGACACAAATCTGCAAAGCCTTTGAGCACGTCTATCTTAGAGCCTGTCCTTCAGTTCTTAAAGTAATTTGGTTGATCTTCTTTCACACCCATTTTACACCTCTGCACCCGTGCTGACACCACCAAAACTAGTCCTGGTTCCCCGACACAAATAAAACCAGATCCAGAATTATTCCTTCTAGGTATTTTAAAAGCTTTTATGGTGCCTCCTGAGAAGGACTCAGTTAAGCTCACCCCTCGTAATAATCATGATTAAACCTCTCAGCACTAACACATTGTTGCTGTGTTCCTTCTTCAATGCAGCTAAGGGTGAATGTGTGCCACTGGTTGTGAGGTATGAGCCAGTCCTGTCCTTCCCAAATGTGTGTGGATTTATCCTGGATTTCATCCGCAGGGGCTTTATGGGTGTGTGGGGTTACATACACGCTTACAGCTCCAGCAGACTAACACAGTTTATGACTCCTGAGGCTGAGAGCCATGACGATCAGAGATCAGGTTCCTCTTGTGATGGCACTGGCCCCTATTTTGCACAACACTTTCTCCACAGTCCAGCTGGCTTCAGTGGTTCCTCACCTACCAAAGAAGACCTTCCATGCAGTGAAGTGTGGAGGCACAAAGCCCTGGAAAATGCCAGTATCAGTGTGAAATTGTGCTCAATCTCCTTAAAACAACTGTCTTCCAAATACTTCTGTCCACATTTGAAAGCAGAGCGAGCAATGTTTTTTACCTTGGGAGTGGTTAGAGATGCTGAGTTTGGGTACTGGGGAGTGCAGGGAAGGCTGAGGGCAGCTTCAGCTCAGCAGCTGGATCAGTCCAAGCTCCAAGGTTTGTCTGGTGAGGGCAGGGTGCTCAGCTCAGGCTGTGTACCCTCCTGAAGCACTGTCTTGTGCAGTATTTGTTATACCCCTGTGTTTCCAGAGTTTTTTTTCCAGGTAAAATTGTGTGCTTACAGTATGGTGAGGCAGAGCTTTCAACATTCGGAACCTCAATAAATCCATACCTGAATACCGGGCTTTCACAGAAGCATTTACATACCTAGCACATTTATCTGCCTTTCTGGATGTATGAGCTATTCTACAGCATGTGTACAAAACAGTTTAAGATCACTTAGACCTGTATACTATTATATAAATATAGGTGTTCTGAAGATCTGAGATACTGCTGTGGATGCAGTAGAGAACAGTGATGCCTTGTCTGTGCATCTCTGCATCTTCCTCACTAAGTGCCCTATGTATGTGGTCAGGCAAAGGGAACTTTCCTTCCTGTGTGGACAAAGCAGACCTGGGCATATATGGTTTCATGCTGTTTTGTAACAGAAGGCAATGTCAAATAGTGTCTAAACCTACTTCCAGTTAACAGCAAAACTGCCATAAGGTTCAATGGGTTTACAGTAAAAACTGTACTCTCTCACCCACATGCAGCAGGATTTCAACAGTTCAAGCACTGAGTGGAAAATGTTACAGCAATTTTTTTACCTTTGCAATCTATGCACCAAATTCCCTTCTACTTTGTAATTCACAGTCAGACTTTTCCCAAACATACAAAATTCTCTTAAACTACAATCACAATGCTGTTTTCTTCACTGCCTTGTATTTTCTCTTATCCGTGGTGCCTGGGCCAAATAGCAGTAAAATGTTATCTGTGTTTCAGCAATGTTCAAGAGCCACATTACACTTGTGCATCTGGGGCAACAAGATACAGACTAATACAAGATCAGGGGTAATGTATATGTGGCTTTACCACAGTGCTGTAAAAACAGTAAACCACAATCCTTGTTTTAATCTGAATCGCTATTAAACTCTTAAAAGGAAACTCTGGCTGACATCTTTTGCCAAGGAATAAACACACAGGACAACACTCTGCGTCCATCCTATATGCTGGATAGCTCTTACCTAAACACTTCAATTAAAACCAATGGGACCAAGAGCAATCCTGCAGGAGGACCGATTACAAGCTTCAGCACTTTTGGCCTGAAGATGTACCAATGTGTGATTACAGCACAGCTTAAAATATGCCTATTTTAAAACTACACTTGCTCGTGTTAAAACCAACCAGTTTTAGGCAACAGCTGTGCAGCAGCTATCTGAGATAAGGATGCAGAGTTAGCAGCACAAATAGGATGGTGTGGACAGGAAAGGTGCTGAGCTCTTCCTGCTCAGCCTGTGTGCCGGGAGCCAGGCTATTCTGGTACACGGCTTCTGTGTATCCAGATGACGAAAGGCAGCTGAACATGCTGGCAAGGGCTGGCAGGAGCTCTGGCTGCATTTTTGAGAGCTTTCCACTGTTTCTCTTTTTCAGCAGGTTAGGCCATTGTGTAGAGTTCAGTAATTCTCTTACATCCCTGTGCGTGTTTTTACAGCGCTGCCGTCTTCCTCTCTCGCCTGAGCACCGCAAGGGGTCACGGATGCACGTGCCAGGCACATTTTTAGAGCCCCTCCGGGGTCCCGTTTGTATCGTCTTTTTGGTTCCCGTTCATTTCCTGCCATACTTTGCCGCACGGGACGCTCCGCCGCCACACTGTCCCTTTTTCCCGATTTCCCTCACGCTTCCCCCGTGCCCGCCCGGCGCGTGCGAGGGGGCGGAGCCGACGGAGGCTCCGCCCTCCGCCTACCTCTTCCTCACGGCAACGCCACTCCCCCTCTCGCCCATTGGCTGCCCGCTCCTCGCTCCCCGCCTCCCGCCGCGCGGCACGCGCCTCCCGCCCCATTGGCCCCCTTCCCCGCCCTCATTTGCATGACGCTCCGCGCACCAATGGGCGGCCGCTGCCTTCTTAACATGCAAGGAAGTGGCCAATGAGCGGGTGAGGGGGCCGGGCCACCACGTGCTGTTGCTAAGCTTCGGCTTCTAAATTGTTACTACACGGGCAGCCAATGGGCGCGGGCGGCGGGGATCTGTCAACATCCCCTGCCCCGGCGGGGGGGGGGCTCTGGCCGCCGATTGGTCCGGACGCCCCCCTAAGTCCCGCCCCGCACCCGTCCGCCGCTCGCCATTGGCTGCGCGGGCTGCCCGTCCGCTGTTGTGTCAAATGTAGGTGCCTTAAAACCGGGGGCTCGGGAGTCCCCGCGCGTGAACTCGGCGCGGGGGGCTCGGGACGGGCAGCCATGGAATTGAACTCCCTGTTAATCCTCCTGGAAGCGGCCGAGTACTTGGAGCGAAGAGACCGAGGTACAGGGCGCAGGCGGGCAGTCGGTCAGGCACCCGCAGGCGCTCCCAGCCGCTCTCGGCCTTTGTTGTGCGGCGGCCGGGCCGGGGCAGCGGCCCCGAGCCCGCACCTGCCCGGGGGGGACCCGGGCTGCGCCAGCGGCACCGCGCTGGGGGAGCATCGCTGCTCGGATCTTGGCTTTTTTTTATATCTAACCCCCCAAGCAAACCAGAAGGGGGTTGTTTGTGCCGCCCTGGATGGGGACGGTGCGTGTGGCAGCGCTCAGGATCCCTCTCGCCGCTCCGTGTGTGGCAGTCGGTGATTGTATGGCAGCTCCCCTCCCCCAGCGCAGCGTGACAAGGGTTTGCATGATCCGCCTCGTTTTTAATGTGCACTTCAATAATCTTCCTAATTTCGACACTTCGGTGTTGGTTTTTTTTCCCCCTTTGGTTTACCGAGTTACGTTTTTTTGTCTCGCTTCTTTAAGAGATGCCAGAATAAAATCCAAACAAATCAACCGGAAAAAATTCTGTTCTTTACCCTAGCGTTCCTGCAAAGGAGGAAAAAATTGCATGGAAAAAATATATTGCCACTAATGCTGACTTTGTCCCTAGAAGCAGAACATGGCTATGCATCAGTGTTACCCTTCGATAGTGACTATTCCAGAAAGAAAACAAAGGCAGGCACCATGGCCAGAAAATCCCAGAATAACAGGTAATAGACGCACCGCTTTTTCAGAATGAATCGTCAGCTTTTCCGATGTGTCTAGCTTATTTGCAGTGCATACATTTATGAAAAATAATAACTAATCCGGTGTCTCAGTTTTCCCCATCCCGGTAGTCGCCATTTTTCCCCTGGATGGGCTTGGCTCTGTTTTGATCTCTCATATAAACACTGCCACGCGTACACCATCTCCTTAGTACTCACTGCACTTCAGAACCATCCGCCCTCATCGCTCCTTCTGCTCCGCGCTCGCCGACAGCGGCTTTTGCTGCAGACATTAACACCATAATCGCCACCCAGATTTCTCTTTGCATGGCACCTAATTTTTCCCCCCGGCACTCATTTATAAACCACAGGCAGCGAGCCGGCCGCCTCCCCCATGGCAGCCCGGGCAGATGCAGCCTCCGGTTGCGGCGGCTCTGGTCTCCGGGGCGGGGAGCGTGTGCGGGGCGGCGGGGGGGACACTCCGCACGCCCTCCTGCCTCTCCGGGAGGTTCGGGCTGAGAAGGTGCCGGAGCGAGCTTGACCTCCCCGGGGGCTGTGCTGCAGCGCCCGCTCGCCAGCCCTTCCGCCCGGCCGCCGCACGCAGATCCGCCGGGGAGCGCGGCTCGCCTGTTGTCGCTCCCGGTTATCGCCCATCCACCTCTCGGCCGCCGCCGTTCTGTTGCTGCCCCGCAGCCGCTACCTGCGCTGCGATGGCACGAGCCGAGCGCTGCTGTGCGCAGGCTCCGCAGCTTTGTTTGCTGCTCGGGCAGCGGCTGTGTACGTGCGGGAGGCTGGCTGTCTTACGGGGACACTGCCGGCCCCTGCCAGGAGCGAGCCCAGCCCTGGGCTCTGCCTGCTCCGCTCTGCTCCTCCAGGGCTGCTCCGGAGAGGACCGAGGAGCGTGCCCTGCTGGGCCTTGCCTCGTCCCGGGGCAGAGATGCTCTCCCCGGCGCAGGCTCTGCTCTGCATGGTCATGCTGGATGGTGGCTCCTGTAGAATAGCCTAAAATGAACTTGCTTTGCACGTGACTTGTTTTCCAAAGGAGCAGTGAGTCTCGGCAGGCCCGCTCTCGCTGCTCCGGCGGGCATCCTGCGGCCGGCTCGGATGGTGCTGGGGAGGTGCCCGGCGGATGGCCAGGAGCTGCTCGTGGGGCACCGGAGGTGCAAACCGAAATCAAAAGCTGACGAACTCCCTCCTTGAGCAGAAGCACGAGCTGCTGAGCGCCCTGGTGGTGCCTGCTGTGGCCGAGCAGTGTGCCTCGAAGATTACCGAGGGGGTGCAAATTGTGCCCCCATGCCCCTGCTCCAAGCAAGGCAACCATTTTGGGGGCTGTTAATTGCAGTACTCCTATTTTGTTTTTAGTTTTAGTTGAATGCTTTGTCTCATCATGGAGCGTGAGAAGACAGTTCATTTTAAAGGAGAAAGTCATCAGGAGCAGGAGGAGTGTCCTGAGACACTTTGCTCTTTAAGATTTTAAATTATTTTCATATAAAGTATGCTCACTGCCTTTAAAAAACTTCAGAACAGATTTCATAAGTTTTCCAGCTGTGAATTGCTCCTTGAATTGTACAGATTTCTTGTCTGTCTCTTGCATTCAAGAAATCTGTGTTACTTACAGCGCTATTATTCCATCGTTTCCGTTCTTAGGGCTCTTGTCATCCGCTGCAAAATAGTTATTTGTCTGAATTGTAAGCTGCTTTCAGGAGTTTTTAGGAGAGGATTTGTAATCTATCAAATACAGCAGAATTAAAAGATTTCTGGTTACAGATTTGCTAGTGTTATTAAAGTTGAGGCACACACATCCGCATACAGTTACCTTCCTGCTTTTTTTTCTGCCTGCAGATTTATATTTATTTACCCGTTTAGTGTTTTGCTCTGGTTCTCACTCCATAAAAGTGGCAGCCTTCAAAAACGCCATCCTGCAATGTGCAATGTGTACATTTACTCAACACTTTATTTTCTTCTAGCTGCAGTGATGAGATGAGGGGTGGGTTATCTGTGTTACAGGACAGGACAGTGTTTGTCAGGGAATGGTTTCCAGCGTGGACACTGCCGGGACACTGGCTGGTTTGGTTCAGCACGGCTACCAGGCTTGCTGGCCGTGCGGGAAGCAGAGGCACATTGCTTTAATGCAGCTCCCTGTCCCTTCAGGGACTGAGGGGTAGCAGGAGGGCCCTGTGGGTACCTCTGCATTGTCCTTATGGGCTTTGTACCTGTGTCCAGCAATCGCTGCTCAGGTTTGCCTGCATGCTTAGATTTGCAGGGGAGAAATTACCCCCGCATTTAAATATGCAGTGCAAAATACATGATGTACACCAGCATCAGTGTTTTATTATTATTTGGAGCTTAGAGGCTGTAAGTGCTGAGCCCCAGACTAGAGTGAATTTTTGGAAACACAGTTAATTCTTCCTAAGCAACTCAAAGATTAACAGAGGGAGACGACTGGCCGAAGTTCAGAGGATCTGGAGTGGTCGTGAGTGATGTGAACCACCGAGCAAAATGTTTGTCCATATTGTTCCACTTTAGCCATTTTCCAGACTCACTGGGTTTGGAGCATTAGATGCAGGGAGGCATCTGATTGCATACAGGGGATTGCATACATGTCTGAAATTCGTGCCTTATTATTTAATTGTTTTTCTGGATTAAAAATACATACTTAAGGTTGGAGGAGTAGGAAAGGAGCAGCTAACTGCACATTTCAAATCTGCAGGGGCATTGTTGTTTTCATTATCTATTTTTGTATCCTGCTGCTTGCAGCATCTGATCAGATTAAAAAGTGAGAGATGTATATATGCACATACGTTGTTTTTTTTTATGCCTTATGAGGTATACATATATAAAAGCATGAAAAACATCTTATTCTTGGAAAATCAGAAAAGAGGAAAGGCAGAGAAAAACTGTCAGATGTGAGGAAGCCTGGTGTGCTGTACTCTTCTTTGTTCTGTGTTTTCCCCCCCGTGTGCCTGCCTGTGGTGGGAAGAGCATACCCCATGTAGCACAGGTGTGTTGGCCAGGCGCCGTGGGCTGGGTGACAGGCAGGGATGGATTCCAGCTGCCCTGGGCTTCAGCAAGGGCACCAATGGACCCCTCCTTCCTCTGCCGAGGTGCTGCTGATGTTCATGTAAGAAACTGCAGGATGAGACCTCCGTCCCTTGTGGATGGCTGGCGAGACCCAGACCCGCAGGAGAAGGGGCAGGAGGCTGCCAGCCCTTTGAACGGGATGCTCAGGTCTGGGCTAAAAGCTTGCTGGCCTCTTGACTGCAATTGAGTGAGAAGTAATTTTGGCAGGTTTCGATTTGTGCAGGGAAAAATACCAGCAGAATTACATTTAAATAACCAAAATCTATAAGCTTTCTGTCCTCTGTATCTGTAGGAATTGAATAGTTTTGCTTTGTCCACTGTTAGCTTTGAATCAAAATTGAAAGTGGTTGTTAGCAGTGTGTTGATAAACAGTATTCTTGATGTTATTGGTAGCAATCAGGTACAGTTTTTAGCCATTTCTGTTTCACTTGCACATTAAAATGTCTTGATCTTACATGTTTTCTTCTCAGTTTCCCTTGATGTGCCCTTTCCCATGTCACACAAACCAAACTGCTTTGTTTTCTTTTTGGTTTGCTGTTCATACCATGTCCTCAGCTGAGATTCAGACTTGTTTCCCCCAGTAATTTTGACCAAAATCCTCTGGCAAATGAAACTGGATTCTTGTTTTGCAAAGAGGACAGGAGATTAGAGAAAGCCACAATATTACCTTTTGCAAGAAGGTAAACCTAGGTCGCATCTTGTTACAATACTACTTACAAGGTACTTGACTATAGTATAATAAATGTCTCCGCAGAGCAGTGGCCGTATGTAGTTCTTAAAGCAGTGCCATGCAGTCTGATAATTCTTGTTAAGGTGTACTTAGAATTAAAAAAAGGCATAAACCAGCTGGATTTATTGCTGTTGTACCTTGGAAATGTTAATAGCAAATATTCAAAAGTCAAGCTTGGTTTTTGCTCCAAAGAAACAGATAAGTGACACGTGTGCAATGTGCCAAGGAGGAATGCGACACAAATCTGAAATTTGGTGACGTTTGCTCACAAGGCAAAGCACTCTGACTGAGGAACATGCAATCCTGCAGATAACTGAGCTTTCTTCTGCCCTGGCTGAGTGACACTCACCAGGTGTTAGGTACCTTGAGCTCTGTGTGGGTTTGAGGTGTGTGTCTGTCCATGCACCGGGAAGCTCAGGCAGCTGCTTCGCCATGAAAGGGTCAGAAATAAGGTAAAATGAAAACCAAAATCTTAGTGTTAGATGCCAGTCTACTGAGGTCACAGTTAAATTTACTTTCAGAGAAAGGAATTGAATGCCGGTGGTGCAGTGTGTTTGGCCTGTTAATTTAGGAGCTGGTTTATTGAAGGAGAGGGAGCAAAATAAATGTCGGTTTATAAATATATCTTCTGTGTCTATTAATTAATTAATATTTTTGCTCATATGTTATATAAATAGACATGTACTTCGTGCTGTGTTCTGGCAAAGGGTTATATGCAGAAAAAGATGAAAGCGGCATTTGGATTTTCAAATAAAAACAGAGCCTAATGTCCAAATTCCTCTGTTGATGTTGGCTCATGGTGAGGGTGAACCTGTGGCCCGCAGAGTGAGCCCCTTGCTCTCAGCAGATGTTTTTCTGTGCCCACACTAAGCAGCTTAGGGATCGGGGGCCTGATTTTTGTTTTATTTTTCCTTAATTTTTTTAAAAAAAATTTTATTTTTTTGTGAGAGGCCAAGAATAAAACACTGCAAAGCAGACTGTGCAGACACAGCTCCTCTGAATTTTCACCTGGATTTCTGAATTTGATAGATCTTTCTCAATTTGCCTTCCTAAAGCTAGCACAGCAATTGATATCGCCACATTTGGTTTCAAAATAATGCATTTTAGTCCCAATATAACAGATTTCACCAATGGACTTGTCCCCACTGAGGAACTGCAGTAGGTCTGTGATATTTGGGAGCTGCACTGCTTGTGCAGTTGAGGAAAACAAATTGCCACTGTGTTAGAAGCACGTTCAGACCTGGCCACTGCAAACATGTGGCAGCACCAACTTGAATGCAATCCTGGAGCCAGAACTCTGCATCAAGGCTGTGCCAGTGTGCCTGGTTCCCAGACCCCAGCTGAATCTGCAGAACCAGTTAAATTTTGCTATGATGAGAATGCAAAATTAATTTTTAGTGGATTAATTCCGTACAGGCTTATTCTTTGACAGGCTGTAAGCAGTGTCCAGTTTGAAACAAATGGAAAAAACCAACAACCCAGATGCAGTGAGTAATAGGCAGAATGTGTGCTTATATTCAGGTTTATCTGTGCTTTTTGGGGTGAACTGTAGCATTTTCAGGTGCATTCCATGGCAGGTTAGGTATGTAGACAGGGAATTTCCTGGAAGTGAATCTGGATCCTTTCAATGAAAAGCCACACAGTCTCATTCACACAAGGCTGCAGGTGTAGGCATTGTGCTTTTACACACCTGCACTTCTGGGAGTGGGAACTGGATGCAGACACTTAAGGTGTAGCACCTTGTAAAGCTTCTTGTTCTGTTTGTTCTTACTCTTTTGGCCTGGACAAAAGGTGAAGTGCTGGCAGTGTAGTTCACACGGCTGCACCACCTGAGGTGGAGTTGTATCCTGCACATGGGTTGTATAACACCCTGTCAGTCCTGCCTGCACCAGAAAGCCCTGGCACTGGCAAGGTGCTGCCACTGTTTCAAGTACTTGGTTAACTACCCTGCTTTGCTCCCTACAGTGCTTTAAAGTGTGTTGGCAACTGGAAGTGTATTGGTGAGTCACGGTCTAGACTGGCTCCCATTAACACAGGGCAATGAACCTCAGCAGCATTGCCACACATCCCTGCTTTTGTCAGGAGCTGCTACCTTCCTGCTGAGGAGATGCCCCGTTCAGTGGGGTAGATGGATGGAGGAGTAGGGAAGGTGTCAGAATACTGAAACAGGCCGTGCACCACGCATACAGTGAAATCTCAATCTAGCATGTATGTGAGCAGATCCTGCTGGCTCACCCATAAACTGGCAGCAGGGGATATGGAGAGGCCTTTGCCTCTTCTGTGTTAGTCCTCTCATCTCAGTTAGCACCTGTTCAAATTCCTTAGGTGTGTCTGCTAAATGTTGAATCAACCAAAAGCTGAAATCCAATACCTAGAATTCTTGTGTGGGGAAAGGAAGGTGGTGGATGGGGATGGCTCCAGGGATGTGCTGTGAGAAGTAGCACAGCATCTTGCAGACCAATGGCTGCATTTGCTTGGTTCCTCCTTGCTCTTTCAAATCTTCTTTTGACAATTTTTTCACAAATAAAATTTATAATCAGTGAACCGCTTGGCATTTGCTAAAGGGATATTAGAGCTGTCTCAGATCAACAGTGTAGTCAAAGCACCAGTGTTCGTTATCCCTTCCTTCTGAACATATGATTTGCAGTTTTGTTTGTTGTTGGCTTTTTCCCTTTATTTTGATCTGAACCTTTTTACTTTTTTTTCCTCACTGCTACCTCCAACTTCCCCAAGCTTTTTGTGGAGATCTGAACTCAGTGAAGTGAACCTAAGTTAAACACCAGAAGTCTTCCTTCTCTTGAAGCTGTTTCTGAAAGGCTCCACAGACCATTTGCCTGCAAACCACAGTCATATATCTGTCTCTCTCATATAAATATATTTATATACATATAGCTTATTAGTTATGACCTACATCGTATCTTCACTAAGGTAATAAAAGATTCCATTTTGAAACAGGGTACTGGGTTCTGTGGAGACCAGTTCTTACGTTGTTTTCCCTCACTTTAGGTTGCATAAACAGCAGGAGATGGATATTCTTGCAATATACTCTGCTGTAGACAATGAGGGAAATAAAACCCAATATTCTGAGAGAGGTTAATCTCATCTGAAAACAAATGCAACCAAAGAAACCACTGTCATACTCTGTAATAGGGTATTTAACTTGCTCTGCAGATGGAGCAATTCTCAGGTAAATGTCAGGACTCCTGGTTTTGGTTCCTGCCTAGGGCCTGGTAGCTGGGGCATTATCCCCCTACACCTCCTGAAATGTGTGGCTGGTGCCCACGTGTGCACAATGCAGGCGTTGCTGAGGCTTTTGTGTCCCCAAGAGCTCTGCCAAGAGGCACAGGGTCACTGCCGCTCAGTTTGGCAGCTGGCACGCCCAGGGCTGTGCCGCTCCAGAGCTGCTCTGGCTGGACACACCTCAGGAGAGCACCGGGGCCACCCTTCATGTACCACAGGAGCCCTGTAGGTGTGCTGTATGCGGGACTGACAGCTGCTCACGGCATCCTCTCTCAGCCCAGCAAAATCCTCCGTGCAGGCTGAATTTTTTGGCCAATGGTTCCTGTGCTGTCCCAGCATGTGCTCGCCAGAGCTGCTGGGAGCTGGCAGCTCAGAATGGGCCAGCTGGAATGATCGTGTTCACCTTTGTGTCTAATTGCCAGAAATGTCAAGGAGTTCATGTCATAGGGATGAATCCAGGCCAGCCTGTATTTCCTCTCTGGTTCCAAAGTTCCCTACTAACAGTGCCTTAGACAGACCTTGTTGAGGGTGTCCAGGGACAATGGTTCTCTCCTGAACTTCTGTTTTCCATGTTTTTTCCTAAATACTGGTGGATTTAGCATAATCTTTGTCAATTTTTGTGAACACAGGTGTGGAGAAATGATTGTGGAGAAAGCCTGATCTCTCTGTAGGGAATAGAAGATAAAAACAATATCCCCTTAAGACAGCCAAATGACCAAGCCCACCTTGCCCTATTAATGTAGCACAGAAAATGTATATAACACTTGCAGTGTTGCTGCATTGGTCAGGGGCACTTAAATGGCATTGTAGAAATACACACATTACTTGATCACTTGATGCAACAAGTGTAAAAAAACCCCAAAAACATAAAGAATTCATAGGCTTTTGAGACAAAGATGCCAGGTAATGGTTGACATAATGGATGTCTTGGTACCAAGACTGAGGTGCTTTCTGTTGAGAGTGGATTAGCATCAGTACACATTTCAGTGTTACATGCAGAAGGGCAGTTCACTTAGTTTCTTGCAGGATCAGGAGCTGCACTGGCCTGAGATCCATTGCTGCATTGTGAGTTTGTTCACTGGATGTTTCTTGTGTGAGCTTTGCTTTCTTTTTCCCTCTCTGTGGCTGGAGTGATGTTCTGCCGTCAGTCACACCCAGGTACAGCATCCAGCAGCTCGAGTGTGTGCAGGGAGAGGCAGGACAGCTCGGCACTGGGCAGCATTTGTGCACGAAGGCTTCCTAATCCCCCTGGGGTGTCTCTGCTCCTGGAGGGACTGTGCACTCACCCTGCACAAAGGCACCTTACTCTGCACCCTGTGCCCAGCTGCAGGCTGAGGTTGCAGCAGGCTCCAGCAGAGCTGCTCTGACATAATTTGCCAGCCCTAAAAGCCACCACCGCCTCTCCATCTTTTGATTCTTACGTGCTGGGCATGTTTTCAGTGGGACAAAACTGAAAGTACGGAAAATCGCTGGTTCTGAAGCAGCGACAGTAACTTCGTTTTAGGAATGTTTTTAATCTGAGCTGTGTAAATAAATAAAATGAATATTTTTAGCTGAATCGGTTTTAAAAAAAAATCCTCCAATAATTTGGCTTTCTAATGGCAAAAAACCCGAGGCATCACTTGGAGAAGAAAAAAATCTCTAATCCAAGTAGATTGGAAGAGGGTAACATACTGCTGTGGTCAGTACAGGGACTATGATTTTTTTGGGTTTTATTTTCTGTTTGTAGACTGAGAAGAATTAAGAGGATTCCTCTTTTGTTGCCATTAAGATGTCAACAACAGCAACAGCAGTGATTAGCTGCTGAGTTTTCTTTCTGCTTCTCCGTGTGCTTGAAAGCTGGCTTTTTGGGTGCTTTTTGCTCTTAGCTGCTACCATTTAGGTCTTTGAACACTTTCTGCCCCTCATAATTTTTCTTCACAGATAAAAATCTTGTGGGCTGTTTTTATTACTAACCTGCTCAGTTTTTTATGTTCATTTCTGTCTCTGAATGTATTGAACACTAATAAATGCAAATATATTATAATTCCCTCCAAATCTACACTTTACTCATGGAAATTAAGTTGATACCCTGAAGAATCTTAAAGTGAACCAATTTAATAGAAAAGCTGTTTCATAATCCATGTTAAATACGTATTTTAGAGAACTCTTTTGCCATTTATGCCGGTATTGACTTTTAAGTATTCTAAATCTTTGTTTATTTATCCTTTCTCTAATATTTCTTTTCTCTTTTTAATAGGTCATCACACAACGAACTAGAAAAACATAGGTAAGTCTTGGAAAAAAGCTAATTAAAAGATGTATGCCTGACATTTGAATTACTGTGTTTATTGAAGAACATTTTATTGAAATTGTTTTGATTCTGCACTGAATTATTTATTAAGTCGGTTTTTTGGGTTTTTTTTTGTCAACTAAAATCTAATAGTTATAGTATTATTTGGCTTTTTTTTTTTCCCCTCTGTTATTTGGTATGCTCTTTTTGAAACATCTCTAATAGTTAGCTTTGGACTGATTAATGCTGTAACTGGTTAACCGAATTGTTACTAACAAAGAATCTGATTGCAGCAACTGTTTGCTAGAGGTGTTAAATGCTGTAAGTACAAAGTATTTTTGTGACTAAGGTGACTGCTTTTCGGGAACAATGTGTCACACACGGTTATTCTATGTTTCTTTTAAAGTATGCCTAAAGTGCAGTTAATTTTCATCTTGCATGTAAGTACCTTGGGATCCGTTTTTCCCCTCCGTCTGCTTTCCTTGCTGGTGCGTGTGGTGTCCGGGGAGCTGTGTGTGAGCGAGGCTCGGGCAGCTCGGAGCCGCGGGCTGAACCTAGCGCCGGGGAAAGCCGGACTTAGCCAGGACCGACCTTAACGCTGCAGCCCTGCGTGGTGCAGAGCTCTCGTTTGCCCCGCTCTGGAGGCAGTGCTCGGCGTGTGCTGTACCGTGTCAGAGTGTGTTTGCAGCCGGGCCCCAGGGCTGTAGGAAGGCTCCGGGAGCGCTGCTCCGAGCGGGGGAGCACAGGGAGCAGCGGGGCCCGTCTGGGCTCTGCCTTTCGCTTCGCCGCTGGGGCACCCTCACTGCGGGGCCGCTGCTTTCACTCGCCACTCAGGCAGCAGCATAAACGCCCTTTTGGGTGGGTTTTTTGTTCTTTTTTTTGTGTAGCTTGTGCTCTTTTGGGTTTCACGCATCCAGAGAAAGTGAGCGGGGTGTGTGTGGATATGACTGAAACCTATTTGCATGCTTCTAAATACGTGAAAAGTGGTTGATGGCACAACGAGATTGAACTCGTGGGTTTTTTTTGTGTGTTGTTCTGTGGCTGCAGTTACGTAGCAGCTAGACCATCACTTCCCTTGCATGCTTACATGCTTTCCTGTAGTTTAATTGTAATATGAGTAAACTATAGCTCTGCCTAATAGCCACGTGGTCATCCTAGAGATGAGAGGAACTGGAGAAGGCTCAAGCTCACAAACACAGGCCTGGGCTGTAAAATGCAGTGCACTGGCTAAGGCAGTGACATCGAGTGGCAGAACTTCTGCTGACAGTCTTCAGGAAAATAACTGCATGTAAAATTCTGTCCTTCGGTCACAGTTCTTTAAAAGAAAAAAAAAAAAATTGGCCCCAACTATGATTCTTTCTCATTCTGTTCCATTTCTTCCTCTCCTCCTGCTTCATCATTACAAATTTACTTTCATCTGCATATTTCTTTTCTTTTTCCTTCCGTTATTTTCTTCTTCCTTCTGCTGTGCCTTAACATGTTTAAGCAGCACAGTAAATGAGGCACAGCAGCATTTGCAGCAGATGCAGGGCCAGAAGGAGATTCTATTAATTGTTCAATCGCTGTTCTCACTTTCAGTTCTGTGTTATATCTTTGTAGTAGCTGGACCATATAGTACTTGCCTTGCTACCTTTTCTCTCTCTGCCATCTCAAGGTCAAAATAGGTAAACTGCACAGTATGTCTTGTGATTATACAACTAATGTTTCTAACTGCTGCTGCTTGCTGTGCCTCCTGCAGTTAAACTATACTTGAAGCCAGATTTTTATTATTCCTGGTGAGAACCTGCAAATTAGTGCAAGATCTTTATATGTGCAAATGGGTGTTCACAAAAGCAGATGAGGTGTGTACAGTTCTAGCTGCCTGATGTATTGGTGTGAAGGACTCCTGCAATTTCTATTTCTTCTTTTTAACAACCCCCTCCTCCAGCAACGTGGGTGTATGAGCAGATAATACCGATCATAGTGTTTTTCACTGTGTTTTACTAAAATTACATTAAGATCTGTGAAGCGTCTTGCACGGTTTAATGGAAGATTCACAGCCATGGTGTGTCCCTGTAGCAGCTGGTCCCTGCAGCAGAGCCTGTCTTCCCCCTCGGGTGCAGCCCTGCCCTGCCAGCTGGGAAGCACTGGATGTTGATTTTGGAGGTGTCTCCTTTCCAGGACCAGCGCCTTTGACTCAGCACTGCCGTGATGCTGCTCTGGCAAGGCACACTGGGTTATCTCACAGGAGCCTGTCGAGGAGGAGGAGGAGAAGAGGAATGGCTGTGCGTGTCCTCCTCCGTGCCCAGTCCTTCACGTGGTGTCTGAGGGCTGCACTCTGTGCTGGAGGGCAGGGAAATGGCTTCCTCATTTACACGGCCCTTGTGTCCTGCGTGAGGCAGAGATGCCATTAACTGGAAAGCCATGGTGTCAAATACAGGGTGTACATGGTGCTGTTTTGGGTTCTGCATCGGTGTTGCACATCAGAGCTCTTACCTCTGGTTTTGATGTCGGTGGGAATGGCAGTGGTTGACCTCTGTGTGTGCTGTATTGGCCATTTGGCCACTACCACTTTATTTTGCGTTTTCTACTGCTGGGTCTCTTTTCTGTGTGCTTTTGAGGGGGTGCTCAGAGGAAGATAAATGAAAGCAGAAACGTAATTCCAAGAAAGAAAGTTTCATTATATGATAGAATTCAGATTACTATTATGGTAAAGTGTTTCTCAGCGATTCATACATGAAATTAATTTTTTTCTGCTTTAAGTCTCTCTAGAATACCCTGCTCAGAACTTTAGTGTGGGTTCCATACAGGGAAACTTGTCCCTCTAATGGCAGTCTGGTTTGGGTCCTGTGCATTTAAGGTGTGTATCTTGGAGCCATGAAACAGGAAATCTCCTAAATAAAAAGTAGGAAGGCAAGAAATCTTCTATCCCAGGACAGCTGAGGTCCGAGAAGGTATTTTAATAATTACAGATAGGTTAGTCAGAGTGACACTTGGATGTAACTAGTTCCTAATGACAAAGATGTATATTCATGTAGGTATTTTTTGTTGTCTCCAGCCAGACCATTACGACTGTAGGCTTTCACAGAGCAATATAAATAGTAAGTAAATTAGTAATCATGACTTTTTGTAAGGAAATTTTTTAATTGACCTGACAGCTGTATAGAGAAGTTCAGCTTTCGTTGTGTAAAAAAACACCCAAGCATTCATGAGAGACGTACGCTTCTTTAAAAGACACAGCATAATCTCATTTATTTGCATCAATTTGTACTAGTTCTACATTAGAAGGTAAATGCCAAGGTGTATCCCCTCTGAAGACTGTGCTGAGATCTCCACACTGCTCTGTGAAGGCAGGGACAACCTGCCTTGACTGTTCACCTGTGGTCTTCTCCCCAGCTTGTGCAGGGCTGTGCGAGGAAGAGCACACACAGCCCTGACAAAGGATACTGGATCAACCCATCAGGACTTCTTTGGTGTCATTCAGTCCTGCCTGGCCATGAGGAGGGGTTCAAGGTCTTGCCCTTTCCCTGGAAAGTCTTTGGAAACAGCTTGTGAAGCTTGATGATTTTGAAGAACAGCTTTTAAGAGTTAAAGAGGAAAGGAATAGGTGTGCCTCAAAATCAGCAAGCCATGTGCTGCTGTCCCCAGACTGGCACCATATGAGCTGAAGAAGTGCTGTGTAACCCTAGTATGGCTTGATCTAGGTTCCAGGTCCCCAAGCTTAGATTTGACAAAAGCTGGTGAGCTGAGCCAGATGGAGGTAAAAACCAGGCATTGCTGTTCAAGCTCAGACTGCTGGAGTTGGTGTTGGCCTGGATCAATTGAGAGAGACAACCCTGAACTTTTAGAAGTGCAAGACAGAATGGGGAATGCATGAGACACAGTGATTTGCAAAACCTTAAAGATGGAAAAAAAACCTCCAAATCTTTCTTTCCAGAGGAGCTTAATGTATTTGTTGTTGTAGACTGCTGACTGGGGGAAACTGAAAATGTTCCCACGTGCACAGAAGGTAATACTGCTGCTAGTTTTGTGCAGTTCTTAAAGCTAAAATCTTGCCAGAACAAAGTTTCTATATTGCATCATCATCTGCATGAATGAGCATCTCTACAGGAACACAGGTTTTGATGAGCAATATATATTTTCATGGGAGTATTATTATGTACAACATTAGCTGGTGCAGAAAACAGAGCAAATGCCTTTGAAGTTAAGTCCTGATAGATGGTTTTCTCATGGAGGAATTGCACATTCAAGAGCACAGTTATATTCATTGGTACATCAGTTTCACCCACCAGAGTTGCTTGGTGTTATATAAGCTGAGAGAATGCCTAGATGGATGTCCAGAAATCTTCTCTGTGGCTCTTCAGGTTAGTAAACTGCAGGGTTAATGAAAAGCATATAATTGCCAGTTGGTGATAAACTTGTAAGTTTTGAAACAGAACTGAAAGGTCATTGAAATAATAGTATACCAAAACAATGCTTAATGTTTATTTTTATTATGGGCTGCCTTTTCAAAATCACAAATTACCATTGTGGTTAGCACTGTTACACAGCATAAAGCTGTAACTGCACTGATCCATCACGGTGACTGGCTGTGGTGCCACTGCTGAGGAAACCCCTGAACTGGTGCTGGAGGTAAAGTCCTTCCAGAGAAGGATTACTCAGTGTCTCACTGCTGTGCTTCCATCAGGAATTTAGCCCAGCCGTGGCTGCACACTGGTGCTTCTGGGTCCTCCTTCCTGCCAGCACAGCAGGTGGGGAGAAGCTTCCTTCTTTGGCCAGGTCACCTTCCTGAGCCAGCTCACTGTCATAGGCACACCCTGATGCCAGTACAGGGAGAGGATGGGATGGCTTCTTTGAGTGATACTGTTAATTTACAGTGTTAATTTACTGTACAGAACTGTTATAGTTCACTTCTCTGTCAGTTTATGTTTTTCCTAAGCATCCAGTTTTGGCTGCTGTTGCCTGGAAAGTGCTGTGCTGGATGGGTCTTACTGACCTGGGAAAGATCTCATTGTTATAATGGGTCTATAAAAATTGCTGCCATTTCTAGGATCTGTCCAGATTATACATAAACCATCCAGATAATGTGGCTGCTGCGTTAGTGGTGGGAAACCTGTCGTCTTGCTGGTGAAATCTAACTTCTGTACTAGGTCTTTCTTCTGGTTTTCTTGTCAAGAAAATAACTTTTTTTACACCATCTGGTTTGTGTGGTTTATTACAATCCCAGTGAATTGCAATAAAAATGCTACCTTTGCACTCCTTAAGCAAGATAATGTCTTAGGAGTGTGATTTGACTTTTGTGAGCTGAAAGCCACCATGGTTTGGGCATCTGCTCCCCCTCCCTAGCTATGACTCCTTCTCTGAGGGTTCCAGGTGTAGTGAGCAGGTGACTGGTGTTATCTCAGCCAGTGCAAGGCTGAATTTCAGCTTAAAGCCCATCTTGCCAGGCATTTGCCTCTTAAATCTCTGTAATATATTTTTTTTTTTTTTGTGCAGCTTGTTTATCAAAGTCTATAAAGAACTGGACCTGCAGAACTGGAGATTTAATCCTGTGCTTTTGCTGAAGTGACCCATGTTTCTGAGTCTGACAGATCTGTGGAATTAAAGAAATTGGAAGGTTTAAAACTTTGCACTGAAATGCTGCTCTTTCCTCACTTTACCCCATCTCTGGGCAGTCAGCAAGTGTCTGGACCTGTGACTTGTCATGCAGTGCCTGCTGCAATAGCTACTGTGGATACTTATGCACTGAACTGTTTGTTGTCTTTTCAGTGCACAGAGCAGCTCACCTGATGATGCACTCCTAACAAATGTGTCTCTCTACCTACACTGCTGGTTTGGAAAGGCGGAGTGTATTAAGCAGACGAAGCTTGACAATTAATCTGTTCAGGAAGTTATACTACAGGTATCAGAGATGTACACACAATTACACTCTGGGCAGAGCTTCTATTTTGCAATGAAATATGGGACTAAAATACAGTTTGGACTCAATTATTATGTCCTTTTTCCTGCTGAAGTCAGCTTTGGACTGTGGAGCAACTGGGTCTGGGCTCCAGAAAGCTGTGTGCTTCCTGGCCAGCCAAGCAGCCAGCAGGGAGCAGATGGGTGAGAAACCAAGTGCATGCGTTTTTTTCCACTCAAATTTGTTCATCCCTCTCTTCAAACGTAAATCCATTGTGTGTCAGCCTCTAATGGACTATGTAGAAGGTGGTTTATGTTTTCAGCATCTGCTAATTGACCTAGCCAGTTCTCATCCAGCATGGTAGAGAGAGTGGGCTGGACTTATACAAAGTAGAGATGCATGGGCCAGACTTTCTGGTACTTTCTGGACAGGTGCTGATTGCCTGCATATAGGAAAAGAGAGGCCTGATGGTGACTGCTCTCCCAATTGGAGAAGAAAAACTAAGTTGAAGTAGGTATTTTGAAAAAGAGGGTTTTTTTTAAGCTACATCTGGACAAGTGAGCTGGAATTTGATTTTTGTTTTTTTTAAAGGTATTTAGGCAGCTAATGGACTTTAAGAAGCTGGCCTCTGAAATGAGTCTTACATAATGTGATGGGAATCCTTGGCTGAATCCCAGCCAGTCAGGTCTGTGGAAGCCCACAGACCAATATACAGAAGTGGTACTTGCTGTGGTTTGAAGAGGTAGCAAATGTGCCTGAAAGTCAGCAGTGCAGCTCCAGCTCTTCAAGGCAAGGTTGGCTCTGCACTTAGGATTCACACCAGATCTGCAAGAGGTTGGCTTACTTTCTCCCAAGTATATCATGAGCATTCATGTCCCAGTGTCCCTGCTTGGAGTAGACAAAAAGGAGTCAACCTCAGCTGGAGGAGGTGGCTGTGTCCTGTGAGTTGCTTGTCCTGTCCCTTCCTCTCCCTGCCTCCATGCTGTACTGGCATCTGTAGCTCTATTTTTAGCACTCCTTTCCCTGTAGTGACTATCCCACTTGGGTATTGGATATACCATGGCCTGGTCCCAAATTCAAAATGTCTCTTTCTGAATGGAACGGTGTGTACTTCCCTGGTGCAGCTCGTGCTCCTTTGCCCTCGTGGTCTCTGTCAGCAGACACTTGTGCTTAAATTTACTGCACAGAATTCCTTTGCAGGTCAAGTAGTTTTTAATCTGTGGTTTTTCCCCTTGATACACTGGCAGACTTTGGGCCCAACTCTGCCTCGTGCCGAGGGAACTTCAGTAGGAGCTGTGCCTGGCTGCAGGCTGAACCCTGCATCACATCAGGGCTGCTGCAGAGGATACAGAAAAGGTTCCAAGAACTGTACCGAGCATGAGCATTTAGACAGCAGATCATAAATGCGAAAAAGCATTATGCTGTTCCTTCACAGAAGTTTAATTTGGGCCTTTTTTGGAAAAACAGAACCAAAACCAAATCCCCCCCATCCCCTCCTTTGTGCATGGGATTCAGTTAAAAACTGACTCCTCTTGTCCTAAAGAACTGTGCAATCCACAAGAATGGAAAAGATATTCCTTCTACACACCCCTTCCTGTGTTTGGAAGGAGAGAGTTGTTTTGGGACTTCACAGAGGTCTTTTGAGATGGAAATACATATGCTGAGCTATGTACACATCCTTCTAGGCTAGAGCAGAGTGACAGGACTTGTCAAAGGATGTCAATTGGCTAATATTATTGTTTAATGCTAGTTTATGTTATGCAAGCTTTTTTCTACACAAATTAGTGTGACTAATTTTGTAGCGCGTGGAGATTGGCACAGCCAACACAGAAGAGGTGTGGGCTTGGGATGTATGTACATGAGGTCATGTTGCAATGCTTCTAACTTGAAAAACTAATAACTCTGGTTACAGGCTACATGCCCTACATTAAGAAAGCCTTTATTAGGTTCTATCTTATAGCAACAAAGCAGATTTGTGTAACAGTCAAAGACTACATCTGAATGTGGTGAAAACGTCTGTAAAAGGCTGGAGGAGCAGTGAGTCCTCTTCTCCCAGCTGCCACCTTGGGATTGATGCCTAACAGATTTATCTGCTTTTCTTTCCTTGATGGTTCAGTTTGGGTAACTAAGTGAAGATACAAGGTGCTAAATAAGGGGCCTGCCTGGCATATAATTGCTGCTAGGACTCAGCAGCTCCTATTGAAGTTAGGTATACCATCAGTGTTTGCAAATACTGGCTGCACAGACACTCTGTGTCTTACATAGCACATTAGCTGGTATTTACAAAACATAAAGGTAGCAAACCCTGTAATTCCCCAAGAAAGCTGACTTAATCCCCATTGGTAAGTGCTGTTGTGTTGAGTGCTGCAATGAACATCATGGGTGGAGCAAATAATTTCTGCTAGGGAAATTTGGGAGCTTGTTGTGTATGTTTGCTAGAAGCAGTTATTGGGTGTAGGTGCTAAGAGGTGTTTTAAATAGACTGTTGGGTGTCTCGGTTCCCACTGCCTGACTTTACATATGGCAAGTGAGTCCAAACTTCTGGCACTTCCTTCAGTTGCCAGATAACCTCAGGACACTGCACTTAAGAAATCTGAGCTGAGTTTTGTGGGAAAGAAAGAAGGAGGGAAGGGGGGAGAGGTTTGAAAGCTGTTCCATACCTTATCATCCCCAGATGGATCATTTTCAGATTCTGCCCAACTGCATCCTATCTGGCTCAGACACAACCAGTTTTGTACTGTTCAATGGAAGGGGAAATAGGATGGAAATTAAATTATAAACAAGGCACTATCTGTGTTGTGGCAAGCTATATCTAAACTTGGAGGCAGGTTGTCAGATATCTGTAAGTCTCCACTGTCCCACAATGCCAGACTTTTTTTTTTGTTGGGGAATGTGGGGGGGAAATAAGTGTTACTTAGCTTTTAATTCACCTGAAAGTAAGAGTACCCATTGCAGCCTTGGAAGTGACCATCTTTAATTAGTCAGTGCATTTGATCCTTCCCCTAAATTTGTTTATACATACACCTCACTGTCTTCCATTCACCTCTAATTACAAGGTTTAAATGAGGGAGTTGGAGACATACAGCAAGACGTTTGGGGACATGTATTCTTAATTACTTCAGTGTGATTTCTTTTCTTCTCTTCCTTTGTTGTTCTCACCTGGGGTCTGAGCCAGCCTTCAGCTGGCTGGAACTGGCACCCTGCTGTTGTCCCAGGGCACCTCAGCTGTCTCACTGGAGCACATCTCAAGTATCTGCACTGGTAAAAGCAACACCCACCACTTCCTTCCCCAATAAAGTCAATTCATTTGTGCATGCTCAAGCTGCCATCATTAGCTACTCCCTCTAAGATGGCCACGAGGCTTTGGTAGGTGCATGTGCTGTGGAAGTAATAGCAGAAGCAAAAATGAAAGTAACACATAGCACTAAATACCTCTTTTTGATAGTTTCCTGATCAGAGCTTAAAACTTCCTACCACTGTGAAAGAGCAAGTAATTGTTCAGGTGCTGAACTGGAGACAGAGTTGCCTTAACTGATGAGGTTTCAAAACTGATGTAAATTGCTGTTGTTTATTTTGATGCCTTGTGCAGGTGGGAGCTTGGAGTCCCTACAGCGTTTGTCAGGCTACTTAAATTGGATACTTGGTATTTGGATATTGAGGTACAATAAACAATAAAGTCACAGGTATCCTGTATTACAGATACTAATGCTTCACACTCATTTAAGACGATGCAGGAAAAGGCTGCTTAATTCCAGCTGTCTGCCATCCCTAGGCCTTGTGCTTAGTGTGTGACAGCAGATCATGTTTTTAATTTAACTAAAATAATTCAACTTCACTTGCCTTTCCTTTAATTTGGCATCATACAGTGGTATTAAAAAAAAAATCTTGAACACATTTCTCCCCTCATTTGACATATGTACAAAATAACTAGGTCTATAGGGAGGTTTAAAATTAGGCAGAAAAAGCTCACTAGGCCTAGTAGTGTGCTCTCTTGGCTTAGTACTGTGCTGCAGCTCAACTTCTCTAGGCTTATTTAAGCATTGTAGTCTCCCCCGTGCCTTTTTTTTTTAAGATCCTTCCTGTTGGCGGCTGTCCTGAGACACTATGTTCTTGTTTAGCATTTTGATGTGGGGAAACAGTCTGATAATTAAAGCCGGTTTCAAGCCATGAGCTGATTTGTAAGCAGTGACTTGCTCTGGGGTGTTGTCAGTCAATAAATGTGTAGCTTGTGTGCACAGAGCTGAGCTGCACCTTGGTCCTTAAGGCCCACGTGAGAGGGACATGCAGCTCCCAGGAGCCACTTCTGGAGAGACAGACTGCATCCTCTCCAGCCACCTGTTGTTGAATGGTTAAATTGTGAAAAATTATCACTATCATTCTGTTCCACTCTGTGTGTAAACCCAGTGCAAATCTGTTGTTACGCAGCTTTTCCTTTTTTAAATGAATGTAATTCTCTTTAACCCACTCTTTGCAGTCCTTGACAAATTCCTTTCAAGGGTACTGTGAAAGGTGGCAAAAGCCAACACACGTGTTGCAGGTCTGCAGGCTCACACCATAGCTTTGAATGTGCTGTGCAAATTTGCTTCGTGGTGCTCCAGTGCCAGTGAGGGCCAAAGTTTTACTGCTCTCAAAAATGGCTGTGTATCCTACCCCACTCCTGGGGTTTCCATGGGCAGCATGTGAGTACGTGTGTGTCTCCATGTCACGTCAAGTGGGAATTACAACTGCTTGATCCTGTAATGGCATGATCTTGTGACGGCACTTTCCTTATCTAATTGCGTCTGACACTATTCTGAGGTAGCAGACAAACTTGAGTTTCCCTGCAGTGTAATCTAAGAAACTTGAGTGCCAGTAAGACAGATGGGTTTGAGAGGTCTAATTTAGGAGGATAAATTGCAATGTGTGCATTTTAATGTGCAAAACAAATGGGTGGCTGGCTGAATGAAGTATTAAATAAGTTTATTAAAAGCATGGCTGATTAGTTTGTTGTGGACTCTGTTTTCAGTATGTATGATGGTATTTCCATCATTCGTGTATTTCTCTACAAGGCACTGTTTTTCATCTGCCTGGATTAGGTAGGTACTGAGTGATGCTGAGCTCGTGGTACTAGGTGACACCTCACTCACTATTGCTTAAAAGTGTTTGAGAGGTAAACGTTAAAGACAATCAGTAGATAATAGGGCTAAAAATAGAAGACACCTGAAAAAGAAATTCCGTTTATATAGCTCTAAGAATTGTTCCTATTTGTCTGACATTGACTTTGAAGGTTTAAAATACAGAAATCTGTTCTCTATAGATGAGCACAACCTAAAGGCTGAAATGCTAAAATATAGGTTGGAATCTTCTTTTTTTTTCCTTTTTGCAGAAGAAAATAAATCCATACAAGGGCAAAAACATACTGCAATGGGTTTCAGCTGTTTGCATAATGTTTGATTTCTGTTGCCTCAGACTCTTGCAATATCAGAGATTTATTGCCCATGGTCAAAGGATGTAGAATCTCATACATGTAAATTTATGATGGATACCATCCAGGAAAGACAAATGATATCCAGCTGCCATTACTTTTGCTTGTGATGCTTTTGAGAATCCCTGTATAGCTTGTAAATTCCTGTTGACATTTCCCATGAAGTACATCTCAGATTTCTGTGTGTTGCTGTTAGTTGTCAAGACCCAAGACAATGAAGGGTCTTTAAACCTTTCATGGCTGCTCTTCAAATAAGAGCAGCTTAAGATAGTGGGATGGTTGAAGCATGGATAAAGCTGTGAGGAAGAGCCTGCCTGCAGGGAGGAGTCTAGAAAAAAACAAGGAGAGGAGATGAGAGTGGTCAGATGATGGTCCTGCAGCTCTTAGTACTGCAGAGCCTAAAGCTATGGTTCCACAAAACAGATGCCAGTCTGCTAGTGCTCCATCTGCCCTGGAGTCCTTGCTGATGTTGTCTTGCCTGTGCCTTGCCTTGCCCACTGCTCCTCTGAGTGCCTCCTGTGCTGCTGGCTTGGTCTGCAGATGGTGCAGGTACGTGGGTGAGCGTGCACCGTCGTGTGACACATCTCTGTCACACCTCTCACGCCTCTGACAGCTCGTGCTCACTTTGCAGGCAGCAGAGCCCGAGTGGAAGAGGGTTGAGGAGCAGTACAGCAACGGGCACTAACTGTGCCACAGGGCTTTCGTTCTTCTGCTGGCCAAAGTCAGATGTGACTCTGGGACACTCATCAGTCTGTCCGCTTCTGCTGCCAGGTACATTCCTGAAGGGACAGCACGTGGGCAGTCTGGCCAGCCAGCAGCTGCTGAGACTCCAGGTCTCGTGCTGGTGTTGCCCACGTTGATTTGCAGGGTCATTCCAGTCCCCAAAGCAAGCCTTGGGAACTGCTGTCGTTGCCCATCTTAGCTGATGTCCCTGGCTTGTGGCAGCACATGGGTAACCACAGCTCACCTTCTGATGGGAACCAGAACATAAAGTGTATCAAAGTCTCCTTGTGGGCTTTTTGAGAGATAAGGAAATGCTGATGTAGTCCAGTGCTTGTAACTTAGGAAACTGTCACTATATTCAGCAAGGAGCTACTGGAGGGATGGGTAATGGAGGGAGAGACAAAGGAGGCAACATGGGCAGCAAGGTATTCCCTCTTTTAGGAGTCAGCAGCTTCCCTCTCACAGACCAGTCACTATTCACCTGTTCCCAGTTTGCATCTCAGCTATCTTTCTGTGCACTGCTGCCAAGAGGCTTAGCTAGCCAAAAATGCATGCATTTGTGGCACTCCAGATGCTTCCATTAACTTACGTGTACTGAAAGATGTAGGAGCAAGTTCTGGTTCCATGTATATGTTTTAAAACATGAACAAGTGGCATCTTTTGGAAGGTGAAAAGGTAAAGATCAAGTGTGGAGTCTGGACTCAGCTAGTGGGCTGAAGTGGGCTGAAGGGAAAGTAAACAAAATGCACTGGAGCTGCTGTAGTGTGCATTTAGATATAGTGTAAAAGAACTAAAATATTTTTCAGAGTGATAAAATGTGCAAAACATGGAAATGATAGGCTACGTTAACAGGCAGCAGAGATTTTCTTCTATTTCCTTAGCATTAGGAACAGCACCAGGCGTTGCTGAGAAGTTCTCACATAAAAACTTGCAGATAAGTTCAGAGCAGCGCTGACTCTCAGAGAGTTTGTGATGGTAAGAGGCACTTGCAGCAGTTGTTATCCCATGTTTGGACACTTCCAAGGTGTACCCCAAGACCACTTGGCTGCCAAAGCAATGTGGCTGCTTTCAGTTTAGCAGAGCAGATGCACACAAGTATTCAGCATGCTGGAAATGCATATTGAGGATGAAACTCACAGTTAATACCACAGTAAATAAAGCGGGCTGTTGCATTTAATTCACTAACAATCACTGCAATTAGGCACTGCCACTCTTCCTGCCTGTTCGTTTTCATGCGGGCTTTACTGCTGAATTTAGTTGCAGAGGCCCTCTGAGGTGTTAGACACAGACAAAAATGCCTTGGATGAATTTTCACCAGTGCACAAACTTCAGGCATTAGTTTTTAACATGAAAAGGACCCCCAGCTTACTGCAGAACACTGGTGTTTGGTTTATCTTCCCCTGGATAATAAAAAGCCAAGAGGTTTGCTGTAAGAGCAAGACTGCATTTTCTGGGTTTGACTCCAAGGCACTCAGCTGTGAGCAAGCTTTTCACACATCTCGGAGCAATCTGCACACTGGGTGCCTTGCTATGGTACAGTGCTTTAATACTAAGAGGTTTTCTTTCCTTTTCACTAAAGCATATTTGTTGCGTAGTTGAAATAGATTGTGCAGTTCAAGTGTGAGCTAGAGCATCCCTTAGAAAAAAAAGAAGCATTTGAGGTATCCTTTGTAGAGGAGAAAGTATTAAAAGCATTTCTGAGTGAAATAAATCTGAAAGAAACCGGATTTTTATTGCAGTGGAGGGTTGTTATCTTATATTATGTTCAATATTTTGCTAGAGATATGCTAAATACTGTCTGGACCATTAATAATTAGGTTTCTTTTGAACCATTTATCTGATTGAATTTCTGTGATTTCATAAGATGGAAGCTTATAAATAATCTCTTTAAATGCATTTGTAAACAAATGTGTTTTAATTAGTACAGTCATCTTTGGTAGCTTATAAAAAGTCTTGTAGAGCTGTAAATATGTAATTCCTGACACTTTAATGAAAATGTTAGCTTAAAGAGGAGCAAGGCAAGTATGCTTGAGTACCAGCTTCTACTAAGCAGAGTTGGGTATATAATTACATGATTACCAACACTGTATATGCCACCATGATACCCAGGACTACGTAAAATAATATGAACATATTAAATTTTCAGTACCATTAAAATAATTTGCAGCAAAATCCTTTCACCACGTTAGAGTGTGACTGTGCACAGAATAAAAGTGCTGCAGCCCTTAAAAGATGTTGCCTTGATGTGTCAAGCTCCAGTAGGATGGGATTGAAGCTGGTATCAGAAGGCAGGCAGAGTTTCTCGCCCTCGTTTTACCTTGGTGGCAGGTGAACCCTGAAGTTACACTGGGGAAGTTTTTACTGCTGCATTCCTGCATTTTTTAAAAATTTTGAAATAATGATGTTTATGAGTAATGATGCTGTCTCTGTTCATCCTTACCCAGTGCATGTCACAAAGTATCATGAGCTTCTCTTTGCTGATTCTGTCTAAAACTCAACTGCCCCCTGTATGCAGGTGTTTGCATTTCATAAATAAATCCGTGAAGAGTCTTCCTGTAAAAACACGACTGTCTTACAATTGCAGTTAGCTCACTTCTGTATTTTATGCTGAATGTCATGTCTGGCAGGAGATAAAATCACCTTGCTTTAAGGAGGAAATACAATCAGTAGTTCACTGCTGGTGTCTCTGACCCAAAGCTGCGGGCTTGGGCCAGACTATTTTGGTTCATAGTGTATCTGGATAACATTTGACTCCAGAAGTGAATTTTTGGTGCAGAGATTCTTCTCTGACTTCACCCTTTGCATGTTATTAAGCCAGATTACATAGACATTATGCAACAATGAAAAATTTAGTAACTGCTCTATATTTAAACCTTTGTGTATTAACTTCATTGCACAGCACCAGGATAGGTTTGAATGTGGAAAAAAAATGTGAAACATTAGAGAAGGAATATGAAATGCTTAGGTAACTCTGTCCAGTTTGTAATGATGCATCTTCTAGATTAATTTCAAATACATTTCTATTCTTTGAAGTCAGGGTTTAGTTTGTACTGAATTTGCCTTGTGATAGGGTCTGATGCTGTCTGGTTTTTAGACCAAAATGGTTAATGTACAGAAATGACAAATTTTTAGTTTTTACATCTATTTCAAATAGATGTGAAGTTATTCTCACTGGTGTGCCTTGTAGTGGTTGCATTGCCTCAGTTTGACCTGTAGTGTCCTTTTCTTTTCAGAAGAGCACCAAACAAATATACTTAGGAGTTGATTCGAGAGTATGTCAACCTCCTGTACACAGAGCTAGTTTAGTGGAGTAAACTGGGACATCTGACAGACACATGTTCAGTCACACAAGTGTTTTTAGCACTAAGGCATCCTACAGAAAGCACAGGGCCTACTTGTGAGGCCAGCATTGTTTCATGCCTGCTTCAGTGATGCACTGTGGTGAGAGGTACAATGGGCTGTGCATGTGGAAGCAACAGCATCGTGTCTAACCCAGCCAACCTCTGCTGGAGCCAGCGTGAAAGGAAATTCAGGGCATGCAGTGTGGGAATATGGACATTTAGTGGCTTTTTGGCCATTTTCTAACCTTCCACATCCTTGCTGCCCATCAGCTGGAGATGCTGCATGTCTAAGGTGCCAGTATGGCAAGGACAGCTCCACTGCCAGACTGTGCAATCTGCTAGGTGTGGACCAGACAGAACTGTTCTGGCCCACAGGATGACAAACTGCTGATAGAGTTGCTCCTTCCTACAGCCAGCTCTGGGTCAGCAGAGAATGGGTACATGTGAGAGTCATTCTTGTGCTCCATGGGGGCTGTGGAGTGAGCCGTGGAGGATGTGCAAGGTGAACACTTGTCATGAATTTGACTTCTCTGTAGTGAGTTTTATGCTCTTGCTCACAATTGTTCAGAAACAGATGAGCATGGCCCATGACACTTTCAGCAAGTGACCTCTGGCAGTCAGGAACATGATGCTAGCAGTGGGAACTGTTTGTCTTAGGGTGCAGCTTCCAGGAAATGCCTACCCCGTGCTACCTGCCATGAAGATGTGGAGGGCTCTTGGAAGCTGGTCTGCAGGGAGTGCCCAGCTGGGGTGGCAGGATGGACAGGCACACATTTCACAGGAGCTCAGTGCTGTCACCCTGTATCATGAGTGTCTGTGGCCATTTAATGTCGGCAGGCCTGAGGCATTCCATGCTGAGGACTGAGCAGCCTGTTTAGGATATGCACCCTGCCTTTGCAGCTGGCTCTGTGCAGCTCAGTGGCCTCTAAATAAAGCCAGTAGATTTACACTTGAATGGTTTAGGAAACACACCTTTGCTGCTGTCAAAAAACTGTGTGACTGTTGCTTGAACAGCTATCTGCTGTCTGACTGGCTGCAGGCCATTTCTCTCTGCTGTGCTGGACCTGAAAAAGCCCTGGAGAGCCCTTGTGGAAAGGCTGCAGTGGATCAGGTCACTCCACAAACCTACCAGCATTCTGTCAACCAGAGTAGAACAGGTTTAAGCCACACAGCTGTGGATGTTTTGCTGGTACATGAATGAGAGCAATCTTGTGAGTCAAATGCTGAAGGGTTACAGGCAGTCTTGGATTTACATGTTCATGGACATGAATGTGTGTCTGTGAATGTTTATGGCTCTGTCTGGGTAAATCTTCAAGAACCTCCGTGGTCTGCCTTTCTGGGCAACCTATTCTGATTGTGCACCACAATAAAAAATTTGTTTCCCAATGTCCATCCTGAACCTCTGAATTCACAGCCATTGCCTTTTGTTGCATTATTTAGCCCTACAGAAAAGCATTTTGTTCCCATTGCAACCGCCTGTCAAGTGGTTGTAGGAATTTCTTGGAGTTGTTGCAGTTTCCTTGGAATGAAGATTATCCAGGGTGAACAATGGACTTTCTTGTTTCTTTTTTTTTTTCTTTTTTCTTCTTTTTTTTCTGCATCTTAGTATTCCATTTCTTGGAGTGCTGCTTGGATATCCATCTGAGATTTCATATATGCAGCAAAGCTTATTGACTATTATTTAATAGACTAATTTAACACAGTTTTGAAATTGATTAAGGTCAAAGATCATAGTACACCTTTGTATGGCAATCCTTTCTTTGAGAAGTGGTGAATCTGCCTTTCCATAGCTGAACACTGGAGCAAACTGGACTCTCCAAGGACTAGAGTCAGTGAGTGGTCTTCCTGTGATGGTCTTCTGGTGAATGTCCTTGTTCTACAGGAAAATTCTTAATACCACCTTTTTGCTGCTTTGTCCCTCCATGTTGTGGGGCTCCAGGGTTCATTCTGCCATGGGCTCTGAAACCCCTGCCTCTGTTGCCCATTCTGGCTTACAGGAATTCAAAACCAGTTAAAGGCAGTTCCTGCTGGTAGCCTTTGGGTCAGTTGTCAGCAGGTGGCTTTGTCCTTTACGTGAATATGAGGAACCACCGGACAGCTGCTAGACAAAGCCACTGCCCTGGAATGCTGACCAGCCTGGGCCTATCAAGCACTAGAAAAGCTGTAAAGCAGACTCAGAGGACCCTGCCGTGAACTTGCTTATGGAGAAACACTGGAGTCTTGAACATCTGAAACCCCTTTATCATCTGGCACAAAGGACAATGTGATAAATCAGACTGGGCACCCATGCACCTCTCCATATGTGGGGCTACACCCAAAACAGAGAGCTGCAGGCTTGATTTGGATTTCAGATTTTGGATGGCACATTTTAGATCCCTACCTTCCCAGATGAAATCAGTACCAGTGATGAAGGGGGTATTTCTGTGCATCCACCTGAGGTGAGGAAAGTGCCCTCTTCTGCCTGGTGTCCAGTCCTGATACCACACTGGGTGTGGGCAAAGGTGTAGCACAGGGGTTGGAAGCTGGAGCAGAGCATAATTACCCAACTTCAACCACATTTCATGCACAGACACTGCTACCCTGTTGCTCTGACACCAGGCTGCTTATTTTTTTTCCTTTCTTCTTGTTATTTTTGTAGGTGGAATTTAAGGCGTGAGCTGCAAAACACAAAGCAGCTCTGGCTGTGATTACCTCTGTGAGTGCCTTTCCCTCCTTCTGTGGTCGCAGGCAGCCGAAGAAAAGCAAAAGCTGTCAGGTCCCTGCAGAAAAAGAGAGAAATTAGTGCTGGCAGAATCTGTATGAGACAACTTCTCTGCTGTGAAGTTTGAGTCCCTTGTTCCTGCTGGTGTGATCTGTTAACGTAACATGCCTGAAATGTTTTCTTACATTCTTACAGTTTTTTCTAAGATGTGCAAGATGAAAAACGTGGGGATGTTTACTCCAGCACCAGAGGAATTGTGGTGGGCTGGTTTTCTTTTTGTGCATTTACAATCTATGCCATCAATTAAAATATATGAATTAGTCACATAAACATGTTTGCATTTATGTCAACATCTGTGTAAAACTTATGCTTTAAAGTCTGTAATGGATTCATAGGTGTTGAGTAATTAGATGAAAGAAGAAGTCTCTTTAAGAAAAAAAGGTGAAGTTAGAGGAGGTCTTTCAGCAAGTGTGTTTATTACATGATATCAGTATTGGCTGGTAGTACTGAAAAAGCCTTAAAGCAGTTTTGTTAACATTCAGATCTTTTCATTCTTACTGGTCACTTAAAATACTCTTCATAGATTCAATCCCATGTTCTTCATGGCGCTTCTGTGAAGTCCTGCTCTGCTGGGCTGGCAGGTAACATAAAAGAGTTTGTGCTTTAAAAAGGCACACAGCCATGCCCCTGATCCTTGGTGATATTTCTGTGAACTCCCCAGTTGACGGCAAGGAAGCTCACTAAAGCCTTACTTTCTTCTCCCTGTGGTAAGCAGACTTTCCTCAAATAGCAAGAGGCAGATTAGTATGTAGTCTGAAGAATTCCAGAATTAATACTAAGTAAATCTCAGATCAACAGATCCTTATCAGATTTTTAATTGCTCCCAGTATATTGATCATTCCATTTCAAGGTGTTTACCTCTCTATCTACTATTTGGTACTATCCTTCTCCTGTTCCTTCCTATATCCTCCTTCATCTTCAGTCCCCACTTCCTTGTCATCAGTCTAAATACAGTTGCATCCAGGCTGGGCTGAGTGATGCAGACTCATGTGTATGTTCAGAGGCCATTTAGGAAACAAAAAGATTATTTGAATTTAGTCCCTGATGCAGGGTTTCGTATTTAAAACCCAAATCCAGCCAGACAGTTGTTAGAGATTACAGACACAGAAATAAAAATTTGCCTCATTAAGATTTTCTGTATAAATACCAGTAGTCCCTATTGTGGGTATTTCACCATTTTAAAGATTAATGTCCCAGTTTAAGGTAGCAGCCTCAGGGGATCTGAGGGGGCTATTTTTGTGAATACTTAGGCCAGTCTTTGTTGGTGTTGTTTAAATAAAAGCATTTAGATGCTTAAGTTTAGAGCCTTGTATTTAAAAACAAACCTAGGCCTAAACAAAAAGCCTGTCATCAGTTTTCTCATGTGAATCACATTTTCACCAAAAATCCTTTTTCCCTAAATGGCTTTTGAAGAAAAATTAGAAATTTTATGGAAATGCTTTGTGATTTCTTACCTAGTACACTGCTGATTTTTAGGCAGAAAGAACTAAATGTGTGAATATGTAGTCATTACTGTTCTGTATTATATTCTATTTTGCTTTGGGTTTTTTCACCAATAATTCTGAGGTTGTTTTCACATTGCACTAATAATTCCAATTGCACATGTGTAATTTGTCATTTGGTGCATATTAAATCCTGTTCAGCTGCATTTTAAACACTGATGCTGGACTGTGGTTCTGAACTCATTGTTCAAAAGAAAGTTCATTCTCAACCAGAAGTGTTGAATCCTCTGCAGTGTTTGTTTCCTTCATGCAGCATTGAGCAAATTTGAAAAAGATGATTATTCACCTCACACTTGTGATCTGCTTCAGTTATTCTTACGGCTGTGAGGGCGGTTTCAGCTCCAGGTCATTGCTTTGCTCAGTCTGTAACAGGCTGGCAGAAAGGCTAATAGCAGATATTCATGGGAGCACTTCCACATCCGTTTCTATCTCATTGCAGAACCGTGTGGATTCCTGTTCAAGGGCTGTGAATCAAAACCAGAAGAGATTTTCTTTAGGATGTAACCGTAGAAATGCACTCGCATGCTGTTCTTTGGTTGGCCACTGCCTTGTTTTGGATAGATCAAGCAACTGTTTCATGGACTGTTGTATTACCAGCTGCTTTCTAGTTTGGGAAACATTTGTAGAAATAGTACTTGGTTCATCCTCTTTTTACTGATAGATTAATGGCAGTAGTACAGGGGAGATTGTTGAGAGCAGCAGTAGTGATACTCGCAAGAGAGTAACAGAGAAAGCAGGACCCTGTTGTTGAGAAATATGGCTGGAAGTGTTTTTTCTTGTCTGTTTATAATAAACACTGTACAGTGAGAGGAAGAATGTCTCCTTCTGGGGGGCTGTGGGTCAGTAGAAGAGAGGAGAAGGGGCATCAGGACCTCCCTGTTAGAATACATTGTTAAACCATGGCTGGAAACAGCTCTGAGCTGTGAAGAGCTGCACGGATGCCGTTGCCTTGCATAGCTAGAGTGTGTCCTATTGCAGCAGGCAGGGGTAGGAATGGGGAGAGGGGGATCAGGGTCTGCAGCTGCCCACAGCTTTGTCTGTGCCTTCAGAAATCACTGCATTGGAGCAAAATCCCAGGTTTTTTTTTCCTTACCCAGCCGTAAGTTGAGTGTGCAGCCTTGCCTGGATGTCTCAGATCTCTGAGCATACTCCACTTTGGGTAAGATGGGACTGACCAGGCTGAGCAAACTGCTTTGAAATACAGGTATGAGCCTCCTGTCTGAGTGTGCCAAGCAGCATTACTGCATTTCAAGTGACCTTTCAGTCTGAAACTTTGCCAAAGGGAGGGGAAAGGAAGCCACCATTGACTCGAGTTCTGCACAGAGATCCTGCAAACAGATGGTGTTTGCATATAGGATATTCTGTTCGGGTGCAACTCCACTACAACGCTCTTCGTTTTTAATGATTGCAGGCGGGCTAAACTCCGGCTATATTTGGAACAGCTAAAACAGCTTGTGCCTCTCGGGCCGGACAGCACCAGACACACCACTCTAAGTCTGTTGAAAAGAGCTAAGATGCATATCAAGGTAAAAACATTCATCCATGTTTTCATTTCTTTTAAGGGAGAATCTTCCAGAATGTGTATCCATAGAGAGGAAACAAATTTTCACACAAATTCCATATCCATATGTCCAGTCTTCTGGATTTATTGTCCTTTATTACTTGCAGGGATTTCAGTCAGTGTCAAAGTTTAGTGTTTTGCAATTTAGCATCTCAAATATATAAAACAGTGGGTTTGTGATTACTGCTTAGTGTTAGTAAATACACTAACTAGTGTATTTAACCATTTACACCATAATTAAAAAAATCTGTCAAACCTGTTCTTTGATTAATAGATTTATTTTTTAAGAACTGAGCAAAATATTGCGTTGTTTTAAATGTAAAAAGCCAGATCCATTTATGATGAAAAAAAATGAAATCAAAAAATTGTATCTATTACTGAGCCTTATCACCATCAACATTTTGTTGACCAGATTCTCATTTAAATGAAACAAAAAATTAAATGCAATTTCTCGTTAGTTGCTGCTTCCCTTGTTACAAGTTTAAAACAAAAAACAGCCTCAAATCTCATCTGTGATCCAGCAGCAGTGCAGGTTCTACATCTGCACAGGTAATTCAAAGGAAATTTTTCCTCAGGCCTCCTCTCTCCAAAGACACCTTCACTCCCATATTCACTGTCATTGTTTTCAGGGAACAGGGTTATATGCAGAAATAAGACAAAGAGGTATTCAAATGTAGAAGTTAAAGAACAGGTTTCTGCTGCTGTGTCCAGGACTATAATTACTCATCTGGCATTTTTTCAGTGTTACAGAGAAACAGGTCAAGAAAAGTGTCAGGCAGAATTGAATGCTGCCAGTAATCTTGGAATATTTTGGAGAGCAGCCTGCTGATGCACAGCTTTAAGATTCACTGCAGTTACAGAAATAGGTGTGATTCATAGGAAGAATTATAGATTAATTTAAACAAAACCATTCTTGTGAACAAGTTTACAGAGCTACTTTTTCAGCACTTCTAAGCACATTCACTCCAGCTGGGCAACCCCTGTTTTAACCATTTGAGATTTTGGCCTCTTGTTTATAATTCAGGCTAACATGCATGAAAGGCACTGCATGTGGTTTTTGTCTTGGGCTGCCCCCCTATCATGGGCTTATGCATACAAATTGAAAAACTGTTTTTACAAGTGGCGAGCGTGCGAGATTAGCCCTGTAGTTACCATTTCAGCTGCTGATAAAAAAAGCTGGGAACAGATTCTTTCCAGATCCGTCTTGCACAGCACCAAGTACTCGTTTTCTGAAAACCGAGACTGGAGTTTAACTTTCTTTTTAAGATTTAAATGAACCTGCCCTAACTGGGTTAGCATTTAATTGCTCCCCTTTGTCAGGTCAGCTCCCTCCCCTGCCCTGCCAGAGCTTGCCCGTGCCCCGCTGGCATTTCAAACACAGTCATTAGTTCTGAACTTTTCACACACGCACGCCCCCCATATATTGAAATCTGCTCTGAAAGATTGGACAGTTTTGAGTCTCCTGGATATGAATCACTGAGTTCTTTCCTAAAATAGTTGTTAGAATTTGGGATTGCAGCCAGGAAAATACAGGAAAAGGAAGTCTGATCAATTGGGCACATTTGGTTTGTTGTGTACATGGATGTACCAACCCCTTTTCCTATTATAACATTGTGTATCCACCTATGATGAGTATCTGCAGAGTGTATTGGTTGGGAGGGGGCTTAAAATGTGGCGGAAGAAGGTGGATTTCATTGAGCCAGGAAACTGCCCTGTTCAAGAGCGTCAATTATTTTTTCAAACACCTTTATTTCAGGCTTGCATGGGAACAGCAAAATCTCTGAAAGGGTTTTATTTGTGGTTTGCTGTGCACTGTCCCAGCCTGCTCTCCTCAGAAAACCAAGCCTAGGTTCATTCAGATGGCAGGGAGGAATCTTCAGCAGCTGTATTCACTCCCTGCACATCTCCTAAATCTCAGTGATCGTGTAAACACAGCTCACAGAGAAATGCTCACTCTTATAAGTGCTTTTACTGCTACAACCTGTAATTTACTGCACCAGATAGATAATATTTTTTTAATAATAAAAGGTGTTTTGATTTGTGTAACCTTCATGCTTTTAATCCCATCATACTCTTACAATTTTTTCCCTGATTATATAGTCAATTTTTTTAAATGGCCACCAGTGATTTGGAAGAGGGTTCAGTTCAAATACTAAAAGATACTATTCCTGCTACTGCATTTGGACCAACAGTGCAGCACATTTTACTGGGTGTGAAGTATTCTTTTTATTTGCAAAATTAATACCTGCTTTTATTCTGTCAGAGGGGAGATTTTAGGTAGATATCTGAAGAATCCTTTCACAGGCTGTTTGCTCAGAAATTTTGGATTAATACCACTGACTTTGTAGGTGATATCACGGAATTATCATACTTGCTCTGCAAAAGTTCAAGGAAAAAAAAAAAAGCAAGAATAAAGAGAGTTGTTAGTAAATTCATCCTTCTATATATAATCGATGCTGCTAATTGTTAATGAAGCTTTTTAAATGCTAAAATTTTCCATGGCCTGCAGTAGGAGGGAGAACATTCAGAGGCTCACGATGGTTCCTTTATGGTGATAGGTGAAATAAGAGACTCATCTAAAGAGGCGTTATGTTCTCACTGAAACCTGAGCTGTGCTTGAGTTATCAAAGATGATGCTGGTTTTGCCCGATAAAGTGATTTAAATATTCCCCACAACCAAGGCAACAATAATATGGTCTTAGCCAAGGAATGCCTGCTAGTGGCGAGAGAGTCTTTGAGGGATTTTTTTATTATTCATTTTTTCACCTGTAACCATATATCTTACCGTGAAACAAATTCAGCCTGCTAAAATTGTACTGACCTCTACAGAATGCTAACTAAAAAACTGAACTTTTAAATTTAATTTTAACTTTATATTAATTAATTAAAATATTTAAATTTCTTTCAAATTTCTGTTTGCGAGAAGACCTTAAGTTACTTATTCTTTGACATGGCTACAAACTGTCAGCTTAATGTGTTTCTCTCCCTTTTAAGAAATTGGAAGAACAGGACCGAAAAGCTCTAAATATTAAAGAACAATTACAGCGGGAGCACCGCTACCTCAAGCGCAGATTGGAGCAGCTATCCGTGCAGGGCATGGAGCGAATCCGCACTGACAGCATGGGATCAACAATATCCACTGACTCTGAACAAGGTAATTGAGCCAGGCCTTCCCAAAGGGGCCTGCAGGAGCAGGAAGGAAAAGGGAAGTAGGGAAACAAGGAAATGTCATTTAGAACTAAAATCAAGCTTTCAACAAAACCCAGGCAAAATTATTCCATAATGTGATTTGAAGAGTAAAAAATTAACACATCTTTTTCACATTCTTTGAAAAATGGTCTTTTTCCTAATCAGTTTTGAAGCTGTTAATACGGTGTGTATTTTTAAATCTATTTATCCTGCATGTGTTTTTTGCCAGTTTTTTTAACAATTCCTATTTAATGTTTTGATTTTTTAGTGTAATTATAGGTAAGACTGGCATAATATTTTCTTGTGAAAAAAAAGTCTTATTGGGCTTAATTCATTTGTGTGAATAAATTATTTCCGCATCATTTATTGTGAAATTTTAAAACATTTTCTGTGCAACGATCACCAAGGGCTCTCTGCATTTGTTTCTTATTTAAGACAGCTCGTCAAGCTGGCTGTTGCCATTTCTTATTTTCCCATTTGGAAGTTTTTCTGTGCAGAACAGTCACCCAGGCTGGCTGTTTCAAGGCTCAGGGGGGTTGAATGGTCGGTCTTGGGGCAGTTCCCTGGGACCACCCAACCACCCAACCATGCAGTTACACCATGGCCAGCCAACACCTGCATGGTTGGAATTACTGTGGGCAGCACTGCAGTAGGACAGCCTCCGAGGGCCACCCTTTTTCTAAATCAGTGTCTAGCTGCAGGTTAGAACAGCTCTGGGAAAGCATTTGGTATTGATGTTATGCAGTATATTTATGTGGCTGAGGACAGAAGGGATTTTAATTCTCAAGTGCACAAGATGATCCTTTCCTCAGTAATTAATGTGCCAGTCCTTTTTTTTTTTTTTTTTAAATTATGTGATTCAGGTTTCACCTGGATGTTGATTGACACTGGCCCATGACTAGTTGCTACAACTTTCTGAAAATGTTCCTTCTTATGTTTTCTTTAGAAGTAGACATTGAAGGAATGGAGTTTACTCCAGGTGAAATGGACAGTATTGGAAGTGCCAGTGATGCTGAAGACCACTACAGTTTGCAGAGCGGTTCGAGTGACGGAGGTTACACACATTCCCGCAGACTGAATGCCAGGCTCTCATAGTGCCTGAGTTACCCGCTCAACTCAGGACCATCTGACTGAAGCACTTATATATGAATATTCCAGAGGTGTCAACTGCCACTCTTCCGGGAAACCCCAACCACAATACTCTGACATGGAGGTTTCTTACCCACGGTTCCCTGCACTGTAACCACAATATTAGATATTGTAAATCATGGGTTTGCTGCAGAGAACTGTGGTTAGGTACAGTTGTGACTTAAAGCTAGCTTGATGTAGCCATCCTGCAAATTAAAGGAAATAAATTATGTCGTTCCATTCAAGAAGTATTAAATTCAAATTGTTGGAAGCATGATGTAAGGGGGTTTGACAGTTTATTTTGATTTTGCAGAAA
The DNA here is from genome assembly GCF_049639895.1 of Pseudopodoces humilis. NCBI lineage: Eukaryota > Metazoa > Chordata > Aves > Passeriformes > Paridae > Pseudopodoces > Pseudopodoces humilis. Next base: position 8,486,252 of record NC_142205.1, on the reverse strand, counting down.
CCATTTTCAAACATGGAAGAATAAATGAAATCTACAATGTGTTAATGATTCAGAGATACAAAAACCTAAAAGTACTTTTTGTGGTATTTTTTCATGAAAAAAATACAAAACCCAAAACATTTTGAATGCTGTATAGTGGGCTTCATAGAGTAAATTCTTTCAGCAGCTGTTGTTTGGGTGAAGGAGGCAGATAAATCTTCAAATCTCAGATGATCTTTAGAAAAGGTCATATTTACAAGTCACTACTGTACTTCAAAACGGGGGAAAAGCCAGCTCTAATAATGACTTCATGTGGGATGATCTCAACTTTCTTTTGCTTTTTGTATTCAATATCCAACCAGCAGCAAATCATTCTATCCATGTTAACGGGAGCAGTAGAAACCAACATGGCAGTTTTAACCTGTTACCGTGGAATGGATGACATTTGAAGCATTTCAGTGGTTTTATGGGTTGTTGTTTTCATTTCTTTCTCTGAAGAATACAAAACTCAAGTGATCCAGTTTGTGATAGTTAATCTTTTCTTGCAAGGAAATGAAATCCGTGTGCTTGTATTTTTTTTTTCTTTTCTTCTATTTACACATGTCAATACATTTTTATGGAAGGCATGGCTTAAAATTACAGTATTCAGCTAGAAGATAATTAATTTTTTTTCTTTTGCACACTATAATTGCATTTTCTATTCTTAAAAAAGTGCAAAAAAATTAAAATGTATGCTGTAAAACAGCAAAGTTTATTTAGTACTCATCAAGCTGTTCAGAACATATTTACCCAAATTGTAGCAATACTATGAAGATGTATTTTAATACAACTTCTGCTTAGTGAAGTCATTAGAGCTTGGCTTGCCGGGTAAGAAAAAATGGACCAGTCTTTGCATTATCTGTTTAAAGAAGGTCTTTTAAAAAAATAAAAAAAAAGAAGAAAAAAAAAAAGAAAAAAATGAAAAAACTAAAAAAAAAAAAGAAAAAAGCTATAAACACTTTTAGGGAAGTGATTTTAGCAAGTGTAGTCTATATTTCCTGTAAGAGATTTTGTATTATATTTTCCTAAATGTTCTCATTTACTTGTATAAGGAGGGGAATGGTACAGACCCAGACCAGAGTCTCAGGGACTCTTCACCTTTGTCATATTGTGCCTTGGTGACCATTTATGTATGCCTCTCCTTTTCATTGTTTAAAGGACGACTAAGCTTTGTTTCAAGACCCTCTGTTCAAATGGTCAGTTGTCCACCTTCTTACGGATGAAGCAGAGAGGTGTATTTATATCTTCACCCTCTCACAACTGATTCAGTGTGGCTTTAAGTAAAATCATGAAATTAGGTTTTGGTGCGAGGGTTAATTGTCTTTGTATGAGCCCTCCCTTGGATTCTTCAGCACCCTAATCTATTTTTTGTTAGCTTATAAAGTCAGGGTCTCTGTGAGACCAGCACTCAGTGGCTTGGGAAACACAAATGTGTACTGTGTAAGGCTATGGGATGTCCAAGTGTGGTGCCATTTTTAGCATTCGGATACAAGACCTCATGACAGACTGACCATAATGATCAAAAGCAAAGGTTCGGTTGTTCTTTCAACATCTGACATATGTGTCCTCCCTTTGGCTCTTACAACACGGAGTAGAAATATGAATACATTTTGTGGCAGCTTACAGATCCTTGTTTGCACTCTCGCTTACTGCTTGGAACTTGCCAACAAGGAAACGTATACATTTAATTTACATAACCTAACGGATGGCCACCCCTACTTTGGCTCTGGGGAGGGGCCTAAGGTTATCAACTCTGGCAGCTGAATAAGAAAACAATTAACCTTTTCTGTGATGCAGGTTTTGGTATTACGTTCTATACACCTTGCATATTACTAAAATCCTCATTGTTGGGGAAAGCACACAGCAATATACTCATTGTGTGTAGCTGACAAGCAGCAGAAATTACTAGCTCCTTTGGTGCATATGTAACTAATTTCCAAATCATGGAAAAAAAAAATATAAGAGTTTACTTTAACACACGACTGTTAACAGGAAAAAAAAAAAAAAAAAAGAGGCTAGTATATTGTTGCTGTTCATTTATTATATAATGAACACATTCATGGATTGTAAAGTGTTTCCTTTCATGACAAGCAGCTCTTGCACAGAACCTCCTAATGAAAAGAGATTTGAAACTTACAGAAGGAAAAACGAGACTTTAAATTGAATATTATTGTACCTTAGGTCAACCTGAAATTTTCCTTTTAAAGATGAATGTGCTAACTTAATGAGTTCTTCCACGCTGGGTATCCATGGCTTTGTAGATCTTATATTTTCAATAAAAATTACTCGAATAATCTTGAGTGGAAATGAAAAGGGTTTATTTGTTTTTACTTTTTCAGTTATTACAGCTGGGAGCTATTACACTGGTAAAGAAAAATGACACCATACTGCCTGTGTCATTCTCCCTCAAGCACAGCCCAATTTAAGGTGGAATTTTCAGGCACAGCCCCCGGACAGCAGCAGCCCCTTTAGAGGCAATGGCACAGCAGTTCCTAGGGTCAGGTTTGGGGGCTGGGCTGTCCCCCCCAGCAGAGCTGCAGTCCCATGGGGACAGTCGGGGCTCTGACATTCCTTCAGGTTCTGCTGCTGAGCAGCCAGTGCAGCACTGCCTGTGGCCACAGCACCTTGGGATGCAAGCAGTGTTATTTTTATTATTTTTTCTCAGCTGGACACTTGTGTGTGTGCCCCGTGCGTGTGCACCAGTGTCTCTGTGCCCACAGTGGGACTGCAAAAAACCAAACTGTTTGCTGCAAGATTAAATCCTGCCACCACCTTGGCAGCTCCGCTGTTGTCATGACCACACTTTTAGCAGGCGAGGAGGTGCTACTGCTCAGTTCATCCATTTCCTCTGCAGTTGCCACATCGGAAAAGGAGTAGGGACAAGATTACAGGGCTGCTAGGTCGTTTTCTTCTGCGGAAGGGGCTTTGGAGAGATGAAGTCATCGTGGAGTTCTTTTTATGGAGACGTAGAGGTTTGGCCTGTTTCCTGGGGGAGAAGAAAGAAAGGGCTTTCCCTTGCAGCACGCAGGTGTCGGAGGATACACGCCTCTGCACTGCTCCTGGATTAGTGCTTCCTCCAGCTCCGTGCCTGCACTCTGGCATCACCGGAGGGAGACACAAAAAAAACTGCCTAAAATTGTTAGTTCCTTCTGCATATTCTCTGCTGCAATTCAGAGGATGAATCCTCCTTCACATCCATCCTCTCTCAGCCCAGCTTGTACCCTGCCAGGCCCATTGCAGCTGATTTATTTATCTTCTGAAAAGAGCAGGTTTGGCAGTAGAAGCTCTGCAACACATTATTAACCAGAGAATGGATCCTGTATTGTCTTCTGCAAAGAACAGACTTGGTTCAGAGTCAGTTTTAGCAGGTTAAAATAGAAATAAAAAAGCCTCCCAAAAATCCATGAAAAGGACAGTTTTCCATGTGGGGTATATAGATGGACAATCCTAATTTATTAGTATAAGATTTGGAGTTGAAAAAAACTACTTAAAATCTAACACATCTAACTTGATCTAACTTACAGAATTAAGACTCTGACTTCAGTGGTGTTATATTTTTTACATGGATGAGTATGGGTTCAACTATACCACTTGCATATAATCAAGCAAAAAAAATGTTACTCATTGATCTACAAATTAATTACGGTGATAAATACCAGTATGCTGAGCATCTGAATGTACACTTTGCATAACCTGTTTCAGTGGATGAACTTAAAATGCCAAAAGAAGAGAACTGAGCAACAGAAAGAGGTGAAGTTACAAGTGGGCTCTGCCTGCAGACCTGCTCTGGGCGGGTACTTCTGCTTTTCCTGGAGGTACTTACAGCAGTCTCTGCTCTTGGCCAAGTGATTATTTCACCATTTTACTAACTTTTTGGCAGACTGGTAATTAGTGGTGAAATTTTTCATCCTTGCAGATCAGCCATGTGGAAAGAAACATATTTTTGAAAAGAACCATATCATCACTGCTTTTAATTAAGTAATATTAATTTTATACATTTCATTTTATGATGTTGCTGATAAAGAAATGGCTTCAAAACAAATTAGTCTTTTATAAATCTGTTAAATGTTTTTAAATGGTAGAGGCCATTGGTTGTGTGTGGCATGAGCCAGTAACAGTGCTGATATTTAATCCATTAACTTACACTTTCCAAAATTGATGGAAGAATAATTGAAACCCTTTAGGAACCCTTTAAGGAAGAGCTGTACTCCCTACAAATACTAATGGGGCAAACACAGAAATTAATGTTGCCAGCAATGAAATGAGCCAATTTGCTTAAGTGTCTGTCTAAATGCACTGTTGTTAATTGGTAGCTGTAAAGAAAACATCCAAGTGTGTTCCATAGCTACCCAGTATTAAAATGCAGGGGATATATGAAACAGAAAAGACCATTTGGTCACCTTGGCTGTTCTCTCTGCCTGAAGTATTGTAAAGAAGCCCAGGAAAGGATTCCTGGGGAGGCATGGCCAGCCAGAAGCTTGCCTACTGGCAAGGCAGAGTGAAGGTGCCCCAAGTTCAGAATTCCTTTCTTTCATTTTGCATGAGAGGCATAAACTGTGGTTACACAGGATTCATGGCATTGGGATGGGTCTGTGCTGTATGGATGTTTGAAATTTTGGTGCACATGAAGCACTGACTGAGAGCCTTCTGCTGCTTACTGGTAAAATTGTTACCTAAAGATGTTAGCGAGTGGGTTCTGTGCCAGAGCCTCTGGGTCCCAGAGCCAAAGGAATGGTTCATAGTCTGTGAGATGCATTTTACTGTATTATACAGATCCATTTGTACACACGTACATGGCACTTGCTACGTTCTGTAGCACACGGAGTATTGTGTTGTATCATTATCTCATCACAATATAAATACAAATTTTTATACCTTTTTGTTGTGTTACTCAGGTTTCTTTAAACTTTCATCACTTGGTTTTTGTGCATAGTGTTTCTTCTCTTTTCAGTTCTTTACATACTGCAAATCTTTACATGTCAGCTTATTTCATGTCAGCTTATTTCATGTCAGCTACTTCATAAGGAGCTCACTGAATTTCAGCAATTAAAATTAATAGCACGGTATGAAGATTGGGGTGCTACTTAGAGCTCTTTTACACACACTGGCCCATTGAAACCCCAACAGTCATTAATCTTATTTGTCTCTAACCATGGGTGCTGTATAAATTTCCACTATTGCATTTCTGAAGACAAACTAACCTGTTTGCAAAGTGCAAATTGAAATACATTAGTGTCCGTTCTAAGTAATTATACTTGAAATCATTTCAGCTCTGTACAAGAAAGTGAAAAAAGCATTAAAAGGCAGCCTACATGTTCTGCATGTTTATTTTGCCAAATATGAAAGTCACATCACAAGTGATTTGCAGCCAGACAAAAACGAGCATTTTAGCTGATGAGAGATGAGAGGAGGCACGAGCTGAAATCATTCTGTGAATTACATTGTTTACTCTCAGCTGCAGTGTGTGATATCCCCTGGTTTGTGTGTCAGATTGTCACGCATGTTGTTCTTAAATACAGTGATATCTTAAAAATACAGAAGTAGTAGTTTTCTGTTGAAAGCATGGCCAGTAGCTAGTTGATACGTTTATTTTTGATTTGACTAAGCTGAGCTGCTGAATCAGTAAGATACTCATAAGAATATATGTGCAAAGCATAGTAAACTAATTTTTCTATCAGTTTTATCTGAAATTAATACTATCACAAAATAAACATAAAATACAATCTAGCGCTTAATAACTTACTATAAATTAATCTCCAACAGAAAAAAATAGCTTTAATAACATTTTAGCAGTGCTGTACTTTGTGACAGTACCAGTTTTCTCAACACAAGAAGAGCATTGAGTAAAGAAATTATTATAAATGTGGTGGCACTATTTTAGTTAATTCTGTACAGTTTATGATCTGTACAGCTTTGTTTATGACATTTGTCATATCATGCCATTTGTTTATAAGAAAAATAAGTTTCCTCATTTTGCTAATCATGAATGTTTCAAATTTAATACTAAACATTCAGAAGCTTGCCTTACCTATCAGGGTTAAAATTGGGGGTTTCATTCAAAACAGGATCAGGAGAGTAAACAAACAATTTTATAGGAAAAATATCCCTTTGTGCATTATATATTTAAATATGTTAGGAGTGGTAGGCCAAACGTGTAGGTGCTTCTTGTATATTTATGGTACTGAATCCAAAAAAGCTGAAGGGAACTAATCACTTTGACCTGCTTTTTTTGGGACTACAAGGTCTCAGAATGAAATCTACCATTCCTCTATATTAAAGATAAATGCACTTGGCAAAGAAAGCAAGCTGGTGCCAAATTCCTGTCTTCTGACTTTATAATAAAAGTTCACATGGCATTTCAAAAGTTGTGCTTAATCCGGAACACAAATTTGCTTAAAGCAATGAATTGCATTTTAGGACAAGGTGTTTCCAAAGAGTGACTGTTGTTCGTACAATCTGCAGCAGGGACCTTTGCAATCCTGCTGCTGTGAGCAGATGTGCAGTATGATGCAAAATCAAAAACCTTCTGTACAGTTACAGTTCACCAGCTAAAAGCCTATTTCCTTGCCTCCTCTGTGTTGATTTTTTTTCCCAAAACAAAACCATAACCAAAACAAAACCCTGAAGCAGTAGCAAGCAAACAACTTTGAGTTTTCCATCTGACAGATGTATCCCAGTGGGAGGGTTTAGACCGGGCAGCTGCAATGCCTATGAGGTGGCACTGTACTCCTTGGCTGTTTGTTACAGCCTCGGACGATGGGTAACCGAGAGCTCCTCTCTGAGGTGTCCGGCACAATGATGTCATATTTTGCAGTGGAACAAACATAACATGGTATGGATGGAATACTGCAGAGCTTGCAGACATCCTTCCAGAAATGTTTATGCCTTAATCTGCTGGAATTCACCGTAAAATGGCTTGTAAAGGCAATATGCTATCTGAGCAGCCTCTCCAGTTCTAGGAAACAGATGCAAAACAACTGCTCCTAGAATGGAAAAAAAGGGTAAGGTAAGCCTTAGTTATGTTTTGACTGAACACAATAACAACAACAACAAAAAAAGAATCAGAGGAAAACAATCTTGATCCAAAAGGAGCTGCAAAAGCAAACACTGATGCACATGGGTCTGAGGCTGGGTGGGGAAAGGGGCTGTCAGAAATTCTGATGATATGTTTGTAGAAGGCTGTTGTTTAATCTCTGCCCTAAGAGCTGATCAATGGTCTAACAGATGAAAATTTGTTTCTCTTTAGAGGCTTGTTCTTTCAAAATAAGAATTTTAAGTGCACAGTGTTCTGACCTAAAATATTTCAATTCTAGCCTGAATTCCTATGCCAGCGGGGATTATGAGATCATGCTGTCTGTCAACTCCTCTTTCGTCCATCTGTTCCCCTCCTCCTTTCCTTGATAACTTCTGAACCTTCTGGCTAATTTTCACCAAATTTGACAAAGCAGAGATAAAATGGAGCCTGCAATTAATAATCCATGATGAAAACTTTCATGGAAATTCCATGTCTGGGTAGAAAGAAAAATAAATTATTTCCTGCATTGAACATAGCCAAATTGAGCTCTTCCCTGTTTTCAAGAGGTGGCCACTGGCCAGCATGGACATAGCTCCAAACCTGCTACAGAATGAGCATGTAGTGCTGCTTTCCCAGGGAAACATGGGGACATAGGTTTTAGGAAAGGCCATGAAGGAGATGGGACATCATAGCTGTGTGAGTCTGGAAAGAGGATGGGGAACCAGTCACACATGGAACTGAAGGCATGAGTTGCAGTAATCCAAGAAGACAATTTGATATACTAAAGACAGGCAAACTTTTATCAGATGTATTTGTGGACTTCATTGGCAGAGCTGCCTTTGTACAGCATAATTTAGGAATTTTTCTAGGTGTTTAAAATTAGCAAATTTGCTTTTATGCAGGCATTTTTTACATGAGTAACACTGATATTTATATTAAAAAAAAAACAAAACCCCAAACCACAACACTAAAGCACAAGTCTGCAAAATACCACTGTAGGAGAAGTTGATTTTGGTGCAAGTAACTGACTGAACTGAAACAGCAGGGCATTATGAAATAAGCTGGTGAAAGCTTTTGCTCCTTCCCTGTTGGACAGGCACAATGCACTCTATCTGCAAGATGATTTGAAAACTTCAGCCAGCCTAAATTGCAGCTGCAGATCAGGCTGTAATCTGATGGGGAGGAATTCAACACTACAGCTCTTTTTGCCCATGAAAACTCACTGCCAGGTCAGGGTTTAGTCTAAAAATGTCTTGCACAGACCACATTATACCAGAAATCAGCATTCTGCACTTTGCAAGTGATACAGGTGCTGATTTTGATCAAGAAAACCTAATGTGAGCTTTTGTTAGCTGTGCTAAGCTGCAAGGTTGCTCATTTCCCTGTGTTGGTTCATTTCAACAATTGCATTAAGTGAGATTAGAGAAGCTGCACATTTAGGACAAGTAGTGGAAGGGCTCAACCACCCACATACGGACTGGGTCAATGCTTCATCAGGGTGAAACGTAAAGATAACATTTCTGGATACAATAAATTATTTCTTTTTAGAATAACTGGCCATACGAACCACAACAAAAAAATGCCATTCTGAATTTAGACCTCAGCAGTGCAGAGGATCTAATTCAAGAGCTATTAGAGGGTGAGCTGCTCAATTGTAGCAACCACAATATAATTAAATTTAACACTAAGATGAATGCAAGACAAATAAAGCAAACAAATACTCAATTTTAAGAAAATAACCTATGCAATAATGGGGAAAAATGCCAAAAAAACCCCTAAATGAGCAGTTCCAAACCAAGAAGCCTGCAAACACCCAGAAGGCTTAAAAATACAGTTCTAGAAGCCAAGGTAAAATGTCTGACGTAAATAGAAAAACGTGGCATAAACCTCCCCCCGCCTTGCATGACTCAATGAGAAATTTAAGGAGGCTATTGCAAGGAACATGGGGAAGCCCAGGAAAATGTGGCATGCGAAATGTAAAGAGGAAGTGAAGACGGCTAAACTTGAGGAGTGGTTGATGAAGGATGCTCAGAGCGTTAGTGACAAGTTTACATGATGCTTGTCTGAGAGCCAGCCTTTGCAAAGCAGAGGTTCCACAATCTATGTCGAGAGCTTTCTGGTAACTTCACAGGCAGCAGCAACCAAAAAGCCAAGAAAACAGGGAGCATTGTAAAGAAGGCATTGGAAATGAGGGTTCTGTAGAAAACCTTGGTAGACCCATGCCCTGAGGATTCTGTGCAGTCTTGTCTGCACCCTGAGCAAGGCACAGCGATGCTGTAAAGGGTTCACGGGAAGACGTTGGGAACAATGTTGGGAATGGAGCACTGGCTCTACAGAGGCCGAATTTTAGGACTCTTCAAACTAGAGGACAAAGCTGAAGGAAAATGCTGTGATAGTTTGTAAATTGCCATGAATACCACGGGTAAGGTACATGCAGAGGTAGCAGTGACCAGATCCTGAAAGGCTAATGCCAGGAATCATTTGATGAGTTTTTAGAGCTACGAAACAATTAGGGAAGTGCCTTTTCAAGCAGCACTTAATGATGTTCTGGGATGTTGCCTTGTTATGTGTCAGCATGTTTAAAAAGGTAGCAGGCAAATCCAGGGACATAAAGCCCATGAATTACTTAAAGGACTAAGCAGGGTGAAAACCACCAACACAGCGACATTGGGTACGGATGGCGAAGTGCCCACCGCTAGCCACGTCTGGGGTTCAAGGAAGCCGGTGGGCACAGCAGTCAAAGCTCAGCGACATCAAGTACGCTCAAGTCTGCCCCATCCTCCTCCTCCCGTTCGCAGGGCAGGGGAACCGAGGAGCAAAGGCCGCGGAGAGCTGAAGGGCCAGGCCTGCGAGGCCTGACAGGCCTGAGGGGACGGGACGAAGACATCGGGACCGAGGCGACCGCCCTGAGGGAAAGCGCGGCCAGCCGTGGGAGCCTCGCCCACATGACGTCACCGGTCAGCGGGCCGGGCTCGAGACGGAGCACTGCGCGCGTGCGCGGGGCCCCCGTGGGCGGAGCGGGCTCGTGCGCAAGCGCGGTGGGCGGAGCAGGGCGGGGACACCGCGCGCGCGGCGGGCGGTTCGAGCTGGGGGCGCTTCCCGAGCCTTCCCTGAGTCTTCTTTCATCCCTCCCTCGGTCTTTCCGCCACCGCCCCTTACCCTCCCTAAGCCTCCTTTCAGCCTCCCTTAACCTCCCCTCCGCCTTCCCGCCGCTTTCCCTCAGCCCTCTCTGAGGCTCCCTTCAGCCTTCCCGCCATTTTCCGCCTCGCTCCCCTCCCCTTCCCTCGAGCCGCCGCTGCGGCAGAGCAGAGCACTGGGGTGAGTATGGAGCTGTGCTGCGGGCTCGGAACTCGCTCCCGGCGGGACGGGATCAGCCGCCACCGCTCCCCGCTCCCTTCCGACCTCTCGTTCCGGCCAGAATCCCTGTGTGGCTGGAGGCAGCGGCTGCCCCGGGGGGCGGGACGTGGCCCTTGAGGGCCCCACTTGTGCGGCCCGGGCGGGGACGGGTACCGCGGGTGCTCCCTCAGGGCTCCGGAGTTGTTTTTTGTGGTGTTTGATGGCAGTGGCAGTGCCGTGGTGGCCCGGCGTGCCCGGGCACAGGACTGTGTGGGCGCCCATTATTTCACGGAATCACAGAATCAGTAAGGTTGGATGGGACCTTTGGAGACCGTCCGGTCCAACCCCCCTGCAGGATCACCTGGAGCAGGTTATCCCGGAGCGCGTCCACGTTGTTTTGGAATGTCTCGAGAGAGGGAAATTTCACGACCTCTCCGGGCAGCCTGTTCCAGTCCCCTGCCACCCTCAACTGAGAGGAATGACGGACGTAAAGTTCTTCCTCGTGTTAAGGTCAAACTTCTTGTTTTTTAAGCTTATTGCCGTTACTTCTTGTCAGTGGGCACCACTGAAAAGAATGCGGCAGCCGCTTCTTGGGACCCATATTTATATATTTTGAGGACATCCCTTTTAAGCATGGAGGGCTCTTGGAGCGCTGCCCTGTGACACGATACTCGCGCAACATTCTGTGTCATCTGCAGTCTCTGAGCTAAATCAGACACATGGGGTACTTAAGAGAAATGGCTTTACTTGTTCAGTGCTCCAGGCTGACTGGCAGAACGGGGTTCTCTGGTGAAATGCATGTTTTAGAAACAAAGTATTAAGTAATATCAAACTAAAAAAAGTCCCTATTATCAGAGTATTGCAGACAAGGCCTCCTGACTATTGATTAGTTATCCTATATCCTTCGCTGTCTGTTACACGTGCTTTAGGATCCCAAAGCTGATTATTTGTCCGCTAGGAAACAAAAAAGCATCAAACTGCCTCCTCTAAGTTGTGACCATTTTCACAGGAGTATTTTTACACTGATCTTAATTTTAATTTTTTCGATCAAATATGTTAAAGTATTTATTGTTCCATTTTCAGAGGAAACTTTTAAACAGAGGTTTAGAAGACAAGATTCTGCTTGCTGTTGAGGTAAAAAAACTCTTGTAGCCAAGATCTTGAAGTGCAGTGTAACATCACTGTAGTTTTGTTTTTAGAACAGACTAAAAACCCTGATCATTTCCGAGGAGTTAAAATAATTATGGGTGTTTTTTTAAAAGAATGTACAGAAAACTGTGTAAGTAAAATCACTTTTGGAGGGCAATGAATTGCTCAGTATTAACACCTGTTGCTTTTAAATTAATGATACTGTACTGTTTTCATAATAAGTTTATGTGAGTTAAGGCAAAACAAGTGCTTGCAATGATATGGGATGTAATTGTTATGTCCTGATTTGATCAACAAAATATATTAAGGTATCTGAAATTAAAATTGGTTTCTAGTCTTGAATAGCCACTTTAATCCAAAACAGCATTCCAGGTTTGTTTTTTTTTTTTTTTGATCTGACACTTCCTTTTTCCTGTACAGACTCTTTTTATTAAAATACTGAATATTCATTATAAATGGCAAAAAAAACAAAGCTGGAATAATACCCCAGATCTTTTCCATGTATTCGGATTTTTTTCTGCTTACAAAAATATTTCATCATGAGCTGTGGAAAGGATTTTGTGGAAACTCTTAAAAAAATTGGATATCCAAAGGCTGATGAGCTTAATGGAGAAGATTTTGACTGGATGTTTGAGTCTTCAGAAGACAAATCATTTTTGGAGTGGTTTTGTGGAAACATAAATGAGCAGCATGTGGTATCTGAAGAAGAACAGCGAGATTATCAGAATCTTCTACAGTGTGGTCAGCCTGTTTTGGAAGGAAGTGCACTGGATGAAGTCCTTAAAACCTTGGAGCCCATGGGTTCAATGAACAGTAGCCAAGAGGAGGACAGGGAAGAAGTGAAGAAATTAGAGGATGAGCTTCAAACTCTTCAGAAGCTAAAAAACCTTCAAATTCATCGGCATAATAAGCTTCAACTGTTGGTTACTACAAACAGCCACGTGTTGCAAACGTTCCAAAGCAAAGAGGAAGAAGCACGTAAGAATTGGAAAGAAGGTCTGGAAATATTTACTGCAGCAAGTAATAAGCTTGACCATGAACTGCAGTCTCTTACAGCTGCAGTGAAGAAATTTGCTTCTTTCTTCACTGCTTCAGATTCAGAACAAGGGTCGGATACACATCCAGTGTTTTTTTCCCAACTTTCTTTGGATAAATATTTGTCTGTGGAAGAACAAAGTACTGCAGCAGTTGCATCACACATAAAAAAGCATTTTTATAAAGGTATGTCTGAATGTGCTGAAAATTCACGTGAAGGCAGCTTTCAGCTTGAAGATTTAATCAAGCAAGTCCCTTTAGATGAGGCTGATGAAGTTTGTAAAGAGAGACAAGAGATAGCCAGACTCCAGGCAGCGTATATTTGTGGTCAGAACCAGCTAATTCAGCTGCGAGCTGAAGAGGAGGGCATGAATTCAGCTATCAAGTGTGCGGAGAGCCTGCTGCAATCCTCGGACAAGGTAAGGTACAAAAGGTGATGAAAGGTACTGGAGTTTTAAACAGACAGACAAGTTCCATTTGATCTAGTAAAGGGAGTTGCTGAGTTATTGTTATTTCAAATATTTTTATGTAGTGAAATTGCACTTTTAAGAAGTTTTAGTCTTAGCTACAAAACTACTTTTATGAAATATCTTCAGTCTCCATGGTTAGGAATTCTTCAGTGTGCTACAGTTCCTTTAATTCTGCATTTCCAGTATTACTACCTTTAAAATCTTAGAATTTATAGTACCTTTCTAGTTTAGTTTAACTTTGAATTTTCATATTAGAACTGGTTCTTTGTAGAATAAACAGAATCTTAGCTTTGATTGCAGTTCTGTGGTATCAAGGAGCCAAAGTGATAAATGTATTTCTGTTTATATTGCGCATCACAAGCTTAAAAAGTTTTAGTTCACTGACTCTGGAAACTCAAGCATTTGTACCAAATAAATGAATCTGATAGTTGAAGCCCCAGCAGTTTCTCAACAAATGAGTGACAGGCAAATGTGGCTAGTGGAATTTGTGAGGAAATCATAATGAAAGGAAAGGTATTTGCTTATGCCAGTCATAGAATAACTTGAGGCATCATGTCAGTTTGTATATTTTCAGTTTTGGATGATTAGTATATAGGACTTGATTGATTAAGGTAATTTGAAAAAGATTGATTCTGCCAGCAGTGTTGATCATCCAACTGAATATAAAAAATTATGTTTGCTTGTGAGATTTCAGTTAGACATACTTGAAATAGGTGCTTGGTAACATGTAGCTCTTTTATTTTCAACACAATAAACTGTTTCCTGACCCTGTGATAGAATGAAATTATTTTTTACTGAAATATATCTATTATCTACTTTGTTCATCTGTATTTGCATTATTTTGTAAAATTATGTAAAACTACTTGTAGGGTTTTTAATTTAATTTTGGAGCTAAATGTAACACAAATACGTGAACCTTATATGACCTGAAGAAATGTTTGGGTGGTGGCTTGGTGGGAGCCATGAAGAAATTCACAAATATTTTGTTTTATGCAGGATATTGGACAACAGGAAAACATTGATGCTAAAATATCTAGTTTAAGTGCTGAAATTTCAGCAATTAAACAAGATATAGCTCAGATAAATAATGAAGAGTTGCTTCCCCTTCTTAAGAAGAATGCACGACTTTTGACTGCACCAGTGGTGAAAGAATATTTAGATCACCAAATTGCTCAGCAGGACTATTATGCTGCAATTCAAGAAAAAATAGGCAGGCATTTGATAAGACAGAAAACCTCATTTGAACTTATTCAGCTGGCCTGTGAAATGGAGATGAAGAAACACCAGGAGATCAGCTGCCAACTTGAGAATTTGGTAGAATCTCTGAAACAAAGCACTGATGAGTTGCAGCAGAGACTACAGGTGATAGCTGAACGAACGGAACGGGCAAAGCCAAGGAGCACTATTACTTCAGAGGATGGTTTCTCTTGCAGGTAAGTATTATATTCAGTGTTGAACTTGTATTTCCTTTGAAATAATATTGGGGACATGAAGGCTCAGGCAAGATATGCCTTGCCTGCTTCCAAATTCTTTTTTACTTGCTGTAGCTAATTAGAATTTTGAATTTTCAAGAGCTGAAGCATTTAAGATGTGAAACTTGTTTCTTCCTTGTCCTTTGAAATTCTCTTTAGGTTTGCCTGAGGAAAAACTGTTCAATTATCAGTCTTAGTAATATTGCTGAAGCATTCTTAATTAGTATCTGTAACATGAAGAATGTTTGAACCCAAGCTTGTTTTATCTAGCACCTCCTGATACTCTAGAGGCATAGATGTTAATAGCACTGATTTCCCAGGTTGTATGCACGACCTCATCGGCTGAGCGGGCAAAAACCCCCCGTGTGGTAGGAGAGAGGAATGATTCCTTCGGGCTGTGAAATGTTTAGCTCATTTTTGCTGCTTGATTTGCCATCTGGTTTGAGTGTCCTGGCACCCATGTAGGAGTCTGATTTTTCACCATCTAAGTAATTTAAGTCTCCTTAAAGTTCAGGTGATACAGTTAAGGATGTGTGCTGTGCTGCTCTTCCATCAAGACTAGATCTTTTGATGAGATATTGTGAGAATTGTGTAATTATAGGTGTGTTACTGTCAGACTTTTCCTCCTTCTTTAAAATGGTGCTTTAAGTGTTTGTTTTTTTAATAATTGATAAGTGATAACTGAGTATGGTTTGTCACAGTGAATGACTGGAAGAATTAATTTTACTCCTATTGTGTGTTTGTGTCAGCTTGTTACATTTTTGTTCAGGTTTATTATGGTGTCTGCAAATCACTGAATGTTTCTGGCTTTTTTTTTTTTTTTTTTGTTTGTTTTAAGAAAAAGGGAAGGGAAGTTGAAAGAATTAACATCCTTACAGGGTTTGTAAACGAGACACTTGAAGGACCTTCAGTTATTTCTGAAATATAGCTCTTGCTCTTAATAAAGCCAGTCTGATTTTATATTAGGGAGCAGCTCCTGAAGATTTTGTTATGCAGAGGTGGTAGTAACGTTTGGACTATGTAATGTTGTCTATAATTGTATTAGGCCCATTCCTGATACAGTGTAAGGGTACAGTTTGCTATAGTGTGTAATGCTGTCTTTTGCATGACTTGTAACTAACTGGAGAATTTCTTAGCGGTCTCTTCATAGGTAGAAAACAGGAAATACTTCAGTGAGCTTGAAAAGGTTATGATTGTTCTTATTTCTTATCAACTGTTGAAGTCTGCTTTCATTCAGCACTTAAAAATAAATCTTATTTTGCAGTCCTTGAAGTATCAGGAAATAGTTGGCAAAAGCAGACTGTCAACTTCTATTTGCATTCATGATCTACTTACTAACTGTTACTTTAGTATTTCATTGCTGCTAATTTGATCCTGAAATATTTCAGATTCCTATTAATCACTGCTATATATAGATATATAGATGGAATCCTGAAATCAGTGGGAGATATAGCAGTGTTGCAAAAGTGCCTTTAGCAGCACTTACCTTACTTGTCCTCTGACTTTTCAACACAGACATGTCGTCTTAACTGATAATGATAGAGTGCTTAGGAGAGTTAAAATATTTGTCTGTCTAACTTCACTTGTTCCAGGCTGTATCAACTCCTGGAAGGAGGAAGTAAAAAACAACAGTTGTTTAAAACATACAAAAGCCTGGAGCAGATGGCTCAGAAGTTAAAGCAGGACTGTGCTACAGTACAAGATCAGCTGGCAGCATCTGCTCGCGAGCAGTCTGTCCTTTTGTCCAGCCTAGAAAGGGATGTGGATGCCCTTCATGGTGCTCTCTATTGTGGAACAAATCAGATACAGCTCCGGAGTCCGGTAGGCCCTTAATGATTTTTTTCAAATTGCTACATTTTGTGTCGTGTTCTTTTACTGATAAAAGTATAGTGTGAAGGCTCTAGACATGCAAACTGTCCCCACTTATCAGCAACAAATTTATTAATGATAATGGATGCTGAACATTTACATTGTTCTTGGCAAATGTTGGATTTTTCTAAATGCTGGCAGGTAATTTTTTTTGTTTCTGAGCAAACTGTTGCATCTAACTGAATTTCTTTCAAGGGCATGTGCAGTCCTTTATTCTGGTAAGCTTGTGATGTGAGAGATCCTTTGTCTGGATAGGGTGTCACTGGAAAACTCCTTTAAGTTGCTCTTCATTTCATATGGGCTTTCTCCTTTGTTACCTCTAAGACCCCAATAGTAGAGTTTCACCCATTAAAAGCCTGGCCGTGGGTGGGTCATTCAGACAAACTAAAAATAACAGAATTTTGAAGGACAATTGTAGTAGGACAATCCTGCTGCACCAGGTCTCAGGTGTTACATTTAAAACATCTTTTAAATGGGAACAGGATTTGTTAAATGCACCTTGTTATGGTTTATAAATCATTGTAGACACCTCAAAAATGCATCAAGGGGAATCTTCTGTTATATAATACTTTCTTGGTTAATTACATAAAAATATATTTAACATTTGTCAAATGAGTTTGCAACATATAGAACAGTTTTAATTTAAAAATGAGACTGTAATTGGAGCAGTATGTGTTCAGGGATTGCACATACTTAAATCAAATACCTTACTATTGATTTAAGTTACTTCTTATAATATGACATCTTGTTCTACTGTTACTGTTTCTCAGAAAAAGAAAAGTAATTCCTTTAATAACGGAACAGTGTGCAAGTAGATGATTAATCTGCTTATACTGAACTATCATAAGAATGCCAGTTGTGAAACTTGTAGCTAGTATTTAATGATTTAATTGTAAGATTGATTTAACTTTTTTATTGTGCTTTTTTTTTGTTTGTTCCCTTTTAAGATTTGAGAAAATGTCATTCACTCATCTCTCTAGGTCAGGTGCAGATTTGTGTGGTCTTAACTCATCTGGTCAACAAGTAAATTACATTTGCATAATACGATATGAGTTCTGTTACATGGAGCTCAAAAGTTACATCAATTGAATGGAATCCCTTATTATTCTTGTTTCTGGTTTTTTTTGTGATTACTTTTTTGATTACAAACAAGTGACTTCCTAAAGCAAAAAGCCTTTCCTATTTCTAGTTCAACTAGTGTATTAACAATAGAAAAGTAATAATTTTTTTGTCTTTTATTTTTTGTTAGGAACTTACTGAGCAGTTTCACCAGCTGAAAGTGGATTTAGGTGAACTAAATCATCTCCTTAAGGATCTGGTTGCTGATCTGAAGTCAAAGAGAAGCTTTTTAGAGTCCAATAGGCTGCATCAGATGGAAAGGGACTTGTATGTGTATTTTTTCAAAGATGAAGAGCACTTGAAAGAGATGGTGGAGAAGCTTGAGCAGCAGTCTCGGGCTAAAGCCAGTGGTCTGGAAGACAAGAATTTCACAACCAGTGGAGTTCTTAATGGCTAAACAGCAGTGTACTCTTAAGAAAGGAAATGTTAATGTAAACTGTGTATGACTTTATGGAGTAATAAGCATTAGCTTGACAAGGCTGACACTTACCTGTCACTGCAGTGAATCCTAACTGCCACTGTTACCAGCTGGGATTGCGTGCTGCTTTATGGCTTCTGCCTGCTGAATTCAGTCTCAGTTTTATCAGAACTCTTGGATATGAAGTAATTGTTGGTTATTTGAAAGAAGTATGTTTAGGCTGCTCTTCTGCTGACCTGTGTGTTTACTTCTGCTGCACACAGCATAGCATCAATAGGAATGTGTCATACCCTTGAGTTAAGTCTTACTGCATGCTAAGAACTTTTGATTGAACTGCAAAATAAATGTGGAGAAGGCATTCCAGATTTTGGAACAAGACTGCAATGTGCTCATAGTGAAGAGGAGAGTTCTCAATGGCAGCAGATATTACATGATTGTTTCTCTTACAGTTCTTCTAGGAAGACTTGGTTTTGTTAGAAATGTGTTGTAATATGTACCAGAATGTTTTAACTACCAAGACCATCTGTTTTAAGACCATTCTAATATCTCTTAACTTATAATCTACCTTCTTCATTGAAACCAGTCCATACTTACACTGGGCTTGTCAATGAATGAGAATTTTAAATTTCTTTTTTGTACTTCTGAGTCTGCCTTATAATTTATAATGATAGGCATTTCAACTCAGAGCACTGATGCTTTCGTGCTTGTGCTTTCATGTGCACTGTTAGCCTGTTTATCAAATTTTTATATAGCTTCCTAATATACCAATGGAACTAAATAGGCTTTTATAGTATGATAACTTCCAGTCTTTTATATTTTGATGGGATCAGCTGTGCTTGCTTTCAAGCACTGTACATATTGATGAAGGTTAATATATTAGTTGAAATTCAGTAACAGTAGTCTTTAAACTATTTTGATGGCAGACTTTTAACTTCTATGTACTTATAACTTATTTTTTTTTAGCTTACTGGTCGGGTGTCTTTATGTCTGGATTTAATGCTGCTTTACTCTTTGTGTTTATTATTAAATGCCAAACTCTGTCAATTCAGTTCAGTGTGGTTAATATTTATGGTGAATCTGTGTGGGTTTTTCTAGGCCTGTTCTCAGTCATGGTGTCTTATTTATTTTTAAGTCTGATGGGTTCTCATTTTGTTCTGCTTCTGGGGCTGCTGCTTCCCAGCCTGAGAAGTCAGGGAGAACTTTAACCCTGTGTAGGAAAGAAGTGTTGCTCTCACAGAAGTTAGGAGGATTTGAGTGTGGGGAAGGATTGTACTTCTGACTCATGGAATGTTGGGGAAAAGAAAGCCATTCCATCTCTCACCCTTTCCTTCACATGCTTACTAATTAGAACTAGATAGATACAGCCAGTGCTAATGCAGTGTGATGGATGTTCCTCTTTGAATTGTATGCAAATATTTGCATTTGTAAATACTAAAAGTTGCAACGTACCTGTGGTCTTGAGGCAAGAAAAATATTTCTGTGTAGGCAGAGGAACTGTTTGCTGATGGTTAAGTTTGACAGTCTGCTCATGCATCAGTGGGATCTAGTGGGAGAAGACCAGAGTAACAGGACTCCAGTTACCCACTTGTATAGGAATAATTGAGTCAACAGCAGGTTTTGGTAGAGTGATTGGTTTGTACAGCTTGGATCCTTTAAGTGTTTTTTAAAATGCTGCATATTTCTCTTGTGTTTGTGAAGAACTTAAGATTTACATGTTCTTCTGGTGTAACTGTAAAGCAACAAGTCATCAGTGTAGGCACTGTTTCTTGTGATTCTCCAGTGTGTGTTGTACCTAGGGATTCTCCAAGTATTTTGTAGGTATTACAGAATATGGGCACTTTAGCTGGAAAACCAGCTCCTATTCAGAAAAGGATAACATTTACAACAACAGTAGCTGGGGTCAAAGCATGTAGAGACTATTGATGTTGCTGACCAGTTTCTTAAATTGACAAGCTATAGCAGCTATTTTAAAGTTACCAAGACATAGCAATATTTGAATGCATCAATTATACAAAATTTAAGAAAGCAGAGGTCTTTTATGATAAGTATTTTTTGAGATAGCACATAACTAATGGCCAGACATTGTGGTAGTAATGCTTGTTTCTTTAATCTTGTGTTGGCTTAATTTTGGCAGCTTGCTTGAAAGTTAATTGTGCTTTTCCTGATAAAATCCAAGCACTAGTAACAGTAAATGTAGGCATGTGCTAAGCTACAGACAAGTTTAAAGATGCTGGGAGGCAGAAAGTATCTCCGACATGCATACTTCTTGTTTTATTTGTCAGATTTTTTTTTTAATAGTAAAGTTAGCTGTACTTAGGACTGCTGATTTTTTAATCAGTGTATTAAAAAACTATTTCAAAGTTTGTTTTTATAAATTATTATATTTGTTATTTCCAATACAGTACTGGTAGACATGTCTGGGAGCAAATGCAATTTTCCATTGAGAATGAATGGCTAAACGTGTTCACTATATTTTTGTCTTTAGTTTCAACAGAATATAAATGAGGATTACTAATGGCCTTGATTAATTCATAATTTGTGTTCTGTGTTTAGGTTTAATCTTAAAAATGGAGCGTTACATAGGATGTGAGATTTCTAAAGTACCTTTATCTGATATTGCTCAGAGGATTATGACAGCTCTGCAGTCTATTCCTGTAGAAGCTCAGACTAACAGAGAAAATAATCAGAGTGAGTAAATCTTAGCCTATTTGTGCTTTTCTGCTGAAAAACTGAAATAGCAATATCAAACCTCTAGTCCCTGTTTTTAAATAGAGGAAAAGAAAAGGTGAGACTTTAGGTTTATAGCTTTAGAAAAGGAATTAAGCTGTAACTGTGACATTTTCTGGGACTTTTCCGATTCAATAATGTTATGTGAGTGCAAGGAATGGTACCACAAATTTAATTTTTCCTTTTCCTGTTCCTGCTATATGGTACAGAATTACATGGGAATTTGAAACTGTTACCTAAGTACTACTGTGTCATAAATCAGATGCATACATTAACTCGACTCTGGACTAGATGTTTAAAGATCACTGGAGGTACTAGGAGCTTAACAGGAAATCTGCGAGCTCTCCAGACTCAAGTCTGTCCTTACGACACATATTCATTAGCAGTTTTCTCCTTGTGAAATTGTAGGGGGAAGAGTGAACAAAAGTCCTGGTGAAAGAATGAGTTTGGTAATGTTAAAAGTGCCTCAGCAGATCTAGAACATTGTGGATACTGGGGAGGTTTTGCAAGGTGCAGGGTTTATTCTCAGTTCTGGGCAAGTTGCAGCCAAATTGTGGCTCTGGAAAGAAGTAGAAAGTTAGGAGTTTGGCTTAATTTCCGTTGTCTGTTTTCTCCTGAGAGCTAGGTCCTGGTATATTATCTGATCAGTGGGCTTAAAATGTAACATTTATTCCTGTGTACATGGTGGTTTTTGCAGCCACTGTTCTATATTAATTATGGTTCAGGCTCCTCTTTCAGTGAAGTATTGGATCACTGGAGCCTGCTGATGTAGCAGTGACAAAGATAGTGGTTCATCACTGTGTATATCAGTGATACACTGATTTAAAGGAATGTGGGATGAGTCAATTCTAAAATATTACTTTGGTACATGTGGTACATCTGGTACTAAAATGCAGATGATTTTAAAGAAAATTCTATCTCTCTTTAGCTTAGTTTGATTTACTTCTCTTGCTACCTTGTAATTTCCTGTACATATATATACACACATACAGCTTTAGTGTGGGTCTGTAAAAAAGAAGTTTGCCTCTCTTAAAAAAAACAAAAACAACTACAAACCTTTGATGTTAGTTGGTCTGTTTCAGACTGCATTGAACTGTATTTTATAGATAGATTTCTAAATTTTTAATTCTACTTAATGGAAAAAATGTTTGTCTTTAGAAGGTAAATACTGGGCTCAAATAGAACAAATATCTGCAATGTTGACCCAGTTGGTGAAATTCTGTGGTTATCCTGGCAGTGGAGCTCTAATCTTTCCATCAAGCCTTGAGGAGTTGGAAGGCAAGGATGGGTTTCTGCTGCCATCTGGTGATATTCTGTCATAATTCACAAACTGGAAGTTGCAGATCTCTTCAATACTTATCATACCGATTATTGTGTGCTGGAGGAGAGAAATGTAATCCTCATCTTCTCTGGGGGTTGGAAAAGTGTCAAGGAAAAGTGTCTAGCTGTTAAACAAAAGCACTGAACATAAACTGAGATACTATCATTCTTAATTTATTATCTCATTGTTGTAGAAGGTGTTGAGAAAACCAAAGGTAAAATGTTTGAAGCTACAAACACAGCTGTGCAATATTGGCTGTTCTAACAGCTTAGGTTAGAAGTTTGTCTGATTATACACTAAGAATAACATGCAGAAATAAGCGTATTTTCTTCTGTAGACAAAGGTTTTGATTTGCCCAGACATGTTTTTTTTGAAACAGTGCTAGTAAATTGAAACAGATCACCTTATGCTTTGTTTGACGTTGGTCAACACCATTGTTGTTTCAGAAAGGATCTTGTTGCTGGTAGTGCAGCTTCATAGCTGACAGTGGCAGTTTAGTATGGGCATTTATTTAGTATGAATATTACTCAGTATGGGGGGTCAAAATACATACTTTGCCTGTGAGGTGTCTTTTGGCTGGGCAGTAAGATAATTGAAGCATAAATGAAGCCAAACTAGTTGTGAACTCTGGAGAAACCTGAAATTCAGGGGAGTTCCTCTTTTTCCCTGTTCTTCTTTCTGTACCCATTGAGATATTTACTGCTAGCCTGTTACCCCTGGCTCCTTCGTTCCAGGCTTCACTTGATTCTCCTCTTGGGACTTGTGGACAGTGTTAACAGCAGAAAAGAACCCATGTCCTAATGGTTTCACTTGCCACGGTGTGAGTCTGAGGTGCATTTGCAAAGCCCTCTTGGAACAGCAGCAACTGTGCTTTTGGAGCCATGGGCTAAGGGTCTCTGGCAGTTCAGTGGGGGCCCAGACTCCCAGCTGTGCTGTGCTCTGTGTCACACCCGGCACTGGTGGCTGGCTAGCTTCTTGTGGGACTGGTGTCATCTTATCTTCCTGTCAGTTTGTCAGGTCTGAAGTATCTTTGATCTCTCTTATCTGGTCTTAAAATGCCTGTTCTGTTGCAAGATGAACAATGTGAAAAAAATATCCCCTGTAGGTGAAACATGGTCAGTTTGTAAAACATGATATGCTAAATTCAAATACAAATAATGCTTTATAGAACAGAGGTTTTGTGGAATACTGCTGCTGAATTCCAAGAAAACAGTTAAGCTGTGTAAAGTTTCTAGAGTTTGGATTTTTCTTTTTTTGTCCTTCATGTTTATATACTCAGCTTTACTATGATCAAAATGAGTTGTGTTTCCTTGAAAGAGGGAAATTCACATAATTATGGAATTATAGTAATTCTTCCTCTGAATACCTTGGAAAATGTTTTTCTGCTTTGTTGTGAATTTTAAGTGATTTTTTCTTAATGGTGACAGAGCAGACTTTTGCATATGCATATTTTGGAACCTCCAGGGCCCTTTTAAGCATGAATACTAACTTGATAAATGAGGGAAATTTTTTTACAATTCTTTCAGGTTTGGTAAAAATGTCAGTAATATAACCCTGTATGAAGCCTAAGTTACATGGGCTACTTGCAGATTCATTTGTATTGTAAATTGTTTCTTCTTTTTTAAAGGTGTAGAGAAGATGAAGGAAAATAAGCTAGGTGATAAGGATGCACATCTGAGAAATGAAAAGGCAAGCATTTTGTAAGATTGAAAAACCACTAAAAGCAGTATTTCTGTAGCAGGTTTGAAGTTATAGACTGGTTCTTTCATAACAAGCTTTATCATGCTGTATTTTATACAGTCATAGTTCAGGTAACTTCCTCTGTCTTTTTTTGCACTTGGCCTATGTTTACCTGTGAGAGTCTGGTCCCAACTTCTGTTCCCTTTTCACAGGACGTTGGTCTTCTATGACAGACTGATTAGAAAAGAGGTTGCCACATTCAGACAGTCACCAGAGTTTAGAAATGTTCTCAGACTCCTGTCACTGAATAATCATAAAGTGAGATGATTCATATGAAAAATTGCTTCATATTAGGAAGCCTAATTTTGGGTTTAATAATTTCTCTGAATTTTATTTGATGTGCATGTGAGTGAGTGCCAGTGTGTGGGAACAGGTAACTGGCAGCCCCAGATCAGTCTTTGATTGTAAAATCCATTGAGTTAATTGACGAATTGCAGATGCTGCAGCTAATCCCAGCTGCAAATTTCACAGCCTTCCTTACTCTGACACTGGTGCATGTTGCACACTTCAATTCCATTCAGGTTGCTCAAGATGCAGAAAACTGATGCCTTGTATGGAAAGAGATTGTTTCCTACAAATTACCCTGGCTCACAGGTGCTCATGCAGCTGTGGGTTCACATGGATAGGAGTGGAATCCCTTTTTCTAATGATGATGCTCTAATTTTGACTGTCTGCATCTACTGAGATCTTCCTACATTGACATAAATTATGAAACTACATCCTGGGAATCGTCTTTACTTCCAGCCATGTCATTATTCCCAAGAGAAGATCAGTTCTTAATGGAAGTTGCTGTTTCTCTGTGTGGTTAATTGTTCCAGCTGTATTATTCTGACTTGATAATTAAATTGCTTTGTTCGTATTTTTTTTAATCTTTAAAAGACTTGCTTATTCCTGATTCTGTAATTACTAGAGTGTCCTAATTTAAATTCTGCTGTGTTAAATGATAAAACTATTTGCAGTTTGACTGGAGAATACACTTGAGTGAATTAGTTGTCTTCCTATGGCTCTTAAACATTTGGCCCTTCTGTGATATGATTTTTCTCCTTCTGATAACTTTATAGTGCCCACCTTTTAGCATTGCATAGGTCAAATTAATTTGTCTTCATTCAGAACAGCCACTAGTCATTTTGGTAGTAGAAGAAGCTGAATTAGCTTCCTTTTCCTGCTTACTTAGAACCTTGTAATTGTGCTTTTGTGTGGAGTTGATCCTGTGAAGTATGATCTAAAGCAGTCTTAAGCCTTTTTCATCACTTTCTAAGGTTTGGGAATATGGGAACTGGGTTGAGGAATATTGTGAAACCATAAAAAAGTACCAAATTTACTGGCTCTGTCATTCTGGCTTTCTCAATCAATACAGATGTGATGGAGGTAGACAGTAGCCTTTGATCAGTGAAAACTGTCATCTTGGGGACTGGAAGGAGCCCTGCACAGCAGGACCTTGTTCTTTTGAAGTGAGGAGGTCTCGGTTTTTGCAGTGGTGATGACAACAGTTGTACTGAATGAGACTGGGCTAGAAGAGACCAAAATACAGTAATTATGAGAGACTCCAGTTACTTTCCAATGGAGTCAATGAATATTAAGCTTACGCATGGTGCTCCAGCTGCAAATAAGGAGACAACTGCTTTGTGGAATAGTTGGAGAACTCACAAGAAAAATTTGTATTTATTTGATTCTGTGTAAGATCAGGTCCAAAATCTTCCCTGTTGACAGGTGCGCTTACAGAGACTATAGTGTTTGGGAGGCATTGAAAGATAGGTAAGACAGTAATGCTTAATTTTCAGAAAGAAAACTGTAAAATTGAAGAAGCTTTTAAAAGAAATTATATGGAATTTCCCTCCAAACCCAGAACATTTGTAGGTAGTATAGGGATTTCTTCAAAGCAGAATATTGAAGATTTGAAATGAATACTAAATTGAGTCTGGAAAAAGTAGTAGGGATGAGAGACAGTATGAATGAGACTTAAAAAATGTCATCATGCAAAAATGTGAACTCAGCAGAATTTGTATTATTTTATACTTGTCTCATTTCACTAAGTTAAATAATATGCACAATGGTATAGTTCAAAATAACTTTGAGGAAAAGCTTGCAAATGCATCACTAATACATAATTTTTTTCAAATGCCTCAGGAGTAGAAAGAGGAGCTGGCAGGCTAAGGCCTGCTGGTGGTTGAGGCATAAAAAGCATTGAGGGGAGTTGCAAGTCTGTATATCTGTAAATTGTTCAACACACATTTAACTTGGGGAATCTTGAAAAGGACAGTGATTACCATTCCAGGGTCCTTGTTTGTGAAATCAAGGCAGAGGATCTATTTCAGCTGAGGAGTTTGTAGAAGAAACTAGCAAAATAAATAGTAAGAAAGTACTAGGGCTAGTAGCATACCAAGGAAATTTCTGAAGGAAATCAGGATGAAGAAGTAGAATTGAAGCACTACCATGCAGTATCTTGCTTAATGCCCCTTAGTAGCATGCTGCTGTAAAGGGATTCAGGGGATCTGGAGTAGGAAAACTGTTCTGTGTATAGTGGATTAAACGGAATAGAATATAATACTTATTCATACTTTTTCAACTTTCTTATGTATTTTTGTTATATATTGCAATACTGTAAGATGCTTGAAGGACCCAGTTGATTCATGTACTTGAAATTCCAAAGCAGTCGTTAAAATCCCATGCCAAAAGTTCTATAACAGATGAAACTGTCATGAAAAGAGCTCTGAAAGTTGAAAGATGTAGGGTCTCCTCTCTTCAGACAATACTGACCTTGTCACTATGGAAGACAAGCTACTGGACGAGATGCATCCTGCAGTTTTTAATTTGCCACTTTTAGTGTTGAACTAATATTAGGTTAAAAAAAAAAGTAGTTGTGGGTGTAAACAGTGTATGTCAACAAAATCTCTACTGATACATGGTTGAATTTTGGTTTATGTAATGTGGTTCCCCTAAACTGGTTCTGTTTTGTTAGTATCAACATTTTTTCATAGAATTTTGCTTTCTTGAAAACTTACCTAAATTAACTTTGTGCAATTTTTAGTTTCTCCTAATAAGTCAAATAATTTGTTTACTAAAAATTTCTGATTTTCCCAGGAGGATTGTGATTCCAGAATTTCCATATTAAAAGCAACTGTCAGCCCTGAAAAAAGAGCTGCTGGTCAGATAGTCAGGATAGTGCGTATGGATGAAATACTTGGCTGTCAAGATACCAAAGTATCTGGCAGCTGTTACCAGGATTCAGGCTTCCCAAAATGGGGATATCGAGAAAGGAATCTTTCAGTAGAAGAAAAAAACCTGAAGGATGGGGAAAAGAAAATAGTTATTCCTCTTAAAAGAAAGCAAACTGTGTCTACATCTCGCTCAGAGAAAAGAAGATTGCAGGTAAATACCTACATGTTCTTACATGAAAGAAGATACAGCTGTACTCCTGGACAAACAAAGTCTTCTGGAAAGTATCCTTGTGATATCAGCAGTTTAGGATGTGAAGAGAAAAGTGAACTGCTTGCAGCTATAGAACAGGCAGCAGCTTTTGTAACTACTATGATATTTCAAGATGGTTCTTCACAGCTCAGCTCGGAGCAGGTTAGTGAAGGATGGGTTTTGTTTAGTCAGCTCTGTGGAACCATTTGATTGTGCATGTAACTGATAATCACAAACCCATGTTCATTGGCACACTTTTGTGTATGGCATACCAAAATGTACAGTTAGATTACATTTTATTTTAAACTGCCACGTAAAACTTAGAGAAAATAAAACCACTCAGATTTTTGTGTCAAGGTTGAAACGCATCCTCCTCTACTGTGTCAAAGGTGTTACTAATACATGATATTATGTATTAGTGTACATAATATGTTTAATATTGTAAAACATTTGGGAATTTTTCTTTATAGGATTGCACAAAATCTGTTAGAGGAAACACTATTGTAATTATGCTTAACAGGCCTCTACCTCATCAGTAAAAGGAGTTGTTGTGCTGGTGAAGAATCAGACTGATCAGCCTTGTCCTCCCAGTCACACTTCAACTGGCTATGCTTGGAATGCTGATAATGAAAATGATAAATTAATTTATTTGAAAACTGGACAGTCATCTCTTTGGGAACAAGAACAAGCTCACAAGAAATTTTCTTGGTGAGAGTATGTAGGAAAAAATACTGTTTTGCTTTACATATGCTTTCAGCAATAATAATGTTGGTTGCTTAGCACAGGCCTAATCTCCTTACGTGTCAAGCTCGTTGAATTTCATTTTGGCTGTGTTAGTTCCATATCAAGTCTGGGTTTATAGAAACCAAATAAGAACAGACTATTCCTTTGGGCCCAGCATATCACTGACTTGCAGCCCTTTCAGAATTAGGCTGGGATTCTGGTAGGAGCTGTTTACACTCACCTGAAAATCCTTTATGAGCAGTTAAAGCTGGACAGCACCAAAGAATGTTTTGTCCAGGTTTATCTTCGTTGTATTTTATTTACCATTTCTTGATCTGTATTTCATAGCTAGTACATTTTTGATGGACATTGTGGTAAACATCCTTTCTGAGCTTTGTTAATACTTTAAATCTTTTTAGCACAGATTTTTTTAATGGCTTTTGACATTCCAAATGAAGTTTTACTAACATTCAGTAATAATACAATATAATTTTGGCAGTAAAGGCTTTATGTTTATGTGTAATACATGGACTAAATTTTTATAAAAAGTTGGACTATGTTTTAAAGTTCTAGTTATTATAACCAAAGTCCATTTTTATTTTTATTAACTTGAAAATCATAGCCCAAAAAGGGAGAAATGCAAACTGAATCTGATTCCTAGATGTAATACTCTAGCATTTTAAAACTCCATCAGAATATTTTATGACTTTCAGTAATAGCTGTCTTATTGTAAACTGCTGAATTTGGATTATTAAATTACAAAACATTAATTTCAAAATGTGGGACTTGGTTCTTAGTTGCATCTCTTCCACTGCTTGAAGTCATGGCTTGAAACAAATCATGAGTTTGCTTCTTCAATAGTAATGGGGTTACGTGACAAGTAGATTAATAACATGTCAGCTTGAATATAGGTTGTTGTGAACTGAGAACATATCAGTAAAGCATGTATGTAAGAACAGTAAAAATTTGATAAGTTGATTATGAGTATAAGCAATTATATGAAACCTATGGGTAATTACTTACTGTAAGAGTTGTGCAATTGTTTAAGAAGGAATCTATAATGCATACAGCAATACCTTATGATCTGTGTGATGTCTAGTATGTCTGAACCCTTGGAGCTGTGGTCTCATACCATCAAAAGTGCTTTATAAAAACTATGCTTTTTCTATCTTGCCCAAAATATAACTTATTTTAAAAAGACACATAGTTGGTAAATCTATATACTAATATATATATATATAGTTGGTTATATCTATTTAAAATATCCTGAATGAAGGAATTGTAGATATTTTCAATGGGTATGGAAATACATGACAAAGATGAAGCATTTTGGATTTAAACAGCATTTTAACACTGCTATGGCAGTTTAGGCTGTCTAGTAAGTTTTAAACTGGTGTTTTATAATGCTACATCAGTATAATCTCTGTGATCTTATTTAGATATACTGAAGTATTACAGGTATTCCAATTTGGGTTTTGGATCAAGGTTGCACTTCAGGAGTTAAACAAGTATTTGTTTTCTTTATATGATATGTGATTTATATGATATTTATATGTGATAAAAAATATCTGCTAGGATATTTTAATTTCTTATACAACATCACTTTGAGTATTACTGAACTGAGAATTTAATACTCAAATGCACTAGTCTGTTCTTATAGGAATAAGGAAATGTCTTGGGTTAAGTGTTTAGTATTAGGTGCTAATTATAGATTGACTAAATATAGGAGCAGTATAGTGTGTGTTAATGAACTACTTCTGTGCAGGCAAGTGTTGATTCAAATGCTACAGAGCAAAGTTCCAATAATTTGCTTCAATGCAAAAGATTTCCTGAGGACTCTACTTCAAGTTTATAGTAATGAAATCAGCTGGAAACAAGGCAAGTATTCAATGTATGATCTCATCCTGAAATCTCTGTGCTATTGGTGTTTCTGTTAAAATCGCTAAGTGTAGAAATAACTAAATTGCTGGTTAAGTAATATATAGAAAAACAGAGTTTAGTACCATTAAAAAGAACACCCTTCCTGGGGGAGGTCGTGACCAGAGGCTTGGCATGGCAAGATAATGTATTTCTTCTCAGAGTAGGAATCAAATCGTTGAGTAACTTAAGAATAGCTTCCAGCAGAAACAAAAGCTCTCAACACGGTCCTGAATATAGCTGAAAAGTTCAAACTACTTCATGTTTCATATTCCCTAGGGAAAAAAACTTCCTCTGCTCAAAGGAAGGGCTAAAATAAATCCCTGGGATGCTCATAGTTGTCAGAATTAGGAATCACTTGAAAGGGCCCATGTTCTTTTGATAGAAACAAGACTCTTCTCTATAGATTAAAAAGCAACTACAAACAATGGGCATAAGATGTAAATATAATGTCTTTTTTGTTTTGGGTTGGTTTTTTTCATTTTCTTGGGGCGTTCTTTTTGGTGCCATGTATCAAATTACTGCTCAGTGAGTTACAAAAGTGCACGTGACCTTTCAGGAGGGGCTCCTGCTATGGAGAATCATGTTGCGTTCAGCATCTGAAAAGTTTCAGTAAATCACAGTAAACTGATGATGATTTAAAATCTGGTGTGAAGATCTGTACAAAAACCAGCACTGGGAATGGGTGGGAAAAGAAATGCCATAATGGAACTGGCAATAATGGCTTTTATAACTTTGAAGTATTTCATTGGTAATATCCCACCTGATCCATGGGATTTGAATCTGAAGATTCTAGTAAACAGAAGAATTCTTGTCTAGGCTTTTGGAGTAGCTGTAACTTGCATTATGGACATTAGAATTTGCTCCTGGATAGCTGAGTCTGCAAGGTTGTGTAGCATGGAGTGCACTATAAATGTGACCTGTAGGTCATAGTTTGAACTTAGGGGTTACTGAAGAGGATACTTAGGTTTATCTTTGAATATATCACAAAGCAGTTTAATTATTAGTTTTTCCTGTTCTTTGTAGAACTGCAGGACACATGTAGAGATTGTAGTTCAAAGGAAAGTCGAACAGCACTGGGTTTAGCCCACCCTATCCATCTAAGTGAACATGAGGCTGCAGTGTAAGCACATACGATGCTAACGGACAGAAGGTTCTGAGTTTTGGAAACAATGCACTGTGTGCCCATATGTGAATTCATATATACATTAATAATCTTGGTCTGATTGCTAGGAAGTAAATACCTTCCTAATCCCCAATAGCAATTTTGTGGGTATCAGTCAAGTTAACAACAGTAACAATAAGAAAACTGTACCAGAGGGAGACTCTCATAAAAAAAACCACCTCAACTTGAAGTTTTTTAGTTCTAGGAAAGGGAGGTTTTTACAGTAAATCTAAGGAGCCAGAAGTTTATTTATATTTAAAAATTTGGAAAGATCAACCAACCAAAAAAATCCTCCCCAACCTCACAAAATAACACTCTTCAAAAATAGGCAATACTGAACTTCCTCCTGTGTAGTCATGACCATGTATTAGAGCTGTGAATTTGATGTTTAATATTTTTGTGGAGTAAATATTTGTCCTTTTACGATGTGTGCATGCAGGAAAGATGGACAAAACTTCAGAGCTGTTTTTCAGTATGGGAGTTAATTTAAGTATTTTTAATAATTTGTTTTGTAGTTGCCAATACTGTCGTGCTAGATCCAAGGATTGCAGCATGGCTGATAAACCCCAGTGACACAGTTCCTTCCTTTGAGTGTTTAATACAAAAGTATTTTGAAAAACCTTTTTTAAAGGGAGCAGAAAATACAGATCTAGGCACTTTGATAAATGTATCTGTAAGTAGCTTGTTTTCAGTTGTTTGTGGTTGGGTTAAAAAGGGAAGAAAATGATAATAAAATTGCTTTTTCTTAGAAAATATTACAGAAGAAGATAGATAATGCTTTTATAATGGAATAAAATGATTCTGTAAATGCTACATGTTGGATATCTAAAGAAAGGGGAGAAGGGGAGGTTTTACTGCATCTACCAAGATGGGACCTCATTCTCCAGGAGCAGCTGTAAAATTTTCTTTTGAAACTGTAAAGCTCAGTAACAACGTTAATTAATATGCAGTTTTCTCTTTTCTTCTCTTCACCTTCCTGCAAAATGATTTCCAGCTCTCCTTTCCAAAATGTCTGATGCTGTGTTCTCCTGTTCCTGTGCAATTGTAGCCTGTATTTAGTTGATTGTTATTAACCATTTTGCTAAATTTCACAGCTGGTAAAAATGCCACATCATAGGCTGAGAAACAGCAGGGAGTGAAATGTGAACCTTCAAGCATATGTATGAAAAAATCTGTGAATTTTAATTCTCAGTGTGAGAGAATGCATGATGAACTTTTTGAGATGTTATCCCCTGCACTATGGGAAGTTCTTCCTGTATCATATCAAATGTCTTCTGTATTTCTCTTGAAATTCAACTCATGAATATTATAAAATATTTGTATCTGTTTTGGGCTGTGGTGATCTACTGTGGGCACGTTAGCTTTCAGAGGTTGTTTGATGGATAAGAAGATGTAGAGAAACCTACATAATGGGTTTTTTTGATGCCATTCACTTTTCAGAGGTCTTGCTCATTCAGACCATCATGTATTGCACCATGATTATAGGACTTGTAGGATACAAATCCACAGATGTCAATTGTGCTTAGAGCATAGACAGAGATTGGTTGTATTGGCACCTACCCATCAGTGTAGACTCTTCTGAGAAAACCAGAGGCAGTTACTTGAAAGCATTGGCTGTAAACTGCAGTTGTTCAGAAGCTACTTCATTAATTAAATTATTAGTGTAGGGAATAGACAAGCAGACAGAAGTTGCCTATCATTATTTCTATATGGGATGGCTTTGCTGTGAGTCAGCATCATTAATCTTGTCTCTTCCCTTAGCTTGACTCAGTCTTTTGTTCTTCAGATAACACATCTGTTCTTAGTCACTTTTCAGCTTTGTCATCCTGATTCCCAGCTCTTGAGTTAAATATTGAAATTTTATTTCCTTCCTGTCCTACTTCAGGTCTAGTTTGTTTCCTTGCCCCAGCCATCTCCAGTGTCTTTATGCTGACTTCTTCACTCAGTGCCCAGCTAATGCCTCCTTGTAACATCCTGTAATTATTTCCCCCCCTTTCCTTATTTCTTAATTTGTCACCTGCACTCTCACACTTCCTTTTTGGCTTTTCTCTTTGCTCAGTGAATCCCAGTTCTTCCTGTGTCTCCTGGCTCTTTGCCAGGTTTATCTCTTCAATCTTCTTGCTGTTTTTACTGGTAGCTTCCTAACAGTTGTCTATACTGCCAGAGGGATCTGTGGTAAGTGATAAATCATCTTGTGCCTCACTGCTTAAGTGAAGCTCCCTGTCTTGTGCTAGTCTTGTCCACCCACCACAGTACTTGGGATGACTGCTGGTTTATTCTGTAGCCCACAACTCACCCACACACCTCTAGCACAAAGATGTGCTGCTTGCTGCTTGTCTGTATATTTGGTGCTGTGCCGAAGTGGTTATGGTCCATACTCACAGCAATGTTTGCTGGAACAGGTGCTAAACATTATGCTGGTCATGTCATTGCTGCATTTACTGATGAGGAATTTTGGTGTCAGTTAAAGCCTGTCACTGGGTTCTCTTTCACCTTCAGAAAGGGATCAAGCAAACTGTCTGTATTTCACAGGCAGCTCTTTTGTTTCAGAACAAGTTGGTATGGACAAGGTTTCTTGGAGACACGTTGGTGACATTTCACTGCAGTATGGACTAGACTGTTTTAGAACAAGGATCATCACCAGTGGATATATCAGTTTTGAAGAGAGCTCTCTGCATCCTACCTTCCAGGGCTTGCTGTTTCTCAGTCTTTATTTTTAATGGTCATGTTCTTGGAGCAAACAATCATTCTCATTATTTGTATACATTTCAAAAAGGTATTCTAGCCAATTGAAGGAGGTGACGTGATGCTGTGTGGAACACCTCTGGAACAAAAGGGAGGAAATGAACAGTTCTGACACAAAAGTGGCCGTACTTATATGAGAAAAAGAATGCAAGGAATTTTTCCTCATCTTACAAGTAGCAAGGGAACTCTGACTTCACTGTCAAAGGCAGTTTATCAATACTATGTTTCTCTGTACTTGATACAAAATGTAAATATAAGAACAGGCAAAATCTGGAATGTTTACAATCTAGTTCTGTGTTAATGATTTGGGTTGGACAGAGATCTAACAACATTTCTAAAATGTTAAGGCATACAGAAAAGCACATTTTTACAATTTATACCTTCTTAAAAAGTTAATTCTCTAAATATTTTTATGCTAGCAATAAAGTTATTGTTTTTTTTTTTTATTTATCAGTATCAAAACTTGGGTGTGAACTTGGAGAAGCTTTATAATGTCATGATGGACCTTGCTCATGGCTTAAAGGTAAGACAAAAAGAATTTGCCCAGGAATAACTATGTAAATATTGAATTAAAGAGAGTTAATGATGTATTTCTCAATTGAATTAGAATAAAAGAATGCTTCAGTCCTTAGTGGTTTACATTGGCAGTCAACATTTAAAATAAATTGCCCATCCAATTTGCCATTTTTTCTAGAAGGAAATGGTGTCAAGGTTAATCTTTAGGAGGAACTTTTCCTCTGCTTCATTTAACTAAATGAAGATTCTGAGAACAGTAAAGGTTCAGAATATTGGCTTTTCTTTTAGCATTTAAATCTATGGTATTACTGTCTAAAAAGTGTTAACAAGACATAGAATATAGTATAGCTATATTTTTCTGTGTATTCCTTGCTTATGAAAACTCTCAGCATGTCTTGTGTTCTGGACTGTGTTAACCAAGCACTGATCACATGCTGCGACAGGCTTCCCAGAGAGGTGGTTGAAGGCCCAGGCCTGTCAGTATTTAAGAGGCAATTGGATAGTGCCTTTAACCATATGCTTTGTATTTTAGTCAGCCCTGAATTGACCAGGCAGTGGGACTAGATAGTCATTGTAGGTCCCTTCCAAGTGAACTATTTCATTCTGCTTTACCCCTTATTTCAGTTCAGAATGCACCTCAAGAAATCTGTCAGGGTATGTGTGCTTTTTTAATGCTTGTGATCCTATAACTGGAAAAGTGCCAGAATTTAGGGATACACCCAGGTTCTGGTGCAAGAGGCATCATAGCTTCCCAGGGATTGTCTTTGAAGTTTCTGGTAGCAGATGTAGGGCTTAGACCATGAGGTGGTGGAGCCATATTAATGTGGATATCCAAGTGGCCCAGCAGTATGATGAACAATCCGTGAAGGGAGGCAGCAGGGAAACACCAAAGGCACAGAAACACAGAGATCCAGCCCACAAGAGATTTTAGACACATCAGATTGCTTCAGTGGTTAGAGAAAAAACAGACTTTCTGTTCTCTGTAAGTAATTTGGGGACATAACCATTTCAACTCTTATTGTCTCCCTAATGAAAACAAAGTTATGGATTATGAATGGTTGCTGAATCGTTCAAGCGAACAAAGGAAAAGAGATAACTATGTGCGCTATTATAATGAAGCTTGCTTTAAAAATAAACTTTTTAGAAAAAATATATATATATTATTAGCATTCTTGTACAAAGTGGTTACTGTTGCAAAATTCCTATTCCCCACAAAAAGGATGTGACAACATTAAGATACTATAATTTACACTAAGTAGTATTTCATGCCACAAACAGTGTTGTTATATAAAAAGGGAATATACAGTAAGTGAAATACTGCTCACTGGAAAATATGTTCACCTAATGACACCACTATATGTTTTGAGATCAAAATTAGCTGGTACTGAAGAATGTACTTATATCTTGCTTTACAGGCTCAAGGTTTGTGGAACTTATTTTGCACATTAGAGCTTCCACTTATCAAAATTCTGGCAGGTATGAAAGTTCTGGTTAAAATATGAATCTTCACTATTTTCACATAGCTGCTGACTATGCTCAAGTGCAATGTAATTCCTCAGAATATGAAATCTTATCATAGCCTCATAACAGCTGTGTGAGTTTGAGTTTCCATTTTACAGTCTAAGAAGAATGTAAAATTGAAATTGTAAATTATAAGTGTAACCTAAAATTGTATTTACAGTGATGGAAACACACAAAATATATGTGAACAAACAAGAACTGAAAAAAACATCAGAGATCCTAGGGGTAAATTTTGTATTAATTTTTTTCTTGAAAATTGTATAATATCTTTGTGCTTTTGCTGAGGATAACTGATTAGAAAGAGAAGGAACTTCTGTCACATTTAATGTAGTAGTGTGATGTTTTTATTATATGTTTATAAATATAACTAATTATATTTGTTATTTTAGGATACTTCCCTGTTTATTTACACAAGTAAAAAAGAGGTATTTGCTTCATCAGCCTTTCCCCAGTACTGAAATTGTATTGCAAAATGTGCAGGTCTTTTGGGTTATGTGTTGCAGAGTAAAAATGATAATTTTTACTTTCTGAGCATGCAGTTTTCAGTAACCATCTACTTGAGAAGCGATAGACTTCTTTCCCTCTTTTGTGAACAATACACTCTTTAAATGACTGTTCTTTGATAAAAGTAGCTACAAGAGAATCCCATTTTGTAACATAAAATTTGACTAGATAATCACTGGTCTGGCAGATTACTAATTTATCAGAATAATTTGCATAGCTATGTTTCTCACAGATCTCTAAAGCTTCAGTAACCTAAATTCTTTAACCACAAACGTTGGTACTTCTTACTACAATAAATTTCCTTACCAGATCATGAAGCAATATAAATTAAGGAGTATATAAGCAATCTACTCAACCAAATGTTGATGGCCAGCAATTACATGATATCAAGTACTCCATTCTTAAATAAAGGTTCAATATTTGCATTAACCTTGGAAGTGGCAGATACTGAAGAAACTAATAATGTGAACAGAATAATTTTGATGTCCTGATACGTAGTTGCGGCTCAAAGAGCTTGAACAGGAGGCTCATGAGGTTGCTGGAGAACGATTCCTTTTGACCAGCAGTTGTCAGCTCCGGGAGGTATTATTTGTATTACTGTTTCTACTTAAGGTGTACGTTCTATGGATTTATTGATACAGAAGAACTGTAAAGCATATAAATCCTTACTGCTTCTTACTTATTTTCTTCTATATTAATTCCCTTATTTTCTGATTTTAATGAAAGACATATCAGTTTTTCATAAATACAACAATGTTGAATAATCTGTATTTGATTGTATGTACATAAATTATGCTTTTTTTAAAGTAACTATGTCACTGCTTCAGTAGCTCAAAAATAAAGATTTTTAGTTCTGTTAGTTCTCTTTGCTACAGTATGCTCTATTTACCTTGAAACCTTTTCTGTTTAAGTTCAAGCACCCGATAATTTTCCTTTCTATTTCAACTCTTGAAACACTGAAAGATTTATTGTCTTTTTCTTACTTTAGGTACTATTTGATAAGTTAAAGCTGCATACGCTGTGTGAGAAACTTCACAGAACTGAAATACAACAGCTTGTATCCACCTCAGAAGTTGTGGTGAGACAGGGAAGGGTTTTAAAACCAGCTGCATGATTTGGCAAAACTTCTAAGTTATATTCCAGTGAAATTGTGGTTTGTCTGAAGTTTTTTTAATGATCTTGGTTTATTTTTGTATTGTCCTATTTGTGCTACAGTTACTTGTGCCAGAAAAGAGAGTTGCACACCATGGCGGGGGAAAACAAATCAGCTACTGAAGGTCTCCCCTGAGCCTCCTTTTCTCCAGGCTAAACATCCCCAGCTCCCACAGTTGTTCCTCATCAGACTTGTGCTCCAGACCCTTTTCCAGCTCTGTTGTCCTTCTCTGGACACTCCAGCACCTCAGTGTTCTTTTTGAAATGACGGGTCCAAAACAGAACACAGTACTCACTGCTGAGTGTAGGGTGACAGTCACTGCCCTGCTCCTGCTGCCCACAGTGATTGGTGTGCCCAGCTGACCCAGGCCAGGAGCCATTGGCCTTCTTGGCCACCTGGGCGTGCCTGGCTCGTGTTCAGCCACTCTCAGTCAGCACCCCCAGGTCTTTTTCCACCAGGCCCTTTCCAGCCACTGCCCCAGCCTGTAGTGCTGCAGGGGTTGTTGTGACCCAGGGTAGGACCTGGCACTTGCCCTTGCTGAACCTCAGACCCCTGGGCCCACTGATCCAGCCTGTCCAGGTTCCTCAGAGGAACCTTCCTGCCTTTCAGCAGATCAGCTCTTCCATCCAATTTGGTGTCATCTGCAAACTGACTGAGGGTGCTCTTGATCCCCTTCTCAGATCATTAAAAAATCATTTTATGAAGATGATAATAATAGCAATGGAGATTCTTTTTAGAAGAGAAAAAGCTTCTGTACAGCTGCACCTGTTTCTGATTTGGTGCTACAATTGAATTGCTCTAGTTTACATAGGAGTTAAAGTGCACAACTCACTGCTGAACTTGAACATCTTTGGGGAAGTTAGGAGGGTAATATTTATTTCTTCTTAAGGAGGAAATTCCACTTTTCAGTCAAGCGTCTGAACTACCAAGTATGATCTCCAGTAACCTCAACAGTATAACCATAAAACCCACACACTACTCAAGGAGAAGGAGGTTTCATAGATCAAACATATAATCTTGGAGAGTGACAGAGAGCCTTGGGAAATGGGAGGGATCAGTGAAATAGAATTCACCTTTTTGTGGGAATATAAGATTTGTTGCTATAATCAAAGCAATGCTTTAATGTAGTTCAGTATTCTCTTTCCAATAACTGCTGAGACTTGGTTTTTTAGAGAAAGGTAGGATGAAACCTTCCAGGAGATAAATAGTAGGCAATTAATCTTAAGATGTTGTTTCTCCCTGGTAGCAAGAAAAAAACCTTATGTCTTAAAATATACATTCTAGTACAGTTGCATCTGTTTTTCATCCTGGACTATTATAGTTCCAGATATTTTTTGTGGTACTTATAAATATCCAGTATCTATTTTAATAATTTAATTCTTTACCTCAACAGAATTTTTGGCAGTTTCCAATCAAAGTAATAAGAAATATACTTTATTTTATTGATTTTTAATTTGACGATTTCAATTTCTCTTGAAGTTTTGCTGGAACTTTTCTTAAGACATGAACAGGAGAAATTATTCTCTTGGATTGTGTGGGTATAAATATGTGTGTATGCATGTATTATTTTGCCTACTTCCATTGTGTTCTCTCTTGCGTTTATGCTGTATAGCACAAAAAACAAACAAAGGGCCATAAAAACACACACACATATCACACCCCTGTGTTTTCAAAGTTGCTGTGGAAAAGTTTTGATGTCTGTGTGTCTTTTTGTCCTGTTTGGGACAGGAGTGAAAATGAAATGGGAAGGAGTAATCTCCAGCCTTCCTAATGAAGGCTTCATTGGGGCTGGGGAGGGACTGCTGGAAGGACATCATCCTTCAGCCAGTATTTTGTCCATTCAGCTTGTCAAGAAAATTTCTTCCTCCAAAATGTATTCTGTTCAGGTTTGTTTAATAATATAACTTCAAGAAAAGTGTGTCATTAATTCACATTCTTGATTTTGCAGCTAAATAAATTGCAAGATCTTCATCCTTTGCCTAAGATAATTTTAGAATACCGCCAGGTGAGCTGATATTTTTTTACAGAATGTAGTTGTATTGAAGAAAAATTTGGCAAGACAGATAACATATTCATAGTTAAATAAATAAGTTGGCTCTAGTGAAAGTTCATTCAAATACTAATTTAAAGTCAGTGTTATTAAGACTTTTTAAATTTTAATGCTTATAGTTGTTTTGCTCTGTATTAGATTATAGCCAGCAAACAACTTGTACAATGTTGCAGAATCAACTGGAAAACTTCACTGCTAAATTTGTGTAGTGCTATAAAGCATACTTAGGGCAAAACCTCTATTTTTTTGAGTTCTGAAGAAATGCTTTGTGTAAAATGAAGGAGATAACTGCTTATGGGGAGTTTTGGGGTGACAAGCCTCCTGAAAATCCAAAAATATCTAGTTAGTCTGCTCCCACACTTAATCATTAGGTATTCAGTGAATAAACTTCCAAGAATTTAAAAAAATAAAGCAAAGTTAAAAACTGTGGGGTTATGTTTGGTTTTGATCTTTTTTTTTTAAATTTGTGTGTGTTTTTTGTGTGTGTGTGTGTGGTTCTCATGTAATTTATTGACCTGGGGATATAAGATGTAAAATAATACATTCAAATAGTTCATTTAATAGTATCTGCGAAGCTCTGTCTCTAGGTTATAACCAAGCACTTGCCTAACTTACGTGAATAGGTTAAGCTATCAGTGAGTATAAATCCATTTTTTACTTGGATAAAACTATCTTTAAGAAATAAAAGTCTACAAACAGGATGCATTTGGAAATTAGGATCTTTAATTTGAAAATAATCCCTTCTTTTTATAAGTAAACATTTATCTTAAATTTTATGCATTCTAGGTTCATAAGATGAAGTCAACTTATGTGGATGGACTGCAAACATACATGAAAAAGGTAGAAATATATAAAGTAGCTTGTAAAATCCTAAAAATATGTGAAATGATTGCAGTGTTTACAGTTTAAGAACTTCTATGCATGGAAAATTTAAAAGTATTTCTTTTATATTTTCTTGTTTTGATTGCAGTGAATTTTTCTTACTGATACTTGTATTAAATAAAGCATAGCTGTGTGTCCTTTTTTTTGTTGGTTTTTTTTTTTGTTTTTCGCTTTACTTGATTTCAGGGATTTATTTCCTCTACTTGGAATCAAACTGGAACTGTGACTGGCAGACTTTCAGCCAAACATCCTGTAAGTGAGCTTATTGGAAGATTTGCATTTTAATTGAAACAAAATATTAATATTACTTGTACAAAATATGTAATATTTTTAACACAGGAAATGTTTGTTTTCATGCTTGTCTAGTGGTTGCTGTATTGTATCTAAATGATGGACAGAAAAAGCTTATTAAATGGGTATATTACTGTAGGTCATCTGTACTTAGGCATATTTTATGTTATCTGTGATCAGAATTAACATTAACATTCTACCTGAAGTAGAGGAGTACAGTTGTAAGCCATGCATGTACCTTGAGTATTTCCTTGTCATGAATTCCTGGTGTTCATGAAGTACTCCTTGTAAAGGATCAGTGGAAGGTGGGCATTACAGAAAAAAAGGAAGCTCTCTTCTGGAATTTGGCTTCAGGTCTCATAGCAGTAAAGGGCTCAGCTTGGCAGTGCTGGTGCTCTGGAAGTCTTGCTTATATGCCTGTGACACTTGGGCTCTTTGTGCTTCCTCTCTTGTCTATAATGATCTCCATGTACATGTCGGTGCCTGAAACATGTTTTATTTGACTTTCTGGACTGCTAAAGGCTTGGGTTATCTTTTTTTTTTTCCTATAAAGTGGCCTTTCAAGGGCTTACTTGAATGTATTCTATGATCCCATTTCTCTTGGTGTTTATGACACCCACTGACCTTTGGCTGTACAGACTGGTGAGTCTTTATGCTCCCCTCTGTCACAGCCCATGGCTGCATGGACAAGAGTGCAGGACCTGGTGTGGGACGAGATGGGGCTGCAGAGTTCCAGGGCCTCAAGACATAAGTGAGAACAGCAGAAGAAAACTAGTGACTGTTGATCAGGGGAAAGTTTCTGTTTGGTTTAACCATGGCATTTTCTAGCAAAGACATGGCCTGTAGCCCTGTGGATGACTGGGAACAGATGCAAAGATGGGACTTGTCTCATAAAGGCTCAAGGGAATCTGTGAGGCTGTTGTCCTTTTAACTTGTGCCCCAAAGTGTTGTCAGTTTCTATCCATGCAGATTTGGGTACTGCTTATCTCTGTGCAGGACCCAACCTTAAGCTTCATGGGTACAAATGGCATTAGGAGCTTTCTGCAGTCCTGGAGAAAGTCCATGGTCTTCCACAGCTCTTTGTGGGAACAGAGGTGTAAACCTTAACAGTCCTGACCACTTTGCATGGATGGGATTGTGTGGTTCCTGGCAAGTCCTGCCTGGAATGGTGATTTTGGAGTTCTGACAGAAACCTGTCCTGGGGGGTTCTCACCCTCACCATACTGGTGACTTCCTTAGCTCTTCTTTCACATGTCTTCACAGTTCATGTTCATTTGCATCTTCCTACCCTTGTGATACATATTTCCATAAAATTTGTCATCAAACAATTTATAGGAAGTGCTTATGCTTTTTGCTGAGTGAAAATCAGTGTTTAAGATGCTGAATTAACAACGGAATGGGGAAGTGTTACTGCTGCTCTCGTTTCTCATGCACCCAGATAGGAGAAAGTGAGAGGAAAAGATGATCATGAAGATCACAGTTGGCTGAATTTTCTGATGTGATGCACAGGCATTTCCAAGTCAGAGCTGAACAGACAGCTGTCTTGAAAAACTGCATACAACACAAAGTGACCTTTGGACCATCATAGTAAAAAGGACATGAAATCTAGTTTTCTTAAAAGTTGTTTTTCTTCAAAATAATGCTGCTAAAGCTAGCATCCAGGGTTGCCTGAGGCTGGCTTTTCCTTCTAAGGAGAAACATTGGCATGGCTTTTTTTGTTTGAAATGTTTATGGAACCTATACCATCTGTTTCTGAATCATTTATTGATATAGAAGATACACTGCAGTTCCCAGTCACTTTGCTAAGTGTTAAAGATTTGGAAGATTCTTGCCAAAAATCATAAATATTTGAGATATTTTTGCAGTTACTATGATATTATGTCA
Organism: Pseudopodoces humilis; assembly: GCF_049639895.1. Lineage (NCBI taxonomy): Eukaryota > Metazoa > Chordata > Aves > Passeriformes > Paridae > Pseudopodoces > Pseudopodoces humilis. The sequence continues at coordinate 8,443,804 of NC_142205.1, read as the reverse complement.
AATTTTAGCTGCATTTTTGCAGAGGTAGTTTATTTTTAACTGTTTTAAAATACTTTAACAAGTGATTAAAGCAAAAGATAAGTGTGAATCAGATTCTGTGAGAATTCAAATGGAAAAACATCCCATATTCTGCAGTGCTTCTGAGAGATGAGGTTCCAAACAAAGGTTTCTTCATCTTTCTTTTGTTTTGTAAAGGTAGTGGATATATCTGTCCTCTGTCCTTTAAGGCATTTAATGGAGTCCAGGAGGGATTTACTTAGAGGTTTGAGGGGAAATGACTAGACATTAGATACAGAGCAGAATTTCTTTTTCAGATAAACTGTCATCCTCTTTCCGACAGTTCCACATTTGATATATGGATGATGTATATTTTTGGCTTTATGTGGGTTTTTCTCAATAGATAAGTTTATTCACATGAATTTTTATGACTTCTGTGTTGTAGCAACTTAGAGGGGGTTTCTTAGCAGCAATTTACTTCAGTGGTTCTCCACGTGTTCATCTATTTTAGTTTAACTGTGCACTTCATTTCTTCTCATTTGGTTTCTCCTCTGCAATACGTGTGCAGTATAAATCGTGTTTTTCACAAATAACAGTGTTAATGTATTATTGCTAAACAGGGACACATTTGATCTTGCAGTCTCCTGTTATTGCATTTTAGGCATCTATCTGCTACTTTTGGAGAACCTGAGTATCTGACACCTAAAAGTAAATATAAACCCCAAAAAATATTTTATAATGTATCCATATGCTAGTTTTGGGGTTTTTTTCTCTTTTATGGATTGCTTATGACTATTAGGGGAATTTAATTAGTTGTATTATTTGAATATGTTATTTTCAAATAGTTTTTTGTATAAATGTATTAGTCTTGTCTACATTAGGATGCCCTTTGATTATATTGTTCATAGATAACTCTTCTATTAGATATATTTATGACATTCATAAAAGCTTGTTTATGTTCTCCAAACCTACCTGGAAATATCTCTTTTCAGGCTCTCATGTTTTAAAGCAGAAATAAGTCAAGACACAAGTAGAAAAGCATAAACCCAATTAAGATCAAGCCCCTTTCAGAATGAAAAGAGAGAAATCCTAACTTGAGATATAAAGATTGCATAAAATTAGATGCTCTAATTTGGTTTAAGATGTAAATTTCAGTGCTAGAATCAAATACTCTGTATTAAGTTTTCTTTCCTCCAGGCTTCTGCAGCAGAAAGAACTAAAATGCTGCTAATGAGTTTATGCTTCTCTGCTTCAGAAGATGTTTGTATCATTAAACTGAAAAGCATATTGTGGTGGACTTCAGGGAGCATTTCCTTCCTTTTAGTAACAAAAAGTTATGGTGAAGATAAATAAAAAAATTCACCTTCTTGGAGCAAGTGGAAAAAAATAAAAAAGCATTCCTGTTTTTCCTCAGGAAAAATGCTTTTACAACTCATCCAAAAAGGCAAAGAAATAAAATAATTTAACCTATCAGTCAAATAAATATGTTTTCCTGTAATTTGGAAATCAGGAATGCAATTTGAAAGGGAAACTAATTAGGGCATATTGAATGTTAACATGCTTGAGGAAGTATCATCAAGAACCTGATATATTGCATATATCTCAATCTCTTCAACAGACATAAGATTTTCTGGTTGTGAATGCACAATAGAGAATTGCATGCTTGTTTATTAGAAAATGAGTGTTGCAAGTAGTGTTTGGAATATGAATAATGAATCTACCCATCTGGTTTTCATTCTAAGGGGAGAGACAATCCCTTGAAGTAGAGGCCCCTCTGAGCAATTGCCATCCAAAACGAGTCTGTTCTCTCAATTAACTTAGCAAACCAGTATTTCTGATTATGCATACTGTATGCATGTTATTTCCCCTCTGGGCTGTTTTTTTGGAGTGAAAAATTTTCTAATTTTCTGAGATAAAATGGAAATGTGGTTTTGGCATAGTTTTGGGATTGTTTTTGGACAGTGTGGATGGGATGCTGCTTGTCTCCCTTTTCTAGCAGAATCCCAACAGGATTTGCATCTTGGCATCCCCACATGTGCACTCCTAGCAGGGTGGTCTGACAGAATCGTGCTACCAAAGCTGTTGTGACAGCTCCAAATTTCAGGCGTTTTGTCCAAGGCCTCGTTAAGGCTGCAGGCAGATTTGTGGTACTACAAATATTCCTTCTGAAAGTTTGAAGTTTATGGTTACAGTTGTATCCCAGCAGAAACAGGATGTTCTGCAAGGTGCTCCAGTAATGATGAGATTCTGCACTGTCTTGTTTTTTCCTTCCCCCTTTCTTTCACAGCTTTTAGAAGGTTTAGCAGAGGCAAATGTGAGAAGTCAGAAATCAAGTCTGGGAGCAGGGATATGCTTGCATTTTGCATTTTTTTTATCCCCCTCCCCAGAAATGAGCCTGTCTTGGCTGCTTTTGAAACTGCACATCTGATAGGAGTAAGATTTTTGTAAACTTGTTTTCATACACTGCCCAGTTGAGAAGAGTATTTACTTAAAATGGACAAATGGTATGTGCCTTACATTTTCATTGATCTTGGAGTGTGTTTTCTATTTTTTTAAAAAAAGTATGTTTATTGGAAAGCACTGGGGGTAGAGACATATCAGGCACATTACAGGTTCACGTAAAACATCTTTTCTAAAGTCTTCTATAGTATCATCTAGGCTAAAATAGTTTTTAGGTAAGTATTCCCTAATATAGGCTTTGCTTATAACAAGGGTAATAAGGATATGAGAGTGTGTCTGTGCTTTCTTGAGCCTTTGAATTAAAGCAATTTAATGTTGTATTTTCTAGTCATTGCAAACCCCTGTCACTCAGATGAGCTGATGTGCTGTTAGAGAAAGCCAGAGTGTGCTTGCTGATTGTTGTGGTTGATTGGTGTTCTCTGGGCATCTTTTGCATTCAGAACATATTTTCATGCCGTATTTCTTTTCAGTATGTTTATTATAATACTCTTGAGTCATATGGTGATTATAACTGCACTAATAGCACTAAAATAGTATCTCATTTTATGAGTAGAGTTATGATGTTTTTATAGTCTCTTTTGTTGCTTAGTTTTCTTAAAAGTAATCTTAATGAAGGCTTCTAGAAACCATATTTACAGTGTTGGAGACAGAAGTTCTCTGTTTCCTCTTCCTCACTCATCACAGTTGAAGTTTTATGACAGGAAAATTGTACTTAAAAATGAGTGAATGGGCATGTTGACAAGACTTTGGTCCAATTACATTTTCAGGATGAAATTTTACACTACCATAACATTCCAGTAGGAGGTTCTTAGGTATTAGTGTGTCAACTGAAGTGTGGAAAGTTACTGTTGGTCATAACGTAACACTCATATCTGATGCTTCAGAACACTGCGTTGATTTATTACCCAAATGAAGAATCAAGGTTTCTTCATTATAGACCTTAGTTCTTTCAGCATCTGGACTACAATGTCCTTTTCTATGATACATGCACATCTTTGGCATTCTCTGTTGTAATGTTCTTAATTTGTATAGATTAATGTATCTCACGGTGAGTGGGTGTATCCAATATGTGGACAACATTTTATAGCATAATTTGACTCAATAAATCTTGTAGCATCATCTGGGCTGCAATTCTTTAAAACAAGCAGTTCAATCCTGCCCTCTTCTCTTCTTTTTGGTATTAACTTTATAATTGTTCTGTGTGTTATTTAAAGAAAACTAATGTGCAGCTGGTATAAATCTGCTTCCTTGCAGTAATAGCATAAAAAATACTTGCATTTTATTTATGCAGGATAAGGTAGTCTGTCATTATTTCTTCTACAAGCTAAACATATAGCACAGAAATAAACAGAGCAATTAAAATTGACAGCACAAAAATGAAAGGTTCTATACAACTTGGAAAAATATCAGCCAGAGTATTTTTAGCACATTATGAAATATTGACTATGGAGGCTGAAATCCTCCTTCACTCTCCTTTAGTTTCTGGCAAAATAAATTCTCAGAGAAGCTTAGATTTGTATAAATGGGGAAAAAAATGTTCCTCTAAAATCTTCCTATTCTAGAGAGATGACAGTACTACGTACTTCCACTTGTTTCTTTAAAATTAGAAGATAATCTATTTCAATCCAGTATGTATAAATTAAATTGTCTGTACTTGAGCATTTACTGCTATTGAGTGGGCATTGTTAAGGTCGTTGGTTATCTGCTGATTCATTTTATCCTTTAAATGGCCTTTGCCAGTGATCTTTTGGGAATGCTCCAGGTAAAAGCCAAAGCTACAATCATGTTTTAGAAAATAATCTTGGACTACAACTACTGCTACTGCCAGATTATTTTTCTCTATGATATGAATGTGATTGGAGCACAGAATTAACAAGAATCAAAATTAGAATCATCCTTGCTAAAAAACTTGTTTTGATTAATGTAGCTTTTACTACATTACAAATTCAATGGTGTTTTAAAATGAAGTAATTATAGTATTATCTATTACTTGAAGTATTCTGTTACATAAATTAATCTACACACTTTGTTATGTTTCTTGATATTTTATTGTCTGATTCCATGTAATCTGAGAATAGTTTAAGAACAATATTAGCATGGAGTTTAGCTTGCAAGAAACAATTAGTGACATTCACTCATAGTCTGTCATAGTCATTGTTCTGCTACTGTTTATCCATTTGCATTTCACCTCATGGCTGGGCACATTTCTTATGCCTGTGGTTGGCATATGCAGCATCCCCTGATGTCTCTGCTGGTCACAGTCACTGTACCTCTGTCAGCTCTGAGGAGTTTCATGGACCCCATGTTCTGCTGAGGTAATTTTTACTGTCCTCATCCATAAGACAGTTGCTCAGACTGAATCTTCAGCAACATGCACAAATACATACGTGATCCTTATATTAAATATATATGTCGATTTGTTATTAAGTTTTCTGTTGGAACCTCTTGTGAATTGATTAAGATTTTAGAAATTCTACCTGATGTTTTTTTTGGTTTTCATTTGAAGCACTTCATTAGAGGGAGTTTTAGATATACACTTTAGGAACTACTCAGAGCTTGGAGACTTACATTCTGACAGTACATTTAAAATAAAAATCTCAGACACACAAATTATATCTTGTTTTACAAACTCTCAAAAGGGGAAGTGTTACTGTATTTCTCTGATGGCTGAATTCCTGTTTGCAAGGACAAAATTTAGTCTTAATCTCAGCATAGATTTCATTATGTTTTAACATAGCAAAAGTATTTAGTTTATTTTGCTGTGTAGTGTTCTTCTACAGTACAACCTTCTTCCAATTTGTATCTAAGAAAAAATTAAAAGATCTGTGAGGTCTTGCAAGATCAGAAATGAAGAATGATAAAAATTGGTTTATAGGGGAAGATCAAAAGCTAGGTGGATTGAAAGAGACTTCTTGTCTATTGGATGTCTTGTCTCGTCTTGGATGGACCAGTTTTCATGCAGTAATGATTTTCCAAAGCTTTGTTTTTGGAATTGGCATTCCAAAGAAATTCAG